>NC_071355.1:178386325-179044137 GCF_943734655.1 Sabethes cyaneus
ACTACTTCTATTTTTAAAAAAAAGTCAACCGCGATTTCTAGTAAAATCGTTTTAATTGCTTTCTGAGACATGGAAACCGATTGATACACAATGGTTCCGATTATATCAGCTCCCGATAATATTTACCCCCAATTATATCAGCTTTTTTCCGATTATATCAGCGCCAAAAATATATTTTTTGTTTGTTCTTCTTAAGTTATTTAATGATTCCTTTGAGATCATATGAACAGCTAAATGTGTTTCAGTGTTTCAGACGTTTTAACCCCTTATGGACCAGACTTATATTTAATATTTATTATTTTTAATTTTCTATTTATTAGCTTGCTTTGCTTACTAGTCTCTTGCGATGCAAGTAGAGTATAGCTTTGGGTATAACCGTCTTAAGGACATTACCCTTCCCTATCGGTAGGCTTCGCAGCCGGTTATTAGAGTACAGGACAATTACAGGGCTAGTGTAAGGATCCTATTAGACTCTAGCAGTACCACGCAGCCGAGATTAGTACATACGACGACTAGATTTGTAGATTAGCATCGTGCCTTGCTGTTAACAGGGCGATGGGATATAGTAAACATTATGATATATGTCTCCAAAAGACTTAGTAACACTTTTTGGAAATGCAAATTAAATGATGAAGATACTAAAAGAGGCAAATGACATGTTTTAAGATCAGTTTTGAATGTACTTTCAATTTAATTATATCTCGGTCGCCAGTTTTTCCAACTTTTTATTGTATAGCAGTACGAAATGTGGCTAATTTTTACCTAAATCGTTCATGAGCTCGCTCTGTATAGAAGATACGTGTTCACGTTCTTCTGCAAAAGTGTGTAATTTTGATAGAGGCAAATTTTTGCAGAACATTATTTTTCTCTAAATCACATAGTTTTGAAGCTACAGTAAAAACCCCGATTTTTGGGGGTCCGTCATGAAAGACGCCTAATATCTCAAAAACTGTGATACTTAGAGGAATAATGTTTTCAGCAAAAAGCTTTACAATAAGATTATCTAAAACTTTCTAGAACATACTATAGCTCTATATCATCAAATTAGAAAGTTAAATTTTGCAGCGCCACTTGTGTTTGAGTTCCGAACTAATACTAAGCACCAGTCGTTGCGTCTATTGATATACAGCAATTTTTCCGAAGACGCCATATTGAAAAAAAAACACTATGAAAAGAGTTATTAAAAAAGTTCACGATTCCAGAGCAATCAAACCACTGTGCGTCGTCAGGCATCCGGCCCACTACAGCCTATCGACTTTTGTCAGATGTACGATGGGAATGTCTCCAAGCAGTATCTGTAGCCTCCGTTACTCTCCGCATTCAATTTTTACTCCGTCAAATATCACCCGCAGCACCGCTCGAACACGGCAAGGGCCCGTATGTTCTCCGTGAACAGCGTCACAATTTTAAGTCCACAAAGAACTAGGTACCTAGGTCTGAAAAGGCTTTTGCATTTTCAGCTTCGTACATCAGCGTATGCCTCGTTATCGTACCATTTCGCGAAGGACAAACTAGGCCTGATTTCGCGCTTGAATGCACCGCTGGTCAGTGGTGACTAGCGATCCCAAATGCAAGAATTGATCTACCAGTTCTAGTTCGTCGCCGTCAACGGCTACCGTGCGTGGGAGGCTACACGGTAGACTCCGCTATCAGTCTGGCGTTGATTGCCTCCACCCTCGCATAGTTTCTGGCTATGATATCAAAGTCATCTACAAAACCTAGGAGTTGGCTACCGTTGGTGAATCACACTCTCAAGAACGATCTTGAACAGCTTGTACGATAAACCGTCACCTTGTCTCAGGCCCCACCGCGTCTTGAAAGAAGTGTCAAGAGTGTCCCTGAGATGTTCATAAAACACTTCACTGAATTCAATGTAACTCTGATCAGACCCGTCAATCTATCCGCCAATCGTGTTCGTGCATTAACTGCTATAGCTAATCTCGATCGATTGTATCGAATGCTGCTTTAAAATTAATAAAAATGTGATGCGTGGGTACGTACTCGCACGTACACGTGTACTCGCGACATTTTTTCAAAATCTCTCGGATGGTGAAAATTCCGTAGTGGCGTGAGGTCACATGAAGTCCACCAAATATTTCCCTACGAAACCTTGTGCTATCGGTGACAGCAGGCGTAACAGGATCTGGAAGAATTTCTTGTAGGCAGCGTTTACCAGCGTTATGCCGCAATAGTTGCAGCAGCCGAGCCAATTCAAAAGCCAGAGAATATATTTCCATGAACAGAATTTTTGTTTCAAGCAAAAAAACTGCTTTTGAAATTCAAAAAATCAATGACGACTCATTTCTCCTTAAAGCAACAGTTAAGTAATAAATCAATGGTTAATCGATTTACATTTCAACCAGCTAGTGAAACGAACAGAAGGAAAGATATTAATTTAGTTTAACATTCCTCTCAAATAATAATACAAGTCGGACTCGATTATCCGGGTGAAAAAAATAATTTTTTTATGATGTTAAACACGTTTTGAACGTAAGCACATTTCAAAAAACCTATTTAAAAAATAATTTTCACCCTGTATAATACCAGCGAGAGAATCCCTAAAACCCAAATAACAATAATGTCTGTAAATTATTTGTTCCAGAAAAACTTAAAACAGCAATCAAAAGCACTTTGAAACAGGTTAGATCGGTAATTGAGTAGATGAACTGTACAAGCGCGTATGAAATGCAGTATCATTATCACATTAAGGAAAGCCCATTTCCGCTCAATCTTAACACCACTCACCTTTAAGCGTTGATAAATGAAAAGGAACTGGTCATAGTGATACCGACTAGTGTCCTTTTCTGGCAGCATTCCAAGATTTTCCAGTTCCAGCGGTTTTGCGAAGCCACGCCACAGCAGCGGTGTAATCCACCAGAAGGTGACACGCGACAGGAAGGGCGTCGAGGATGACTTTAGATCCGTCGTCGTCGTCTTCTTCGACGTTGCTGTCGCCGGTAGGTAGCGCAGAGGGGAAGAGTTCTGTGGGCAAAATGATAATCGTTACGAAAGAAAATAAGGAAACATGAAATAACCGGAGCAAATACCGAACGGGCTATCCTACGATGGAGATGGGTTAAAAGAAAAACATCGACGACAAGATTAATTGATTAAAGTAAATAAAGTTGCAACCGAGTTCGATTTACTGATTTCGAACTTGTTACACTCATAAATAATTCAGGTGGTACAACCTTCTGCAAGAAATTGCGAAACGATGATGCCTTTACGTTTCGCCTTTTTCAGTAAGTCTGGAGTAACTCTGCACTATACAATTTATAACGATAATCGAAACTTTACCATCAACATTATCATCAATCAAAGAGTAGTTTCATTCGTTTTACGATGAAATTCTAAGTCGAAAGTGATTTGGGAGGAAGCATTTTTTTCACTGGAAACCATTTTGAGCATTTTACGGTAGTGTAAAATACAATTTATATGCAGTAGTTTTTACACAGCACTGTTTGTCAAATTCACACTCGATTTCAACACGATCTGCATTTCGATTTCATCACGCTTTTCTATTCTTTGCATTTGATCTCAGACTAACTCAATGAGCTTTTCGAGTTGACAATTGTGACAAACAATAATTATTTGTTGAACTAGACCACAATGCCTTTGGACTAAATCATGCGGTAATGCTATGTTGTCATATATTTTGTGTCTCTACTTGATTCAATTTTATTTTACGCGTTTAGTGTTTAACACGATGTTATTTTGCGGTCATTATTAAACACGCTCTAGTGCAGTTCCGCATGCCGGCCCAGTTTGCCGCAAAATATTTCAAATGACTTTCGCTTCTTCTCCCAACCTACGGCACGATTCACAGAAATAATTCACTTAATCCTCCGAAAAATTTCCGTACTACTAATTGCTTATAAAATGTAAACTATTCCCGGTGGGCTCGACTTCCGGGTGTTGTCACTCGTCTTCTGGCTGGTCCGCCATCCTCCCAGTACCACCCAGTTTATCGACGTAATGATAAAACTTTTAATGTACGACAATCTAATTATAAATTATTTTCCACCGCACCGCATCGCCGCCATTCGCTGCTTCTGACTGCCAGCTACTTGAGTAACCACTGGGGTAAAGCATTTCTGTGTGCAAGCAATTCTGATGATCGTTGTCATTACCATATTCCCCTTCCTTTTTATTCGCAGTACGGTACATTCAGCTGTCTCGTTTCGTCGGGCTTGTGGTTCCACAAAGCCACGACGAATACTTTATCATGGCCGTCAGTGACGGAACAAACGACCATCCTGACCGCTTACAGCAGGATTCGTGGCGATTAAATGGTGCATCTTTTATGCAGTATACATAGTTTTTGATCCTAGCGCCGGGTTTTTCGACTGCAGCCAATAAAGCATAAAGTGGAAAGGCAATCAAAGGTCATATTTTGATGGCATCAATAGCTATAGCTATTTTATAGCTAAGTCTAGCAATTAATTTTGATTCGAGTAAAGGCATGTGACCACCCTGTTGACACCACCGGTTTTCCAATGACGGTGCCTACTGGATGCTGGTCAAAGGTTTTCATCATTTTACACTGAGTAGCGTCGAAACGCAACGTGCACGAGAGTAGTTTATATAGAACTAAATAATTTCTGCAGCATTTATGTCGGCGTCGGTGGCTTTAAAATATGCAAAATGATAGCGGAACTATTCAACACCGAGCGCAGAGAGTTGTGATACAAGTTATGCAAAATACACGGACCAACCGCAGATGATTCTACTGAAGCATAAAGAATGATTTTGCATGCAGGACGTTGCGAGCATGTTTTTGGCGATGATGGCAGGCTGATATTTCTGGCGGTGATTAAGCACACCGGGAGCCCAATCGACGACGGGTGATGGTCCATGTCACGTGTGACAGTCATTAACATACAAAGTGAATTTAATTACCCGCTATACTGCTCACCTATGACGGGGCACAATGATATGCGATAGCGCTTCTGCTGTCGAAAATGCATTTTTATGAATAATACCAAAGGTGAATTTTAACACGATACAACGGTTTTGTTTTTCTTTAACTCTGATCGCTATGAACTGTTTGTAAACATGCGATATTTTTAGTAATGTAAGTGGAACTGTTTAAAATGATAGCAAATAGCGACGTATTAAATATTTTAATGGTTGGCAAACCCACTTTGTCATTAGAAATGCTTATCCCTACCACCTCTTGCTGTCCTGCTGATTGGGATACAAAGACATTAGTGGAGGTCAGGTAACCCCATAGAAAACCAGGGTCGTATGCTGACCGGGAAGACACTTGTTTCACACTTGCTTGAGTGTTGGCGCCACAAATAGACTTGCCAAGCGTGAGCGTCTATACTCAGACTAGGGGCGGCTCATAATAGTGCAGTGGCCGGTGATCTCACTGCAAGGTAGATCGTCATTTCCTTACCAGGTGCGTGACGTATCCAAGTCTAGTTAACATGCACACACCGACGAACGACAAACCTGATGACTTGAAGATGCAGTTTTCTAAGCTTCTTGAGAAGACGTGAGGTGAGTATCCAGGCCATGACATGAAGACAGTCATCGGTGATCGGTGAGGAGTTTTTTCGTCCTAATGCTAGTAGAAAAAGTATCCAGTCTACTCAACCGACAACGGCCTGAGATTAATTAACTACTCCCCAGTCAGAGAAATGGCCATCTGTAGTATCTACTTCATATGACGATGCATTCGGAAGCATACTTGGAAACATCTCAATGGAGAGGCCAGCTAGCAGATGAACGACGTTCTGATTAATGATCTTTTCGGATGTGCTCGGGTCTGCGCCGACTCGAATCACTACCCCGTAATATGCAAGATTTCCGTCCGGCTGTCTAACATATTCAAATCTAAATCTGCAAGGAAGATACGACTGAATATTTAGTAAATATCAAATAACCTGAACGAGCAGTGGAAGCAGTGGAAGCACTATACGATCAATACTCCAGTGCGAGAAGTAGTGGATGCTGCAGGCACTTCAAATGAGTGGTATGAGAGTAATTCTGAAACGGGGCCACTACTGACGCGAGGTCTTCAAATATACGAACTTTTGCGCTTAATTGGTTGAGAATGGTTAAAAAATAAGAATTACACTTTTGATATCTCGAAATAGTAAACCGCCAAGGGGCCTAAAAGTTACAAGAAAAGTTGAATTTGGAGCTAACCTTGAGATCTATATCATGTGATATTTCATAAATTTGCCATGAAACGACTAACAAATGACCCGGTTCTGTAAAGCAGAAGAACAGGGCTTTCAAATGGAGTAAAAAAATTTTTGGCGACCATCTTGGATTTGGTCGCCATATTGGATTTTATCAAAAAATCGCCGTTTTCACCATGAGCCCCCCACCGATTTTCATTTTAAGACAGCTATTGGAAAGCTGAGAAAAAATGCTATAAGGAACCGGGCCGTTTGTTAGTTGTTTCATGGCAAATTTATGAAATATCACATGATATAGATCTTAAGGTTAGCTCCAAATTCAAGTTTTCTTGAAACTGTTAGGCCCCTTGGCGAACGAGGATACACTATTTCGAGGTATTAAAAGCGTAATTCTTATTTTTGAACCATTTTCAACCAATTAAGCGCAAAAGTTCGACATCGTGTCAGCCCCGTTTCAGCAAGAATTACTCATGACGAAGAGTGCCAGCGAATAACTGACGAAATGATTCAAACCACTGCTCACATTCAGGCTGCAATCGTGATAAACCAGAGCAGGGAGTGATACGGAGATGCTAAGACCGCCAAAAAGAGACTCCACCGTCGCGAGAAATACCTGCACGAGAAGCGCGTCTTTGCGGATAGCTTCGACAAGCACGATGCGAGAAGCTTCTAGAAAATGACCAGCGGCCTGAGGAACCTGACCGTATCAAAGGTTTTATGTGCAATGACAAGAAGGGAAACCAGATTACTGAAAAATTAAAAGTGGTCAAACATTGGAAACAGCATTCGGATGTATCATTGAATGATCAATAAGATGGTGCCGTCCACCGGAGAGGAGGAGAGTAATTCAGGGTGATAGACAAGCTTGTGCGAGGTAAAAAGCAGTAAGTTGGAACGGTATAACAGAAAGGGCGGAGTCTCCGCTGAGCTTTCGAAAACCGGGTGTTCGCTCCCTATACAGCTATATTATACAATCTATCGGATCATACTAAACGAAAGCTAAAGGGGTACTACCGATTGTTGATGAACAGCTAGATAATGCGGATCAGCAGGTGCCTTGCGTACCTGCGGAATAAATCAGACCCCACAGCATCCTTCAACCGCTTATCGAGCAATTCCTATTCCTGTCTCCTCGTGGTACCAATCGGAATACGAGTAACCTTAGTGGAGATCGGGATACCAATCCCGATGGGAACTAAAGTCGTATACTCGGATACTGAATGGCAACATGAGGAGTAGTCTTACCAGCCATGAGCGTCTAATCTCATTTCAGGGGTGGCTATTGATGGAAGAACGTGGAATGGAAGTTGCGTAACCTTGTAAGCGTCTGCATTCTAGGTTAAGAGGGGTTCCGGAAAGCGAGACAACAAGTTGAGACGCCTTTCAATATCTTGGTAGCCAGACAACGCCCGATGATGATACCAAGACTGGTAAAGCCACACGGGTCAGGAAGGCCCGGGGTGCCTTTGCCGGTCTGCGAAACATTTGGCGCTCAAACCAGATCACTCTACGTACGAAACCCCGAATCTTTAATTCAAACGTTAAATCTGTACTGCTGTATGCCTGCGAAACGTGGTGCGTCTCAGCGGAGACAATGCAAAAACTGCAGGCATTCATTAACCGGTGCCTGCGAAATATCATTCGTGTCTGGTGACCTGATAACTGGATATCCAATGAGGAACTACATCGTTGGTGTCACCAACGGCCGATAGCCACAGACACACCTTGAGGAAAGGAGCGAACGAGGTCTACTGAGAAGCACTCGACTGGAATCCACAAGGACAGCGTAGAAGAGGCAGACCCAGAGGCTCCTGGCGAGGCAGCTTAGCGATATCCGGGCTGTAGACGAGAACCTGTCCTGGCGACATCTCCAGGAAGTTAAATGAGAAATCGTGTTGCTGAAGATTAACAAAGCTGTAAAGCAGAGCTTTACAAACATAGCCGAGACACACTGTCAGCGACTCTACACTGGGTAAGCTTTGAGAGAATGAGAAGCTGCCTGAAGTATGGATGGAAGACGTTGATTGCCCTATCTACAAAAAGAGATATCAGGCTAGATTACTGCAAGTCTGTTGGGAGAATAACGTGCCCACGCATCCCATCTTTATTGACTTCGAGGCAGCATACGATACAGTCGATCGAGATATGCTATGTCAGAAAATGAACACTTTTGAGTCCATTTGAGCAGCAAATAAGGTTGAGATAAGGTGACGGATTATCCTGTATAGCTTTTAACATCGCACTTAAGGGATTGATCCGAAGAGCGGCCATCAAAACGAGAGGCACGATTTTTAGTACAGGTAGCCAACTCGGGTGCGCACCGTTAGGCATACAAGTTAGACATAGCGGACGATAGGCATAATGAACGCTAGGCATAACGGACGTTAGTCATAAGGAACGATAGGCATAATGAGTGATAGATATAATAGACGATAGGCATAATGGACGTTAGGCATAATAATCGCTTTCCTACGAATACGCACTTGAGTCAATCATTGATGCGCCACAATACAATGAGAACCGACCCATTTAACATTTCCTTCACAACTGCCTGGCATAACGTCATTTGCGATAAAAACATTGGCATACACATAAGGGACAAACAAAAAACATTCATTACGCCAACCGTCCATTATGCCTAACGTATTTATGCTTATCGTCCATTATACCTAACGTCGGTATGCCTATCGTGCGTATGCCTAATGGGGTACACTCAGCCAACTCCTAGACTTCGCAGATGACTTTGATATCATAGTCAGCAACTTTGCGACGACGGAGACAATCTACGCTAGACTTATAGTGGAGGAAAATTGGGCCAAAAATAAATGCGTCGAAACCTTAATACTTGAAAGAAAGAGGTCCAAATGAGACAAACGAGCGCCTCCTACACACTTAAACAGTTCGGTAAAATTTACCGGAATCTAAACAGCTGAACGTTCAGTAAAAATTTCGGAAGTGCATATCGACGTTTACGGAGCTTTAATAATGTTTGATGCAATAAAAAAATTTACCGAACGATCAGCCACAGACAAACAGACATAACTCTTGGAAGAAAAATCAACAAAAATTATCGTACCTCACATTTAGCCTGAACACTAGCACCATCTATGATCGCCATTCTCAAATATCAAATAGCAACATGGGTATCCATCGAAGTAGCAAGTATTTTTTACGGGGAATTCCCCTATTTTCGTTAAAAAGCGCCACTTTGACCAAAACGGAGACATTCCCAACTAAGCCCAAATTTGAAATGACGGTTTAATCGGTACGAAGAATGGAAAACGAGTGTTATGTCTGTTTGTCTGTGGTTCAGCTGTTTATATTTCGGTAAAATTTTTCTGAATTCGTCGCTTTTTTTTAAGTGTGTACGAACGGTAACCGGTAGATAAGTTCATGTATTTGAGATCATTAGTGAGCGCGGACAACACTGGTAAGGAGATCCTGCGGCGCATTTAAGTTTTAAAATTCTACGATCTAGAAGCATACGCCATCGTACATAGCTGACAGTCTATAAAACTCTTTTTAAATCGTTACTTCTGTTTAGACTGTTTAGACTGTTGCTCACGGTGGACATGCGCGTCATTGTCGTGTTCAAGCGGATGTTGATGCGGATGATATTTAGCAAAGTAGAAACGGAAGGCGGAGAGTGGCGGATGCGTGTGAATTAAGAGTTACAGGCACTACTTTGAGAGTCCATGGTATATCTGACGAAAGTCAGTAGGCTACGGTGTGCCGGAGACATCTTAAGGATGCCGAACGACAGTGCGACCTAAACGGTTCACTTCAACAACTCCACCGAATTCAAGTAGTTTGCATTAGTATGCGTGCATTTACGTGGAAATCAGATAGATATTATTGTATTTTCCAATAATGTTCAACTGAAAGTCACGTAACTCCCTGTAGAGAAATTTACGTGATTTTTCACGTGGAAATGACGTGTGGATTATTTTGCGGCTTTGCTTTTTTTAAAAGTTCTCGATATAAAAAAGTTCACGTCTTGACAGCGTACAGAGTCGGATACAAAAAGAAAAGATCAAAAAGAAAAAGAAACACACCCGGTTGTGATAAAATCATTAAACTTGCCGTAGTGACGTCCGGCAACAGACTGCCTGTTTTTATCGCACAGACTAAGTAGAAAACAGTCTATCTTCTCGGCTGCTGGAACAAAAAGCCATCATATAAAAATAATTATCGTCGCCGAGGCGAGTGTGTAAAATGATACAATTGGAAGAATAAAACTAGATATTAAACTACCTGATACAAAAGTGCGGTAGTAGTTTAGTTAGTAAAACATTCGGCCGGCAACCGAAAAAGCGTAAGTGGGAGTCCCCTTTTGCCACTGTACAACTCAATATATTTTTGTCGTATTTATTTTATCATTCTTCGCACCAGCCACTTCCGCGCTTTCCAAAAAAATTTTGGGTTGTTCTAGAGTTGCCTCCAATGTATGTTTTGAGATGCTCTTCGTATCATTTGAACATTGAATTAGGAAATAAAAGTTTTTAGATTTTAATAACTTTTATTTATATGGTTTTAAATTCGCCTACCTTCTTAACAACAAAATCAAAAGGATATTTTACCAAATATTTTTCTTGAGGCAATTAATAGAAAGAGAACATTTGAAATAATTCTGTAATACAAATTTTCTTCTAACTTTCTCATAAATTTGCGAATTCCACCAAGACACCAGGAAAATAATTTATAATTATATTTTATCAATTAACTTACCTCCAAGCACATAGTAATCCCATCTACCAGAGCCAGTGCAGTAAGCACCGAAGCCGACAGCATTGCAAGAGACGATGGCAGCCCAGCTTTGGTCGTGTCCATGACATCATTGATGTATTTAAATTTACACCACTTCGCTACAGCCTGTGCGCCTTGCGCCGCCAAAGCTACGTATAATAGTCCTGCAGGGATAATATATAAGAAAAATAAAACGATTATGATTGTAGTTGGAATCGAATAGAGATGCTTCCTTGGTAGAAATTATACCATCTCCTAGGAGGAGAAAGCTAAGTGGAAGACCCGCGTGCGGTATATTTATTGGGCGCTAGCACATTAAAGGCCAAAAGCGTTCTCAGGCATAAACAGTTGCCCGAGCAGCAGTGCAACAACCCTAGCCATATTTCTCCCCGATAGCGCTCGGAGGACGCTGGCTGTGCACAATTCAGGCAGCCGACTTCTTGCTACGCCCAACGTCCGAACCATGCGGCGGGACAGGAATTGACTGCCTGTTGTGCGTCCACATAATTTACGGCAGTACTCCGCGTCCGGAGTGCGAAATTTATGCCGAGATGTAAATAAGTTATTACTTGCCGAATGCTGTATCGCACACTGTACCGATTGTGGATGCCAGTTTGCATACGCGTGTCCATTGTTCTCTTCCGGGTTTTTTTCCGCATTCCTACGACAGGACACAGCCCTCGGTTCTTATGTGGAATTGGGACAGTCAATTCGGTTTTATTTTTGCCAAACGGGAGAACTCGTTCCGAATATGCTTTTCTCTGCAAATTTGTTACCCTGAGAGTGCATTTGGAATGGGGAAAATTATCATTATTCAAGGTTATAGCCTGTTTCAGCATTCTTATTCCGTGTCCGTAGCAGTCGGAGAAAAAATCAATATCCCTCGACGGTGTACACTATGTATTTGAAGTTTTCATATACAAGATGAATAAAGAGATCACAACTAGTTTGTGGGACTTGAAAAAAAATATTATTTTCAATAACCTCAGCAAACTATATAAAAATAGGTGGAAGTTTTAAAATTGAAGAAAGCTTTTGACCTTGTTCTATTTATTGAATCTAATCATTTTTATGCCCTTTTTCCAAAACAAAACAAAATATAACGTTCCTCTGGTCCACTTTTTTTTGCTAATAAAAAGCAAAACCGCATCGCACTTAACGTAATAGCTGAAGCACTAACTAACTAGTATTACTTTTATTCATTATTTTTGGATCCCAGTTAAAGACCCAGTAAATAAGATGCGAAATAAGATTCTACAACTAGACACTTACCGGATTTATCTTTCAGCTCAATAATTCTCACAAGAACTGCTCCCAGCAGCATCGATGCTAATGTAACGGAAGCATAACACAATCCAAGCACAGCCGTCGCTAGCGGTGCAGTAGTGCTGCCATCGTTATCTTGGTCGCTTTCTGAAAGTCCTTCCACCGTGGGTAGACTCGATGCTCCAAGTGCACCGATTCGGTGCATTATCAAACAGTACTGGGCCAGCTCGCAGATGCCGACCAGAATCGATACCAGGACTAGCGCTGACCGCAAATTATGCAAAGCTAGCAGATTATGACGCCTGAAATAGAGACAAGAAACCGAAGAAGTGGGCAGCACGTGAGTCTTCAACTTAGTTCGTATGCACAATGATAAGCAAGATTATGCTGTTAGTTGTGTTTCAGTTTGCACTTGACCAAAAGCTGTGTATGTGGTCAGTCAGAACGCTCTGTTGCAGTGAATGATGATCCTAATGGTAAACCTCTGAGGTAACCTGAATGCATCCTAATAAATCATCTGTTGTTTAGAAATAAAATAAAAATGCGGCACTTTACTTGTGCTAGTTTCGCACTAAAATATTGCTATGTATGCATTACTGTTATTTGCCTTTCGGAAAATAATTGATGCTCCATAATTACGTAAACATAATGAAAAAAATAAACAATTCACCTAACCCTACTGTCAGAAGCTATCTACTAAACAATGTGCCAAAAATATTTCAAAGCACCCCATGACCAGCAACCTTCCTACCGAGAATATCCAATAGCTAATTATCGCATTCAACCCTTTCTCACTAATACCTATCTAATGGAAACGATTGCACTTTGACTTGGCTCAAAGGACCGAAATAACCGACCCCAAAATGTCTCGCCTCGCCCTTTCCTCGAGGGCTTAGGAGCAAATTTAGAATGGAGCATGCATAAAACTGTGCTGATTTTATTTTATTCGTCCTTCAGCTGGTACCGGTCCGGAAATGAACCGAGCCGAATTGCTCATTGATATTCATAATCTAGGCACGGACGCAGTTGTCGACAGGCTGCCTCGACGGCTTTACTTTTGCTTTCCTACAAGCCCGCACGCACGCACACCGACAGCCCCGGCAAGTTATCTCCGCAGTGAAACCGTAAACCTGATAACCGTATCGTTTTTCTTAAATGGGTGACGATTTCGATTCGACAAGGAAAAACTCCTTTCTTGCGGCATTGAAGCAAAGCCTGTCACACACACACCGTTTTCCAAAGAGGTTTTGTAGCCGTTTATGCATATGTGGGGTTCACTACAAATATATGCTTGATTAAATCGATAGTTTTGGTTGGGAAACGGAGCAATATCTGAATGCGGAAGACTTGCCAAGAGAGCACAGACTACCCGTGATCTCTCTTACTGCCGCAGCATTATTTGGATACTTGCAATGGTAAAGGTTGCTGCGGCAAAATTAATGCTTTCACTTTCTTGAAATTCATCTAGGAGAGGTTGGTTGCAGAAAGCCAAGAATGTTCATTCTGCTCTTTGCTCTTTGCTGTTTACTCTTTACTCTTTACTCTTTACTCTTTACTCTTTACTCTTTACTCTTTACTCTTTACTCTTTACTCTTTACTCTTTACTCTTTACTCTTTACTCTTTACTCTTTACTCTTTACTCTTTACTCTTTACTCTTTACTCTTTACTCTTTACTCTTTACTCTTTACTCTTTACTCTTTACTCTTTACTCTTTACTCTTTACTCTTTACTCTTTACTCTTTACTCTTTACTCTTTACTCTTTACTCTTTACTCTTTACTCTTTACTCTTTACTCTTTACTCTTTACTCTTTACTCTTTACTCTTTACTCTTTACTCTTTACTCTTTACTCTTTACTCTTTACTCTTTACTCTTTACTCTTTACTCTTTACTCTTTACTCTTTACTCTTTACTCTTTACTCTTTACTCTTTACTCTTTACTCTTTACTCTTTACTCTTTACTCTTTACTCTTTACTCTTTACTCTTTACTCTTTACTCTTTACTCTTTACTCTTTACTCTTTACTCTTTACTCTTTACTCTTTACTCTTTACTCTTTACTCTTTACTCTTTACTCTTTACTCTTTACTCTTTACTCTTTACTCTTTACCAATGTTGGCATATGCTGAACCCAAGTTGAATCGAAGTCATTTTTCTTTGATTCACGTTCAACTCAAACTTGCCTCATCGCAGCGTTTAAAGTTTTTTGCGGACCGCATACTCTGATCAAATGGTTCACACTTTGGTACGAAACATTGGTAACATCATGCGATGTACTTCGGCGATGCACGCGATGTACCTGCGATGAATTGAGGCGACGTGTTCAGCATGGATTGCTGATTTTGTGGGTGCACAGAGCACAGCAAAGGTGAAAGAAACTGTGTCGATAATGTTCTTCTGACCGTTATGCTATTAGCAAATCTGATGTCAATGCGCTTTAGTGAATATTTAAATTACGATTGGTGATTAAAATGTAATTTTAATTATTTAACACAATACGGCCATTAAATCATACAAAAATATTTATTTTCGCGTTAAATTTTGTTTATTCACTTGTTTCTTTTTACTGCTTTGAAGCTTTTAAAAATTTTCCCGCTTGACTTTTGTTTAAAATTATGGTATTCGGTTTATTTAGCCAAAACTAAAACGTTTTTTTATACATAACTAGCTGACCCGACAAACTTCGTATTGCCACAAATTAACCTGTGTTGTACATAAATCATGAATCTCGGATGATCTTTGTCACAATCTCGAGTTTTGCAAGCCCCCCAGTGGGCTGCGCTTCCGACGGCGGGTCACCGGCAACACTCGCGACCGTCTCGTCCTGAATGATCTAGTGTTACTATAGATAGTTTTTGTGGTCTTGTATTGACTAATGTTTTATGGAAGAGTCTCGAATTTCTCGAGTTCGATTAGTTTTCGAGTTTCGCAAAAATTTCTGTTTTATTTGTATGAGAGTCCATATCCCCCTACCACAGGGGTGAGAGGTCTCTAACTATCGTAAAATAAATTCAAGACTCCAAAATCTCCCACATGCCAAATTTGGTTCTATTTGATTGATTAGTTCTCGAGATAAGAGGAAATTTGCATTTCATTTGTATGGAAGCCCACCCTCTTAAAGGGGAGATGGGCCATAACTCGCTTTCTAAAGAAGAGAGGGGTCTCAATTCACCATAGAAAAAAATCTTGCGTCCAAAACCACTTACATGTCAAATTTGGTTCCATTTGCTTGATTAGTTCTCGAATTATGAGGAAATTTGTATTTCATATGTGTAGAAGCACCCCCTCTTAAAGTTGGGAGGGGTCCTAATTCACCATAGAAAATATTTTTGCCTCCAGAAACCTCCACATGCCAAATTTGGTTCTATTTGCTTGATTAGTTCTCGAGTTATGAGGAAATTTGAATTTCATTTGTATAGGAGCCCCATCCCCTCCTAAAGTGGGTGGGGGTCCCAATTCATCATAGAAAAAATTTTTGTCTCCAAAAACACCCACGTGCCAAATTTGGTTCCATTTGCTTGATTAGTTCTCGAGTTATGAGAAAATTTGTATTTCGTTTGTATAGGAGCCCCCCCTCTTAAAGTTGGGAGGGGTCCTAATTCACCATAGAAAATATTCTTGCCCTCGAAAACTTTCACATGCCCAATTTGGTTTCATTTGCTTGATTAGCTCTCGAGTTACGAGGAAATTTGTATTTCATTTGTATAGGAGCCCCCCCTCCTAAAGTGAGGAGGGGTCCCAATTCATCATAGAAAAAAATTTTGTCTCCAAAAACACCCACGTGCCAAATTTTGTTCCATTTGCTTGATTAGTTCTCGAGTTATGAGGAAATTTGTATTTCATTTGTATAGGAGCCCCCCCTCCTAAATTGAGGAGGGGTCCCAGTTCATCATATAAAAAAACTTTGTCTCCAAAAACACCCACGTGTCAAATTTGGTTCCATTTGCTTGATTGATTCTCGAGTTATGAGGAAATTTGCATTTCATTTGTATAGGAGCCCCCCTTCCTAAAGTAGGGAGGGGTCCCAATTCATCATAGAAAAAATTTTGTCTCCAAAAACACCCACGTGCCAAATTTTGTTCCATTTGCTTGATTAGTTCTCGAGTTATGAGGAAATTTGTATTTCGTTTGTATAGGAGCCCCCCCTCCTAAAGTGGGGAGGGTTCTTTATTGACCATAGAAAATATTCTTGTCCTCGAAAACTTTCACATGCCAAATATGGTTCCATTTGCTTGATTAGTTCTTCAGTTATGAGGAAATTTATATTTCATGTGTATAGGATCCCCCCCTCCTAAAACGGGGAGGGGTCCCAATTCATCATAGAAAAAAATTTTGTCTCCAAAAACACCCACATACCAAATTTGGTTTCATTGGCTTAATTACTTCTCGAGTTATGAGGAAAATTGTGTTTCTTTGGTACAGGAGCCCCCCCTCTTAAAGTGGGGAGGGGTCCTAATTTACTATAGAAAATATTCTTGCCCTCGAAAACCTTCACATGCCAAATTTGGTTCCATTTGCTCGATTAGTTCTCGAGTTATGAGGAAATTTGTATGGAAGCCCCCCCTTTTAAAGAGGAGAGGAGTTATAATTCCCCTTATAAAGAGGAGAGGGGTCTCAGTTTACCATAGAATAAATTCTTGTCACCGAAAACACCCACATGCCAAATTTTGTTCTATTTGCTTGATTAGTTGTCGAGTTATGCAGAAATTTGTGTTTCATTTGTATGGGAGCCCCCCCTCTTAGTGGGGGGAGGGGTTTCTAACCATCACTAAAACCTTTCCTGGCCCCAAAAAACCTCTACATGCATATTTTCATGCCGATTGGTTCAGTAGTTTTCGATTCTATAAGGAACATACGGACAGACAGACAGACAGACAGACAGACAGACAGACAGACAGACAGACAGACAGAAATCCTTCTTTATAGGTATAGATAAACAGAATTTAATGTTTAAATGCTCGTTGAACTTATATATGATTTAATATATCAGAATATATTCTATAATATATTCTGGACTTGGCATAACCTTGAGGAACGCTTAACTGCAGGGTTGATCTGTATCTTTAATTCTTTACACAGATGAAAGATGCATACTAGTGATGCCAAAAGTATGAAGTATTTTCAAATCAATTCAATGTAGCATAACTTTCAAAGATTTGACTTATGAATCATGATTTAAATTTTTCTATTGATTCAGGACTTTTGATTAGCGTTATTACAAGGATTTGAATTCCCCATCAAATGATTCTATTACAGAATTATAGCTCCAGTTGATATTTCTATCAAAGTTTGTTATAAATATGTTAGGAAAACTTGCGTTACATAAAATGTTTTACAAAGATTCTATCTCTTTCTGTTATTTATAACACGTTTTGTTACATTTTAGTTATAAATCAGGGCAGAATGCTGGTTTTTGATCTTGACATCTTGATATAAACTAGATCAAATAAAACCATAATTTGATATATTTATGATATGCCTAGAGCGGATTTTGTTACAATTTTTGTTATTTTAAACGAGCCTAAGTTTATAGCAAAATGCAAAGCAGATTTTGTTATAAAAACCTGATTTAATCCACCTAGTGGTGAAAGGAACCTTTGTTATACGATCTTACTTGCTTACATGAAATTTTTGGAAATTGAATAAGTTTACAAAATTTGAACCAAAGCACTTATAAATTTTGATAGTTCCTTTTCTCATGAAATTGCTGAGTAAGTTGTTACTAATGAGGGTAAGTCCAAGTAAAAGTAAGTTGTAAGATGAAATATTATTCTTTAACATATGCATTGCGTAGTAAACGTCTAGTTTGTAAGTTTTTGAACTATGCATAATTTCCCGTAATGCCATTCTATTTGATTCACAACAAAAAAGTTTTCTTGAATAAATTTCATCAATTTTTATTAACTTTCGGTTACTCACGCTGTTGTATTTTGTACAACATGTGTAGGTTTTTGAATGCCATATTGTTATAAAGTTACAAATCGTATATTACGTATATACTAACGTATATTCTTCAGTAAACTTGTTATGAGCAAAATGTCCGAATTATTCAATGCATTAATACTTGAAATTGTTAGGAAACAAGATTAGCATAAACCGACATCATAGAAATGAAGCAAGTAGCATGTGACGTGTACCGCAATTAAACCCAACTAGAATTTTCTCTCGTTTCTTCATATGGAAAAATGGTGTCTGTATGCAGCAAAACTACCAGCAAATGTAAAATGTTTAAGATGTATCCGTCTGTTGGTAATCGAGTAATTCGGGGTCAAAATCAGGTTATTTTTTACAATTAAAGTTCTACAGTTTCTAAACAAACAAACATAGAGGTATACTAAATTCAACAAAGTTGTGAACAAGCCGGCACTGGTTATTCCAAATTCGCCTGAAATTCGTTTCAGTTTCAATTTGTATTACCCAGGAATTTTGAATTATGTAGGACTATAGATTACCGAATTATAGATATACCGAAACAATACTACTATGAAATATTACATTAAAATTTATTTATTAATGATTTTGAGCACAATACGTAGTATACACCCAAATTAGGGTAATATATGTATGTGGATGTACGTTTTACCAACAATCAGTTACATTTGAGTGTTGAAAAGTAGTTTTCAACGTCACTCATAATTAGCGAACTTTCAATTTCAACTCGTTGAAGTTTTATGTTTGAAGTTTATTCCAAAAAAACTTCGAGAGTTAAAAAAAGTTATCTTCTGTCGACCAACATACTTGAATAATATGCAATCATTAGATCATTAGAAAAGAAGATACGTTCATGGTTGTTTCCCATTATTGAACAAAACTGAATCGTTTCCATCCGTTAAAAATTGAGCGAACTATAGCTACAGTAGTCATACCTAATCTGTAGAAACAAATATTCCTAGTAAATCATTTCTCATGTGTACAGTAGGCAGGCAGGTTTTGCATTGCCTGCTATTTCGATTGTCTCAGTGCGCATACAATCCGACCGTCAAACATCGCCTAACTCATCGCAAACATATACTCAAGTACGAACCGAAGCACAGGATCCGCGCACAAAACTTACAAATGAGTTCGGGCACAGCCTGTTAGGTTTTGGCACAACCTCAGAATGATAGTTCAAGCAATGTTGTAAACTTGCTTGGATGCGTGTGCAGAGTCACACTTCCAACATTGCTCTTTACTCTTTACTCTTTACTCTTTACTCTTTACTCTTTACTCTTTACTCTTTACTCTTTACTCTTTACTCTTTACTCTTTACTCTTTACTCTTTACTCTTTACTCTTTACTCTTTACTCTTTACTCTTTACTCTTTACTCTTTACTCTTTACTCTTTACTCTTTACTCTTTACTCTTTACTCTTTACTCTTTACTCTTTACTCTTTACTCTTTACTCTTTACTCTTTACTCTTTACTCTTTACTCTTTACTCTTTACTCTTTACTCTTTACTCTTTACTCTTTACTCTTTACTCTTTACTCTTTACTCTTTACTCTTTACTCTTTACTCTTTACTCTTTACTCTTTACTCTTTACTCTTTACTCTTTACTCTTTACTCTTTACTCTTTACTCTTTACTCTTTACTCTTTACTCTTTACTCTTTACTCTTTACTCTTTACTCTTTACTCTTTACTCTTTACTCTTTACTCTTTACTCTTTACTCTTTACTCTTTACTCTTTACTCTTTACTCTTTACTCTTTACTCTTTACTCTTTACTCTTTACTCTTTACTCTTTACTCTTTACTCTTTACTCTTTACTCTTTACTTTTTGCTCTTAAAAATGAACGTGGTTAGCAATAATGACTTTTAGGCAAGATCCCAGCTTTGACTGGACTAGTGTTATTCCCAAACATTGGTCCTCAAACGTTTAGAATAGGAATTGAGAGTCGTTAGTATGCAATCTACGATGCAATCGCGCTATGCTGGTGTTTTTATTTAGCCGATTCGACTTTTTCTATTTGTTTTGTTTTTCCTGTTAAGCCTTTCGTATTTATCCTTTTTCGTTAAGTCCGTTCTGTATAGCATTTTCCATTTAACCATTTGTGTTTAATTTTTTTTCACTCCTCCACTCTAAAATTTTCATTACTTTCTTCTACCATCCCTTCGTCAATTGCAAAAGAACTAGCCTAGATGGTACATTCCGTTATCGAAACTTGACATTCTGTTTTTTTATACAACAGACTTCGCAACCAGCTGTTAGAGTGCAGGACGATTGCAGGGCCAGTTGCTACGATCCTATTGACTCTAACAGCCTCTCCCAGTCAAGATTCGAACATGCGACGACTGGCTTATTAGGCCAGCGTCATACCTCGGAGCCAAATGGGAGGTTAAAAGAACTACCGTTTGAAAAAAAAATCAATTGTATATGCCTGACCTCATTTCAAGAAGCTCGAGTGTTGATTTTAATGGAAAAATATTTATCTGGAGAACCGCTAGGTATGAAAAAGTTTAATTTCTCGTTTTAGTTTTTCATGCCTAACGCTCTACCCAAATATTTTTTCAGTTCTGAACATATTTTTCATGTTGTTAATTCAAGACAAATTTCGTATGTGGCTCTAGAGCTCCAAAAGCGAAGGCCGTCTACAGACGGTCTTACCCGTTAGAGGGTTATGGCGTTCGCGAAATATATAAAACTTGTGCTTGCCGTACTTTGATATGAGTGGGCGGGGATAAGTGTCACATATACAAATTTGTAGTACTTGACCTAGGCTTCAAGGTGAAGCTGATTGCAGATATCCACTTGCCCCATTTTATCCTATTGGCTCCTAAGCCTAGAAAAAATAAAGATTGAATATGCGATAACTTTACAAGTAAGAGTTCTGGAGATTTGCAGTCTTCTACAAGAACGTGTGTTTTGAGTGCTTCGTTGATTGTTTAGAACAATCTGTTCTTGTAAAATCCAACCAACAAAAGTTAAGTAAGAAAAACTAATTTTTAAAAAGCTTTCTGAGAAATGTTCTATAGCTCTGCACCCGATAGCGATAGAAATGTCATTTCTTCAGCAAAGTTTTTTGCCTTTATATTTTCTACAACTTTGTCGAAAAAACTATGTATATGTATTTTTTTTAACACAAAAGTTTTTTTTTTATTTTTATGATAGAAAGCCATGACTAACTTTTGACACTTTCAAATTATTGGAGGTATTCTTACGAAACTATTACAAAAAGTGACCAGTGCTTTCAACCGTAACCTCTTCTTCCGAGATATTATTGAAGGCTAGGGTAAGCGCTGAAAGGATCGTGTATCAAGCTAAAAATAGCTATTGACTACTTAGAAAATAACACGATCCTGGAAGCTATCATAACCATGCTGACAATGACCTATTGCGTCTTTCATATATCAGCTGAAAAGGAATGACAGACATTATCAAATATGTGAAACTATCGAAGTTCGCTAAAAATATCTGGTTTGGTAACCTGAGGCTTAAAAGCGAGCAGTACCATGTAGCATGGTCATCATTCTACAATTTTTACGCATCATACACCACTTACGCTCACTGTTCAAAACTGCGGAAATCACGTTTAGTCCGACGCTTGTATTCAAATATCTCCGTCGCGTTCAAAATTCAGCGCTTTTCAAAAACTTATCCACTGGTTCCGTCTCACCAAAGCCGAATCGTGCAAAAGAAGGGAAGCGCGATTGAACCGACTTGCGAAAGAACGGGATGATGCCACTAAGACTTTAGAAAGA
This sequence comes from Sabethes cyaneus, assembly GCF_943734655.1. Lineage (NCBI taxonomy): Eukaryota > Metazoa > Arthropoda > Insecta > Diptera > Culicidae > Sabethes > Sabethes cyaneus. The sequence continues at coordinate 178,408,167 of NC_071355.1, forward strand.
CACGAACGTTGAAGAGTCGTTTTCTAAAGAAAACGTACTTTTGTGAAAAGAATTTGAATTCCTGCTATTTTATCTGAGGATTTCCAAATTTCTGCCCTTTCATTTCGATCCAGATCGTGGAAGAGACTAGTGGTATTTTAGTAGTTACGCGTACGTTATTTTGTAAGTTGATTCAAATGTGAGAAAGCTTAACGGTCGATTTGTAACAAAGTTCCTTTTTTTGCTGTTAGGTAGAAGTATTAGCTAGTGCGGTCGAAAGCTTAGGCAGTGCGGTCCTTCGTCTACGGACGATTTTTCGTGTGTTGTGTGACAGACAAGAAGGTAAGATAATTTAAAAAAGGTGTGTGATGGTAAAAATACTTAAAGGCGTCGACAGCCGATCGACGGCTTCTTTTGTCAGATTTTCTTTTGCTGCGACCGTTTCCTGCCAACCCGCTTCTAGCGACGCCTAAGCGGTACCACCACTTCACGACGGCATCGAAAAGCAGCGCTAAGCAAACCACGCGCTTCGCTTTTTTCTGGCAACGCTCAACCATCGCTAGTGCAACGGCTCAACACTGCCGCGCCGCCATCGCGACTATTACCAGAACGAGCCGACAGAGACCGCACTGTAGGAAAGGGGGGGAAAAAAGGTGTGTGATGGTAAAAATACTTAAAGGCGTCGACAGCCGATCGACGGCTTCTTTTGTCAGATTTTCTTTTGCTGCGACCGTTTCCTGCCAACCCGCTTCTAGCGACGCCTAAGCGGTACCACCACTTCACGACGGCATCGAAAAGCAGCGCTAAGCAAACCACGCGCTTCGCTTTTTTCTGGCAACCAGAGTTAGGTCTATTAATAGAACTGGAGACGTCGATAAAGAAGACCGAATTGAATAAACCCTCGTTGTTGATTGTATAGCGGTATTTTACACTCAACCCCCGCTAATATGAAAAACAGCTCGTTCAGATTGGGCGAGTTCATTTTTAATCTGAATATTTGGTAACTCTATTCATTTTCACACACGCGCAAGACGCGCACCCTATGAACTTGTTGTTTTGATTTGACGAAAACAAACGTTTTGAAAACATTTCAAACATGCGCGAATTCTAAAGGTTCGGTTTGTATAAGACGAAATTGGCTCGGCAGTTTCGACTAAAATGGTCTATTTTGAGTGCTGGAGAGAGGTAAGTTGCATATGAGCTATATTGCCAAAGCTCCTGAGCAAGAGGAAACGCATTAAGGTTTTTTGCTTTTTTTTAATTTACCGGACAACTTTAACGTCAATCGTGTGTGACGCTTGATCGGTTTTTAATGTGAACGCATTCATACCACCGGGGTACAGATTAAAAATGTTCAGATTAAAGAAGGTCATACCAGCGGGGGTACACGGTATCTGTAACCCTCGATACTCCCTGTTATAAGTCGCCCCTGAGAACATTTCTCACATTCGCGTCCGATCTTTTGAATTTCACTTTGTTTTTTTACTCCGCTTGGCTGGCGGGAAGCAGCCACACTATTACTCTGAAGCGAGAAGGAGAGAAGGATAAGGAGATCTTTGCCGGTGGTGATAACATTCTACTTATAGGTTCTGTCTTCCTTGAACCGGTAAGGCGGTCGTTGTCTTCGCTGAAGGTAATAGTGGCACCATCTGGACGCGGGTAGATTAACGTTCTAGGTGTGCGAATCAACCGTTCCTTTGCGCGATTCGGGACCCATTTTCCACAACCTGCCCTGAGGTTAGGTTTCGTGCCGGGCAACCTTAACCGAGCGAGTGGTCCTCTTTCAGAGGTGCCACTCGTCTTAAACGGCCTGAAGAGCTCTGGCGAACGGAAGATAACTCGCGGGCAAGCCGCCCACGTTATAACCATCAACCAAGAAATTAATGGGAACGAGAGCCCGGAAAACCCTCGTCTGCAGAGGTTCGAAAACTCGCAAAATGAATATATACGCCGAGCATCGGCAAACGGTTTTTATCATGATAAAACAGCTACGCGAGTGGTTCATTTCGCCTATAACAATGAGCCACATGCACTCACGCTTCATAGCATCGCTGAATATACGAATATCGTGAGCAACACAAAAGTGCGAATTACCGTCTTCTCCTGCTTGTAAAGCCACTAACACTACTTTAAACTATTCCCTTTTCGTGGTAACAATATTTTGAATACTTTCCGACGTCCCCGGGCATCCTATATCCGCTAAATCGAACACACTCAATGTTGAATATTCAATTTTTGAACGAATTCTGATGTTCACATTGAGGTTCTGTTCGTGATAAAATTCAAAGCTGATGCGTGCATTATCGGCGAGGCAGGCGAATAGTGTATGTTCATGAGGGATGTTCATCGATTTAAATGATCACGTTTTCGCTAATTCTCCAACCACTGCTCTGCTGCCTTCTGTAAACTGAACAAACTGCCCAAATTTAGCTCAAATCTAAGAAGATCGGTTACACTTTACAATTTGCTTTAAACTGTTACTTCACGAGGAATGATGCTAATGTCATGCAGTTTATAAGTGAATATTTGTTATAACCATGGATTGCAATCATAACCAACATTGAAGACAAAAATTTCTTCTACCAAAGTAACAAGTTGGGTTTAACGGGAAACTAGCAGTCACTAACTTCTCGTCGGAGAGCCCAGTTTCGGAGCAGTTTTTGGACCCAAAAGTGGGGTTCTGTTTATAGAAATGTATTCACTGCATTCTTCTTGCCAATTTAAACACAACGAATATATTTTCATGAACAAAATTTTTGTTTCAAACAAAAAAACTGTTGTTCAAATTTGCAAAATCAATGACGCCTAATTTCACCTTAATTACAATTTCAATTATGTAGTTCTCTTAATAACGAGAACCGTCATAAGCGTTTTTCGTTTACGAAACTAAGGAACATTTTCCATTGCACTGTTCATTTGTAAATATTCAAAAATTGAAACAGCAACACAACAGTGGTGTGCTCTGTTTTTACAATTTGTTACAAATATTAGATGAAAAACCTGGAATTTACCAGCAGCACATACCGCTGACCGTGTAGTACCTACCACTGATTATTTTTTATTTTCAAACAGTGAATAATTCCTATAACTGCTAAAATATCGATAATGGAAATCAAATTTGATCGAAATAAATTTCTCTGGGGAGTTTTATGCTGATAAATATTACTGACTAATGTTCCAACGAAACCATATTTAAGCTTGATTGTTTTTATCGTTTGCATCTGTTTGACTGGAATATTTATAACAAGAATTTCAACCTTAAGCCCCGACCTAATTTAAAGTTGTTTCGCGAGAAAAAGCCTGATATCGCCATTGGCATATTTTTTTTATTTCAACTTTGAAAAACCGTCCCCTCGATGGTTCAATTTATGCCACAATCTTTACTTTTCTCCATCTGCTAGTGCATTCCAGAGTGCTATCTGCAAATCTGACAACAAACGAACAATCTCCTAAGTAATATACTTACTTCCACTCAAACTTCCAGCCGACGTAAATAAGCGTCCCGGCCAGCGCGGCCAATGCCAGCAAATTAACGATGAGGCCGTACAAATTTAAATAACAAACCTCCGTCACTTGTTCCGGCGTCAATCCGCCGCCCATCAGCGCGATGTAGGCCTGCAGTTGCCGGAACGAGAGCGGATTATGATGTTGGTAATACTCGCCATTCTGCCCGTCCTCCGCCGCAGCTGCGTCACAAATCATTTTTCCGAAACAAACGACGAAAAAAAAACTTTTTCTTCACTTTTTCACCCAACTTTATTGTTTATTCTTTTTTCCACTCGGCATCCGATTTCGTAGCAGCTGCCCCGGCTGATTTTCTCATTTTCATACAAAACCATTATTTTGTTTCACATGACGGTTGGTTTTCTTGGATAATTATATATAGCTTAGCTATTTGATTTTTATGACTTCACTTCATCACTAGCTTTTCATCATTTTCGTGCTTGCACAAAACCAATTGTAATTAAATCTCCTAAATTTGCTAAATTAATAACCCAAAAAAGCAAATTGACGCATTAAATCACTGCACTAAGAATTTTCTCACAAAAACCATCCGGACCGAAGAACACCGTCCGTACGGATCCGTGTAATGAGACTGGCTGGACCGACCGCGAAACCATTGAATTGTACGCACCCACGGCATCCTACCGAAGTCGGAATGATCATATACATGCTGATTTTCTCGAACTAGAAAATTGTTTAACATCAACAAATCGAGCGCGCTAGTGTGGTGTGAGAACATCGATGAGCTGACTGGCCAAAGATAAACTTCATACAGGCGGGATTTGTCTGGCATCCGCTAGCGTCGTTTCTGTGATTCATTGTCCATATAGAACAGTCCGAAGCAGAGCAGTTAGGAAAATTGAGAAAATTTCATCAATAAAAGCACTGTGTTCTCGATATCTCATTTTGCTAATTGCTATCAAATGCTTAAAGTTAAACAAAAGTTCAACTCGTTTATGAAACAGGTCAAGCGTGCAACATGATCAACATTCACACATGAGCAGTTCCCAAAAACCAAACTATGGTCTTTCTGAACATCATCGATGGTGTACTATTTTGTGCTAATGCCAGTGAATGCAAACAATGATTGTCGGTTGAGCCTGTCAGTTGACACAATATTTTACAAAAACGAAGACACTGTCAGAACAAACAATTCCCCCTAAAATCATTACCATAACTGTCTACTATAGCCTAGTCAATTTGTTTGGCAAACACCTGTTATTGACAGTGCACATTCGAAGCAATAAATTGCGCAAATTTGTGAATTCGGCGAACCAAGACGCATTCAAAGTTATTAGCAATACTTAATCCCTTGAACTGATTGCCCACAATCCAGTCTTAGACAAAATGCAGAGCTCTGTCCGGATTTTGGCAAGTAGCATCAACATCGGTGAAAGCTATTGCACGCCATGCCGGCCCGGCCATCCAACATGGAAGGAAGTAAAGCCATCCGAGATACGTCAGCTCGCTAATGGTGAGATAGGAAAATAAGCAAATATTTATTTTCTCGTGTGCACTCTCTCACCCCCCTAGTCGAGTGAAGAAAATCTTCATCGCAACCAGCCAGCAGCGCAGCGGCGCGGCGTGCCCTTGTATCTGGTGCATGTGGTACCAAATATTAAACCGGTGTAGTATCAATATTATCTATGAAAACGGCGCGCCCAGTCAACGTTTGCTCACTTTGCGTTCTGCAAGAAGAGTCTATATATCCGTTTAAGATCATCTATAGGTACATAAAGCCAATAGGAAATGATTAACAGTCATATCTTCGTAGAAGGCACCAGGCAGTCTGTGTCACACGAGCATGGTGACGCAATCCGTTTATCATGAACATGTCACATCACCTTGCATTAAGTTCCCATCGACATTTTTTCGATAAAAAATAATGACTTGAGCTATCGCGTTATAGAACGGTAGCTGGTAAATTTTGGAACTTAAAGGATTTGGTAAATTGAAAAATAACAGTGCCCCGCATGTTGATATGCGTTGAACAGCAAGCATGAGAGACCATCACCTTGACGAAACTCTCTGTGTGATTCGAATGAACTCGACAATGCACCTAGATCCGAACACAACACCATTGTAGATTGAATCAGTTTGATGAGTTTCTTGGGGAACCTGTTCTCGTCCACAGTTTTCTATAGTTATTTTCGATCGATGGTTTCACATGCGGCTTTGAAATCAACGAACAAAGACTGCGTGGAAACTCTATATTCACGGCGCTTTTCCTCCAGATCTACCACAGTGTGAATATTTGATCCGTTGTTGACAGTCCTTCAACGAAGCCAGCTTGATCGATTCCCACAAATCTGTTCGCAATTGGTGATAGACGGCGCAGAATGATTTGGGCTAGCACTTTGTAGGTGGCATTGAGAATGGTGAACGTTCGATAGTTCTCACAGAGTAACTTGTCCCCCTTATTTTAGATCGTGCAGATAACCCCATCTTTCCACTCCCCCGATAGCTGTTCTGTCTCCCAAAACCTAACAACTAACCGTGGCCAGACAGGTGGCCAGCTTTTCCGGTCCCATTTTAATAAGCTTCACTCCGATGCCATCTTTCCCGGCTGATTTATTATTCTTTAACTGCTTGATGGTCTTCTCATATTCGCCTATCGTTGGGGCTGGAAATTGCTTTCCCCGCCGCTATGGTTCTCCGCCTGGGCGCCATTCAGGTGTTCATCGAAGTGCTACTTCCACCTTTCAGTCACTTCACGATCATCCGTCATATTACTGTCATTCTTATCCCGACACATTTCGGCACGCGGCATAAAGACTTTGCGGGATCCGTTCAGTTTCTAGTAGAACTTGATGCAGCCACTCCAACCCTGCGTATTCCTGCTCTTGCAGGTAGCGCTTTTTCTCTCGGAAGACTTGGTTTTGTTGCATCTTCTTCTGTTTGTGTCTTTCCACGTTCTGACGTGTGGCCCAGGGCAGGCGCTTCCCTTAAGCAAAACAAGCAGCTGCTTGGAGCGCCACTTCAAGGGGACGCCATTTCGCCTATATTAAAAAAAACTGTAGCATTAAATACATTAGTGGTTAACATAAAACTTTCTTCCTTCTCCTTTAGCAGCATAAAGCCGGGATGGCAAGTGATGTATCTAGAGTTTCTCTCCGCTGTATTGGGTCCTCGGCTATTTGACACCAATTCGCTGAGCATCCCGAAATAAACAAATCAGCACATCAGGACATGGTCGAGCCATCTAGTAACCCAAGCAGCACTTGCAACATCTTCCATGTTGCTATTTAGTCTTGTTTAAATTGCAAAAAACTTCACCGGTTACAGTATTGAAACACGCAACAAATAAGCAACTTCATGTTATTAATACGTTAGATTCAGGTTATCCAATACTTATACTGGCTGTCACAAATATATTAGTCTATATCTAGTAACATGAAACTTCATCGCAACATCGTGTTATTATAATGTCATTGCTAAACAATAATGTCACATGATGTTGCATCATGTTGATTACGACAAATTTTTAAATAAAATGTAACCAAACAAATACAATCAATGTAACATCATATTCCGCCATATTTTTATGAAAACATATTTTCAACGAAGAAATGTTTTTATTTTAACAATAAAATTACACGAACATTCATCAGGAATCCATGACATTTACTAAAATATTATTTGATTACAGTATCTAGTTCGATTTTACACCGCTTTTTTTCATCGTAAACGAATTCTTAATCTGGCTGGTTTAATTCTTTAAACTTGAAAATTAACGAATTAATAACTTTCACGAGGCGCATCAAATAATACAAAGCAAAATTATATTTTACACGATAAATTTTGAATGGCATGAAGATTAGCTCATAATAGCCCCAAAAAACTAAAGTTTTGTTTCGCATTAAGCATATTAATGTCAATAATTTTCGTCTTGGAGACCAGAGAGGAAATTTGCTTCCCGCTAAACATAATTCGCGATTACAAAGTTGCTCATAATTGTTTGGTTTTTGTCCGAGGAAAAAAGAGAAGAAAGTATTTTTGTTTTTGTTTTCACGCAAGTTTTGACAACGCGACATATAGGATTTCGTGTGAGTGTGAACAGACTTAAAATCTCTTTTAGTATCGTAGTCGCAAGCTTTGATAATGCGACATATAGGATTTCGTGTGAGTGCGAACAGGCTTAAAATCTCTTTTAGTATCGTAGTCGCGAACACTTGCTTGTATGTAGATAACGCGCATTGGTTTTTGTGCGAGAAAAAAAGAGAAGGAAGTATTTTAGTTTTTGTTTGCGCATTGATGTTTCATAAAACATCTGTGTAACAATTGGTTGCATATAGGCTCCACCTCTTGCGCTTTTTCAATCACATAACAGTTCGATAAAGGTAACTGATGCGAACTTTTACCATACTTGAATGTTTCAATTATAGTTGCGTAACCCTTCATACAACAAATGGTGCTGCTTGGGAAGTTGGGTCTCTCTACCAACCCAACATATGCGTACGTGTATGGGGCGTTTAAGGCCGATGAAGGTCTAGAAGAATAGATTCACTGCACGGTCATCCGGTATTCTTGCGACGTGACCGACCCAACGTACTCTCCCAACTTTCGATGATTGTACTTTGAGAATCATTCCAAGTAGTACCTGCAATGCATGGTTCATACGCCTATGCCATTCTTCGCTCTCCGTTTGCGCTCCACCTCCTCCTGATGAAAATATATTCACAACAAAACACAACAATCAAAACACTCAGATAAACGTGGTGGGAAAGTGGCATTGATGATATTAAATTATTTTGAAACTTTTCGGGAGAGATTTTCGAATAGGTTCAGAATCCGCAATCAGCAGATTCATCTTCGATGAAGTAGCAAGGTATGAGGACGAAGTTTCTGAAGTAACAGGAAATATGAACCGAACTTTTTTGAAGGTTTATCATTCTAATAATGGGTTTCAAGAAACCGATAATTATTCTAAAGACATGGCGGTTGGCTGTGACCAGTGTAGTGAAACCCGCACTTGTGTGGGCTAATTTTCTCACACACGTGTACTCGTTCTAATTAACACGCCGGCATAAGCATTCCTTTCGAACTCCCGCTTTTGTTTATTCATGCACTACAACGACTTTTGCAAGTGTGTATTTAGCTAACAGCCGCCGTCGTCGCACTCGCACGTCATTGCAGCCTGAGCAACTGATACCGATAACTCGTGAAGACTGTCACTCCCACCCGCGTGTAGAATCGAGGGCGTAAGATGAATAAGAAAACAAAAAGTAATGCAATAGCCAGTTTTGCAGTGGCAATACTTTGCTTCTGGCGGTAATATAGGGTATTGTCGTTATCGTCGGGCCACTGTTATGGTCGGGCCATCACGATTTTACAGTTTTAGTAACTCATGATATCTATGATACAACCATTGTATAACTTCTTACTGTGATAGCTAACTTTTCACAATATTGTGAGTTTCAATCGTGTATTCAAAACACCCGTACTGAATTCAGTGACTAAATCTTACAGAAATCTTATCTTTTCCAGGCGCAATCAACTTTTCTTCAAGAAATGATTCATGAAATGCAATTATCGAGATAAATTTTGAAAATGTATGAAATGTGTTGTGCTGCACACGAAGGCTGTAGAAAAATCCCCTCCAGTTCCCCTCCAGGGAAGGCTAAGGTGAAATATGTACTAGAAAAGCGCTATTTGTAAAGGTCGGGCCACTTGAGAAGCCATGGTTGGGCCACCATAATTTTAAGCGCAGAAGCGCAATAATTGCTAGAGAATGTCAGTTATGTAAAATGTGATGAAATAAAGTAAAATTAATACAATAAAAACCTAGATTTTTGTTGTTTTTTTCATTGTAGTCGTGTACACTTCGGAAAAGGCAATTGTAGCAATATTGATTTTACAAGATCGCCAAAATTTCGCAAAAATGCAACTAAAAATAGAGTATTTGTACCTATATGAGTCGCTGTTCACGGAATTCATTATTTTTATGTCTCTATATAGAATTTCAATACGTATGTCTTAGATTTTCTGCGGTGGCCCAACCTGTACAACATGCCCCGACTATTTTTTGTCTTCACGTAAACGCCTACAACTTTTTTATTTTTCAAGCAATCAGTTCAAAACTTTCCGGAAATATATCTTATTCTTAGACCTTTACAACGCTGTATTTAGATTTCCAAAATTCCTTTTGAAACGAAAGTAGTGGGCGAATTCCAAAACGTGGCCCAACCACGACGACACTCCCCTATACATTAAATTGTCCACTAGCACCAGAAGCAAGTAGTTGTCACTGAAACTAGCTATCTTCAACAACACAGGTGTGCAAAAATAAAAAAAAATTCAGACGCATAAAATATTTTAGGTGAATCATATGTTTATTGGGGTGCTGAATCCAAAATTGATTTCCGTTTTTGTCCATCACGTACAGATTTTTTGCAAATTATGCTTCTTATATGGAAAAGTCACAAATTAGATGGAAAAATTATTATCACAGATTCATATTAAAAAACCTATATAAGATTTTTTTCTGTTATTTCAGAAAAAAAATTACTTAATAAATATAGGAAAAATACTACTGGACTGAAATTTTTATCTTTACTCTTTTTTTGCCCTTCAACACTGGGTTAATGTACTCAGGAACGTTCACTTACGCAAATTCAACTGCTGTGCCTCACAGAAGCAAAATCTGTAAAAGATATGTAAGAAGGATTTGTTGAGCTGAATATAGTCTACAATTTTGTTGAATAGAGTAGTGCATTATTTTTTCCATTTATAATAAAGACGGCCTTTAAGCCTTGTTATATAAATAGAACGTTTGTTTGAGCTAAGGATAAAGTTGCAATACTGTTACCACGTAAATACAAAAGTAATGGAGTACTCAATTCAGAAAGATTGTAGAATGCATTCAGTTCTACAAATGTTTCATACATAACTTTTATCAAATTTGCTTCTATAAGTCACTACAGTCGACTGAGCGCAAGTGGGTGCATTTGAGCGCACCAAATTTTCTTTAAAATAATATTCTCCATAGTTCTCCATTACGATTACAGCATTCCTCCAGCTTTCGATCTCGTAGAGGCAAAAAATCGGTCAGCTGAAGAATAATAGAGCAGCCGATAAGGATCGACTCCTTGCAGAACTCTACAAAAATGATCAAGAACCACGCAACGGCACTTCACTGTATAATTTCAAGGGGAGGAGGAGAAACCACCTGGTTTGCCCCACCTACAAAAACCAATGCCTTCCACTGACAGTGAATATTTACGGAGATGAACTGTAAGTGGTTGATGAGTTTGTATATTTGGGATCTCGGTTCACTAAATTGCTCTCAAGTTTTTTTACCTAATGTTGATTATTCAGTAATAAAAATACACTGATAGGCAAATTAAAGTGCTCACCTCGACATTTTTTGTCTTTTTTGATAGAGGTATACCTCGATAGTACACCTTTGCTTCGTTTAGCGTACGTATCATGGCAATGTACGTACTATCGAATCACAACTTTAGGTTTTGGAGCATTGTTCTAGTATGCTTAATATTGCATGAAATTTGCAAATTTGTATACACTATTGAATAAATTTATATTTTAGTGGTATTGATTAAGTATAGCAGTTTTTTTTCTTCAATTTTTCTTTTTTATAAACAATAGTTTAGCATGGAATAAAACAAGTAAAGTATTGCTGGAAAATGTAAGTAGGGTACGGGAGGGTATTTTCAGCCCATTAAGCGGTAGACTGAACAATATTCAGGAATTACGTTGAAACTATATTCGTTCGAGAAAAGATTTTTATACCAGTTGATAGAATAATATTTACTGAATATCTGCGTGTATTTTGGTCTAAATGAAACGCTACTGAATTTGAGTTATAGTCGCGAGAAATGATGACGTCACTGCGGCTAAATTGGGCCCTATGGTGGTGTCTGTGTTGTTTAAATCCGGCAGGCCGAAAAAGCCTGCGCAGGGATTACTGCTTTTCAAAAACAGATCAAAAGAGAGACCGATAGATAACGTGTCGGTGTTACCTACATGTTGACTCATTGAAGATAACTACTTTTGTAGTGATAACAGCTTGCTGCTGGCGCTAGTGTATCATTGAATCGTTCATATACGCTAGCACCAGAAGCAAGTGGTTGTCACTCAAATACACGATAGAAGAGTTTCAGGCGCAACTGGCTCACACATTAGTAGTAGTGTAAATAGAGCACCATATGCTAAAATTAAAAGCAAAATGCTGCAAATTGCTAGTGAATGAACATTGATTTATAGCGCAGCAAATAAAAGGTAATGTATGCCGAATTTAGCTGGAAATACCCCCCCGTACCCTGCTGTCGAAGCAAAATGTACCTATTATGGAGCATACGTACTATTGAGGCAAAATGTACATATTATCGAGGGTACGTGCTAATGAAAGTACGTACTACCAAGGTATGTCTTATCTTACTTTTTCCTTTTTTAAAGTTTCACTGAAGGAAAAGAGACTTACTTAAAAAAAACAACTTTTTATTGAAACGAAAACAGTGACAAAAAAGTGCTCACTTCATTTTGGCTCCAAAAAGTTTTTTTTTGTTAGATTATAGTCACTTTAACAGCTTATGTGATTCGTGACTTCTGCGGGGTTGGGATTTGAACCCGGGTCCTCGGCGTGAGAGGCGTGAATGCTAACCACTACGCCGGGACTGACCTCCTCAAAAAGTTAAATTAAGGATAAATGAGTCGTAATTGATTCTGTAAATTTGAAAAGTAGGTTTTTTGTTTGAAACAAAATATTCTTTTCATAAAAATATATTCTCTGTGTTCGGCTTGGCAAGAGGAACGCAGTGAATACATTTCTAAAAATTGAACCCCTGTTTTAACGTCAAAACCTGCTTCCGAAATGGGGCTTTCCGACGAAAAGTTAATGACTGTTCATTTCCTCTTAAAGAAAAAGAATTGCAGCAGGTGCTTCGGTATACTCTCGAGCAGGTTCTTTAGGTGCTGTGGATCAATCATCTTGCATAGTGTGGATCTAGCTCTTCCTAGTCGCACTTCAGGGCTTCAAAATAGTTATTTTGATCAATAACACCAGTTTTGTAAGCCCTGCCATCGAGAATCGCCCACAAATTCACGACGGGTGCATATGCGGGTCTTGTGGACGCCATTCCAGTGATTATATCCTACAAAACCGAAAGAAAAACTTCTCGACAGTAAGCCTCGGGTCATTTTTCAACCTTCAAATTTTTCGGCAGGATGTTGATGTAAGATTCCGCCGTCATTATTCCGTCGATTTTCATGACGTTTCTTAATCTACGAATAACATCTCTAGACCATCACGTTTCCTCCTCTATGCCTCACCGTGTCCTGGATGTAGCGCTCCTGAAGCTCATCGCCTGATCTGCGCCCCATACGAATCCGCCGCTTTCGGTTAAACATCTCAAATTTGGATCCATCCGTTCAGATATCTCGGGGACAGTTACCTTCCGGTTCTTCTTGACTTAGCGCATGATCTTGGTGTCCGTTGTCGCATCCGTTTTGCGCTGGTTATAAACTGGTCTTTAAGACTTGACCCTTCTTTATCGACAGTCTTCGCAGCCGGTTATTAGAGTACAGGACAATGACGAGGTTAGCGCTACGATCCTACTTGACTCTTGCAGCACCTCCCATCCGAGATTCGAATACACGACAACTGGCTTGTTAGACCAGCATCGTGCCTCGAAGGTAACTGGACGGCTCAGTATTTCATAAATGAAACTTACAAATTGCAAATTGCCACTCTGCCACTACCCACAATAAAAAATGAAACCATATATTTATGATACAAAAACAGTCAAACCGTAGTCCCTAACCGTAGCTTTGTTGTTACGTACTCTTTTGTTGACTTATCACAAACTTTCCACGGCGCGCTACGGTTTGTGTAAATATATTCATTTTTATTTACACAATTTCGAATGCAGATTCCAATTCAGCAATAAAAAAATGAAGAGAAACGTTAAATAACGAATCATCACGCATATTGCAAACCCTTAAGCTGAATAAGTTTTCCGTTTTTTTTTTCTCATTCACGCCGAATGCCAATCAAGTTAATCTATTCGTCTAGAGAGTTTTAAAATGCAATTCTATATCAATGTAAAATAAAGCACTGATTTTGCATTAATCGCATTTTTCCCGCTCGCTACTATGTTTATCTCAATCGGATAACATTTAAAAGCAATAAAGCTTCCCTCTAATGGATCGTCAGTGTATCCACTTTTTGCGCGATTGGCCACTCCAATAGAAAATTCATCACTGCACTGGGAGTGAAGCAACAGACGGAACCGAAATGGTTCCTATGCTTGAGCAGAAATTAAAGCCGGTTGCCTGTGCAAACATTAATCGCGAAAATCAGTATAAGCAAGCTTGCGCAAATAAATACACCCCTTTTCGAATACCGACTACCGTTTCCTGCAGCACGAAACGGTGCCCTTCGACAATAATAAATCAGTTGGAAATTGAACCGTTTATTTTTGTTAGATTTTTTTACAAGTGTAATTACTATATTCCAGTACCCGGGTGGGAAATAAATTAGCTGCTTAGTCGACAACTGAATTTCAACAATGATATTTTTAAATACGTAATTAGTAATGCTTCGTGGCAAAGCGAAGGTCAACAAAACCATAACTGCAGGGCTAATTCGCCATTAATTGAATAAGTTTCATTTGGGCTATTATGGCCGAGTTTACATATTAAGTACAACCACCATGTACAATCTGAAATTTATGCTTCACTGCATATATAGATAACATATGGGGTATCGAATATGATACCATATGCCATTAATGGCACTGCATGATTACATACGGGATTGAATTGTGTTGACATGGGATTCTCATTCTCATAAAATAGAACAAACACACAGTATTTGTAGAACAATTTTTTTACCTCCATTGAAATTCGGTGCAATGGAGTTACCAGGTACGTTATGTAAAACTTGTGAATAACAGCTTAATATTCCGATGAAGGAAGAGTTGTATATAACTAGTTCAAAAAGTCTCAAATCAACCATTATGCCCATTAGCTTTTTAAATCATCAAATCTTAACTAGATTTAGCACTATGTTTTACACAAGTTAAAACCTTTTGGTTGAATGCCTATTCTCTCTGGTTGAAAGCTAACGACCTTGCATGAGCATAAAGCTCCATAAACATCACCAATATTCTGTTCACAAAACCGTGCAATCACCAGTTTTTGTTTTCACATATATTCACGTGAGCGCATTTAATTCTGAACGCCTGCCGATAAAACACCAGTGGGACACCATTAATCCTCTTGCATAATATGTAAGCATATGGCGTTTCCATCGTCTCTATTTTCGTACAGTGCAGCCTGATTGAAGTGCCATAGTGATAGTCGAGACCTTGAACCTTCTGTTTGTAGCAACATCATAAAGGAACGTCCACCCAACCGCCGCTGTTGGATTGGCTATGTCAAACTATGCGAGTAACACTGTTGCGTCCTTTTTCGATTCATTGTTACTGGAAAATTTGAGCACTTCCGCATCGAAAGTAAATTGTTACCAGTTTTTGTCCGTTGTGGTTTATAATACCGGCGGAAGAGTTTCGCTGTTACAATCACGCGAGTCTCAAGCACAACGATAGCTCCTCATAAATTACTATTTTGTTTCAAAACAATTTATTCATGATACGGGGATGGAAATGTACCAAAACTGGGAAGAATTAATAATTAGTATCTACGTTCAAGACAAATTTATGTGCAATAACAGACAACGACGAACGTGCAATCAATAAAGGTTGTTGCAGTTGTTTTGTTAGTGTTGTTTTCGAAACCGGATACTTATTTATTTTATCCAATTCACCTGAACCAATCCCGACCGTTACTCATATGTTGGGTGTCCCTCTGGCTCATTATATTTGCAAACCGTAATAAAAAAAATCTGTCGCTTAGAATTTCACGCCTCCAAAACCGTAGAGCAATAGTTGATTGATCGGTAATAGTAATACGAATCACAACTTATTTTAGTCGTGATACGAATAAGAAAAGCTTCAAAAGGGTATGAAAAAAATAACGACCACGGAATCACCATAATCAACTTGTTATGACCAATACTTGGTGGTAAATATCTCAGATGTCGAAGACATTTCTCATCAGCTCATCGATGTTAAATTCGCACAACACCTTCCCCTCCATTCATGGTCATTGCCGCACCACTGCACTGCACTGCACTGTACCGTCCTCTTCTCTACTGTACGCGCACGCCGTTCACAATCGGTCAATCTGACAGTCGAATGATAATCACAAGCTATTGTTTCTAATCCGATGGTAATCGCAATCGGCCTACCATTTCACACGTGAAAACTGTTTAGGGTATGTAGCTAATTCCGTTTGAACGACCGCACCCGATGGATTGCTGTCAGATTAACAGTGTTATGGTCGAGCAGCCTTCATTGAAGACACGTGCCCAGGAACTAAATACCTGCAATTCATATTTTCCGTCGTGTACGGTGTGCATGATCTTCAGTTCAGGTCATAATTAGATTAGAACGATTGACCGACACTACAGTCGTTTTCGTTTTCGTTTTAGTACACGGCTGTGATTCATTACCATGTAAAGCCAACAGTATGCAACTCGAAAAAAGTAGCAAATGGGAACTGAATGGGAGCCAGACGGTTTGATTTCGCTATTTAAGTGTGCAAAATACAATTTGTATTCAAAACAACAGTTAGGTTTTTGTAATAACGCTGTTTTACGTTTACACAGAAACAAAACAACAGAAGCAAATAGTCATAGTGAATAGAATAAAGTCAATAGAACATGGAATGTTGGCTTGGTAGGTATCTGGAATCACAGATCGCTGAGGAGACTCGTCGATGGCTATATAGGGTGCTGCTATAGTATCTAAAAACAAACCCTCGAGCTTAAACGTCTTCAAAGACTTGACCCTTATTTTTTATCGACAGACTTCGCAGCCGGCTGCTCGAGTGCAGGATAATTACGGGGCTAGTGCAACGATCCTTCTGACTCTATCTACCGTCCAACCGAGATTCCAACTTACGACGACTGACTTGTTAGACCAGGAGCGTCGTATCTCGAAGCTAACTAGGCAGATAGCTAAAGCACCTAGCTAGAACTCCGAAAATTCGACATCGCAGTGGAATGCGGTTTCATGCGCCTCGTGAAAGTTATTAATTTATTAATTTTCAAATTTAAAGAATATAGGTTTTCCGTCAATTTTTTTTCCACTATATGTTCGGTTTTGACTCTTAGAAATGATACCCATATAAAACTTTCTTTAATAAAGCCTCTACTGTAAAAATGAAAAACTAAAATACGCATATTTCAACCCGTCACTTCTCGGATGTATTACATGACTTTTTGTACCAGGGGCCTCTACTTTCACCGCTTCGAAACCATTTATGCCACTCTTTACTCTTGTGGCAAGCAACACACGAAACGAAAAAGAAGGTATTGCTGATTGCAAGAAAAATTTTACATTCAAGAGTGCACAATCGCTTATAAAACCGCTATTTTGGCTTGAATCGCGTCAGTGTCTTCGGCACACTTATTGTTTGGAATATAACGAAAAAGTTCGCCGAAGATACTGAAGCGATTCAATCTAAAATAGCACTTTTATAAGCGAATGCGCACTTTCGAATGTAAAATTTTTCAAGCAATCAGCAATTTTTTTTTATTGCAATCAGCAATAATCATTACAGCTTTTTATTCGTTTTATCCTTTTCACTCAACCGCTGATACACATATGTCAAAATTTGTTGTGCAATAGGGTAACCAACCTATTTTGGACCTCTTCAGCAGCTGTACATAATTTGGACACTTCCATTTGATTTTGCTGTAAGTGTCCAAATTATGTACAGCTGTTCAGGGGGTCCAAAATACGTTGGTTACCCTACTGCCAGAAAATCTGATAATTTTGATAAACAGTGCAAACGAAACGAATTTTTTAAAACTCAACATTCGTGATTTGGTGAAAAGAAATTCAACATTCTTGCAATTTGCATTGTTTAAAAAATCGTAGTAAATTCTACAATCAACGAAAAAAATATATTTTTGCAGCATTGTCACTCGTATTGGGAGTATTGTCAATTGCAAGGAAAATTGTCCAATCAATACGTGCGCAGTCGCTCATTAAAGTGTTATTTTAGCTTAAATCGTTTCGGTCTCTTCGGCGCACTTATTGCTTGGAAGATAACGAAAAAGTGCGCCGAAGATACCGAAGCGATTTAATGTAAAATAGCACTTTTATGAGCAATATCGCACTTTGGATGGTACAATTTTCCTTGCAATTGACAATACTTTCGAGAAAAAATAAGAAAACGAGGGGTATGAACTGACGGAAGATCTCTATTAGCATTACTTTTCCATTTGCGACCAACGATAACTGGCTGCATTTGACGTAAGATTTTTTGCTTTTCGCGAATATCTCTCAAGGAGAAACAAATCATCTACAACAGTTTTTATTCCCGAAAAAATAACCATAGCACCAAGATAAAAGTTATTGTAGCAGTAGGATACAAAGTACAGTAAAAACAATAAAACTTATTGTAAGAAAAGATAACCAAACCATCAAACCTTTTTTTGACGTAGGACTACGTCTTACGGCAAGTTTTGAGATAGGGTGTCATTCCAAAAAATCAAAAAATGCAAGCGTCACGAAAAATGAAAGGTTTTGAGCGCTAATAGCTCTGCGGTTTTCCGATCGATTTTCAATATTCTTACACCAATCGATTGGAAAATCTTCTAAGAATTGACCCAAATGAAGAAAAGTATGGATTCTTGATGTTGAACTATTGAAAAATTGAAAATAATGAACCTATGTGTTACCAGAATTCTCGCTTTGTGATTGGTTGGAAGATTCTTTACAATGATCTAAACCTATACCAATTTGATATCTGTGCTTGGGAAGTAAGCCAAAACAAGTGACAAAGTCTCTTCATTTCAACAATATTTTTTAACACCGTGGTTCAACCTAGACCATTTTGATGTCCTTGCTTGGGAAGTACACCAGAGAGAGTGACAAAGCCCCCTCGTGCCAACAGATTTCTTACGAACGCGATTAAACCTAGTCCAATCTGATGTCTGTGTTAGGGAAGTTTGCCAGAAAAAATGACACAAGTTGGTTGTCCTAACAGATCGCAAATTCTTTACTGCGTGACGATTAAACCTCGACGAATTTGATATCTGTGTTGGAAAAATGTGCTACAGCTGTAGTGTTCGGTATAATACGACTCTGTATGAATACGCATGCTTGCCGTTTCATTAGAAGTGTAGTGAAAATATGTGCTGTTGATAAAATAGGATTGAATTGGTAAAATCCTTTCAACGTGGGAAACCATGGATAATAAAAACAATCTTTAATTTCAGTAAGGTAGCAGGAAAGTAATAGTTTGTGTTCTTGATTTTGTTAAATTGTTTTCAAATGCGCAATCTTTTCAGAATTGAACGTATGAAATATTACTACTTTGATAAATGTTTTTACAACGCATGTAGCATGTATATATGTTGCATATAGCATGTATACATGAAGAATCGAATGATTGCAAGCATGAATACATGCTGCCATCACTACAAAGAGACTTACGTAGTCCTGCGTCACCTATATATGCGGTCGTGTCTTGTACACAACCCCTCTGATTTTTTTTTTGTTAGATTATAGTCACCTTAACCACAAACTTTAACAGCTTGTGTCATTCGTGACTTCTGATGGGCCGGGATTTGAACCCGGGTCTTCGGCGTGAGAGGCGTGAATGCTAACCACTACGCCGAGATTGACCCCCATCAAACTTATTGTAATCCACCAAAGCTTTCATGGTTTTGAGAGATTCTAAGTATCTTAACAATGAAAATATCTATTTTTTCGCGAACAAAACTTTTCATTTACAGTGAAAATTATCGGTAATTTTTTTAAGCGAAAAAACAAAATATAATTTAAAAAGGCAGTAAATTTGTAATGAAATATGACCAGTTCTATTGCTTAAAATAAGAAAAAAAAATACAAAATAATTGAATTTCTGAGCTTTTACAATGAATTTGCTATAATGTCCACTTCACTTTTACAATGAATTCCAATGTCCACAATAAAAACTGTTGTAGAAGTTTGTGTGTTGATTCTACTACAAAATTTATTGTAAATTTTTTTTTCAGGTTGTGAACATGGAAACTTATGGTAAATTTATTAGAAATATAATGGATCATTGGAAAAGCTAAAAAATTTCACAGATGGCTCCAGCATAGACATGTTCTGTCAAACACACTCGACGAACATCTATGACCGACTGTCAAACTGCCTTGCCATCTGATTGGTCCACCTAAAAAAACCGGTTCAAATTAACCGTTATCAACCGTCAACAACAACGGAACGGCAAGAAATTATGACGTGTAATCTGTATCAGCCTTAAAGTTTACTGGGAGTTTTTCGACTGTGATGATAATAGGTTGGAGAATTGGCTGTTCAGTCTTTAAATTCAGTGGACGATTTGTTTTATTTACGCCAACGTTTCGATCTTTAGTTTAGATCTTCTTCAGGGTTTCTACAATATGTCTTTAATTAGTTATTTGTGATCTATCTTGTAGTTTGTGATATGACTTACAAAGTTTAAACCGTCTTTGTCTAGTAACATTTAGCCTATAGTGTTGTCTGTCTTTGAGTTTGGATGTATAATGGTCTGGTAAATATTATATAGTCATGAATATTGTAGTAATTGATATTATGTAAACTCACTAGTTTGTCTATAATGTCTAAAATATGTTAATTGTGTCACAAGTTCACTCATTTGTAGCTGTTTTTGATCACGATATTTTAACTCTTGGTTTGATTTTTCCTATTGTATTGCCTATTCGCTGTTTTTATTCTGTTTGTGTCTAGCGTTAATCATTTATGTACGTGCTAATTTGTGTTTGTCTGTGTGAGAGGTTTATAATTTTTGTGTTTTAGTGTGTTCAGTATTGCTGTGTAACATATATTTATTTCTTCCGTGTCGGTGCGTTTGTTGATGTTATCTGTCGTCATGATGTGGCAAACTTCCAATATGGGTAGTCGTGTTGGTTTGTTGCTTTGATCTAGTATTGTTGCTTGTTCTAGATTGAATCGGTGGTTGGTGTTTCCGCAGTGTGTAATCATCGCTGTTTTTTCCTTCACTTGTGCTAGTTGTATTTCTCTTGTGGTTTGATCCTGTATCTGTGTTATTTTGTCTAATTTGTTTGTATCTAATTTGTGTCCAGATAATCTCGTTTTTAGTCTGTTGGTTGTGAGTCCAACGTACATAGCTTTACACTCTTGGCAGTTAATGCCGTATATTATATTGTGTTTTTGTAATTTATCCTGTTTTCCTTTTGTGGTACGGTAAATCCAGTCGATTGTGTAGTTGTTATAATGTGCTATTTTGATATTTGTATATTCACTAGTCTTTTCAATTAGTTTTGTTATCTTTGGTGTTTCTATGTTAAAGCTATCGTCACAATATAGTGAAACCTGCTTCGCCCACGCAGATTGAAGCTTGTTTTGAAGCGGAGCCGTGCTACTTCAATTAAAACCAAAGTTTCATTTCTTCATTGATTTGTAACAATTTGCAATTGAATGTTGTCAGAGCCCTTGTTCGCAGTTATTTTTTTTTAATTGTTATTTTCTATATTTTTTGACATAGAATTACGTCTTGCCGCAGGGTGTCAATCCAAAATTTGGATTCAACCCAGCGTCACGAAAGAATGAAAGATTTTGAACGCTGATAGTTCTGCCAATTGAGTATTTTAGCGGTATATAAATTTTCACATATTATGGTAACATATAATGTCACTGTATCGTCACATGAAGACTTTTTCAAATTTGACGAGTGAAAGTAATAAAAATAGCATTTTTTTAATTTAAAAATTTTTTTTTGGATAAGACGATAGCTGAAAAGTAACCCACTTTTCTTCTCAGTTCAACTCAGACAACACAGTGAATAGATAAACTATGGTCATCGAACGATACAGGTTTCATACGGGAGCTGTCAAAAGCTCGGTCAAAATGAAGAGCTCTATCAGAAAGATAGAAGGGAGGGAGAGAACTTCTGACATCATTTCAATCAATCAGCTTGGTTGATATCTGTCAAACAGCAAATCATTCTATTTTTGATTTTTATTAATTTTTTCATTATATATATAGACCTAGTTGAAATAAAAAAAGAACTGTTAGATGCAGAAAACGAGCTATCAAATAAGGTGAAAAAATCCACTTTTTTGGGGAAATTAAAATACCCAATTATGAATGGATTTTTATGGTTTAGATACCGATCGACTCATAAAAGATGTAGTAATTATGTGATTTCTGCTGTAACATTCTTTTTCAATCACTCATTAGTAAAAATTACCGAGCAGTTTCAAGGTCAAATTATCCCATACATTTTCTTTGTGCTCACCTTGCTCCACAGGCAGGGACGACAGTTAAATACACCATCTGTTTACTGTGATTTCGATTACTTTATGTTTAGAAAAAAGCAACAAAACCCCCTGCTCCCAATAGATCGAAGAATCTTTACTACGTTTAGACTTATACTACCCAGGTAACCAATAAGCATTTCCAATGCAATTTAAATGCAAGCCAATAAGCATTTAAGTTGCCTCAAATGCTGCTTAAATGCTATTTTGGTAAAATATGCGGCTACTTTACTGCTAGCCCTCTTATAGTGCTGACAATGCTTATTTGCAGCTAGTTACCGACAAGAAGAATGTAAACAGAATTGTGGATGCCAATTTACAACGGTTATGCAGTCAAAAGGCTGGTAAACAGCAACCTGCAGTATAAAACGCCAGGGATGCTAATAAACGATTGATTTACTGCTTATATTAATGCTCATTGGTTACCTAGGTAATTTGATATCTGTGCTTGGGAAGTATGCCAGAAAGAGTAATATAGTCCTCTCGTCCCAACAAGATTTCTTATGATTGCGACAAACCTGTTGGACCTAGGTAGATTAATAGAAAAGACCACTGTTATCTAGCCTGAGTAAAAGTTAAATTTTATTGGTAACACGTATCGAGGTCATTATTCTTGGTTACATTATAATAGCGATTGATATGGAAACAATACTTATAATTCTATAAACACATGATCCTACAATAGTGAGCCGTTCTGACAACTGGCGTCATCTGACAGCTGACGTTATGTTGACAGCCGGCATTCTGCTGTTTGATTGTCCAGTTTGATGACCTGAAAGTAAACAATTTTGTTAAAGCAAAAAACCACCCCTTCCTTGCAACCTAGTGTTCATTTTTAAACGTTGAATCTAGTCCAAATTGATGTCCTGAAGGTGAAACCTCACAGAAAAGTGAGCAGCAATCCTTTCCTTTAGCCCAGTGATGGCCAAGCTGCGGCCCGCGGGCCGCATGTGGCCCTTTAAGATGATTCGTGCGGCCCGCGGACTGATTTGAAAAATGGTGGACTTATGAGAAATTTTTATGACGACATAGTAGTCACTCAGTTTAATTGTAATGCCTCCTGTATGCTGTGAATCGGAATGCTTTCCGGTTTACATCTTGGGGTGATTACTAGAAAATGGTTTTTGTTGTCGCATATTTTACATTTTGTTATGCACTGGAATGGCCAGAGATTATTGGGCCCGTAGCATTCATTGGCGATCTGATTTGGCCCGCACCATGCCTATGCGTGAGCACCACTGCTTTAGCCAGATTGTATCCACATTCGCGACTACGAAGTTACTAATATTTGTTTGGTTTTTGCGTGAAAGATCTTTTATCCGAGAATAGTTTTGAATGTTTCAATTGCCGCTTTGTATCAGTTAGTTGCCTGCAACTATTTACTATTCAATAGTCAAGCATTAATTTCCGTAGTGGTGCTAATGTTTATTTGACCGTCAACTCAGTATAAGGCAGCAAGGTTCAAAACATTTTGCAAACAACTTTATCTTACTTAGTAGTCTTCAATCATTAAAATGAATAAAACGATCTGAAAAATTATCGACTTGCAAAAATTTGGATTTCTCAACCTGTAGCACAGTCAAGCCATTTTAACATAACAATTTTTTTTATATCATCAAAATACATATGTATGTGAACAGTGTTTGATATTAACGAGAGAATTTTGTTAATAGCTGAGTGCGTGAGGGAGATACGGTTCGTTAATTGGGTGTTCATTGGTTGGGCCATGCTCCAACTTGAATGCCAAAATTCTATTGAACTTTTGAGTTTAAAAATTTCAAACAACTGTCCCAACAACTGTGACCCAATTAACAGATTCAGGCTGTACTCCGATTCTGGCACTGGTAAAAATATTTGTTTTTGGCATCACAAATTACACAAAATACATACCAAAAATACGATACAATTATTTGGCGCTATTTTTGTCGATTGCAAGGAAAATTGTTCCATCCAAAGTGCGATATCGCTCATAAAAGTGCTATTTTGCATTAAATCGTTTCGGTATCTTCGGCGCACTTTTTCGTTATCTTCCAAGCAATAAGTGCGCCGAAGATACCGAAACGATTTAATGCAAAATAGCACTTTTATTAACGATATCGCACTTTGGATGGTACAATTTTCCTTGCAATTGACAATATTGAGCTTGCTGACGTTTACCGTACACACACATCGACGCTCGATTTGTTGTTGCTGTTGTTAGATTTTACATTGATTTTACACGTTTGTTTTTGTTTTCCCCCAGTTATACCCCGGTAAAAAATATACGTTTTAGTGAAAAACGATAAGTTTTTGTAGCCTTTTGCACTGGGCTTAGCAAGCGCTATTTACTTAACGTTATTGTGCTTCCCGAGAAAATATTTCGTTTTTCAGCTTCATATAGTTGTGCGCAAAGGTAAATCATGTATTATTGACAGTGTAAGCACGTGTAAGTTTTCTATGTTTATGCTCTTATTCTTTGCTTAGATAACATTTGTTTTGTTCTATTACGTACAGACTTACAAACAATACAGTTACAATGTCTTACGTTAACCGAAAATGATAAAATTTATATGCTGATTGCGTTTGTAAAAAATTTGTCCATGTTTGAACGGACAAACACGAAGCAAGCTACCCTAGCATTCAGCTGATGAGCGAGAGAGAAATATTGTTGCTTTTCTCATCACTCTTGCGTTGACAGTTTCTTACGAGATTTCGTGTGAGTGTAAAAGAGATACTTTGACTGCGAGCAACCAGAACAGAGCTGCGCGCAACTGTTAGGCGCACAACTAAACCTACGAAAGAAAAATTTTAGATAATAATCGCAATATTTTACACCACACATATATCGATATGGTGTGACAGACAAGTCAAGGTTTCTTCGCAAAAACCCGCCTAACGTAGTTCTACGCCAGCTACGCTGTTGTGTCTGGAATACAACCTTTCTGATTTTTATAAACCACTTTTTACTTTCAACACGCTTTTCATTTTTATTTTGAGTTTGTGTGACGTCCAAAGAGGGGGGGGGGAGGCTGAGTTTTGCGACACAATCGGACAGAGCTTTTGCTTTTATCAAAATTTAGCTTCTGACACAAAAGCGAGTGAAAAACAGTATAATCAATATATATAGAATGCCAGTGTCGCTGCAGTGCGCGTGGCAAACATCACACTTGTTCAGATAATGTATTTACAGTATATATGCATATGTGTGTGTGCCTGAGATTAATCGAAAAGGAATCTCATTGTCAAACTTTGACAACCAGTTTAAAATTTCAAATATGGCTGCCAAGTAATGTGATTGGAAACTTCACTTGCTGCAAATTTCTGAAAAAATCGGTGCAAAAGGGCGCAGTTGTGGGATTCAATTCATCCGGACGAAAAGAAAAAGAACGTTTAAAAACATTTCACTGGCATGAAAACACAGCGATGAGCGCACTGATGACAACACCAACGAGCGCACAGATAAAGAACAGATAAATAACAATGAGCAACTTTGACAATGAAGTTCCCGATTCACAGACTTGATACAGATTGTTAGCATCATGTTTACCACAATGAGTCCCGTAGTAAAACAGCGACACTGGCATTCTATATATATTGATTCTACTTGAAAAACACGTAAATTTGTGCTTCACTATTTTGCTGTGTATCTATTCCGTGCACCCATCAGAGTATATTTATCTTTAGTTTTATACCCCTTGCTTTCGTCAAATAACTTGACGAAGACGAAGTTTATCGCTAAATCCTGGTTCCAACTCTGATGCCTGGGTTCTGTCAGTGCCAATGTCAAACGTGTCAAACTCAGCTGATTTGATAATCAATCAAAATCAATACAAGCATCACGAAAAAGCGCGAAAATTATCATTATTGTATATTAAATATAAAATTATTTTGTGTGAAAAGCTTACATAATTGCAGTTTTTGCAATTTTTATTACTCCAAAGAGTTGTTGTGAATTGTATAATGGAACTGTTAAGATCACCGCCAGTATATCACACAAGCCCAGCTCAGAAATCACGTTCAAAAAAAGCTGCCCATCGATTCAAATATGGTTCCCCAAAGCTAGTGGATATTATGAGAGAGGTTAGTTCATAAACGGTATATGTTTCTAATTACAACTTAACATACCTTCTATAAAATTCCAGAAATGTCGCCTGCGAATTAAGGAAGCCCGTAATGAACACTTGCTGAGAAAGCGCAATATCGTACAAGAAGAGAAGGCACTGTTGGAATGGATTGTGCGGGAGGAACTTTCCGAAATCGAAAAAGATATAGAGCTGCAAGAATTGATCTACCAGGAGCTGATAGCGGAGACGAACGAATGGTTGCTGGAAGAGTATGAACGTTCCGAGAGCTACCTGATTGATGAATACGATCAAGAAATTGTGTTCTGTCCCGTTTGTCAGAAGAACCAACTTACCCAGATTGATGGACACAGAATTCAGTGTTCCTGTGGTACGGTGATAAAGTATGAAAGCAGCTTGAGCAATTTTTGCAGCTTACTCTGGAATACGGTGAACGAACATGGCATGCGCTGTGAAGAAGTTCTTCATTTCTTTATTGAACCACAGACCGACTTCGGACAGCTGAATGCTTTCTGTCCCGGCTGTGATTTTTATAAAAATTTGACCCAGTGATCAATGCATTCCGTTATTTTATTGTTTAGCATTTCGTTTTAAGTTGAACTGTTTAGCTTTATTTTGGTTTAAGATTTAAGATACTTGAATTTGTATGTACTGTAAAAAGTTTTGGTCTGTTCAATAAATATTTTGACGTTTAAAAACTGTTTTTTTTGTTTTGAAAATAAAGCGTTTTGTGGCCTTGCGGTTCATCGTTGGCGACACAGCGGAGTTAGCGGAGGCCTTGCAAGTCAGCATCACTGAAAACAATCAAGCAACGAATGGCATAAATCGTAATTCGGATCGGAATAGTCAGCAACGGTCGTTAAACAAATTCTAACTCAATCGATTTGCAAACCATGCCGTTTCTATTACCATACCTAAACATGCCTGAGCCTGTTTTAATTTTTACAAATACAGAATAATTATTCATTATTATTATCCGAATTCTTGATCATTATTGCATTATTCATATCTGATAGCCTTCTAGTGTAAATTAAAAAGCAATTACAGTGGTACAATACTCGAATTCGTACACCAACAAGCAGATTTCGTCCTTTTACATTTGAAAGTTCAACAGAAGTTTTAGGGACATGTTATTTAGGTAAACGCATGCCTAGTGTCAAATGTTAATATGTACAGTATCCCCCCGCTAATCCGACACCCAATAATCCGACGACTCAATAGTCCGGATCTCGCTAATCCGGAAAATTCCGAATTGAAACGTATTGTACTTGACTTCTTTCAATCGAACACTACCTTCGTTTGGCTTCTCCGTTAAAGTCAGAATGGCACTCTTTCTAACTAAATGGAAATGGTACACGGTGCTGCGTTCACTTTTGCCATGGCTATAATATTTTCATTGCTATTCTCAATAGACTGATATGCTTGCGCTTATTTCGACACTTACTAAGAATTTCAAAGTATTTTGTTGACGAAATTGAGTATTACCGCGTATAAAACGTAGTTATTGCGTACTTACGACAAATATTTTCAAAAATTTCCGGAGTTGTTTACGTATGGATGTAAACAAAACCACATTTCAAACTCACACTGACGTCAGTTTGACTGTCGGATTATCAAGTCAAAATTCGCTAATCCGGCTATAAATTTGTCGGATTAGCGGGGCGGTACTGTATTAAGGCATGTTATTTGGTTTCGGAAAAATAGTTTTTATTTATCAGAAAAAAATGTATAAATTAGCGCATGAAAAAATCCACTCAAATTCATATTCGTACAGGATTCGAATTAACAGTTTAGATATCCAACCTTGCGTTTTATTCTTGACCTGGAAATGAGGTCAGGCATATAAATTAATATATATTTTGAAACGACAGTTCTTTTTGAATTAGCAAAGGGACGGTAGAAAGTAATGAAAATCTGAGATTATAACCGGATTCAAACCCACAACATACGCCAGGGCATGTGGCTCGCTGGTACAAATGTTCCTTTGAACCATAGAGGCGCTGGACCTAACCTCAGATAATAGCTTGGTTCGAGCCATGCACCTTCCAGCGTTGGACAAAAGGTAGTCACAACGACTATACTTGTTAAGCGCAGCTTCTAATACACCCCCCCCCCCTCCCCTCTCCTCTCCTCACACCTTTCCGTTTTTTTTCTCTATCACTCTAAAATTTTTATTACTTTCTTCTATCGTCCCACAGACAAACAGACATAACTCTTGGAAGAAAAATCAACAAAAATTATCGTACCTCACATTTTGCCTGAACACTAGCACCATCTATGATCGACATTCCCAAATATCAAATAGCAATATGGGTGTCCCTCGAAGTAGCAAGTATTTTTTATGGGGAATTCCCCTTCTTTCGTGAAAAAGCGCCACCTTGACCAAAACGGAGACATTCCCAACTAAGCCCAAATTTGAAATGACGGTTTTATCGGTACGATGAATGGAAAACGAGTGTTATGTCTGTTTGTCTGTGATCGTCCCTTCGTCAACTGTAAAAAAAACTACCGTTTCAAAAAATATTAGCTTAGATTTCGCAGATGTCAGATGTGGCTTAATTTCAAGGATTAGTAATTAGTAGTCCCTAGTATCCCTTGCTCATTGCAACTACGTTTAGTCGTGTGGAAAGCTGTGTGAGTTTTGTCGTGTATTCGGTGGGAATTTTGTCCCATTCGTCCATCAAGTACTTTCTAAGATCATTTTTGTAAGAAATTTAATCCGTGTAATTCTCGGGTACTTTTTCATTTCGACGTATCTGCAAATGAGAGATTCTCTTCGTGAAAATTTTCTTTTCAATGCATTAATATCGCCGTAAAAAGCGGAAGAGAGGAGACAAGAAGAGAATCTCTCATTTGCAGATACGTCTAAATGAAAAACTACAAGGTATACAGCCTAAGGGTTGTACGAAAGGGTGACGTAGGACTATATCAGATCATTAGATCAAAGACTAATGTAACTGCAGTTCTGGCATATGTATATGTTTATAAGAATCTGTGAGTGCCATGTTTTAAGTGAATGTTTAAAAGAGAAGAGCGAAATATTCAGATTCAATTCTTCATTGAATGCAATGGTGGCTTTGAAAATACGTGGACGGGGGTTCATAAATACAACGCCTTCAACCATTGAGGCATACAGATTTCTTTTCAAATCACTTGCCCAGTAAACCATTTGGTTTGTATATCTCGATTGCAACTGAGGTATACGAAATCATTTCTGAACGAAAAAGTTATATTTCACGCCATATAAGAACATATATGTACCAAAGTGGAGGCGATATTAGTTTGTGGTATTAGGTTAATCCTCCGAATAACATATTGCTTATTGGGATATTAGTATAGAAACTACGTGAATAGCGGTGCATTTTGTAAGGTTATTTTCATGAGATGAACTGTCAACATAAATATAAGAGACAGGCGAATTTCGTACCAAAGTCTAATCATCAACGAAAAACACAATAAACAATATCAGAAACTTCGTAAACGCGAATAAATTAACTCAGCAGCAGACTTTTATTTCCCGTGTATTCATTATGGTTTCTTACATTCCTACCCCTTGTTTGACATTAGAGATGACAGCACAGAGTTCCGTCCAGGGTCACCAGATGCGCAGATATCTCTGTAAATTATCGAATTTCGGAGTCCGTGTGTTAATATTTTAAAACCGTGATTAAAATGCAAATTTTTGCTGATTGCATACATTTGATACGGATTTGTATTTAAGCATTTACGGATTTGCGCAGATTCCTTCAAAATGTGTATATAGTTTTAATGGTAATTTCGTGACAGTCAACCTTTTTAAATTTTTTGAAATGAATTTCAGAAATTTAAAATATATCTGGCATCTCTAATTCCATGATGATTTTGTTTTGCTGACGAATGTTGTGCGTGTACGGAGGCATCTTTCATGCCTTTCGCGAGTGTATTTTTTAGATTTGTGTGGTCTTAATTCCTTGATCCGTGCCCAGTTGTGAAAGTTTAACTGTAAGAAAATATAAGACACGATCAAGCGGCATTGGTTCTAAAGGAAGCCATATTTCGCATCGGATTCTTATCAGTGAGCTCTTTCTCCCAGTATGTGTGATTATCAGCTATTGCAGCTGGAGTGTAAATAACTTCTCCTGTTACAAAGAACAACGTTTCGCTGATATTCATTGCTTTCCTGGTGATTTTGCATATTGGAACATTTTAATTCGAAGTTATAAATACCGTGAAAATTGAAGGTGTGTGGAAAGTTTCATTGCGATGCGATTGTATTGACGCTTAAGCGAGAGGAACTCGGGGAGCTTGTGATATAACGTCATCACGGCGACTCACAAATATTACATCGTTCCACAGAGAGACAGTCCAAAAGTTTAGAGGATATTAACCGACCAGGTGGAGTAAAATTTCAATGCTGGTTCAATAGATAAAGCAAACTGTAGAACAATAATTGCCAGAGTAAGGTGAAAACTTGTTCGATAGGAAGGCATGCGAGTCGCTTACCGCTTCTAGCAGTGAATTAGTGCACAAAGAATACAAAACAATCACTGAGCGAAACATACGATAGTGTAGTACAAGCAAAAAGCGATTGAAAAGCAAAGATTGTTTTGGAAGTGTACTCGTCGGTTAGTTCGGGAGCTTCCAAGCTGTCAGTTGAAGATCAGCTGTGCTCTCGGGAGGACAGCAACTATTCGCAGAAAAGCTGATTTTACCTGGCGTCAGATTGCGGCGGTAGCTATGGCCAGAAGATCTTCGTTCCGATACATTACGTTTATTCTGACCTGCATGTGTAGTCGTTAATCGCCGCGTTCGAGTGTTGTTTCGGGAAGCACACTTTCATTTCTTTTTACCCAGTAAACGAAAGCCATTACCGATTACTAAGCTCCTGTCGGTGCCAAGCCAACCGCGAGAGGTGCCGCGAGAAAAATACACCGACTAATGAGGTAGTCCGGCAAGCGCCAGTGTTGTACAGTTATTGTTGAATAGTTTGGATGTAGAAGGTTAGTACGTTTTAAACAATATTGTCAACTTTTGCCTCTATTGCATCTTAAACTTGAGCATGACCTATCCAGACTTGTTTATTGTTGACCAATCATTGAATATATATTACTTGAAAGGGCATAACGTATTTTGGTACGGTTAGCTTGAAATGGGATACGCACTTCGGATCACCGTATAGGAATGGTTCGCATTGCGTCAAGATGTTTTCAGAAAGGGGCAAACTGAACCAGTCAGTTACGGGTTTACCGCCAGCAGCAAATTTCGCTGACAAGGCACATATTTCCCAAAGAAGCCACATCAGTAAACCATCTGCTTTATCAAAATTTCTTAGATCATCCAAGTGATTACTTTTTGATTTTAGTATGAATCCAAGACTTAGTTTTTTACTTTTTCGATACGTTATTTCGTTAACAATAGAGCTATAAGCACAACCGTCATTAACTCGACAACCTTGCGGCAGATACGAGTTTGCGACCTGTTCTTGGTCGCTTGTTTCAGTTAAATCCAAACACAAGAATTCAGTTCGTCTCTTTTATGGCTAGTTTCCTGCTTATAGATTTTTCTCTGGCGTTGAGCTCTTGATACACAATCTGGTTTGGTTACGATATCTAATGATAATTGTTCATTGCACGCTGTTTTAACGCAACATGAAACTAAAATTATTGTTTTTTTTTATTTTCCACAGCTACCTCCTCGTGATATGCAAATGTGTGATATAGTATAGATGTTCAAGAAGCCCGTCACCAACTAGACCGATTCTACAGGCGCCTAATATTTTTCTTCTTTCTCTAAATTCGCTGCTCACTTTTCTCGACGTTCAACCCGAGTGCGCGCGTGCTAGTAGTGTGAATCTGAAAGTATTCAACGTCATTTGGCGTGAATGTGTTTCCTAAGTGTATATAAGTGAAGTCTTTAGGTTTAAAGAAATACAGGCAACTTATTCGCGTACGTAGTGTCGTTTGTTTTTGTTGATATTATTTCCCATGTCGCTAACGGATCGCAGTCCGCTGTTCAATATGTCTCCGGGACGCAACACCAGAATGGCTCCTGGAAAGCTCGGTAGCAGCAGCTTCGGCACAACCGGTGAGGAGCGCAAGCGAACCGGTGAAATTATCCATTCGGGTCAATTTATGGTTTCGCATTTTGAAACCGAGGGTCAGGAGGACGAGGATGACGACGATCTTGGAATGCAAGTGGTCGTGGAAGATGTTAAACCGGCCATCGTTGATACCGTAATTTCGAACATTATTTCCAAACGGAGCCCACACTTGTCTTTGGAATCGGTAAATAGTGCCTCGAGCAGTGCAATTGTTCCGCTCCGAGGTCAGTCCAGTGGCAGTACGGAACTGATTCGCTACGCACAAAAACGTCAACCGTTGCAGCTGACCGGCCGGTATCCGTGCTCTCAAGTGGAAATCGATACCGACCTGTCGACGGTGTTCAACACGCTCAACGTTACCTACACGTAAGTTGAACCAAAATGTCTCATTATCTATTACATTTAATTTGCTCTAATCCGAGCAACAATCCAGATAACACGTATTAGGTGGTCCTGAGACTTTCTGACGAATATCCAAACCAGCTATAAGCCTTTGAGACCTGTTGATGCAATTTCAGCGACCTTTGGTCGCTTCTGCCATTTATAGTCATTTCAAAATTGTGTGTTATCTTCACACGAGTTAACTCCTTCTTTTATTTTTGTTGTTTTCGTAGTCTCCAATCTGTTGTTTTGCGTATGCATTTCGCAAATTCGAGAGGTTACCTCAGATAGGGGAACGAAAAAACTGACGAGACACAAGTTTGTTGCGAATAAATATTTCATTACGTTTGTTTTTTCACGAACTATTCATGTTTTTTTGACTGCATAATTTAACAAATTTAGAAACAATTTATGGTCCAACAAACGATCCAACTGATCTCGCTCGTGTCTTTGCTCAACTTCCTGTAGGTATTCCGTTAACGTAAACAAATAGGCAATTTCGCTATAAATATCAGTTTTGTTACGTACATCGTCGCCACTTGCTTACGTACATTCATAACGAAGCACCCGCAACTGTGCGTGCCAATTTTGCACCCGCTTCTTATCGCGGTCTACAAGTATTGGAATTCGCCAGATAGTCGAAACCTGTTTGAAGCAGATTCGTTGCGCGACTCGTCGGTGCTGAACGGTGCGGAAGAAAGCAGAACAACTGTGTTGACTCAGTGATTTGGTGGCGATTAGCCCAGCCAGGGTTTATCGATGTGAGCCCGTTCTAGCTTGCAACGATAATGAATTGCTTCAGTGAGCCTGTAGCTTACGAAGATCCGCATTTGTTGTTTGAATTTGGCGAGAACGTGCGACACGCATTAGAGATTGAGTGCTACAAAAACAGGAATCTCATTTATCTGCTGTGTTTCTACATTCTCCTTAAAGAACCTGCTTTTCTGTTAAGACAGACTTCGCAGTCGATGTGCTATCACCGCTATCACCAGGCTTTTGCATGCTAGGGGGACATGGGGTAAGATGGGTCTTTTTCCATCCAACGACTTAATATGGACGATGGAATTTCATGCAATGGCAAAATGTTGATGGTATATAAATTCTTCCATTCAACCGGCAAACTTCCCTATTCGTTTTCACAAAGTGTTGCAAAGTATGCTAAATAAAGATGTAGACCTGCGTCAGCAAATTCTGCTTTACCCACATTTTTCTGAGTTTATTTTATACCGGTAGAGGAATAAGATCATATCACGGTTGACGGACTGACTATGAGGAAAATAACGTATCTCGAAGTAGCAATTAATAACATTATTATGTAGTTTTTTTAAAGCCACTTACTATGACAAAATGATAAGAAAAATGTACAAAGTCGTATCAGTCAGAAGGCTTTTTTAAATAAACTTCACGTTATTGGAATTTCTAGTTTCAACTACAGTACAAGTTACTACGAATATAGTGAGTAGGTTTTTTTTTTCCTGCAGGCCTCGTAATTATTCGACATTCCCAGCTAATTTATTTCGTGATCGTAAAATACCAATTTATCGACGCAAGAATACAACACACGACGACAATTTTACTTATTTTTACGTATTTTACTTTTTTTCGGCAACAATCCGATTATCGAATCAGTGCCGAATTTGGATTTCTTCTCCACGTTTATTGGTCTTGAGCTGCGTAGTACGCACGTTGGACCCCTCTATTCCTGGCGCCGATGGTATTCTGAAGAGAACGAATTTCATGGTATAGTCCATCCTTGCAACGTGGCCGGCCCACCGTAGTCTCCCAACTTTCGCCAGGCGTACCGTGATAATCTCTCCAAGTAGTGTTAGCGGAACTGGTGGTTCATACGTAGTCACTCTCCGCTTTCAATTTGTACTCCGTCAAAAATAGTCCGCAACACGTTTCGTTCAAATACGGCAATCGCACGTATGTCTTTCGCAAGCAAAGTTACATTTACTAGTCCGTAGAGGACTACCGGTGTGATTAATGTTTCGTACATCATCAGCTTTGTGCAGCGGCGTAGGCTCCTTGATCGAAGCCTCTTGCGAAGGGAAAAGTAGGCTCAACTTCCTCGTATTTTTCAAAAGGTCCTAAGTAACATTGAGAGACTCTCTTTAGCGTCCCTCTCTTCTGATTATTGCTGTGACATAAATGCATTCCAACTAAAATTTTCCTCACGTTTAGCTAGATAAAGACGCTAGCCACCGATTTATGCAAAGCTGGTGTTTTAAAATGCATTTGTATTGCCGTGGGAGGTGGAACAGAAGAGGCACAAAGAGAATCTCTCATTGTTACTTAGGTCCTTTTGAAAAGTTACGCGAGATTTGGTTTTTGACGCATTAATTTATAACCCAATCATCCTAACCTTCGTTTGTAGTCTTAGTTTTCAGTAATATGTAAGTAGGTCATCTGCAACAGCTAGGAATTCGTTTTTTTTGTCGAGGAACGATTCTCGTTTCGACACTCACCGGATCACACCCTCAATAGCAATATTGAATAACATACAGGACAGCCTATCCCCTTGCCGCAACCGTCTGCGCGATTCGAAGGGATTCGAGAGTGCCCCCGAAACACGCACGTAACACATCACTCGTTCCAGGGTAGCTTTGATCAACATTTCAGTTGCTACCCTTGTAGCAGCGTAATCCCAGATAACACAAGATCGTAATAGAAATTAAATCGTTTTCCTGTCAATTTTACATTGGAATTATATAATGATTAGAGTATGTCAAAACAAAGTGAACAATGCAAAACAACTTTTGCGTCGTGCGTGTCCTCATATACAACTCATGACTGTGAATTATAAAGCAGTATAGATGATTGCAATAGTTAGTTATATCTCAATCATATATTCAGGAGTATTAATTTGCTTGTTATAAAAACCGTTGTATAAAATACAAGATAGAATTAAAAATAATCGTCAAAATTTTCGCACGTATATTGCCTCCACTTTGATACATATATGCTCTTATATGACGTGAAATATAACTTCTTCGTTCAGATATGACGTCGTATTTCTTAGTTGCAATCGAGATATACAAATCCAATGGTTTTACTGGGATGCCGCGATAGTTACAGCAACTCAATCGATCACCATTTTTGTAGATGAAATAAACTTCCATCCATTCTTCGAATTTTTTTTTCTTCCAAATCCTGGAAACTATCCAATGAAGTGTCGTTAATGGTCTCCACCATTTTTAGCTGAGCTCTAGCCTGAAACCGGTTATTACCGGCTGCTCTAATAATCTTACGCTGTCCGATTTCACGCCGGACTTCTTCGAGATCGGGAGCTGGGACGCTATTGTCTTCTGTAGGCACTCCCAAGTTAACTTCTGTTCCATTTAAAGGCCCAAACACAATGCATTCGCTTTTTAACACGTTGCAGAAATTGCCGATGAAAAACAACACTTATTTGTGTAATCTGCCGAACAAAAAATCAGAAAGCCAAATTCCGAAAACGGAATGTAGTGCCGTGACTTTTTTTTTGTAAATTACAACTCTATATAAATGATGTATCCTGAATTCAGAGTTTCAATCGAAGTTTTACAGACGCGAAAAACTCTGCTTCAAGGAGTCTTCAAAGTTGTCGGACAGTAGAGAACTTGTCTCCACTTGTAAGACACAGTTTTGATACTGTTTGAGGGTGTTGCGCATGTAAGCACAAGATAAACTTTTTCCCCAAACAACGCGGTTTTAAATAAGAACGTTCCCAATAACGACGTCTTCGAGTAATAATTACACCTTATTCTCTATCGCTAAAGCGGCGAATGCGTGTCATTTCTATATGACATTTTGTGTGACTGATCATCACACATTAGAGAGTGTTTGCTTACTATCATGTGCATATTCGGGCTAGTTTCGACGCCTACAATAGAAGGGCACTGTCGATACACACACATTAAGAGTCTAACATGGCATTGCATTCTCGTAAACATATATTACGTTTCTTTAAAACCGAAAGGCTGTTTGGAGGACGTACTCAAGGTAGGTAGGTACACCCAATCACTACGAAACCACTATCTAGCTCTCAACAAACGCTTCAAAAAGTCTAGCCAGCACTGCTTCCGCAAACAACATTGAAAGTAGACTGAAACGCAACCCGAAGTCGTGGAAATTTGTTTGCGCCCAACCAAAAGACGACGGTCTTTCAGCAACCATATTCCTTGGCTACTGCAAAACTGGACGAATTCGGTATTAGAAGGCCGCTTAAATCGTATCTGTCGAATCGTTTTGGTATTGCGTTTATTGATGTGTACCTTTTGCCAGTTTTTACTGCTTTTACTATTGTTAATTGGCGCACTCGCCGTCGCCGAAGACTGGTAGCGCTCCATTACTGGGAGGGCGCAACCCAAGAAGGGGAGCCTGCCGAAATCGGGGGCACAGGCCATACAGGGAAGTCCCCCAAAAACGGGGGCGATACCAAAGAAAAAGTTGACTCCACCAAAGTCTAACACCCCAGTTAGAACGCCGGAGGCCACCGCTGCTAGCTCGGCCAAGAAGGCGGGCGACAGCGGTAGGAAAAAGTTAACTGAAGACGTGGTGCACCCTCTGGAGGCGGGAGTTGGAAGCCAAAAGGTTGGTGGACGAGTTGTACTCGTTCATCAACTCACGGTCTAATGTCCATCTCGACATTAAAAAGCTGGTGGTGAGCCTCCGCTCCACCGTCATAGCTGCCGAGGTGGATAGGCATGAGCTTCTGCAGCGATGCCAGATCGCCGAAGCTCAGGTCATAGCCGCTAAGACCGCCAAGCGCAAAGCAGCTACGCCTGACCATGGACCAACGCTGGTGGCCAAGAGGCATCGGACTTCAGACCGCGTCTCTACCAGCGAACACGCGGAGGCGGTTCCGGATGGTGCTGCCGGGACCGGGGACGACGACTGGCGGGTGGTTAGGCGTAAACCCGCAGACATGTTTGCTTACTACTTACTACAGAGGCCATCGCCAACAAAATGTTGGCGTCTGGCAAAATTAAGGTAGGCCGGTCAGTCTGTAAACTTGCGTCCAAACGGCGTATTGAATGCTGTTCCAGGTGTATGGGCTTTGCAGGCGGTGCGGCGAAGACAGGCACTTCGCCAGAAGATGTAGAAATCCCCCCAGGTGCTTGCTCTGCACTGCCGAACGGGAAATAAGTACGCCACAGGTGGCCCACTGTGTGCGGCTTATAGGAGGGCCAAGTAACGATAATGGTGCAGGTTATACAGATTAACCTGAACCACTGTGATACGGCACTGGAGTTGCTTTGGCAAACGGCAGCCGAAACGGAGTGCAATATTGCCATTATCGCCGATCCCTACCGGGTCGCCCGGGGCGGCGCTAACTGGGTAATCGACAAGGGTCGGATGGCAGCGATTGCTGTGATGGGTACATACCCCATCCAGGAAGTGGTTTCGTCCAACCAAAAAGGGTTCGTGATTGTTGTGGTCGATGGCGTCTGCATCTGTAGCTGCTACGCTCAACCTAGGTGGTCGCCGGAGCACTTTGACCGGATGCTAGACGTGCTCACCGACGAGCTCACGAGCCGCAAGCCCGTTGTCATTGGAGGAGACTTCAATGCTTGGGCTGTCGAATGGGGTAGCAGGTGCACTACCCCTAGGGGACAAAGTTCCAAGCTGGACGTAAGTCTCGCAAACGTGGGATCACGTCAGTACCTTTTGTAGCGGGTACAACAATCGATCACCGATTGATATCGATGAGCAAAAGGTGATCCTTCTGCACCCCAACATTGCTAGCCAACATGGGTTGGAGGGTGTCCGATGACCTCACGCATAGCGACCACTAAGCTATACGGTACACGATTGAACGACGGATGCCACGGTCATGCGGGTTGAAGTCGACTGGGAGGAGGTGTAAAGTGAAGGCCTTCGATAAAGACCTGTTCGTTGAAGCACTCAGCGCAGAGAGCAACCGCTCGAACCTGAGTGCCCGTGAGCTGACGAACGTCCTAGTACGGGCATGTGATACCACTATGCCCAGGACGAGGCAGCCAACGAACGGTCGTCGCTCGGTATACTGGTGGAGTGATATTGCAGAGCGTGAAGGCTAGCGCAGAGGGCCCGGACCGATGCAGATGCTGAAGCTCGGGAGGTCGAACTTAGAGCGACCAGGCTGGCGCTCAACAAGGAGGTTAGGCGTAGCAAGAAATCCTGTTTTCATGAGCTATGCCGCGATGCGGATTCGAACCCCTGGGGTGGTGCATACCAGGTGGTGATGAAAAAGATGACGGGTGCGTCCGCTCCGCAGGAAACCTGCCCCCAAAAGCTGAAAGTCATCGTGGAAGGGCTCTTTCCGTAACACGATCCAGTTTGGTGGCCTCCGACCCCGTACGGTCAATCGACTGATGTCCTCATTCCGGTCACGAATGAGGAACTCATCGTGATTGCCAGGGGCTTAAAAACGAAGAAAGCACCCGGTCCTGTCGGGATTCCGAACGAGGCACTCAAAATGGCGATCCAAGCATATCCCGATGTTTATAGAGACGCTTCAGAACTGCCTAGAGGTATGCGAATTTCCAGACAAATGGAAAGTCCAAAGATTGGTACTGCTGCCGAAGCCGGGGAAACCACCTGGTGATCCCTCGTCGTACAGACCAATTTGCCTATTGGACACGTTAGGCAAATTGCTAGAGCGGGTAATCCTAAACAGGCTGACGCCTGTGGTGGAAAGTGATGTCGGGCTGCCAAGCTCGCAGTTTGGCTTCCGTAAGGGGAAGTCCACTGTAGACGCCATAAAGTCCGGAAAAGACGAGGCAGCAGGTATTGTGCTAACTGCGGTCCAATCGCATTAGCGCTGCATAGGATGAGGGTACCGGATTATCTATGCAGGTTGGTTGCCTAAAAGTTACTTCGAGAACCGGACGCTAGTGTGTGACACGGCGGATGGGACGAAGAAGTACAAAGTGACTGCGGGTGTTCCACAGGGCTCGATTCTCGGCCCCACGCTCTGGAATGCCATGTACGATGGTGCTGAGACTCGAACTACCCACTGGAGTCGAGATCACTGGGTTCGCCGATGACATCGTCCTTACAGTGGTAGGCGAGTTTCTAGAGGAGGTGGAAATGCTGGCATCGGACGCCATAAGCATAATAGAGGGTTGGATGGGGGCCGTCAACCTACGATTGGCCCACCATAAGATGGAAGCGGTGATGATCAGTAACCGAAAGTCGACCTTAGAGGCCAAAATCATCGTTGGAGGACAGGTGATTGTCTCCAACCGAAGTGTGAAGTACCTGGATGTTATGGCATACAACAGACTGAACTTCACCAGCCATGTGGTTTATGCTTATGGTAAAGCGCCAACAGCGGTTACTGCGCTGTCCAAGATCATGCCGAACGATTATGGTCCTAGCAGCAGTAAGGTTGGGGTTATTGCAGCCATGATCCCCATATGCATACTTCTAGGTGAGGACATCGAGTGCCATAGGCAGAGGAACGTCAGGGGCACTAGGGATAGAGTTAGGCTGGACTCTTTTAGGCGTTGGCAGGCGGAATGGGATCATGCTGAACACGGCAGGTGGACCCATAGGCTGATCAAGAACATCTCGTCCTGGATCGGTAGAAGGCATGGTGAGGTAAACTTTTTCCTTACCCAGTTTCTGTCGGGACATGGATGCTTTAAGAAGTATCTACATACGCGTAGGCGGGTGGGCTCACTTTTTGCACGGTAGCAGAGGAAACGGCGGAGCATGTGATGTTTCACTGTCCGCGTTTCGTGGCAACTCGGCGTGGGATGCTTGCGGTCGTTGGAGCAGACACCAACGCCGACAACATCGTGCAGAGAATGTGCGCTGAACAGCGCGCATGGGCTGCCGTCTATAGGGTGGCAACGAACGTGATAACGGAGTTGCAACGGCTAGAACGTTTGCAACGACCGGGCCTGACATAGCATAGCTAGGGTCAGTAATGTGCTGGGGAGCCCAAGCCCTAGGTGAAGGGTAGTGGTGGTATGCAGTGACAAGGGCGTTGTGTGAACCCACACATGCAACGGATAAGTCGGAGTGCTTAGGCACGTCCTCCCTCCTGAAGTAAAACCTAACGGTAGTTCCGGAAGGGGTTCAGGAATGGGCAACAGGAGAGTTTTTAGTAG
This sequence comes from Sabethes cyaneus, assembly GCF_943734655.1. Taxonomy (NCBI): domain Eukaryota; kingdom Metazoa; phylum Arthropoda; class Insecta; order Diptera; family Culicidae; genus Sabethes; species Sabethes cyaneus. Next base: position 178,448,616 of record NC_071355.1, read on the forward strand.
GTAGGCGCATGCTGGCACCTTGCGAATCCTACTCGGCACCGTGAAGGTGCTGTCTACGAAGATTTTCTCCCTGCATAAACAATATAAAAAAAATACCGATCAACATGGCTTTACTTCCCAGTGTGCTACCATTAATTAGTGGTTCGGTTATCAAGCCACGTTAGTGGTTGCCATCGAAGATTATCGGTCCGATAGCTATTTAGTTTCGTAAATTTTATACCTCAAGGAAGTCATCTAGGTCCTCTGCTTTTCTTCAATGTATGCACATGATCTTAAAATGCAGTTCCGGATCAGTTGGGCTAACGAGAAGCCCTCACTCCACTTGGTGCGACGTGAACCGTATGCTGATCAACCCGGTAGTCAGCAAGGCCTAGCAATCACATCTTCCCTGAAAAAAGACCCTATTCTGTTTCGTTATGAGCTCAAAGGCAGAATAATTAGTTGTGCTTCGTGTATTACAAACCTGGGAGTTATGTTAGACTTCCAGTTAACAAAAAGTAAAGTGACCTATAGTCGATAAAAGGAAGAAATAAACAGAAAACAGCTATTTGAAGCCTGGAAATTGAATAAAAAGAAAACTTATCCAATTTAATTCTACTAGGTATGTATATTTTATTCTCGACAGATACGTATTGCGCCTATGACTTGCAGGCTTCCAGGTCTCGTATTCTACTAAGACGCTCCAAAAACTTCAGTCAGCTATTTGAAGATTTTACTTTTAATGCTCATAAAATATTCCTTTTTTCCGTTTTTTCGGGTTATCCCGCTGGTCGCTTAATAGCGTATAAAACTCTGTGCTGGGCCCTTTTGTGATGTCGACAAGATGTCAGGGAGACCCCAAACACCAGTTATACCTGGCGAGACAGGCAATGTCGCCCACTAAAACACAGATAGAGCCCCAAGCATAGCCAACATGTCTATGGCGTTCCGCGGACTCAACGAACTGACTCTGAGATCTCTCTGCCAAAGGCCGGAATGTCTAATTTTAATAAAATGATGATGATAATAATAATGATGATGATGATGATGATGATGCTGATGATGTTGATGATGATAATGATGATGATGATGAGAAGAAAAATGATAGATTGAGTTTGTAAATTTGCTTTGCCCTGGACATTTTGTACTACTTGAGTTGTAAAATATAGTATAGTGAAGAAGTGGAAGTTTTGTCAGCCCCACCAAACACGGGTGCTCAACCGCGCGCCTGCTATCAATTTTCCAACACAAACAACCACAAACGAACCAATAGGAAAAAAAATTTAGGACCGCTAGTGGCTATCAACTTATCAGGGCCAATTTTATTTTACATCCCCCAGCACTTGAGTACTGTCCCAAGACAAGACTACCAAGTAAATTGAGCCCAGTACGACTTGGACGTTCGCGGTAGTCGACAGAAGCTTTCAAATATACAGTCACATCCGCCTCCAAACTCTCGAGACCAAAGAGCTAGTGCGCAGTATCTATAACGAAAATCCGTCACCAAACCCCAAAAACCGAGCGTTAGAAATGTTATTATTGTGAATTAAACGTAAAATAGTATAAGAATTGACTTAACTTTTCCATCTGCTACCTTAGGACCTTTTTTATTACCCGCAATCATTGTAGAATGCTCCTTCGGCATCCAAACCAGGTCTAGTATCCCGCTTACATCCCCTTACTAACCCTAAGCCCCTGGCCGACCCAAACCTGCAATTTTCGGAGATATTTGTGAGATAGGGATGAGCCCTAGAAACATTCATCTAATAATTATCAGAGATCCCCGCACTGGCTTTATTCTTATACGGAATAAAAACACTTTCTGAACAACGCAATGATTTAAATAGTTAAAAAGCCCTACACCACGTCAAGGTTCAGTTTTATCGAAGAGACTACTAAAAATAAAAGACTACTAAAAATACTAGAAAGCTCGCAGTCTAACTGATGAACTAATCAATGAATTGACGGTGATTTATGGAAAAAAGCAATAGATACTGGATTTTTCCAAAACAAAAAAGTTCTTATTCCGGGCGTTGATCTGATGTTCAAGTTTGCTCATCAGTATAGACATAGAAAACATAGCAGTTGACGATATTTATTGATTTTTGAATTGTTTTAAACCTAGTGTCGATACAATCAACTATTTCAGCAATATGTATTAACCGCCCAGTTGCCTTCGAGATACGATGGTGGTCTATCGCGGTGCTGCTAGATTGAGTCATTAGGATTATTGCACTAGCTCCGTAACTGTCCTATACTCTAACACCCTGTCTATCGATAAAGAAGGGTCAAGTCTTAGAAAAACGTTTAAGCCAAAGGGTTTGATTTTTTTGTATTTTTGAAATTGCAAATATATTTTGATTTTATAACATGAAATACATAACATAACATAAATTTATAACACAGAAACACAAGATCAGACACAAACACAAGCTAACATCACGAATACAGACCAATGAAAAATAGCACAATTAAAATCAAGTCAATTGTAAAAGTATCGTGCGCAAAATAGGAACAAAAATTCGCGCCAGTTTAAAATTTTTTTTATTTTATTTTTTTATTTTTATTTTATTTATATATTCATCTGTCCATACAGGCCTTCATGAATTGTATTGGATGGGGAAAAGCCTCCTTGAGATGATCATACATCGACCGCTCTCAAGCAAGCGTAAAAACCCCATCATCTTTAACTATCAATACATAGTATATGTTTACAGGACATACAATACATTTTGGATCACACACAATTTAACTTACGACTACTATAAACAATTAATAGAAATCTTACGTACTATGGTAATCTCTTTAAATTATTTTTAAACACATCAATGGACATAGAAAAGTAAAAATGCACGTAGTATTTATTTGAACACGTCACACATTACGCTTATGGGCTCGTTTTTGCCGTAATCAGTGCGCTGATATTGCAGTCTTAAAAAATCCCATGACCTAAAGTTTCTGGATGGAGTGTTGATGTCGATTTTGGACCTTTCCAAAAGCCCTGTAAACATATACGATGTATTGATAGTTAAAGATGATGGGGTTTTTACGCCTGCTTGAGAGCGGTCGATGTATGATCGTCTCAAGGAGGCCTTTCCCCATCCAATCCAATTTATGAAGGCCTTATAAGAGGAGAGTCAATTTCGCCTATAAGCAGCTTTGCCACAAAAACTGCTCTACATATATCTCTTCTTTTAGCCAAGGTATTCATGTCAAGCAGGCGGCAGCGCTCAACGAGGGTTTCTCCAGGGTAGATTTCTTAACGCGTAGCGCAGGAACTTTGCTTGAATAGCTTCGATCCTGTTTGACCAAACAGCTGTGTATGGGCTCCAAATTGCAGCTGAGGCTTCTAATACGGAACGAACAAGGGAATAGTATAATGATCGTAAATAGTACGGATCAGTGAATTCTTTGGCGAGTCTAATAATAAACCCCAAATTTCTATTCGCCTTTGAAACGACATGGGAATGGTGATTTCATAAAGACATTTGATCATCCAGAAGAACACCTAGATCTTTGACTACTGTTAATCTACTGACTGGTTTTCCAGATATGGAAAAATTCCAGTGAAATGGGTTCTTTTTGCGTGAGAAAGAGATCACAGAGCACTTGGACACACTTAGGGTAAGCAAATTTCGAGCACACCAGTGACCAATCACTAAAGTCGTCCAGATATCGCTGAAGTTCGATGCAATCAGTTGTCGAGCGTACAACAAGGTGAAGCTTTAGGTCGTCAGCATAAATTGAATATCGACCTGATGGAATTATCTTACATACGTCGTTAAAAAATAATAAAAAAGGAAATGGTCCCAGATTATTTCCTTGTGGTACGCCCGCCAAGTTTGTGATACATTGTGATTCGTGACCGCCTATTTTTACAGATAAGGTGCGGTTTGAGCCCACACAAAGAGACGTAATTCCTCAATAATTTGCTATGTTTTGTTTATCGCCTTTTTTTAACAATTGGAAACATAATCGATTTTTTCCAGCGCGTTGGGAATATCGCCTGCGCCAGTGACTGATTAAAAAGTATTTTCAACGGAGCACATAGGGCGTTCACACACAGTTTATTAACACTATCGACGGGATTCCATCAGGCCCCGCTGATGTTGAAGACTTCGATTTCTTCAGTGCAGCAAAGATATCTTCGTCTGAGAAGCGGATGCTTCTAAGGTTTAGAACATTGTCCACATAGCATTTTTGACCTGAGTCGGATTAGCTGAAGCAGTTGCAAACACACGTAGAGTAGAGAAATCGATTGTACATTCGGTAATTATTGCTGGCAAAAGCTCTCAGACGCTTTAATTGCCGTAAATGACCGTTCGACCAGGGCGGTTTCGGTCGAGGGGGGGGGGGGGGGGGAGGAACAAATCTTCTGAATTGCTGAATTAGTGTGTTCGAGAAAATGTCTACTGCGGCGTTAACATGGGCTGTGTTGTCTAATAGATTATTCCAGTCAATGTGGAAAAGTGTTTCTTGGAGCCCAGAGGAATCCGTTTTTGAAAAATTAAACTCCTTTACCTCAAACACATCTTCGAAGGGTACTTGGTGAAAACATGTAAGGAATACTGAAAGCGATGGATGCTGCGTGTCGATATCGACAAGCGAGTCGCAGGCTTCGAAACAAGTGCATTGCGAAGAAGTTTCTGCATTTACAAACACAAGGTCGAGTGTTCGATATCGGCAATTTTTAACTGTAGACATCTGAGGCATGTTCAACAAAGACATGCCGTCTAGCAGCGCAGTACTAGACCGTGTGAAGGTAGATTCGACGGGATCGGGTACTGCATGGCCAAAGGGTGTGCTGTTCCAAACTAGTCCAGGCTGATTATAGTCCCCAAATAGTAGATGAACTGCGTTGGGATTTAAGGAATTTGCGACTGTGAGCGAGGAGTCGACATATTTCTGAATTACGGTGACATCAGAGGAGGAGTCTGGAGGCAGATATACAGCACCCTCGCAGATATTGGTATTACGATAAGAAATGTACACCCACAATTGCTCAAGCTCTGAACCGACACTCGTTATTTCTTTTGAAGATAGCTTATTCGATACAGCGACGAGGACGCCTCCACCACGAGATTTACCGCTACCAGAAGGATCCCGATCTCTGCGATAACCACTGTAGGTTGCCCCAAACAACTTAAGTGAGGTAATTTCGTCATATAGCCAGGTTTCGCTAAGAATAACAACGTCGAACTCGGCATCGCAAACAGCTACAAACAGTTAATCGATTTTCGTGCGCAGGACCCCGACGTTCTGGTAGTATATATTGAGCAGTTTCCTGGATACCGGTGTGCGTGTCGATGAATGGGTATCAGCCACACTTACATTAGGAGTACGGTGAGCAACAGTATCGGATACAAATGTGTAGTACATTTGCATCCGATACTGTTGCGATACTGTTGCAAAATAGTAATAAATATAACAACGTAAACAAATGATAGATACTATATACCCAATTAGAAATCGTAACTAAATTCTGATTAACGTAAATATTATGTAGCAAAACAAATAGTACCAAAATTTAAAACCAGACAAAACTGTAGGTTAAAAGAATTTAGACAAAGACGATCAACACTTTGTAAGTAACAAACAAATTATAACTCAGACAACAACAGGTAATAAAATACACGTTATAGAAGCCCTGATGAAGATCGAAATCCGCGATCGAAACGTTGGCGTAAAAAGTAAAATCTCGCGTCTACTATAATTTAATGACTGAACGGCCAAAACCACAATCATTCGATAAATTTATAACATGAAATGATCTATTTGTATGAAGATACACCAGATAGTAGTCGGATCGAGATAAGTCGTCCCGGATCGATTCGCGAATTCGCGTGGATACGCACCGGTCGTATTGTTTATTGCGAAAAACATATCACTGCATTACTGTTCGGCATCATAGATCCATTCACCCTTTCAGTATATAAGGATAGCAATTAATTTCTGATTTGTCCGATGGTGTATGCTTCAATGCGCCACATAATTATTATTTTCATTAACGAGATACACTTATATACATGGCGGATCGTCCACACGGTCGTAACGCCACCAATTCGAGCAGACGCTGATAACAACAGCTGTTGTTTACCATATTCCGCTTTTTTTTTGTTGAGTACACGCGCGGATTCGATTCCGGCCCCTTCTCAGATGACGATGATGTAATTGCACGCATTGACCGAGTGACCGTCCCGGCTGTTGCGTGCACTTGAAAAAAGATCGTTTCCTGTCTTCGCACACCTTCCAGCACCAGCAAGGTTACGAGACGTGAGTTGACATTTGCTTGATGACCGGATATTGGTTTTCTTGAATCATGTTATATGTAAATTAAATATAGTCAAACCCAAATTATTTATCTAAACTTGAAATCTTTATGACTTGGCTGGTGAGTATTTTTTCATAAACATTTAAGCTTCAATATATATTATATTTTTACAACCCATCAAGTTCAATGCCCACGGCAGACCACATATATCAGTAAGCGTTTGCTGTTAAGCGTTATGTTTCAAAGTACAGTCTCGGTTTCGTGCACATCTTATGTTCGAAGTTTCCATTTCTTTCAGCGTCGATCCTCGGTTAACATGTGCTTTAGTCTAGTCCAGGCTCTCGCTTCGCCATCATAACGTAAATACACACCGACGGAATGCGACGTTCCCTGCTTACTCACACACCGTTTCGGGGGGATCAATAGGTTATCGGCTTATCCCACACTCATGCAGGCTCGCTGTCAGAGCGCGGCGATAGTGCCAAAGTTTAAACAAATCGTTATCACTACGGCGCACGAGCGCTCATCAGTGTGCCATAGATAGACTCGCTGCCGGTTAGACGAAGGTGAACTACAGATAGAGCACTTATATTCAGCCCCGGCAACTTGCACCTGCTTTGTTTCTTTCGGTTCCAGTTTGCGGTTGAGACGATTAAAGAACCGTGACCCGAGGGCAGCATTGTTTGATATGTTGTGGAGTATTATGTTGGTAATCTTTGTATGCTGCGCGCAGAAATCTTGGAATTTGTTTCAAGAATCGCAAGCAGCTAAAAGGATTTGCAAATGAACAATCTATACTAACCAATGCTAATTGGCAGCTGCTGGGCTATAGTTATCGTCAAACTTATAATTGAGTTATTTAGCGACTTATTTTAGTAAAAATCAAAATTTTCCACAATTTTCACACATATTTTCAAAAAAGTTAAAAAAGACTTGGTGTTTATCGTTATGGGCTGAAGATGCACGTGTATCTAAAAATGTCTGGCAAGATATTTATTTTAGTCACATTGTACCTATTTTCCTTGATGTATTTTCCTTGACCTGATACAAAAGTTTCAAACTAACAGGCTACCGTAAGAAATAAACAAACAAATTACAATTTAAATATTTTTTCACGAGCGCAGTATTGAGTCCCAAACTCTAAAACGAATTAAACAACAATTTAACACAAATAAAGTCGAACGTATTCCAAATTTCCAACTACATTGTGTTGGAAAGTCAGATGGCAGGAGTACCCCAGAGTAGCAATGTGGGACCTCTGCTTTTCAAATTTTTTTCAACGATGTTGCGTCTTGAACTGTACTTTGTGGTGGGATGTGTCGAATTATCATAGATGTTATCATATATGTTATTAAAGCTCCACAGAGCATATTCTAGTGAGGTCATCTGTTGCAATAGTTTGGTTTTCAACACATATGGCTGATAGACTATCACAAAAGTCTAATATGTAAAGCAAAGAAAATTGGAAAATTGGAAACTAGAATAAAACTAAAACTGACAGACGCATGTTTGCGAAACAGTTACCGCTCAGACAGCACTGTGATAACCGTCAGTGATAAGCTCACGGAAGTCGACAAGTACCTTAGCTTACTGTATGTAACCAAGAACAATAATATTAGCCGTAAGATTTGAGAATGCATTATCAACAAAAGTCGTGGCTACTGTAGACTCCACACTGTATTTGCAGTCGCACCAACTTTGTTTCCATGCGAGATGTACCTTGTACATACCGCATAGCCAGACAAATTATTCTCTACGGACAAGAGGTGCGAACTTTGCTCGAAAAGAGCTTTCAAGCACACAAAGTTTTCGTGTGTCAGACAAAACGAAGATTGAACCACGAGTTTGCACATTTCTATGGCTATCTCTAATGTTGTCGTACGATCCTCCAGGCACAGAGAAGTGTTTCTGTCTGAAAATCAATAAAACGAAAATTCAAAGTTCAGTTTCGAAATTATAATGGCGGGTTCCGTGTTTATTTGAGCTCAGCTCTAGTCATTTCTTTGGGTTCTTCTTGGAAACGAAAATATATAATACAACGCTGATAAGATTGGAAATCATGCCCAATTGAGCTTATCATGCTATTAGGTTCATATAAGGAAGTGGCCACCTTCTACCGCCCAAATCCGCTCTCTAGCGGGACACATGGTGTTGGTTCGGAAAATTATTGCTGTGGCAGTCAAGTGTTTTTCGGTTATTCCTGCAATTTGGTGATTGTTAGTGATTAGTGAATAGTAGGTTAGTGATAATGAATACGCATAGTTATATATCGATATATGCTATCCTAAACTATTTTAATTATTCTGCATCGTTTTCATGTAAAGGTACTTTCAAGGTTTGGCAAGCAGTAAATAGTACAAGTTTCTTTCTCTACAGCAAGATTGCAACCTTTTGTATTTTTGAAACTTTATTTCATAATGGTCGCTATGTTGTACTGAACGGCACTGAACTTTTTCATTAGACATTAACAAATTAAGTGTCAAATGGATAAGACATCATAATTTCACCACAAACATATTTTCTTTGCCCCTGAATACCTGATTGTAGACCTATCCGGAAGCAACTGATCAAGAACTGGAAATATGTTGAATCATATGCTTCTTTAAAATGATGGGGGCTGTTTTGAAAAAAGGCAACAACGTCGTCTATGATCCATGTTGGTAGTGTATATGAGTCACAATAAGATAGCTATAACAAGATAATGGCAAAAAAGCGCATGCTCAAACAAGCATGAGAAACTAGTCCTCAGTTGGAGATGAATGGATTTATAATTTAAAAACTCTTTAATGAATTAAGAAAGTGAGACAGCAGGAACAGTGGTTCAACGGGAATAGCTCCACTATAAAGCATTCAAAATCCATGATATTTTCCCGGAAAGTGAAGTTTGTAAACCTACATTATGTGATGAATTTTGAGAAAAAAAATTTGCTTTTTTTATATATTTTTTTCTTTTTTGGAAAGTGGGGAAGTGTCCTATGCGAAGAATGAATAATTGGATTACCTGAAAAATATTGATATAGACAAAAAATATATCGGATTGATGGCAGGTGGGGTTCCCACCTACGATCTTTCGGTTGGTGCCCAACTGTTTTACTAACTAAACTACCGCTGCCCGCAGTCTATTAAGTAGCCTAATTTTTCTATTCTATTCTATTCACCCAATTCTATCACTCCTCGTATACGCGTCGCACTCTTCCCCATACGACGATATTTTTTTGGAAAAACGTGTATCACTGAAGGTGTCTTTTCTCTTGATGTGAATGATTTGATAAAATCAAAAAATTCTGTATTCTGCCGAATCTTATCTATTATCGTACCCATACAAATCAATATTGCCTCCCAGTTGGCCTTGAGGTATGATGCTGGCCTAATAAGCCAGTCGTCATATGTTCGAATCTCGACTGGGAGCGGCTGTTAGAGTCAATAGGATCATAGCAACTGGCCCTGCAATTGTCCTGTACTCTAACAGCTGGCTGCGAAGTCTTTCGTACAAAAAACAGAAGGTCAAGTTTCGGTAACGGAATGTAGCACCTAGACTTTGCTTTGCTTTACAAATCAATAGATCATTTTGCGATGACGTCATTTTGCCGTCAAATGACAATTGGTGGTTTGTTTACATGTTTTTTGTCACATCCAGCAGTTTTGATTTGAAATTTCGTGAAGGATTACTGCATCAGTTTCTGTAAAATGCATGTAAGGCACTTTCTCTTAAATAAAAACTATAAATTTTTATCATTATCTGCCGGACAAAGATAGAAAACTCAATTCAAAATTCAACACCATGTAAACAAACCACCAAGTGCTGTCAAAAAAGTGTGGTTAGGAGCTCCCGTGTAATGATCTATATTAATTGTAATGCGCCTTTTTGGAATAAAAAATCCCCCAAAAATTACGGCGTACGTGATTTCGCGATTTTCCACCACCATCTTTATTAATAACGCCGTGAGGCACTCTGGCTGTGCGCAGTTTATTCCAAAACAAATAAACTTGTTGCTATTATTGTTAGACAGACATCAACTTTATTGAACTACTTGCTGCTAAGTCGTAAGGTAAACAATTCACTTTGCCGCGTACTAGGGCTGGCCGTCGCCGTTCCGAAGCAGTTAAATCACACATATAAACACATACATTCGGAATCGCTCGGAATAGGGTAAAAGCAGCCATAACGGGTTTCGCTGATACGCATTCGTGTCGTCACAGGTCAACTGTGTCGTTCGACTTCAGCACAGAGCTTTTGTTAATCTTTTCTTGCAGTGCTAATCAAAGCATTATGTTGGAAATATGCAGCCAATTTCGAAACTGTCCGAAATATTACGATTACTGATACTGATACAGTAGTAAGCAACCGACTGCTCGACTAGTTGACCAACTTGATTGATAATGATGTATGTGAATTAACTAAGCGAAAGCATCGAAGTTCGGCCTTTTATTGAAGCAAGCATTCAACATGTGATGATTTTTTTAATAGTATCTTATTCATAATAATAAATTTATTTCCATATAAATCGAATTGCAGAATGCATTTAACATTAATCATGTTGTAAAGCTAGCTTACATCAGACAAAATCGAATAAACATTGATTTGTAAAATAAAAAAGTTTTGGTTTGAAGTTTGAGTTTAATTTGATATTCCAATAGACAAATAATTTTTAATATTCTGAAAAATTTTGCACGAACCGTGCACTACCGACAATATTGCCATCAAACTTTCAGGGTATCAAAAGTAACAATCAAACTCAGTTTTGGCGTCTTTATTTTATTAAATTTCGTATCCGAATGCCCGAAATTTGGCCTCAACTCCACCCATAACATTTTGAACAACCTCAAAATCGACATGTTTTGCATATTTAGCCATGCTTTCTTCATTCCATCAGCTGTTTCGAGTACTTTAGAATGTTTCAGAGGATTCTGCTTCATAATAGCTCAGTATTTATTAGTGTATTTGAAGGGTTATGGTTTTTTGGCACGAAATCGACACTACTTGCCTTATGTCACCCCAGCACGGCCTTTGCGTAATGGCATGGAGCTAAATTCAACCAGGAGATCGTAGGACAGTAGTGATACTTCAAAAAAGGAAGAAATCGCGTTTGGAGACGCTCTTTCAAATACACCGTTCCATTCATGGTATCTGTGGTCACGAAAGGTGTACTCCGTTGTCCACATGAACAAATGGCTTTCCAAATCAAAAATTTCTTGGCAAATTTCGACATCTTCGACTGTCGCAGTGGCCTTTTAACCCAATGCCCTTCTGGCATACAAAAAAAAACTCAGCTCAAGTTTTGGTTTTTTGACCGAAACTATTGCTCAGATTCAGTTGTTTTTGCTACCTCTAGAACGGAGGAGTTTGGTTTCGTCGAAGGCCCCAACTACACGGGTGTGATCTTTAAAAGTATACGGACGCCTTTTTACCTTTGTTATACTATATAACAAAGGTTTAGGAATTGGTCGAAAAACTACAAGGTATACAGCCCTAAGGGTTGTACGAAAGGGTGACGTAGGACTATATCAGATCATCAGATCTAAGACTAATATAAACCACCGAGAACAGACTACCAGGTAATTGACAAAAAGTGTTACGTGGACGGGGGTTCATAAGTACAACGCCTGCAACCTTTAAGACAAAGATATTTCCTTTAAAAATCACTTGTGTGCATCATAAAGATTGAAATGGTAATGAATGACAAATTTCTATTTTATTTGCATGAGAGTCCTTATCCTCCTCCACAGGGGTAAGCCCATCATAAAATAAATAAATTCAAAATAAATTCATGCCTCCAAAAACCCTACATATCAATTTTAGCTCCTTTTGCTTGATTAGTTCTCGAGTTATGAGGAAATTTGTGTTTCATTTGTATAGGAGCCCCCCCTCTTACGTCCTCCTTAAAATCGCTCTCTTACCCTCCTATAAAATTGCTGGCCATTTTATCTATCCAACGACATATAAATTGTTCAGTTTCGTTCAGTAGTTTAGTAGTTATTAGCATTTGAAATCTTTCATTCAAACGTTACATTTCTATTTTCGTTTTCACAAAGTGCTACCCAGTCCCAGTATAGTAAACAAAGACGTAGTCCTACGTCAAAACACGAAGTTGATCTAAGGCCCGGAGGGCCGAGTCACATATACCAATCGATAGGGTTCGACGAATTGAGCAATGTCTGTGTGTGTGTGTATGTGTGTGTGTGCGCTGCTTATTTTCTATCGCCTATTTCTCGGAGATGGCTAAACCGATTTGTAGGCTATTACTTTTGTTTGAAAGATATTATAGTGGAGAATATTGCTATGCTATCTGTTTTGTGGTCCGACTTTTCGTTTAAAAGTTATAAGCAAAAATGTGAAAACTACGTGACACGATTTTCTCCGGAACCACACAATCAATTTCAACGATCTTAGTACCAAATGAAAGCTCTTACTATTGGTAAACATCATGCCAAGTTTTATTGAAAACAAACAAGTGGTTTAAAAGTTAGCCTTAAAAAACCAGTTTTGACAAGGTTCAAATGATCGCCTGTTTCTCAGAGATGGCCAAACCGATTTATGCGCTATTAGTTTCATTTGGCAGGTAATATAGCCGGATAGATCACTATTGAATGGTTTTTTGATTGGACGTTTAATTTGAAAGTTATGAGCAATCGTATACACCACACCAAAATTAACAATTATTTATAATGATTTTAATCAAGATAATTTACCTAATTTCTATTATTTTTATATCAATCGAGAGGTTTTGACACTACGAATATATATACAAATTTTCATAAGAATTGGTTTTACCGGTCAAAAGATATTAACACTCGCGCCAACTTTTGTAACACAGTTACTCGCGCGCACAATAGCCCAAACCAAAGAAAACGTGCGTACTAGACTTTTGACTAGGAAAACTTGGCTTAAAGTTTATCAAACCTTTGGGAGAGTTTCTTGAAATTGAATGCTCTATCGTCTGATAGAATTTAAAATTTGATTAATCCCCCTAAAAGTGAAATAAAAAAATTATTTTTCTTCAGTTTCAATATAACACATTGATATGTTCTGCAAAGTTTTAGAGCATATTATTACAAGAAATTTTGCTGAAGACAGTAACCTTCTATCTCTTCAGCTAAGTTAGAGAAATCTTATTTATTGTATATGCATTTGTAAAATCAGTTTGTCTATTTTAGCTCTTTTTGTAATTGTTGTATGCCTTTTTTGTGTATTACAAAGCTGTGCAAACAGTAAAAATACACAACTTTGCTGAACATAGTATCCCTCTATGTGTGCTTGTTTAGGAACTGTAGAACTTTGATCATAAAAGATACCCTGATTTTGACTCCGAATTTTTATACATTTACACCGATACATTTTATACATTTTACATTTGCTGATAGTTTTGCTGCATACAGCCACCATTTTTCTATATGAAGAAACGAGAGAAAATTCCAGTTGGGGCCAATTGCGGTACACCTTAATGCTGCTAGCTTCGTTTCTGTAATGTCGGTTTATGCTGATCTATTTTCCCAACAATTTAACGTATTAATGCATTGAATAATTATGACATTTTGCTCATAACAAGTTTATTGAAAAATATACGTTAGTTTTAACAGCGATTCGTAACTTTATAACAATATGGCATTCAAAAACCTACACGTGTTGTACAAAATGCAACAGCGTGAGTAACCGAAGGTTAATAAAAATTGATGAAATTTATTCAAGAAAACTTTATTGATGTCAATCAAAAAGAATGGCATTACAGAAATTTATGCGTAGTTCAAAAACCTATGAACTAGACTTTTACTACGCAATGTATATGTTAACGAATAATATTTCCTCTTACAACTTTCTTTTACTTGCACTTACTCAAATTAGTAACAACCAACTTACTCTTACTCAGTAATTTCATAAAAAAAGGATCTATCAAAATTTATAGGTGCTGCTATTTTGTTAAAATTTTGTAAACTTATTCAATTTCCAAAAGTTTTATGATAACCAACGCACTACGCAACGTTAACCAATAGATGAATTAGGTTCCGAAGACGTGTCGATTTCTATCTCAAAGAGCAATAAAACCGTATAACAAAGGTTCCTTGCACCACTAGGTGGATTAAATCAGGTTTTCTCCACATCTTGACTCACGATCGACAGACAGATGTTCTTCGAACTGTTTTATGACACGAGAAACCGTACAATTCGGGATTACCAACTTTTTACCGATGGTACGATGTGATAGATTCTTATTTTCGATGCACTTGTGTAGATTTTTTCGCAAACGAACTGTTCTTTCGACTCCATTTTTCATGTTTTTAGGCCCCTGATAAAAAGACTCACACAGTGTAAATAATGCTCCAATGCAGTTTTCTCCATGCAAAGTTTCAATTAAGGTGAAACGGTACTGAATCCTACCATGGCCGAAAAGATGGCGCCCATGTAAGGATATTGCCTCACATGGGTGCCATTTTTCCGGCCATGTTTGGATTCAGTACCGTTTCACCTTAATTTTTCCCAACGGGTCAAAAGTTAGAGTAATTTGAGTGTGTTGGAATTTTGTCGTGGACACCCTTTAATTTCCTATGAAATAACGGCTTTGGAACATTAGAAATATAGTTGATATAAATTTGTTTAAGATGGTTTGTACATAAAATATGATAACTATTAAACATAGCTTGTGCAAGATGTACGAACTCATTTGCACGCGAGAAATGAATCTTACGTGATTTAGGCTGTTCGGCTTTGCATAAATTATTAGTTCTCGATTATCAGATTTTCGTCGGTTCTTCATGACCACATTTTTATATGGCTACAACTACAATACTGTGAAACGGTCTAAAAACTAGACATTTATTTTTTTTATGCGAATGCTACCTGACCTGACCCATATCTTCAACATTTTTGGCTCGAGCAGCACGTTCATCACAATCCTGACCTAACCTGAAGTTAAGTGGCAGTTTTCTCTCTTTCTAATAAATTATTCTATAATAAGGGATATTGTGTACTTTATGATCACACAGTATGCGTCAGAAATTAATAGCAAAACTAACAATAAATAATTGAAATATTGTAAAAGTAAGATCTGAACCAATTTGAAAGAACGGCGAAGCAAAGATGTCTAGATAGCTTCGTGGTACGATGCTGGTCTATAACAAACCAGTCGGCGTATTGCGTATGTTCAAATCTTGGCTGAGTAGTGCTGCTACTTAGAGTCTAGCCTCTTGACTACGTTCTGACTGACGGATACAACTTACTTCTAGCAGCATAGAGTTGGGGTGGCTCAAGTCCTATCGAGAATTTCTCTCCACTGTACTCGGTCTTGGGCTATTCAATGCCAATTCGATGAGCGTCTCGATACACGCAAATCGGCTTCGAAGAGAATTAATTTTACTACACACACACTACACACGTCCGACATCCTTGCGGCGTGGCTGGCTTTCCATAGTTTCCCAACTTTCGCCCGTTGTACGATAGTAATCTTTGCAAAAAGTGCCGGCAGCTCGTGGTTCATACGCCTACGCCAATCTCCACTTTCCATTTGTACTCCGCCAAAAATAGTACGCAACATCTTTCGTTCGGATACGGCAAGTGCACGTATTTTTCTCGTGAGCAAAGTTACAGTCTTAGGTCCGTAGAGGACTGCCGTTCTGATTGGCGTTTTGTACATCTGCTTTGTGCGGTGGCTTATCTTAATCGAAACGTCTTGCGGAGGCAAAAATAAGTTCGACTCCCAGCTTGAATGCGTCGTTGAATCTCCTTACTGCTTTTACTGTCGTCGGTGACCAGAGATCCCAAATATATGAACTCATCAAGCACTTCCAGTTCATCGCCGTCAATAGTCAGTTTTCGTGAGAGGGTAACGTTGTTTTCTGTGGAGTCTCTTCCTACCATATATTTAGTTTTCGACCTACTAAATTGTAACCCAAACCTCCTAGCATCAGTTTTTAATCTGGCGTAGGTAGCCTCCGTCAACCCAAGTTTGCTAGTATTGATGTTGAAGCCGTCTTTAAAAGGCTACTTTTGCTGAAGCTAGTTCTTTTCGTTTCTATGCCCGTTCTCCGGATCACATCTTTAATAGCAATGAATTGGATAACATTCAGTACAGTCCATCCCCTTGTCGTAACCACCTGCGCGACTTGAAGGGAATCAACTTTGGTGCAATTGATCAGTCATGCCAGTTTGTCCGAAAACCCGTTTTCGTGTGCTATTTGCGCTTGACTGTATCGTATGCTGCCCTGAAATCCACGAGAATATGACGCTTGGGAACGGTGTACTCTCGATATTTCCAGAGCAAATGTCGGCGCGTGCAAATTTGATCCGTAGTAGCGCGAGCCCCCATAAAACTCGCATAGGATAGTATCTACGATTGCTCTTGCTGTTGGGGATCAGCGATGTAACCAAATCTGGGAGAGCACCTTGTAGGTAGTGTTGATTAGCGCAATGCTGCTGTAATTACAGTAACATCCAATCCTCCGGTAGTTTCTCATCCTCCTAAATGCTTGGAATTATGCAGTGAAGTGTTACTAGTGGTTCTTTGCCAGTTTTGTAGAAGTTCTACCAGAAGTCGGTTCTTTGGCTTCGTACACAAATTACGTAACGCTTAGAGGGGAGGGAGGGGGGTCGAGCTTGCGTTACTTTTTGTTACATAGGGGGGGGGGGAGTCATGAGAATAGTTACGTAACAAATTTATGAATACCAAAAAGGCAGTTGCCAAACGAGGATAGCATGTGTTGGAGGTGGAAAACAGTGAATCGGTTTATATTGATGAAAATTCTGGTACAAAATTATTGTTTGTAGCTGAATGAGATAATCATATTGAATTTCCAGTTACATATTACGGTTCAAGACCATTTCAGCTTAACATGGGCCGATGGCCGATTGTGGTTTTTAATATGAAGCTCTTGCTGATTTGGTTCAATTCTTTAAAAATTAAATTAAATGTGAGGTTTATATCATTTTCATTCAATGTGGAGTACCAGGGGAGGAAGGTTTGGTAAACGTTACGTAATTTAATAGGGGAGGTTGTGTCAAGCGTTACTTAATGTTACATAGGGGAGGGAGGGGGTCTAAAAACCGGAATCTTTGCGTTACGTAATTTATGTACCACGCCTTTCCGGCCGTTCAATTATTATTCAGCTGACCGGTTTCTCACCTGATCACTCCTTGGTTAACTTCCATTCCGTCTCTTTCTGTCACCATTGAAATGTACCAGTTTGTACCTTTTGACCATCTGTTTGTGACCGGGATTACCCCTTGGTCCCTACATATATCAGGCTTCGGCGTTTATCCTTTACGAGATTCATTCACATTCTCATAGAACTTGCGTCTTATTATCCGGCAATAGCTGGTTTAGCTTATTACGATCTCTGTCCTCCTCCTAGCGTTTTTTCCTTCTCAGGATCGTGGTTAACTCATTCCGCGCTCATCGATACTTGGCCAAATTTTCTCTCGTGTTAAGGTAATGCAATCGTTTTTCATAGTTCTTTTTTTCTTCTCCATTGCTTGTTGGCATTTTATGTCAAACCAATCACATCTAGCTCCACAGAGAAAGGTCACACGAGAATACTTGAGAAATTGATTGATTTTATCCAAAACAGTGTGAAACAGATCATCAAGGATTTAGGTGGTCCTACATTCTATAAGGTAGTAGTTAAGCGAGAAACTACAATAATTACAACTAATAGTTAACTGTACAAATACTTTTTGCTGCACTTTTGAGCAATTCAAACTATTGTTATCATTACTTCCAGTACCGCCATCCGGGGTGAGATTGTGCCACGGGGGTGAGATTGTGCCACGGGGGTGAGATTGTGCCAAAAACCAAAAATGTTTATTTGTGAAAATTTATTATATCTATAGAAACTGGTAACCTAAATTCGAAATGATGATACACATAACATATTTATCCATAACTTAGAATGGAACACAGATAATATTAGCAAACTATTTAGCCTAAACAGGGTTTCAAAGTTCGCGATCAAAAATACGCGGAAATAACGCTTGTAAAAAATGTCCCGCATAAACCAACACAAACAAGAAATCGCTTCAACTTGCTATCTTGAAGGTATATAAACTAATCATTTACAATATATTGAAAGGTTATTATGCGTTGGATAAGTTTTGATAATGAAAATAACATTTTTCGAAACTTTGTACTTTTCGAGCTTCACGGGGGTGAGATTGTGCCAAGCCATAATGATCGATCCAATTTGTGGATTTCACATACACAATAAAAATACGTCTGTATATACCAGTACACTCACATTATTTACTATTGAGCACAATATTTTGACAGATCAGATTGCATCATCCATTTGGGAGCAAACAGCATAGTCTGCTAAATAATTTAAACTAATGTTTACTTTTTCTCTGGAAATTTCAGATACTTTGAATAACCACTCTAATATAAGACGAATATATTATACCGTGTATAAACTGCCAGTTTTAAGAAGAGGGGAGGGGAGTGGGATAGGCCACATGTTCTGCGGCCGCGGTTTGTCGAACGAAGTAATGGTTACTTTTGTTAAACAATCAAATAGGTATGCCCCGTTAGGATACACCCCTTCATATACCTCCCCCTTGTTAACCCTAGAAACGCTACTGGCTATATAAAAGCTGTCCATTGACTACGAACTCATTTTTAGTTATTCCAGACCTCTAAGGGTTATATTCGTTCATACTTTTTGTATGATGCGTTGTTTTTGGCCGACCCCCTACCCCTAATAGTCCACTTAGTTCATGGATGGCCCCATGTGAACTACTTTATACTGATATTTAGGTTTATGTTGTTTATAAACATGTTAATGTTCACTGTTAAGGTTTTTAGCCTAACTTTATGTTTTTGGCACAATGTCACCCCGTAGAAGGGGTGAAATTGTGCCATAGTTCATGCACTTCCAGTAAAATCAGGTTTCATTGTAACTAAACCATCTCTACGGTAGTTGTTAATTGAACAATTTAGTATATATTGACAGGTTTGAAATCAACTTAGTTCATAAATTGTGTGTATACTGAGATAAAAAACAAAAATACAATACAAAACTTTTTTGGCACAATCTCGCCCCGGATAGCGGTACCATTCTTTGCAAAAATACTGAACAATATTATTAAAAGAATTCCACGTCGTTCGAATACTTTTTTGACTGACTGCAGATACTCCTGACCAGTAACACTAACTTTATGTTTTCTCACTGGCATGGTTTAGGGCGAGAATAATGGTGGTTTTTTACTTTGCTAAACCCAGTGTTTATAAAATCAGAGCAGCAAAAATCTCATTAAGATCTCATGCGCACGGAATTTTAACCGTGATTATAAACGGCAAACTCACAGATGAGTCTCGCTATCACATGCGATGTTTCTGTTGCTCTGTAATGTGAACCGAGTTCAACTGTGAGCGTTTTGCTCTCTTCTTCCACAGCTAGTACTCCTGTAATGAGCAAGAAAGCGGAATAGTTTACATGTCATAAAGGATAGCTTCAGCAGCGAAAAAGACCGCACTTTCTCATGAATTAAGATGGTAAACATATTAGCGACATTTGCGTTTTTTTTCTTAACCAGTAAAAGAAAAGCTCAATAAGAATTAGATAACAATTCGAAATCGTCTAAAGTGAGTAAAAATTCGATACATCTAACCTCTCCCAGCCGAGATTCAAGCATACGATGACTGATTTTTTGGACCAGCGTCTTACATCGAGGGTACATGGGAGGCGAATTCAGTATCTCAAATTATTTGAAATACTGAAAATCAATAGTTTCAAACATTAGTACATAAACAACTGCATACAATAATCAGGCCACAATTGAAGCAGATAAATAAATCAATAAAAGTATTTGATAGTTCTGATAAATTTGTATTTTTTTATGGGTATTTCTGTAAAATATCACGCTGTTCAAAAAAGTCACGAAACATAGACGCCTTGACTAGTTGCCAAAAAACGAAGCATTGCAGACGTTTTCAATAAAATAAATATTGAAGAAAGGTAGTTTTTTGTCACACTGGAATAATGTTTGAACCAAAAAACCCATCTTTATGCGATTTAGTACTTGCTAGTTCATGCTTGCATTCAAATTTAGATTCAAGAGCGTTGAATTATATGTAAAACTTTATGTTTTCAAATTTAATTTATTCGAGATAAAAAAATAACATCTTTAAGTCGTATATATAGTAAAGAGCAAAGTATGCCCTTCAAAATGCCGTTAAAAAAATATTTTTTTCGTTTGCCCCCACTAAAGATATCAACATTGGAAAAGGGCCTATTTTAAAAAGAAAAATGCTAATTACTCATGATTGGCTCAATGTATAAGCACGCTATATGCTGCAAAATTTTTGTCTTAAAGAGTCCTAAAAGTCATTTAAAGGCAACCTTTCCGAAAATTTCGCAATTAAAAAGTTACAACGACAAAACCGTTTTTTTAAGAGTCACCCTAAATCGATTTAGAAAAATGGCTCCAAATCAGTCAATTGAAGAGATACAACAAAAAAAATTTTTTAAATTGCATAAAATTAACAGTTCTACAACTTTGATGAACAATGTTTACTTCTAGTTTTCAAAATAAAAAAGTTAGATTTTCGATTTGTATGAAAATAAGAACCACCCTAAAATTTGATAGTACTCAAATGAGCGCCTTTCTACATGCAACAACTTTGTGGAACACAAGGTTTGTCTGGAAGGTCAATTTTAGGCTAGAAACCTTAATTTCCGCCTAAAATTGTCTCCTGGACCACTGTGCAATGGTTTTAGTCGTTCTTTTGTTGTAATCGATGGAAGCGACATTTTTACCACGTTTGTAATTGTTAAAGTAGTTGGTGGTAAATGATTAAACGCTGTTATAATAGATAATGAATTATTATGAGCTCTAACATTCAATCACACTCTCAAATTGGTAGAAAATCAAAACTAGAAAAGGATTTTTATAACATAACTTAGATTAGAACAAGCAAAATAAAATAAGCCTTGGTTGCTAAGGTTTATCTATCGCAACTAGAAACCTTTATAATTTTGGTTCGTCATACTTCGCAGGCAGTACGGGACAATAGCGGGTCCAATGCTACGACGGTTTTATTGCGTCTAGCAGCTTCTCCCAGCCGAGATTCGAACATACGACGCCTAGCTTGTTAGACCAATACCGTACCTCGAGGCAGGCTGAGAAGATAAAAAAACTAAAATTATTAGCAAAAGTATGTAAATTGCCATAATTATCAACTCAAACGTGTTGTTCCAATAAGTGAGAAGAAATGTACCTTAAACCTAAACCGGATTAGTCTCAAAGGTGTTAATTAGTAAGTCAGTCGTCGAATGTATAATTTTATATTTACGACCCGAATAGCACTGCTGATAGGGAGGAACTGTAAGAGTTAATAAATATAATGGCCAAGAATTATTGTAAATGCTAGGTTTTGTCATATAGGCCACTTTTCGGTCCATTAAGCGATGGCATCTATTTTTTCGGCCTATGACATAGTTCTAGTAGAAGAACAGGTGGTTTTGACGTCCTTTGAATAAAAAATAGTAAATTACTTATAGTCTTGAGAAAATAGTTATAACCTATTAAAATTGTATGTCGGCAAAGTATTTTTATTGGCGAAAGAAAAGGCAAATAGGCTGAATTTAGAAGTACCCTTCCGTACCCTATATAGATAAACATTGTTTTTTTTTTCAATTTTTACGACTTAGTCTCAAGATAGTTGCAGTAATTCTTTCACCCTAATGAATTTCCTAATTCCCATAATGAAATGAACTTCCACGGTGATCTCTCCGTGCGCCTTTTTTTGTTTTGCGACTTAATTTTATCCAAGCAAATGCTTCTGTGTATGCCTTTTCATAGCAGGTATTAACTCATCAACTTTTCGATTGAAGGTCAGACACTCTAGTAGGAATGCCTTCGCTGCTCTGCATTTCCCTCGTGTGAAGCGTGCCGGTATAGGTAGGTACATATATAGTTTGCCAGGAAGCACGCGCACGTTAAAAGGGGCACGGCGCTGGGTGTTCCCTGCCTTGTTGCCGAATCGCGACGCGAGTTGCCTCCGTCCAATACGAAGCCGTGCGCAGTTCTAACCAGCTTGCTTGCAGCTCGTTCTAATTTGCTAGTGTATGCGTATTGTTGTTCGCTTGCTGGCTCGACCGCGGTTCAGCGGTGTAAGTCTAAGTAAAAAAAGTATACAACTCGCAAGTCAGGGTTTGTATGCGCGACTAGCGATTCTCTATTTACACTATCACGTCATCAAAATAGATCGGTTGTCATCACTTCGTTCAGCAAACGTTCGTTGACAATGCGGATCGTCATCACTTAGGTGTTGTTTTAGCGACGGTACTGGGCCACTAAAGTAGCTAGTAGCTACCAGATAAGTGGCCTACTGTCAGGCGTTTTAATTCAGAATGTGCAATTTTTTTTCAGATGAAATTTTCAACTTTTTTAAATTTACTACAGACGACTAAGTTATAATTTAAGCATTTTATTTTTTGTCAAGTTAATTTTAACGGTGTTCTTATATTTCATATTTCATTTAATATTTTTCAATTGGGCAATAAATAAATATTTCTTTATTTCGGATAAAAATACAAATAGTAACTAACGAAATTTTGATCTGGTTGATATTAATGTTGACTCCCCTTGGCTACATAATCTAATACAGATTCCTATTTCTCTTCCAGGCAAAAGCTAACGTCGCCCAAATGGAATCCATTCAAGGGTATTCGGTTGCGGTGGAAGGAGAAAATTCGCCTAAACAACGTTATCTGGCGATGCTGGTATATGCAGTGTAAGTATGGCTTTTCTATTTTTATTGTCAAGCCAAACGGAAACCTTTTCAAACACCAAGCAGCCCTAGTAGACGAGTCAAGTGCTCATTATAGTTCCTTCATAGTTGCCCAAGAGAGTTTATCAATAAAAAAAAAGAAAGAAACCGTTATAAACACACCCTCACTTGTTGCTGCTGTACTGATAACGAAATCGCGAAGACGACTCTGCCCGTGCGGCAGCAAAAGTTGCAGTAATTTATACCTCATATTCATAGGCACATGCAGCATGCAGCGTTGGATCAAGTTGGTGATGTCTCATGACGCCGGGGATTACATTCAGATCTAAAAATGGCTTTGACGGACAAAACTTTACTTGGCTACGTGATGTTTGCAGCTTCTGAACGAAAAATAATTGCAACCGGCAGCTTCAATTTATTATTATTATTATTTCCCCCGTCGGCATGTGCCAATGACTTACGTTACAGAAACAGTGGCTTTAGCTTCTTCTCATGCGATGGAAGGCGTGACACAGAAATATCAAAACCATAGTTGACGGCTGAGGATTTGGTATACAGAACAACTGCTGGAGGAGTTGAAGAACTACGGCAAGTTGTACTGCGAGAACTTTTATGCGACTACTTTCCTAAATCACTTTCCACCGACTCGCTGAACAGATTCGTGAGAATGTACGAAACCGGATGCAGTGAAGGACGGTCAACGGCGGACCACATCTGAAGACCAACAGTTGAAAAAGTCTAAAATGTAAACAAACCGCGTTAAAGTTCATTTTCTCATACTAGTCCAGCAAAAAATAGCTTTCACTTGGTTAGGTTTACATTTTACACTTGGGCCCTTTCATATTTGCACTGGGTCAGGTCCTCCAAAAAAAGCTGTGAATACAGAGTGCCTACGCACCACTTGTTCATTGACTTCAAAGCTGCATATGATTCCATCGACCGCAAAGAACCATTGAAAATCATGGATAAAAACTGCTTTCCCGGGAAGCTGATCAGACTGAAAAAGCTATGATGGATGGTACGGAGTGCTGTGTGCGGATTTCGAGTGTATTGTTTAGTCCATTCGAATGTCGCAGTGGGCTTCATCAAGGTGATGTGGGAGACCTTACCTGCTGTTCAAATGCGCCAAAAGGTATATGCTGGTCGGTGAAACCTTAGCCAACCGTTGATGACGAGTGTAACGATCGACGGCGATGTCTTGGATGTCTACCTTGGCCCACTGTGCTCGCGTTTTCGAGAGACAACCCAGGTAACCAATAAGTATTACCAATGCAGACCTACATGCAGGCCAATAGGCATTTAAGTCACCTTAATGGCTACTTAAATGCTAATTTGGCAAAATGTATGGCTCCTTTATTGCTCTACACCCTCTTATAATGCTGGCAATGCTCGTTTACAGCTGATTACCGACAAGAAGATTTTAAAAAGAATTTTGAATGCCAATTTACAACAGCTACGCAGTCAAAAAGCTAATATACAGCAACGTGCTGTATAAAATGCCAGATATGCTAATAAGCGATTGATTTAGTACTAATGGTAACGCTCATTGGTTACCTGGGATGTGCTTAGAACTATTTTTGGCTGCGTACAGTAGAACTAAATGTAGAGGCGAAGGGAGAAATATGAACTCATACAGCTATGCGGCGATCGCAGCATTTAAAAGGTGGCTAAAGCTGAACGGATACGGTGGGTAGGGCATGTTTCAAGAATGCCGTACAATAACCCTGCGGAGATAGAGTTAGTTTAAAATTCAGTAGGAAGAGTCGACGAGAAGCACAGTGGCTACACAAGATGGCTAGAGTGTAGAGTAAGCGGTATCCAAGGATTTGAGTGCTTCAGTCCACAACCGAGTCAATTGGAAGTTATGTACACATCAAGTTATGTTTCACCTCATAGGTATGCACCCCAACGGGTTCTTTTGAAAATTAATGCAGTGTCGCCGCTGCATAGTCGGACGCCATCAGGGATAGTAGACACTCGAACGCCGAACTTTGATTTCCGGTCGCACTTCGTGGTCACCGCACCGTCGTTCGGCTGTCGTTCTTTGGTTGGGTGCCGCATGGTGCATTCCGAAGACATATAACTCCACACCAAATAGAAGAACTTGGCACCGACGTACGGTGTAATTTTCGTTTCTGGCGCGAGTCGCAAAATGCATCTAAATCGGTTGCGTGCTAGTTATGATCGGAGCACAAAAATTTAGCACCGCTAGCGGTACGGTGCGTGCACTCGCAAGTGCACCGCTGCAGAATAATAATCGAAACTATGGATAGTCTTCCTGATGACAAGATTGTTTCTTCTCACGTTATGCTTTTGCTTGCTAATGGTTAGAAGACTAGAAGGTTTTTTCTAGAATTCGAAAAGAGTAAAATAATAGGCTTCTCTTATTCGAAATTGGTATACTGAGAAAATCCACAAGTTTTATTTTTGAAAGTTTTCGAATATTCCATGAAAATTAACAATGTACTACTGTACTGAAAAATAGTAACAAAGCAAAGCAATGTGTTTAAACATCCTCAAAACTTGACCCTTCATCACCCAAGTAACAATTCTAAAGCTACTTGGTTTTACTTGAATTTTATAAAGGTTTTATTGCGGCATTGATCACTGCCTCTGGTTTTATTGTGGTATTGCGCAATACCAAGAGGATGCGAGTCCAAACACATTTATACTAGCTAGAAAACCATAATAAATCTGTTAATAAAGCAAATTTATTATGGTTGCTTATTTTACCACGTTAAAACTTGTTGGCTGCACCACGTCTCTTATAAACTTACTATAAGTGTGGCATAGCAATAAAAAATGGCGCACCAATCAAAATTGATCTTATCGCGGTTGCTTGTCAAACTCTGTGCCCAAGTAGCACACTATAAGCC
The DNA here is from genome assembly GCF_943734655.1 of Sabethes cyaneus. Classification (NCBI taxonomy): domain Eukaryota; kingdom Metazoa; phylum Arthropoda; class Insecta; order Diptera; family Culicidae; genus Sabethes; species Sabethes cyaneus. Next base: position 178,474,457 of record NC_071355.1, read on the forward strand.
CATTTAGTTGAAGCAACCGGTATACGACTGAAATTAGTCATATTTCGGTTACCACAACAACTTTGTAACAACCGTGCTAGTAGGGTGTGTAATAAATCTGTTTGTTTTATAGAGCTCTTAAAACGGTAACACCCTGATCAAACAGTTTTGCCTTTCTACTATATAAATATATAGTATAAAGGTATAGAAATCACTTGGAAAACCGGAAATGGAAAGAAGGTCCTGCGGGCCGAATGTTATATACCATTCGACTCAGTTTCGAAAACTGAGCATTTTCTGTGTGTGTGTATGTATGTGTGTGTGTGTGTGTGTGTGTGTGTGTGTGTGTGTGTATGTAACGCTTTTAATCTCACTCACTTTTCTCGGAGATGGCTGGACCGATTTTAATGTTCTTAGTGTCAAATGGAAGGTCTAGGTGTCCCATTGGTCGCTATTGAATTTCATTTTGATCGGACTTTTAGTTCAAAAGTTATGTATAAAAATACGAAAAATATGGGACTTCATTATCTCATAGATCCCTTAACCGATTTGAACAAAATTGATTGCATATGAAAGAGGAGCCTTACAAACCCTTAACTTCCAAATTTCATGATGATTGGACTTGTAGTTTGAAAGTTACATAAAGAAATGTGAAAAAATAGTATTTAAAACATATTTTTGTAACATTTAAGAATTAATTCAATGAAAAACATCATACATTTTATTATTATTTGAAAATTACTGCTGAGATCTATCAAACGAAACCGAGTTATTTAAAATCGGACGGTTCATTCAAAAGTTATTCAAACTTTAACACTTAAGCACCGTATATTAAACCGTTAAAACGTGTGAAATCAAAACGTATCAATCAAATGTTGATTGTATTCAATGTGCGCGATGTATGTATGTATGTATGTATGTATGTATGTATGTATGTATGTATGTGTATGTGATGACAATTTGCAATGAAATTCAAGAAAAGTGAGAAACATGTCAAAAGTCAGAAGTTTTTGAAGCCTCTTAGTGGAATACGAACTCTGAAATAAAAGAAAAGAAAAAAACTTTTACCGACTAAATTCCACTATTTAATATTTATTCGCGACAGATACGTATACACTTTGAAAAAAGACACTGATGAAGCCTGCATGTTGTAGGCGAACTACGTATCTGTCGCAAATAAATATTAAATAGCGGGATTCAATTGCAAAGTTTTTTCTTTTTTTTGATTTTAGATTTCAATTGTCATTTTCTTCACTTGCTGTTACTCACAATTGCACGCAAAGCGGAGAAAAGCAGTTAATTTAAGTATATAAGTATAGTGTTGTATAGGATCAGAATACTAGTGAGTTGATTTTTCCAAATAAATTTATACAAATTTCATACAAATTTTGCGCATCAATATATGCTCTTTTCAATCCATAGATACTAGAGCTTAGAAATGTTATATGAAAAATAGGAAGTAAACGTTGCACGGTAGTAACTTTGTACGATTTGTTTTCGTTAGTGACATTTTAAAGGACAGATGTCTTATGTCATGTATCATGTTTTAATAAATAAATCAAAAATGACAAGCATTGGAAATCATATCGATCATATTTCTCATTCTCAAGCATGTTTATGGTGCAGTTTTTGCACTATTTTTCGACCTCATCTTGTTTTCCTAACCCCCTAACATTGTAAAAACGATGCGATCAAGCTAATGACTATCTTTTCATGAAAGTACAGTCAAAAGAAGCTCAAGTTTTGATTTTCATGCAAAAATAATCATCTGAAGGAGCGCAAGCTAAGAAAAAGTTCAATTTCTCTTTTTCATATCTAATGCTCTATTCAGTTATTTTTTCTAATTCAGATATATTGCAAAATTGAAGCCAAGCAAACTAATAGTAAAATTTTGAGATTAATCATTTTGTTGTAGATATCCTTTTTCTTCAAAAACGAAGTATAATAATAATAATTTTTCTGAACTCTTGTTTTTCAAAGATGCTAACTTTTGAACGCATGGTATTAATATCAAAATATCAAAAAAAATCTACCCTTTGGGCTAAAACCACTCAAAACAAATATCAAAAAATATGCTATGAACGCATATTTCATATTGTCAGTTCAAAACAAGTTTCGTATGTGGCTCTGAAACCCAAAAGTTAAGGCCGACCGATTATAAAACTAAATAAGGTGTTCATCAAATAACATAAATGACGCTTACAAGTATTTACGCACCCAAGGAAAGAAATTATAATTATTCTACGCAATACGTTGTGAATTTTACTGGCAAATAAGGATTTTGAGGAATACGGAACGGATATTTAAAAATATAGTCAAGTTAATTATGGATGTTCCTGAGAAATTAAATAATGATTATTGTGGCAGTAGAAAGGCTAGGTCACGCCGCTAGGTGGATTAATTCGGGTTTTTTTACTGCTATTGTAAAGAATCTCGTTAGCTCGCAAACAAAAATTCATCAAAGCAAAATGTTTTGCAGAAGGCAAATTATTATCAATCGTTTTTTTTCTGTCACAGTAAGCACCTAAAACGAGTTTGCTAGAAATTGAGATTGACTAACTGAATATATTTTGTTGAACAACCAGTTTTTGAAAATTGCAAAACTTCAGTGGCGCGTTGATTTTTTCCACCTATCATATCAATATGCACGATAAAACTAAATGCGCACATGCTGCAAACCAACGAAATTGCTTAACCCTTTCTGTTCCAGGGGTGTTTTGGTGATTTACAGTTTTTGATCATGTAAAAAAGCTATTAATAAACAATTCATCAAACGCAACTATACACCTTGTAAAACAATGTTTTTACTACGTTATAAAATCAAAATATCCATATTTGAATGCCTCAAAAATTTTATCGGTCGATTTTAGTATCGGAAGTCATGGAGCACCTGTGCTACCATGGGACAGAGAGGGTTGAAATTTATTAAATATTCTATGGGATATTTTATTATGGTCGCTATACCTAAACTAGGCTGACCAGACGTCCCGGATTTGGATGGCTTGTCCCGGGAAGTGTCCCGCATTGATTATTTTTTTAATCGTGCCAATTGAATGTTGAAACGCTCAGAGGAATGCTACAGATGAGTTCTAAGAGGTTTTCAAAAAGTTTCCTATTTATGAATTATTGTTGAAACAAGTGCATTCAACTGAAAAATTTATATATATTTTGTATTAATTTGCCTCTAAATAACTTTGTTATACCGTGGACCGCCGTTCATTTGAACGATTGCTCAGCAAACTAACGAGGTTTGTTTTTAATTTGAATAACTGGCGACCTTAAATATGCTGCACTTGTATGAATTGGCGGCCCTGTTATTTGATTAACTGTCATTTGATTTGATTTGATAAGTCATTTAATATGTCCTGCCGTCGGTCATCGTCGTCAGAATAACGTCGGGGTGGTTCGTGCTGTTTTAAACAATCATCGCCATACAATTTGATCTTGAGTCTCTCGTCGCCAGTTTCCCAGGCGTCGTAGAAGTCTCAAATTGCTTTCGACTTGATCGAGCCATCTGGCGCGTATGTCCCCCTGTCGATGTCCCCACGTATGGCATGCTCGTAGACGACGTGTCCGGCTCATCGTTGCCTTCCGACTTTCGTCAAATGTACGAGCAATCCTTATCCTTAACCCTCTCTGTCCCATGGTAGCACAGGTGCTCCATGACTTCCGATACTAAAATTGGCCGATAAAATTTTTGAGGCATTCAAATATGGATATTTTGATTTTATAACGTAGTAAAAACATTGTTTTACTAACTGTATAGTTGCGTTTGACGAATTGCTAATTTATAGCTTTTTTACATGATCAAAAACTGTAAAACACCAAAACACCTCTGGGACAGAGAGGGTTAAGCAATAACTCACGATTTATACGGATCCGCCACTCTCCGCTTTCACTTTGTACTCCACCAAATATTGTCCGCAGCACATGCCTCAAACACGGCAAGGGTGTGTATGTCCTCCCTGAGCAGCATCACAGTTTTAAGTTCATGAAGAACTACTGGTCTAATAAAGGTTTTGTACATTGTCAGCTTCGTACGGCGGCATATGCTTCTTGATCCTAGCGTTTTGCAAAGAGCAAAATAAGCCGGCTTTCCCGCGTGCATGCGGTGCTGGATCTTTTGACTAGTTTTGTTGTCCGCGGACACAAGTTATCCCAACTATGCGAACTCACTACCACTTCTAGTTCGACGCCATACCGGGCTACCGGCCATGGAAGTCGCGAACTTGTCAGTTTGAGCCTTATCTTTTCATGTATTTGGCCTTCTTCTTCTTCTTCAGCAGCATAGAGCCGGGGTGGCTCGTGCTGTTTCAAGCACTCGTCTCCATTCAACTCGGTCTTGGGCCACTCGTCGCCAATTTCCTAGTCGTCTCAGAAGTCGCAAATCGCTTTCGACCTGGTCGAGCCATCGTGCACGTTAGGCTCCCCTGTTCCTGGTGCCGGTGGGGTTGTTGAAGAGGACTATTTTCGTCGCACAGTCGTCCGGCATCCTTACGACGTGTCCGGCTCACCGTAGCCTACTAACTTTCGCTAGATGTACAATGGGAGTCTCTCCAAGCAGTGCCTGTAGCTCGTGATTCATACGCCTCCGCCACTCTCCGCTTTCAGTTTGTACTCCGCCAAATATCGTCCGCAGCATTTTCCGCTCAAACACGGCAAGGGCGCGTATGTCCTCCGTAAGCAGCGTCACGGCTTCAAGTCCATAAAGAACTACCGGTCTAATAATGGTTTTGTACATTGTTAGCTTCGTGCGGCGGCGTATGCTTCCTGATCGTAGCGTTTTACGAAGGGCAAAGTAGGCCCGATTTCCCGCTTGGATGCGCCGCTGGATCTCCTTACTAGTGTTGTTGTCCGCGGTCACCAGCGATCCCAAATACACGAACTCCTCTACCACTTCTAGTTCGTCGCCGTCAACGGTTACCGTCCGTGGGAGGCGCGCGTTTGTTTCCTTTGAGCCTCTTCCTTTCATGTATTTGGTCTTCGATGCACTTATTTTTAGCCCAATTCTCCTAGACTCCGCTTTCAGTCTGGCGTAGATTGCCTCCGCCGTCGCAAAGTTCCTGGCAATGATATCGAAGTCATCTGCAAAGCCTAGAAGTTGGCTACTCTTGGTAAAAATCGTGCCTCTCGTTTCGATACCCGCTCGTCGGATCACCCCCTCAAGAGCGATGTTGAACAGCATGCAGGATAGACCGTCACCTTGTCTCAACCCTCGTCGCGTCTCGAAGGGACTCGAGAGTATCTCAGAGATGCGTACGAAACACATCACTCGATCCAATGTAGCTCTGATCAGTCGTGTCAGTTTGTCCGGGAAAACCGTATTCGTGCATTATCTGCCATAGCTTGTCTCGATCGACTGTATCGTATGCTGCTTTGAAATCAATAAAGATGTGATGCGTGGGCACGTTGTACTCCCGACATTTCTGCAAGATCTGTCGGATAGTAAAAATTTGGTCCGTAGTTGCGCGAGCCCCCATGAAACCCGCCTGATAATTCCCTACGAAACCTTGTGCTATCGGTGACAGCCGGCGTAACAGGATCTGGGAGAGTACCTTGTAGGCGGCGTTTACCAGCGTAATACCACGATAGTTGCAGCAGTCTAGCCGATCACCCTTTTTGTAGATGGGACAAACCACTCCTTCCATCCATTCCTCTGGTAGCTTTTCCTCCTCCCAAATCCTCGAAATAACCCAGTGTAGAGCCTTTGCTAGCGTTTCTCCGCCATGTTCATAAAGCTCTGCCGGTAGGCGGACCTTCCCAGCGGCTTTATTGGTCTTCAGCAGCCTGATTTCTCGTTTGACTTCTTGGAGATCAGGTGCTAGGACATCACTATCTTCCATGGGCGCTCCTAGGTTAATTTCCGTTCCGCCTCCTTCTGCGACTTCGCCATTGAGGTGTTCATCGAAGAACTGCTTCCACCTGTCGACCACCTCGCGCTCGTTTGTAATTAGATTCCCCCCCTCGTCCCTACACATTTGGCCTTCGATGCATTTATTTTTAACCTAAAATCCTTGTTTCCAGTTTAGGGTAAATTGCCTTTGCCGCCCCTCATTTGTCCAAAAAAATCTGGTCACTTTAACCTCAACCAAATCGATCAGAACAATCTAACAGTAAAACTTTACCTTTGCTGCTCACGAATGATTTTCAAGTTAATAAAGCTGACGAACTTATTTAGCTTTTACCAGAGCGAAAAGCTTTATTAAATCATGGCGATGGCTGTCCAGCAGCGGAACCGGTTTTATTGCTGCTTTCAGCAGAGCGTGATACGTCTACTTGAGCTTATAACCTGATTCTTATAGAGGTTATGAAAACACTCTGAGAAGTGAAGTGGCCCACTTCAGTGGTCAGAAAGCAGTTTTATAGCGGGCATCAGAAAGTTCTGGTGGAGTTTACAGTTTTATTGGCGGTCTTATGAAATTGGTCATGAAAACCACTATACGCACGTGATAAAACTTGGAATTGTTATTTGGGCAGCGACAGGCTTCGCAATCAGTTATTAGAGTACAGGAAAATTACAGGGCTAGTGCAACGATCCTACTGACTCTAGCACCGCCCAGCAGAAATACGAACATACGACGACCATGCTACACCAGTATCGTACCATGAAATTAACTGGGCGGTCAAAGTAGTAATGATAAATAGTAATTTGTCATCAACAATGGTCATAATTTTTTTCAAATGATCAATCGAGTAACTTTGAAATATTTTGCAATAATATAATTGAATAATAGTTCATGATTTTGCGTTGTGTTGTACTACAAGAAGCTCATGGTATCATGATTATTATTCATGGTGTATTTTCATAAATCATAAGCTAGAAACCTGAAATCATGAGTCATTTTGGAGATTAAATTTCTATCCGTGTACATACCGTTGATCTTGGCATTTCTAACACTTTAGCCAACTTTGATCCAGATCATTTTGGATATTCCAGGTGCTCCGCAACGTAGTGGAATATTTCGATACAACTTGCACCGGTTGTTCTTGATCACATGTAAACAAAGTTTTGTCAAATGATTCCAGTTCCTACCACAAGAGGTGTGCGGGTAACGCACGAGGGGTGTCCATATTTACTTTTAGTCAGACCTTACCATCAAAACTAAATACGTAAATGGAAATTTGGTTTGAAACAGTATTTGCATTATTTTTGTAGCGATAAATCCAACATTTAGATTTCAAACCAAGGCAAAAAAAACTACATGAGGTTAAATATTTACATATTTTTCGTATTCGTTTGCTAATTTGAGTGTATCGGATATATTTGTAGGATTGCGATGATCCAAAAATAGACAAATAAAAACTTTCCAACCGCAAAGCAAAGATATTTCGGCGCCGCGCATGTATGCAAATTAGAAGATTATATTAATGCATTCCATTTGCATACCTTGGTCCAACTTGGTAAGCCGTCGTTATTTAACCCTGGATAGTACACCTTTGTTGGTACAGTGAACGTAACATCTCGAAAAAAGCGAATATCCGAGAATCACATCTGCTGTTGGCTGTCTACAATGCTGCGAGCGAGCCACACACTGAATGTGTGAGTTTATATTTTAACTATAGTTATCACAATCGTCATTTACTTCCTTTTCTAATCGAAATATTCATCACATATTGTTGTTAGTAACAAAAAGTAAAGTACAACAGCCTTTCGTTTACTTCTTTGGGCTGATGTTTAATTAAAAACGTACGTTGATTTACATTTAGTAGTATTCATTGCTAACCCTTTATTGATCAACCGGGTACAAATGTGCCCATGCTTAGTTTTTCGAGTTCCAGTTTCGGTACCTTTTGAAATACCGTATAAATGCTCCAGGTCCACGTAAATATTTGGTTCAGCTGCTCGAATTTAGTCGGCTATAAAAAAAAAGAATCAATGAATCAAAAGTGTAATGAAAATTTTAAGCGCAATTCATATGGAACATTTTGGCACTGGAGATTATCTAAGGGTTCATCACCACAACCCATAGCGAAAATGACTTGATTTTTTTTTCGCAACACATTCATCGACCTGATAATTTATGTGAGATGATTACGCCCCGCAACCATCTGATGAAACAACTGGCTGGTACCGTCTCGGGTAGGTAGGACGGTAAGGACGTTATCAGGCGGTGTATAGTTGAGCTTTTTTTCCTATTTTGCTTCAGTCGGATAGCCCTGATACGGACGGTCGACCGAGGAGAGGAGCGCACTAATCGTTCAATGTACGTAGCCGTACAGTCATGCAGGGAACAGGAAATAAAGCCATGTCTATCGCAAGCTTTCGGCAGTTGCAGCCTAGAGTGTAGCTCAGTGATTCGCGTCTACCGAAGCTGATCGGAGGCTCATTAGGAAGGATCGAGGTGTCTGGCGACTTGCGCAGTGCAGATTATCTGATAGAGAAAAAATTGAGGGAGCATTTTAAGAGAAGTTTAAGAGTTAGAAGTTTGTGGGCGCTTTTGTTGACCTCTACTTTTCTGCTGAAACCTGAAAATCGACATTCAATCAGAGCGGTTTTGTAACATACCTTGTGTTTAGATTTAAGCCTTAGTTTTAAGTGTTTCTACTTATATTGACTATTGTACGGAGAAAACCATTAAACACAGTAAACAGTTTAAAACAGAACAGAACAACTGAAACACTATTTTTATTTCATTTTTGGCAGTTTTAAGTTCATTTTTGGCAGTTTGTGGACGGTTTAGGTGAATCATATTTTGTCAAAAAAGTTTGAAACAGATATTCAAACAGAGCAGGTCTGCAGGACGTTTAGTGTTTAAGTTTAAGCATTAGTTTAAGTTTCCTCTTATTATAATTGACTATTGTAAGAGTACTATAGTGTTTAGTGTAAACGACTTTCTTCAAAGACATATGATACTTAAAATGGGCAAAGAAATTCCTGAATTTTGCGTCATTCGACGCTCCAGGTATAAGAAAAGTCAAAAGAGGCGTTTCCGTTTGGTAATTATTTTTTCAATAATTTTTTTTCAATTTTATACCAAAATAAACTGTTTAAAATAGTTTAAATAATACAAAATCTCTCCTTACAGTTGTCATGAAAAGGAAAACTCTAGTCTGTCAATTCGCTTCTCCACTAGACGTAGATATCCATAATACACCTCAGGTATGTGTGTAAAAACTATTCCTTGTACGGAAGTTAAATTTCCCAATTTTTGCAGGCCATTTTACTCGAAGGAAAATACTGGAAGCGGAAGTGCAATGTAATCAAGGCAGAGTACAAAAAGTGGCGCCGATTTTACGTGAACAAAGCACTTGGAGCGACTAATATTACAGACACGGTGAGTACACTGTTAATATCTATTTACATACTGATCTGTGGATTGAGCCCAACACGGCAGTAAAGATAAGAAAGCGAACGTCAAGATGAGTTGAAGAATATTTCATTTATTGGCGATATTGTGACGAGCAGAAATTCAGAAATAAAGGGTGTGGCTTGCGAAAGCGGCCCCGGCGATAAGTGCCAACACGTGTCTGCGCATGCGACTTGAAATGTTCGCTGAGGCGAAGTTCAAACCAGATTGAACTGGACGCTTTTATATTTTAAGGACAATGTAGTACATATTTGTTTTATATACTGATTTATCAGCGTCAACGTGAATATGTACCGGATTTTGGCAGCTCACGCAAAAACAGCGTGAACCAAAAACAAATTATTTGTTTGGCTTCAAAGAAGCAACCAATCATTGCTCCAGTACTGTAGCTTTATTTTTCCAGAAACCTTATTATTAAAGTAAACTATCCAAGTTTAATGGAATTTAACGATGCTACTGCAAAGGGTTGAGCTCTATCCCAATGGACTGGTAACTCTATCTCAATCCTAAACAAACAACAAGTGACATTAGCAACAGCGCAACTTTCTGGCACTGTTGGAAGCTCAATGTAGATGTGGTCTGGTAGTAAGAAGGTTCGTTGGTAGAAGCTGCTGTACGGGTACAACAACATAAATTTTTGCGTTGCATTTGAATATGTCTGTATCTATATACAATCACACACTCACAAACGCTAGTCCTACTTATACTCAGCAGATCGCGTTAGTGTGGTTGTCGCTCAATTTTCGCCAGAGTTGCTAGTTATCTTGATGAACTGTTTTCGGGCATTTTAGTCACATGTATAGTATATTTTCAAGCATGTGTAGCTATTTTATCCTAATTAATTACTTCCCTGGTCAATCAATTCGATTAGGTATACCCGTGCTTCGACCATTTTTACTTTCCTTCATTTGACAGTTGTATAGTAACTTTGATCATGTGTCTCAAAGTCAAAATAAAGCTTGTTTAGAACTTGTTTGTTTAAATCATCGCACCGGATTCATACGTCTAAATATAAACTCATTATGATTTTTCTTCTATCTTGTCTCAAGCATTTGAATGACGTGTTGACTCATAGGTTGCAAAAAACGTGTAACGTTTGGAGGCAGAAATATAGCAGTTATCAATCCATCTGATACGAGCTTATCTTCGAAGTAATGAGCGCAGAAAGAGGTAGTCCGGTAGCAGCAAAGCTTGTGGTACAAATGATTCCCTGCGGAGACAAGTCGCTTTCTGCCCCCAGAAACAGGTTTCATTGTTTTCTTTGCACATCACCCTGAACGGAAACTGGCTCAAACTGCGTCCCATTATCAATATCGGTTAAAAACTAGACATCACGTGAAAAGTACAAGAAAAATCTTCAATCTTGCCTAAAAACCTAACGTACCAGTTGAAATTAGTAATACAAAATTGCAATAATTTTTAAGGAGAATTATGACTTAACTTAATAGCTTCTAATGTATTACCAATGGTAAACCTACTTATATAAAATTATATATTCACCATCCCACGATGAGTATCAGCCGTCACACTGAACTCATTAAAGTTAACGTACGTTATTTTCTCTCAGAAATGGATTAATAATTGAGTGAATGGTTTATGTCACATTACATCACATTATATAATTGAATTTCCTGTTGATGTCCTGTCCTGTTGACTTATAAAAAATTAGTTTCTACCTCGTGATACTAGAACTGGTTCAATCGTATATGGTTTCATTATCACAATGGAAACAATCTCGACACATGTCACGTGAATACCACATTGTGCCAGACGTCGAAAAAAATTACATTTTATACTCTGTGGAGGATATTTAATGAACATATAGAATAAATATCGCTTTCATCAACATTTAATATCATGTTATCTCATCGTGCAAACAAGAAGAAAAAAATCCTAAATATCCGATTTTCTTAGATATCGTTTATTTAAAAATATAACTCTTGAACCAAGCACTGATTGCTGTTGCCGTGCGACATAGTTCCCTTATTGACACGTGTTAACGGTAAAAACTGGAATAGGTGTATGTTTCTGATACCTTACGAGGCCAGTGTTTCCTGATGTGTCATTATTACATCCCTCTCGACTCAGAAAAGCTGGTCAATTGATCTAAACGAAGAACACATTAGCACCGCCCATGAATTCTACAATAACGCATCTCAAACTGACACTATTTTGGTGTGCGGTGAATCCCGCCTTGTTGTAACGATTAGATTAGATCGGTTTTGATAACGCCTTTAATTATGCTATTGCATAGCAAAGCCTAGGTGCTACATTCCGTTATCGAAACTTGACCTTCTGTTTTTATACGACAGACTTCGCAGCCAGCTGTTAGAGTGCAGGACAATTGCAGGGTCAGTTGCTACGATCCTATTGACTCTAACAGCCTTATCCTATTACGAATTTAAATTAAGCTTTCGCCCGAATACCCCAATAACTCTCGCATGCCTAGCAGCCCGATCGAAAGCAATTATTTTCGGGGAGTTCAATCCGAATTAGAGTATAGAGAGTTGAGTTTCAAACGACTTCAAAAGACAAGCGACAAATATCGTAATAATTAACAGTCGCTGATTGGTCCACTCAAGGCCACCCAAAATAAAAGATCGCTTTGGAAAATGGGAAAAATTAACCGCAGCTTCACTATTGTTCAAGTGCTGGTCTAGAAAAGTTTAGTCACGTGATCGCGGATTTTTATGACTTAAAGTTAAATCGGTTTAGCCGTAGTGAAAAAGCAAATAACAGCAGTGTTGCGAAGCCCACACTCGTGTGGTCTAATTTTCTCACACACGCTTACTCATTCTAACGAACACACCAGCATAAGCATCCCTTTAAAACTCCCGTTCTTATTTCTTCATGCACCGCAACGAATTTTTGCGAGTGTCAGTTTAACTTACAGCTACAGTCGTCGCTTATCGTTCGTCGTTGCAGCCCGATCTACTGATACCGATTACTCACGACGGCTCGTACTCTCGCCCGAGAGTAGAATCGAAGGTGATGAGGAAGAAGAAGTAGAAGAAGAAAAACTAATGCAAAAAGTGTATCCCAGTGCACCACCAGCCTCACGGGCAGCTGATTCCCCGCGAGTTTTTTGCCTCGGGAATGAGCTATGCAGGAAGACGAAGTGAGGATATGCGTGCGCGAGTGTGTGGGTAGCAGAATGTCTGCACACAGCACTGGTGGCTGTTTCTCTTACGCCTGCTTGTGCGACATAAGCGTTGAATGCTATGTTTCTTATACTCTTTCGCGTGTGAGTAGGCATGGTTGACTTCTCGCTCGATTCGCAAAATTGGATAACAGACGCGACTCGCGTGTTGGAAAAACCGTGACTATTAGTTATTTAGCAAAGGCTAAAAGTGTGCGATATTGTTAAAACCTGAAGGTAAGAATTACCTTCAATTGGGTAGGTTTTAGACCGCCATTGTAACTACCACGTTTATGGGAACCCATCGTCCGCAGCGTTCTTTCGGATACGAAAGTGGCGCTTAAGCCGTTGTAAGCAAAGGTAGCTAAATACCTTTTTAATTAGTCCAGGCAAAGGGAAAATTCGCATGTAACGCTTTATGCAGTATCTTTAAATTTAAAGCGTTAGCTTGTATGATGCAAAGACGTGAACGGCACACTTCCTAATAATTCGACATGTTCAACTCCAGCGAATACAGCATTCGTGGATCGCATAGACTTTTTGAACATGAATCAAGTTAACCAACAACTGAATAACAACGGCCGCTTTCTAGATTTTGTTTCTGTGGCTGAGGCCAGTCATCCTTGAAAACGCTTCAATAATTGGATACCGAATGACGTAACATGGAAATTAATGATCAAGCAAGTCCAAAAAAGATTCATATGGTTCGTCCTATGGAATCTTCCGTGACCTAACTTTAGGAAGGACTTTGCGACAGCGACCATTAATGCAGCCAGATTTATAAAAACAAAAAAACCTAGACAGGTGTGATTTCTGCGGGAGGGCTTGTCCCTAAGGGACTTCCGACGGTGCGTCATCAGCAACAGTCGCGGTCGGCACGATCTAAATCATCTATGAAATGTCATGAATTGACTTTTAAGTAATTAAATTGATGATGCGGTGATTGGCTCAAATGCGTTATTCATTTTTTACCCATCTGTATAGAAAACGACAGAGCCCTGGCGGATACTCAAAAGCAAAGTCGTGGACTTAAACCGCCATTAGACATTACCCTTCTTTATCGACAGACTTCGCAGCCGGCTGTTTAGAGTAGGGGAAGGGCGGTAAAGACGGACACCTTAAGATAGAGACTTAATATCTACTCAGTTATAACTGTATTGATCGCAATTTTCATACAAATTGAACCTTTAAGTCTCTGTCTAATAAAGTTACAACGTGTGCTAGAAAATTTCTTCCAAAATGTATGCTTTTCTTAATATTATAAACATTATGTACAAATCAGAGTTTCTGTGCAGGGGCGGGAAAGACGGACACTTGATATGGGAAAGACGGACACTCGCAAAAAGGTGTCACACGTCGTCGAATTATCAGTAATAAGAAAGATTAACATATTTCATCATGTATTTAGGAAAGAATTGGTTTGGGAAAACCCCCTTCCCGATCCCCCCTTTGAGCGAGAAAATAAAATGGTTCCCTTCAATATTTTAATTGGTAATGAATTAATCATTTCTAAAAGTTGGCCCATTCCATCTGTTATATGACTTCTGGTTACTTGTACATATATAATATGTAAGTATTTGCAATGTTAAATCGTTTTTGGGCAAAATGGGTTCAAAATGTGTGTGTCCGTCTTTCCCTACCGTTGGGTGCCCGTCTTTCCCGACTTGGATACCATTTTTTCAAACTTCAATAACTTTTTACTGAATATTCAAAAATTCACCAGGCTTCCAATGGATATTCAGTGAAGGATCAAACTAACACAATGTCGTCGGTTTAGCATGAATATGTTGTTTTTCAACGATTTACCAGCTATTTTCTTCACACACAAAATTACATCGGTTTTCGTATATCCGCATTTTTTCTTTGTTTTTCTTATAAATTGGACAGCTGCGCTGCTAAAAATCGGCAGTTTATTTCAAAAGTGTTCATTCAGTCTATAGAAACATTTCCCATCATTGATTTGCTTCAAAAAAATATTGTTTATGAAATATGACAAGTGTCCGTCTTTCCTGCAGTGTCCGTCTTTACCGCCCTTCCCCTACAGGAAAATTACGGGGCCAGTGTAACGATCCTACTGACTCTATCAAGCAAGCACCGTCTAGCCGAGATTCGAACATGCGACTGACGGATACTCGGGCCTCCTTGTTCCCAAGTACCCCGTCCGGTTTCTATTATTCTGAAAGGCTTTACGAAGTTTGTCTTTGTTTCTATCCAATCTTTGTTGAGCTCAGCTTAAAGCTTTTGAGGATTGACAGCTGGCAACTTATATCTCAATCACTAAATTGTTTGTGACGTGTTATTTTTAATGCATGTTTCTCCGCCTCCAACTGTATTACCTGATGGAGGGGTAAAAGATGCAAGATTGCGTCTAAAGGTCCAAACAGAATGCTGCGTCAACGCATCCGTCAGCGTCAATTTGACAGTAAACCTATGGGAAAACTGTCAGAATAACGCTGACGGGCGCGTTGACGTAGCATTCTGTTTAGCCCTTAAGGCTTTTGATGATGAGTTTTTGACTGCACCGATAATTAAATTACACGCTAGCCTTTGTAGTTTGCCTAATTTTACACAGTTTACTTCGCACTGCATTAGGTTTGTGGAAAAAGGAGCTCATATAGATTCCGTGTATACTGACATAAAATCGGCACTTGATCGCACAAATCTCTGTACCGTTTTAGCAAAACTTGAACACCTTGGCTTGTCCGTCCGGACCGTAAAAATAGGAGGTCAAGAATCACAAAATTTCGTACCTCAAGGAAGTAATCTGAGACCATCATTCTTTGTATTGTTTTTTAACGACGCCTGCTATGTTGTACCGTCTAGTCGATCTCTTATCCACGCTGACGACCGCAAACTTTTCTTTATGGGACCGTGCACTAATTACGTAAGGCATAATGGGGGGAGGGGGGGTTCCGCGAAATCTTCCAAAATCTTATTTGGGGGGGAGGGGGATTTAATCATTTCTTACGTAAGATTTTCACACACGAAAAAATTATGAAAAAGTCACATTTTTAATGGCAACTCATGTTATTTGTTACAAAAAATTTTAAATTAATGAGTTAAGTTGTGAAGTATCGTAAACATACGCAATCGAGCAGCCGAACGATTCAGTCGCAGGAATAGTCGTTGTGTGCTATAAGTGGTATATAATCCAAATTAGCCGAGGAAGTGCGCGAAAGTGGCAAGCCAAAGGCTTGAGAGTGGCGAGTGTTACAGTGATAAAAAGTGTCGGAGGTGCCCGGAAAACCGGGTTAATAGAAAAAGTTAAGCAGAAAAGTTTCACAGGAGTGCATTTCTGAGTTTCGGACGCGAAACCGAAAAATTTGCCTCCTATCTTGAAGGAGGAGAAGTGAGCGGGGGGTACAAATCAGTATCAAAGAAGAGATTGAAAAAGTGAAGTGAGTGTTTAAAAAAAAAAAAAAATTGATGCTGCTGGCGGTTAAGAAAATAACCGATAAAGCCGAAGTAAAAGTGTGTGGGGGCATATACCAGTGCGCAATATAGAAGCGATAAAAGCCGTTGCACCGGCGTAAATTGTGACTATATAGGTGCTAGTGTTAGTGCGGTGGTTGAAAATTTTGTCGCTGGGGGAGCGATAGTGAGAGAGGGAGAGTGAAGTGAATACGGGCTGTGCGCACACATTGAAGTACGGTGTGCACAACCGGTGCAGAGGCGGGTTGATATATACACAGCAAGCTGCAAATAAAGCACGTATGTATCGAATCCCGTTTTCGTTGATCACAGTAGGCGTCGAAACGAAGAGCGCTGCACCGACAGCTTAGACGGCGCCAAATAGCGGAGCGATTGGTGCTAGCTCAAGTGGAGAGGAGAGAACTATGGCACGGACAGGAAGGATGAGAAGAAGAGGACTAGAGAGGTAGAGGACTACAAACGGGTACATAACGGGATGTAGGTAAAACTCAAACATGAAGGTATGGCATGGAACTACCAGATTATTATTATTATAACGCGCTATATATCATATTATAATTTATAATTATCAATGTTATGAACTGCATAATTGTGGAAGGCTGGATGATGGAGTGGATTGCCAACCGGAGTCCTTAAGGTCTGAAACAGTTATGTTAAGTTCTACTTCTCACAAACAAACCATCACGTGGGTTAAAGCTGGTGCAGCGAAATTGATTATTACATGGAAGGATCCTAATGTTGGAAGGAAAATCTTAAAACCCCGGAATGCGCACAAGTGTCTCTGCTTGTGGGTCCGCCAAACCCCTTTTGGTCCTTCTTTAACAGCATTAGTGTGATATTCATTTGATAATCAAATTTGGATCTACTGTAAGTCTACCCACATACACTGGCAAGTCCTTGAAATGATGGTGGATCTCCCCCTTACTACTACTACTACTACTACTAAGTTGTGAAGTATCGTAATCTTTCATGCTGCAAGGAAATGCGTAGCAATCTGCTGAGTATTTTAGCCTTGCCCACTCAAGGCAACAGCAGTTGACCTGCTTGTTCCAGAGCCTCTGATGTCATCGGTTTATGCTATTATTCCAACATATTTCGTTGCAATTGCCTATCCCAATCCCGCAAGGCAGTCGCAATCCCTTACGATTTCATGATTTTGTTTGAAAGTAGCTTACTCAACTAATGTATAGCTGTACCAAAGGAACAAGTGCTTGATAAGCTACTATACAACATAAATGTTTCTTAGGATGTATTGTTCTTCTGTTCCCAAAGATCTTGCTTGCCGCATGTGACCAGAGTAGGGTCAGTATTTTGCTTCAAAGCAAACCGCCGATGGTCATTACAGATCTGTACATTAGACGCAACGCAGTGCCAATTCCAACATAAGAGCATGTCTCGTGTCATCTAGAAGAGGCAAAGAAGTTCTTTTGTACATTACCGTGACACGTATTCAGACGATTTAGATTAGATCAATGCGAATTAAGTGAATGCTAGTGAGTTTCTGAGCCTACACCAACATTTATTGACAACCTCAATGCTGAAATACGTTCTGTTCGTGAGTGGGACATAAAGGGATTTACAACGAATAATTGATTTTATGAATATGTTTGAACTTTGTTGACTGTTTCAATATTCTTTCAATGGCTAGCTCTTTAGGGGGCATCCATAAAGTACGTCACGCTTATAGGGGGAGGGGGGGTTGACCTAATCGTGACGATTTGTGACGTAGGGGGGAGGGGGAGTATGAAGTTATGTGACGTCACATAAAAAAAAAATCAAATGGAAAATTTATTCGGGAAATTATAATTTAGCCTTCATTTGAAGATACAACTATTGAAGGATTCTATAAAATTAACGTACTGATAGATTTTAAAACAAATAGTTAAATTTTTTGAATGAACACTTTTTTGAACATATATGTGTGAACAGGACTCATTTATTCTATGTAGTATGAACTCTCCATTAAGGCTTTACAGAATATGCAGTACACCGCTGAAGAGCTGCTTGAGTACCGTCCTGCCTGAAAGATTTTTGCAACAGCAAATAGCAGTCGCACAAACTCCTGAAGGGTTACGGGATGCTACCAGAGACCCATGGCAATGTTTTCCCTTGATATTCGTGCTGAACTCAATCGATGAACAAAAACTCATACCGAAGTTCCACGGCTGCTTTTAAGGTTTTTCGGTATAATTTATACTGCCCCTCACTCAAAAGCTCTCTGAAGGATAGGGTTTAAGCCACTTGCGGATTAAATTTCGCATCTAAGGTAGTGTTGAATGATTACACGATTGAAGAAATACACAAAATGACAAAGTCCCTCAGAAAAGTTCTTCCAAGGCGTGTTGCTGCAAGACGTCAGCTGGAAGTCCTGATTCTTTCAACTAGATCAGACGAATTTGAGTGGATGAATGTAAAGGGCGTAGATATGCGCTAAACATTAATCGACGGCACATCAGCGACTTCTGAAGCATATCCGATTGCAGCAATTAAAGATCGTCTTCAAAATCCGTGAATCGATGACTTATAAGCTCGAAAATTTTCCTTTTTTTTTTATTTGCTGAAATTCATTTGATAGCTTTAAATAAAAAGGTTGGAATGAATATTTAATTTTTTTGTTGTGAAGGGGGGGATTGCCGTGACGTGACGTACTTTCTCAGGGGGGGTCACGAATGTGTGACGAAATGTGACAAAGGGGGGAAGGGGGGGGTGGAATTTGGTCAAAATTTGCGTGACGTACTAAATGGATGTCGCCTTAAATAAAACTTGAATTTTTAATGTTTCAAAAAATCTTGCTAAGATTTTTTACAGGGGGAGGGGGGATTGGCCAAAATCTTACAAAATCTTATATAGGGGGAGGGGCGGTTCAAAAATGAGGAAAAAGGCTCTACGTAATTATTGCACGGCCCCTATCCTATAATCGATAGCCGACTGCATCCACGATCTGCTCCATGATGCATGACTGCATCCATGATCTGCTGATACTGAGTGTGTATAAGTGCTCACTTTCAGTTCCTGCTCTGCCAAATATCGTCGACAGCACCTTCCGTTCGAACATGGTGAGGGCGCCTCAGTAAGTAGCGACACAGCTTCAAATCCATAAACAATTGCTGGTCTAATAAGAGTTTTGTACATTGTCAGCTTTGTACGACAGTGTATGCTTGTTGATCGTTACATTTTGCGAAGGATAAAGTAGGCCCGATTTCCCGCTTGAATGCGCCGCTGGATCTCCCTACTAGTATCTGTCCCCGGTCACCAGGGATCCCAAATACATGAACACATCTAGTAATTCCAGTTCGTCGCCGTCAACGGTTACCATCCGTGAGAGGCGCGTTTGTCTCCTTTGCGCCGTTTCCTTTCATGCATTTGGTCTTCAACGCATTTATTTTTAGCCCAACCCTCCTAGACTCCGCTTTCAGTCTGGCAATGATCTCCTCAGCTGTCGCAAAGTTCCTGATTATGATATCGAAGTCATCTTCGAAGCCTAGGAGTTGGCTACCTTTACCTAAGAGTTAGCAGGGTAAACCGTCACCTTGTCTCAACCTTCGTCGCATCTCGAAAGGACTTGAAAGTGTTCCCGAAAGGCTCACGAAACACATCGCCTCGATCCAATATAGTTCTGATCAGAAAACACGTGTTCGTGTATAATCTGCCATAGCTGGTTTCGATCGATTCTATCTCATGCTGCTTTGAAGTCAATAAAGATGAGATGCGTGAGCACGTTGTATTCCTGACATTTCTGCAAGATGTTTCAGGTGTTAAAAATAAAGCCCGTTTGATAATTTGCTACGAAATCTTGTGCTATCGGTGTCATGTCTTTCACCATGGCGAAATCCGTGGATTTTATGTCTTGCTTCTCTTTGCCATTCGTTTGTAAAGCACGTAAATATAAGGTGAGACACAGAAACGTTCATTGTAGAAAATTTGATTTTCATTCTTGGTTCGTAAAAGCAAAAAAACCATTCTCCTTACGTCCGTTGATCACGCCACTAAGCAACTACTAACCCCTTCTAACTACTCTGCGGAGACAGAGTGAAATTGGTAGCACAGAAACACATTTTCATAGTAGTTTTTGGGTCTGCCCAAAAGCTGTCCATTCGAAATCTAACAATTATAGACTTGGCCGGCACATATTGAGTTAAAAAGTTTAATATTATTATGGTTACTTAGATCATTGCGAAAAATAAATGTTACAAGAGAAGTGCCAGATTAGACCGCTAGATGGATTACTTCAGATTTTTGTATCTGGGTATCGCTGGTTAACTAATCTTTACCATTTCATACATGTACAAAAAATTTTAAGTCAACTGGATTTCGCAACACTATTGTCGTGTTTAAATTTTCGTAAGCATGCCGCGTGCTCCATATGATGGAAGAGTCACCAGTCACAGCTTTTGTGCATAATCATTTTAAAAATCGGATACGGATCTTTATCTGATGCGGTTTGTTCGGTACTTTGTTCAACTTCGAGCTCGTTTGTGTGGATCTTAATGATTTCCAATCACAGATTTTATTTCTAATCACAGGAATATTTTAAATTATTTGCTCTTCATTAACATGTATGAATAAATTATTCATACATAAATACATTTCTAAATTGAACGGAGAAGAACGTACCAATGTATACGTTGATTAAATGTTATTGAATAAATTTTGTATTCGGTGGGAGTATTTAACTAGCAGGTATTATTTAACTCCGGACCTGCGAGGATGAACTTTTGGCATTTGAGCCAAAAGTCAAGCTGCTTAAAACTTTGGTGAATTTGAGGCTTCGACATACTAGCGTGCCCAGATCCAAACAGAAGGTGCGGCACCAATTTTTCCAAATCCAAAAAATACTTTAAAGTTCTGTTATTACACAAAACCTTCGCCCCAGATAACAGCGAAATTGCTCAGTTTTATTTGGTCTTGGTTTGCAACAAAGTCTATTATTATTTTATAGCTTTAATATTGAGGTGATAAAATTCGAAGTGTGCGAGCATACACTGCGGTCAACAACAAAAGTCCAATAATTGTGCGATATTTAGCACTTTCGATAAACATCTGGTCGTTGGTTGGGGTTCTAGGGTTCAAAATCTATGTTGGATGGCGTTGTGAAATCCGAGATAGTGGAAGAGTTTTCAATATTTTATTCGAAACCCCTTCCAATATAGGCCTTCTCAAAACGGGGGGCTGGTAGAAGTCATAAATTGATGTTTAACGCCATTTCGAAATGATTTCCGACTGGACAAGTTTACTCAATTTGAAACAAACTATATATCAAACTCTTCTTGTTTGTAGTGATATTGACTAATATAAATGTTTCTTTCGTTTTCAGACCAGTGAATTAGATTTCTTAGAATGGTCACCAAGCAGTGAACCAATGTTTATGATTACCGATAATATGCCCACAGACACACTGTTTTCCACACTCTCGCAGTATCCATTTCCAGACTCTAGAGAAATAGGTTAGTAGCAATATTCCAGACATTGCATGTAAAGTTCATTTTCTATAATTATTTATCATCTTTCATAGCCCGCGGCGCGGGTCGAGCCGATTTCATACAACCTAGTCTTGGGCCGCTGCAGCCGAACTTTGATGATTTGATGGACTTGGACTTAGATTTTCTGAATTTTTCACGTTTACCACCAGTTCCCGAGGAAGGTTCAGAGGACATTTTGAAAGCAATTGATTATAATTATCCCTTAGGAGGTATGTTGTACAAATAAAGCACATCCAGCAACGTTGATACTAAAACTTCATACTTGTTTTCGACAGTTTCGACTCAATCAAACAGTGGGTGCAGCATTGAAGAGATTACCGACAGCCCAGCTGACCAAGCCCAAACACAAAGTCAACCTGCACGATCCGGTGTAAATGCAAGTTCAGTAATTACCGGACCTGCTGCATCGTTGGTCGTTGGACCCCCGCAAGCTCCGTCTACCCCAACTACAATACAATTTTCTGCGAAAATTTTCACTCAGAACGTAGCAAGTAATTCCACGTCGACTTCACAACAGCAGCTGAATAACGCACTTGGCTCCTACATATCAGCCCAAATACCACAACCGATTGTGACGGCAAATGTTCCTACTGCATCTAACACCAGTGAACAAACAGCGACTGTCATTCCAGTAGTAGCATCCAGTGAAGATCTTAATAAGGATACCAAGACCAAATATTCCCGAAATTTATTGAAACAATTGGGGTGAGTAATATTAGAATCACCGTTTGAATTTTTATTTTACATTTATTTAATTTTAGACGCGAACCTCACAACTACGACAAGTGTCCACCGACGACACATCAAACTATGGCCTACAATTTGGTTCAACAACCACACCTAAGCCAAAACATCCTCAATTCGCCTTACCCTGCATCAGCCTATCAAATTCAATCCGGTGGAATCATACAGATATCCGGTACACCTTCAAATCAACAACTGCTCAACTTCAACAGCAGCATGCAAATGCAACCAAATAATACCGCCGTTAATCCCATGAATTTGTCTAACAATTCCCTTTCTGTTAACAACAACCAAAATTACATGATGCAAAACATGAGTCCCAAATTGATAACGCACAGTCAGTCTCTTCCAATCCAAACAAATCAACAAAAGGCACAACCACGCTCAAACTCGATGCCAACGACGCAGAACTATCCCCATATACTAGCATCGCAAAGCTCCCCGCCTGGAACAATTCATCAGCAGCATCAGCAAGATGCCTTCAAAGGATCACTGCATCCAACGCAAAGCTCAAACTACAAGTTCTATCACAGCCATCAGCCACAACCGTACAAAATACCTTCTCAAAGTGCCGGCAGCTACGGTGGAAGCGGTCGCAGTATGCGGCATGCTTCCCCTCCCCACGGACATCAGTCCCATGCAGCTGTTCTAGCGGCGCAACAGCAGCAGCAGCAAGCAACTATCGAGCAAACTCAGCAACAATTACATGATCTCCAGCAACAGCAACAGCAGCAGCAACAATTATCCCCTCAGCCGCAGCAGAAGCGGCTACCACCACATCCAACCAAAGAAATGTTCCGCTCGAACAGTCTGCCAATCAATGCAACGTTCGCGCTGCCACCGAAGGAGGAGAACTTTGCTGTTCCGCGATATCACGCCAAATCGACACCAAAGCTGAAAGCTCGTAGCAATTCGATGATTATGAAAGTGCCTGGCAGCAGTGGTAGCAATATGGTCACCTCCATCGGCGGTACAAACTTGCATGCGACGACCAGTGAACCAATGCTGAACGCGGGCAGTAGTGCACTGTTGGCGCAGTTACTGACCACTAACAGTGAGTGTCTTTTTATATTCTATGAATAAATCAGCTCCGCCTCCATCAACGCTTTTCGATGGAGACGCGTAAATTTAACTTATGATTTAACAAAATGTTATCTCTTTCTTCTAGACGCAAGTACCTTACTAAATATTAAGCAGTCTAATTCACCATCAAGTGCCATAGGAAACCTGTCTCCACAGCAGCAGCAACAGCAACAACAACAACAATCTCACTCGCACATCGTCCAGCACCAACAGCAGCAATCAATTTATCAGCAGCTAACGCTGGGAAGTCCCATTTCTCCCACATCGTCCCAGTTACAGTTGAATCAGTCTCAGCACAGTCCCCAGTTGCAGTCCCAGCAACATTTGAATGCAATGGTTAACGCTTCCGCGGGGCAGTCAGTGCTTAACTATGCTTCGTCATCCTCGTGTTTACCGGGCATCTCACTGGCTACCACGCAGAGCCTCTCGCCGGACACCATGCTCGATCAAGATGCACCGATGTCTCCGATAAGCATGGGCACCGGATCATGCGACAGCATCGTTGGTACTAATAGCGGCAGCAGTAGCGGTGGCGTCGGAAACAAATTTCACCAGCAGTGCGCTCGGGGTGATAACCAGCGTCGGTCCGGGCATATTCACGCCGAACAAAAGCGCCGCTATAACATTAAAAATGGTTTCGATATGCTGCATTCACTCATTCCCCAGCTGCAGCAAAATCCAAACGCAAAGGTTTGTACTGGCGTCACAAGCAAATATGATACGTGTAAAGCTCATTTCATTCATTTATTTCGATTATAGCTCAGTAAAGCCGCTATGCTGCAGAAAGGTGCCGAGTATATAAAACAACTGCGTTCGGAGCGCTCTGCAACCAGCGATCAAATGGACGCTCTGCGCAGGGAGATTGACGCCCTAAATAATTCACTGAGGTGAGTAATCATCGTGGTTATAATTTATTCAACCGTTGCTTATATTCAAATTTAATAACGTGATGTGTTGTGTTTTTCAGCAACCTTCAAACGGCGCTGCCAGCCAGTGGTGCACCCGTATCGCGGCAACGAACCGGCCGTGTTAAGGAACTTTATCACCAGTACGTGCGGCAGCGCACTATGGACAACTGGAAGTTCTGGATCGTTAGTCATTTCAATGCCCTAAATGCCGTTGTTGTCGTTTAACGATTAGCTTATTTTACAGTTTGGCCTAATTTTTGAACCACTGATGAACACTTTCAACCAAACTGTGTCGGTAGCCAGCTTGGATGAAATGTGCCGTACCTCGCAGCTGTGGGTCGACCAGCACTGTTCCCTTGTGGAACTTAGGCCAGGTATTGTAGTCTCTTTGTTAATTCTGAAATTGGCATAATAAATATATTTCCAATTTCAGCGGTATCTAATAAACTGCGTCAACTATCGACGACAACTGACATCCTGTCAGATCCGCCCACATCCCTACAGGAAGAGGTTCTGAAAGCCATTTCCACCTCGTTGCCACTGCCGAACTCAAGCGGAGGAAGTAGCAGTAGTCGCTGTGGTAGTAATGGAAGCAGTCCCAATCGAAACTCTGGTGGTTTCCAGTAAGTAGTTTCGATTTGTTGCAATTTGCTTGGGGTCGATTGTGTAATATTTTTAATTTAATTGTACGTAAAGCAGAGCGACAGGGGCACAGAGCATTGTGCTGAGCTACTGTTGGAAAAGTGCACCTTAACGTTACAGGTGATCTCATGTTTTACGGTAGGATAGCACTGTGTTGCGTTAGAAGCAGTAGGTCTTTTTGTGTTGTATCAAATTGTGGCGAAGTTGTCAAAATTTTCTACGTTATAAAATGGGCCTTCAATGTGACACTGCATTTCGGTCTTTATTGTGGGAATCATCATTAAAGAGTAATGTAAAATTTCGGTCTATCACGGTGGTGTCTAATCGTGTTTTTTATTCGGTGACCCATTACGGTTATTTAAGCCAGCCGATATTCTCCTGGATGATAAATCTAACAGCTTGTATCACTCCGGCAAAATTTACTCGAAATGATATCCTACAATTAAAAACCTTTCCTATTTTCAAACCCTTCATCTTGTTGTCTATTTTATACTTCATGTGCGGAAAAGTAAATAAAAAAACACTGGAATATCAACATTTATCTTAATGCTTAGGTTGTTTCATGTTGATTATTTAAAGTAAAATGCTTGGATAGCGTAATTCTCCTATCCGCCATTTCGTTAACAGAGGAATAAAGAGAACTGAACTGGAAAT
This sequence comes from Sabethes cyaneus, assembly GCF_943734655.1. Classification (NCBI taxonomy): domain Eukaryota; kingdom Metazoa; phylum Arthropoda; class Insecta; order Diptera; family Culicidae; genus Sabethes; species Sabethes cyaneus. Next base: position 178,499,826 of record NC_071355.1, read on the forward strand.
CATCGAGAGGAATATCATTTGTACAACATTTTTAGCGGCAGCAACGATGTGCAAGGTAACTAAACAAAACACCTTGTGCGTTCTCTTGCCGTTCGGTGTGTATTTGTGCGTTAGAAAGTGACTCGAGAAAGTGAGAGCGAATTTAGTACCTATATTACCTAGCATTGTAAGTTTACTATACCACTCCAGTCAGTGGTTGTTTTGAGTTTATTAGTTGTTAATTCTTTGCCTAGTTCTAAACAACGGTACCTAAAGCAGAGTATCAAACTAGAGGTATGACATGCAAAATCAATACAATACAGATAGATATATTTGTGTATTTGTTGCTTTTAGTTGCGACGAGACTATCCGAATATCCTTCTCTGATTTATATGATTTACCGTTTAATTTTCATTGGTTTCAACCCAACAAACATTTTTGTTAAGGAAAAGCTTATTCAACTATTGTACTGCTAATTACCGTGGAACAAGTGCTTGATAACCTATTATACAACAAAAATGTTACTTGGGAAGGTAAATGTCCAATTTTTAATCTCTTGCATGTGCTTTAAAGGTCTTACCAAGCAATAGCTAACAATTCAAAGCACTTACTCAGGCAGTTGATAACCTAGAAGCTGAGGAAACGCTGCAACTAACACACTTTGAAATTTAAAAATTAGATTTATTTGGCCGCCTAAAGTATGAAATGGGCCAGTCGATAATACAATTTACGTCGAAAATAAAATTTATTGGCATTTGTCACCTTTGCTACGATGAAAGTTGAACGAAGCCTTCAATTAATTTAAATGATGGAAAATAGGAATAATACTGCGAGTCGGTTGGGTCATATTGATGGAACTATTCCAGTCTTACAAAACCCTCTTTTTACAGTTTCTGTTGTAGACGCTTCGGTGAAAATCTAACACAAAGGTTCCAACAGTGACCCAGTATTGTTCCACATAAACTTCGCAAACGCGTTCTTAACCTGTTCCTGTTGATCTCCTGATCCCGTAGAGTAGCTACACCCCTTCCTGAGCAGCTTAAAACTGGACCCGTTCCTTATGGTTGACGTATCGTTATGTGCTTTAATCTGTAGGTGATGGGTTGTCCTAGGAATTCTGAATATAGTGGATACTGATCTGATTGTCCATCAGAATGTCCTACCTTTAACAATGGCTAATTTAACTTGATGCATATGATCTGCCATCTACTACATCCGTCCTGTTTTTCTAATGTACTTTCGAGGCATATGTGCACAGAAAAACGAACCTCACTTAGGAAAACATTCAAATATCATCAGCACTTCGACGTATGACACTTTCACCGCGTGAAAAATGGCCTGTCTTACCCCTAGTTTACAATTTTCTTTATTTTGCATATTTCACACAAGCCATCTTTTTGGCATACACAGAACAATACAAATTTATGAAAAGCTTTTCCAAAGCTACTGAAAAATTAGATCGTGCAACGAGCGAAAAATTTGTATTGATTTCATTTTTGACATTTCATTTGACCGACACAGCGTATTCGAAATGAAACAATGAAAAAAACAATGAAAGCAAATGAAACAATTAGTTTTCTGTAGCAAGATATACCATTATATAGATATACAATTGTAAAGCTTGATACAGATAATAATTTGTTTCGTTTAGTTGATGCCACTAGTCATCTAATTTGATGAATGTTTCTTGTAGAATTTTTTCAGCTTTCCGATGGTTGTCATGAAATTAAGATCGATTAAGGGGATCACGGCAAAAACGGCGATTTATTGATAAAATCCAACATAGCGGCCAAATCCAAGATGGCCGCCAATTTTTTTTCACTTCATTTATAAGCCCTATCTCTCCTCTTTACAAAACAGTGTCGTTTGTAGTTTGTTTCATAACAAAATTTCGAAATGTCACAATAATTATATGAAAATTGTGAACCTTGCTACAGATAACTGGTTGTTGTATTCAGTTAATGCCATGACACGCCTAATTTTATGAATGTTTCTTGTAGTATTTTTTCTCAGCTTTCCAATGGTGGTCTTAAAACGAAAATCGGTTAGGGGGCTCATGGTGAAAATGGCGATTTATTGATAAAATCCAATATGGCGACCAAATCCATGATGGCCGCCAAAAAAATTTTACTTCATTTGAAAGCCCTGTTCTTCTTTACAGAACCGGGTCTTTTGTTAGTAGTTTCGTTGCGAGTTTAGGGAATATCACATCATATAGATCTCAAGGTTTGCTTAAAATTCAACTTTTTTTGAAACTGTTAGGCCCCTTCACGAACGAGGGGTCCACTGTTTCGAGGTATTAAAAGTGCAATTCTTATTTTTAACCATTTTCAACCAATTCAGTGCAAAAGTTCCACTATTTGAAGACCTCGTGTCAGTAGTGGCCCCGTTTCAGCGAGAATTGCTCTACTACCGTGGACCCCCATTCGTTTGACCGTTTTTAATCTGAACACTTTTTGATTTGCCGGCGTAACAGGATCTGGGAGAGTACCTTGTAGGCGGCGTTTACCAGCGTAATACCACGATAGTTGCAGCAGTCTAGCCGATCACCCTTTTTGTAGATGGGAAAAACCACTACTTCCATCCATTCCTCCGGTAGCTTTTCCTCCTCCCAAATCCTCGAAATAACCCAGTGTAGAGCCTTTGCTAGCGTTTCTCCGCCATGTTTATAAAGCTCTGCCGGTAGGCGGTCCTTCCCAGCGGCTTTATTGGTCTTCAGCAGCCTGATTTCTCGTTTGACTTCTTGGAGATCAGGTGCTAGGACATCACTATCTTCCATGGGCGCTCCTAGGTTAATTTCCGTTCCGCCTCCTTCTGCGACTTCGCCATTGAGGTGTTCATCGAAAAACTGCTTCCACCTGTCGACCACCTCGCGCTCGTTTGTAATTAGATTCCCTCCCTCGTCCCTACACATGTCAGGTTTCGGTGTGTAGCCCTTCCGAGTTTAGTTCACCTTCTCATAAAACTTGCGCGTGTCATTAGCTCGGAATAGTTGCTCTAATTCTTCACGATCTCTGTCCTCCTTTTGGCGCTTTTTTCTCCTCAGGATCGTGGTCAACTGGTTCCTCGCTCGTCGGTACTTGGCCAGGTTCTCTCTAGTGGCAATACTTAGATAATTTTTCTAAGCATTTTTTTTTCTCCTCCACCGCTTGTTGGCATTCCCCATCAAACCAATCATTTTGTGTACTCCGAGGCTCAATACCTAGTGCCGCGGTAACGGCCTCTCCGATGGCCGAGCGTATTCTGCCCCAACCGTCTTCGAGGTTTGAAGCACCTAACTCCTCGGAAGAAGGCAGTGCCTCATTCAGTACTCGCGCGTAGTTCTCGGCAGCTTGTGGGTTATCTAGCTGCCTGATGTTCAGCCGAGGAGGGCGGCTTTGACGTGTCCGGTATACGGTGGACAGCTTTGAGCGCACATGTACTGCTACTAGGTAATGGTCAGAATCGATATCCACACCTTGACGGGAGCGTGCGTTCGTGATGTTAGAGAAAAACCGGCCCTCTATGAGAACGTGGTCAATTTGGTTCATTGTACGTTGGTCAGGTGATCTCCAGGTGGCTTTGTGGATATCCTTGCGCGGGAAAAAGGTGCTTCGGATCACCAGGCCTCGGGAAGCTGCGAAGTTTATACATCGTTGGCCGTTATCGTTTGAGTCGGTGTGCAGGCTATGGGCTCCTACCACCGGTCTATACATTTCTTCCCTACCGACCTGGGCATTCATATCCCCGATGACGATCTTGATGTCCAGTGACGAGCAGCTGTCGTACGTTGCCTCCAGCCTCGCGTAGAACGCTTCTTTCTCATCGTCGGGTTTACCTTCGTGCGGGCAGTGCACGTTAATGATGCTATAATTGAAGAAGCGGCCCTTTGTCCTCAATACGCACATTCTCTCGTTGATCGCCTTCCAATCTATCACGCGATCCTGCATTCCGCCCAGCACTACAAAGCCCGTTCCCAGTTCGTTGGTAGCGCCACCGCTCTGGTAAAACTGGGCCTTTCCGCCACGTATCTTCCATACCTTCTCTCCCTTGCGACAGATTTCCTGCAGAGCTACGATGCCGAGTTTGCGTGGTTCCAGCTGTTCAATCAGCACCCGCTCGCAACCTGCGAAATTTAGCGATCTGCAGTTCCAAGTCCCGAGTCTCCATTCGCCGTCCTTCTTCCGTCGCCTAGGTCGATGCCGAATATTCCGCTCCGAATATGCCTGAATGTTGTTAGTTTCAGTTTATTTAGGTGTGTAGCCGTACTGGGGCAACACTACCGAGTCTCGTGATGGGGCTGCCATCTTATAGTGCCGAGACTCATTATACCTCCTTCCCGGTTAGTATACGACCTTAGTTTCCACCGGGGTTGGTTACCCGATCTCCGCTAAGGTTGCTCGTATTCCGGCTGGTACCACGAGGAGGTCGGGATCGGAGTTGCTGGATAAGAGGCTAACGACCACTATGGGGTCTATATTCCGCATTTTCCAGCCGTTTACCAACCAAATATCCATGTACCTTTATCAATATTTCTTTGTGCTGGAGTTACATAGCAGCGATGGCAGCGACATCAAGATTTAGTTTGCCACTTACTGCTCGAGGGGTGCTCTATTGAAGGATTACTCGTAGATTACATAAAAACCTTTTACACACTTTTTGTCAATTACCTGGTAGTCTGTTCTCTGTGATAATAGTGTCAATGAATATCACAGTCATTAAAAATAACGTAATGTTGGGAGCCAAAAAAATAACTACCGCAAGCTTATGGAGAAAATCTCATTGGAAGCAAATTTAGTAAGTAAACACGATTTAGTAAACATGAAGTAAAATGTAGAATTTCCTAATTTTGTTTTAACATAGAGTTAACTATGTCAATGGATTTTGAAGATATTATCGTTATTCGTTCAGAAATTTTTCAGTGTATTGATTAATATAGAGAATATGATTTATAGTCACTAAAAGAAGCTTAAATTTTAGGCACTGTCGAGAATGAACGAATAGGCCATACATATTTAAGCACGTGTTTGCCTCCCAAGCCCGGTACGACAATCTTATACATCTGCGATTTCGTTTACTTCGAGATTCTAGAAAAAAAGTTACAGAATCGTTTATTTCCAGCAGACCAGGAATCAATTATTAAGATAAAATCGGGACCAAGCGGATGTCCTGAAAGTAAACAATTTTGTAAAAATGTAAAACTATCTCTTTTTTGATTGATTTTATCATTTGAACATCCCAAGAAACATCTATGCGCTGATTAAACATTTTAGCAGCCATAATTATTCAGCCATAGCTGAATATGCATCGAATAAAATTTATGTAAGCAATTCTACAATACTTATTCAGCCGAAATTGGAGAACTTATACAACCTATTTCGTTTGAGACAGAAAAAACACTTGTTAAGCAGTTATATCGCCTCTGTGCGCCTTGTTTCCAACTTTGCGCAAATTGGTTAAATTAAAACGCACAAAAGCCTCTATTAAGCTACATTACAGCTTCAAAGCAGCTATTAGCAAGCCCGAAGCTTGACTTAGATTTCTAAGAGCTGAAAAAACGTTTTTATTTCTAAAACTAAACCATAGTTCAGCCACAGGTTGAATAAATTCAGCTAAAAACGTTTAATCAGCCTGAAACTGTTACTTGGGTAGCTGCTTTTAAAGCTGCAATGGAGCTTAATAGCGAGGGGTAAGACACTTCATAATATTATCATATAAGAAGATGGCGGGTCAATTCCCGAAAGATGACGACATGCATTTTTAATTCGCTTGCATATACGAACTCAAGTTATTCGAAATTTAAAATATAGCATACGAAGCCATAGCAAAATAAATATGACGCGTTCCATTTTTTTTAAATTTAAAAATAGATTATTTTTTGGCTGCATAAAGGTTGCTGAGACGTTGAATAAGCGACTGAAAAAGCATTGCAAAACTATTTCTCGTTCTCGTTCGTTATTTTAAAACACGCAAAAGCCTCTATTAAGCTCCATTGCAGCTTTGAAACCAGCTACCCAAGTAACAATTTCTGGCTGATCAAACGCTTTAATAGCTGAATTTTTTCAACCTGTGGCTGAACTATGGTTTAATTTTAGAAATAAAATAAAAACCTTTTTTCAGCTCTTAAACAACTAAATTTGGTGATTTTATCAAGCTCGGGCTTGCTAATAGCTGCTTTCGAAGCTGCAATGGAGCTCAATAGAGGCTTTGCGCGTGTTTGAATAACCAATTTGCGCAAAGCTGGAAACAAGGCGCACAGAGGTTATATAAAGGGCGATATAATTGCTTAACAAGTGTTTTCTGTCTCAAACGAAATAGGTTGTATAAGTTCTCCAATTTCGACTGAATAAGTATTGTAGAATCGTTTACATAAACTTTATTCGATGCATATTCCGCTGTGGCTGAATAATAATGACTGCTAAAATGTTTAATCAGCGCATAAATGTTTCTTGAGTGGGCTTTTTTAGTAAGATAACAAATCGTTTATTCAGCTAGTATGCCACAACTATTGAGAATATTGACGGGTTGTGGAGAGATGCATCTTCAACCTATCACTAATTCAACCTTCAACTAATCTGCTTGTGACACTATTATGTGAAGCAGCTGATTTGCAGCACATTCGTTGTCTGCTTAAACACTTATAGAATACAAAGGTCTTTGCTTAAATTTATTCAGCGTCTACCACCTGTATTCAGAGTTAAATCAGCTGTAACCAAATCAGAAGCATTTTAATTCAGCTTCGGTGTTTGTTGGGATTGAACCTAAATGAACTTGATGTCCTGAAAATAGGCAGAAACCTTCATACTTTTCTTTAGAGACAATTACATTTCATATTTATTTAACCAAAGTCACTCATTAATACTATACATACATTTTTTAATTACACTCCAAAAGATCAGGCTATTATTGGTGTGAGTTCATTAGTGCATTTTCTTTGGGTTAAACTCTTCGAGCAATGTAAAGGTTTTAACATCGTCGTAGATCGTAGTGTACAGCGTAGCGATCCGGATCGATGATCCTCCTTCCCGGCTTAGGTCACGGTTCTGTTTTTCCCGACGTTAGTGCTGCCTCGAGTCAAATCATTCTCGAGTTGTTTGAACTGAATTAAAATTACGAGATAGGTAACGATGGAACTAAATACCTGTAAATTATTTAAAAAAATGATATTGTAGTATGTAAGTAAGATATGTGGCAAAAGTAAGTTTTGCATTGTAAAAATCTTACCGTGTAGATAACGCTATTGTCAATGTCGAAAAATCCGTACGCTGAAAATTTTTTCTTCTGATGAAGATTCTTCAGTAAAAATTTGTTAATCTGTTTCGCCACCTTTGTATTTTTCATGGTGTAATCATCAAAGTATCTGGTACAGAGTGCCGTCTCGTTTGCCTGAAAAAATGGAAAAATGACAAAGTGATTTGTCGTTTAGTAAATAGGTCTCTACTTTATTAACAAACAATCAATTGCAGTAACGGAAGTTAAAATTATATATATTTTAGCAACACTTTCGGGTATCCCCAACGAAATCTTTAAAATTTCTACTGATTTGAACTGGACAAAAGATATGGTTTGTGGTTTTGTCAATTAGTGTAATCTACATATTTATGATATAAAATTTTAACAATTAACACTCAATCATTGAGGGTGGTTTAATCCAATCGAAAAGAAACTTTTTTAGCAATTTAATTATTTTATAAGATTTTAAAATATGTCAGTAATAGATACTAACAATTACTGACCTTTCGAATCGTTTTATCGCACACTAATACCAAATGCAGTGTTATTAAACCCGAAGCACCCCACACTAGAGAATTGATCCCTCTTAATACAGGGTCCTGGAAGGCTAGCATATCTTCCAGATAAAGGATATGTTTATAGAAGAATCGTGTCATCCACAACAGCTGCTGTAGAAATACCAGCGTAAAAACTATTCCGTAGAAACCGTTTATATCATCAACCAACTTCAGTAAACGTAAAGCGTAAACATAGTAATTTTCTTCTTGGAGTTTGATTTTTGCTACGCTGCTAAAAAGGTCACCAAGGATACCAACTAGCGTTGCACATTCCTGTTGAATAAGATTTATGGCAACGGAATCCAACAGCAAAAGGGTCATCATCATTAGTGCCCACCAGTCGCGATTTAAAAGTTGCTGATGGTAAGGAAACAATATCACTGCTTTTGGAAATATCATCAATACTATGCATAGGAAATTGTTACGTCCAAATCTGTCCATTTCTATTTGTAATTCGCTAGATAGTGCATCTAAGGTATAGCATAGCCTAGCATATTTTGCCGAATTGAAAATGTAGTAATTTCTCAAAATCCAAAGCGTCAGCAAGGTTTGATAGCATAGCATTATTTCCACTCCAAGTACAGTCGTTTTATTAGCACGATTCATCATTACATTGAAATTATCTCCGCGCACAACATTAAAAGTTAGCAGGATGAAGCAAACAAACGAGTATAGGTTAGAATACAGAAAATAGGAGTAACGTTTCAATTTACTGCGAGCCGCAAAAGAAGGAATTCCGAGCAAATTAGTTACCACGTAAATGAAACGGAGTTGACGTTCCATTTGAAGCGGCGACAAAATGCTAATAGTTAAGTTGATTTGCGTTTTACACTTTTCTGCCATTTAAGATATTAGTTTGCGTTGTTTGACGTGAACAAAGTGACATTTAAATTTATTATTTCGATGGTAATGTTTTTTCCCTATTTATTTAAGTTATTATTCTCAATAAACTAAAAATAATTCATCGTACTAGCTGCTCTTAATTATTATTTAGAATAAATTAAATTAAGTATATCTCTGGTGGAAAAAATCTAAAAAGTCTTGTGCTTGAAGAGCAAAGTTTAATTAGCTATTAAACTATTAATAAGACACAAAGACGAAAGTACATATTCATTTTTCTTGCACTTCTTGCACCGAGAACACTTGAGTCGGAAAAGTTATACTTTTTACTCGGAAAAAACAGTTTTTTTTTATAAATAAAAGCATGTGACACTTTTTAAAAAACGCATAAAAAATATGTAAAGATCAGAAAAATTCCTTTCAGCTGTGATTATACAAAACTCAAGTTGTAGCAAGCAAAAATCGTCGATAGCCCTAACTCACCTTTTCGCTAATGTTATCAGCTAGTCCCATTATGAAGGATATTTTGATCGCGAGTGGCCACAACCACATGGAATAACCAACGATATCTAAAACTACTAGTTCAACGGAAAACTTATCAGCAGAGTCCATCAGCAGGAAAAATAATTGGAACAATTGCAATGTTCCCTCGAAGAATAGCAACATTATGCCAAACATAATCGGAGAGACAAAAGCCTTCGTTGAATAATCCATTAAAGCGATCAAGTCAAAATATATTTCGGTAACAGATCGTAACTCTATCCTGTGACCGACGTTTTTATTTACGTGTTTGCTTACAAACATGATTTTAGTTCGAAGTATTGCTAAAATAACAATATATTGCATTATGTAAACGTCAATGACTAAAGCAAGTATTGCAAATAATGCAGTAGCCCAAAATCCTATCCACCCTTCCAAATAGGGTGAAAAATATGCCTCAAAGCAACATACACAATAATAAAATATACTAATAGTTAGGGCTATTATCATAAACCACCATATTCTCGTCTGATTTGGGCACTGAAATACAAAATTCAGCTTGCGTTGAACTCGTAGGATTTTGTTTAAGAATTTCAACATGGCCTTCGAGTTCCAGATGCCATTTAGAATAATTACGTAGCTCCAGATAATGTAGAACTCCATATCAGCTGTTAGAAGCCATGCGATAACATGCCCATAAGTCTCCAATCGATAGTCCCACGACTGAAAAGTGTACCACAAATAAAACACGTTACTAGCCAACAAGGTTATCACATTTCCAAATATTATCAAAGCAAGACAGTCGGCGTAACGGTAACAACCCTTTATGGCATCGAACCGTACAGCGCTATGTCCTAGATATGTATTTATCGACACTATCCACCGCAACGGGTCTCTTCTGGCCATGTTAACAACATGGAATTCGACGCGATATTGTGTAATTAGGACTTGATGCCCATTTCGGCAATGACAGACTAAATATATCCTTTGGATTTACTTTCCCCAATTTGATTCGGGTTTATGCGTTTGCCGTGCGGGAAAGCGTTGAGTTCATTGCGATGTCGGAAACATACCCAAACAGTACGATAAACGTCCTAAACGTCCGGCCTTTTTATGTATGTCTCGTAATTAAAGAAGACCAAGTGACACTGTTGGGTTGTTTTTTGAAGAGTGACTTGTTAGCCCTAAAAGCTAGCACAACTCATAAATAAATCATATGTAATCTATTGTTGAGTATATTTTAACCGTTATGTGTGCGACAGGGTACCCGGGTACCTTTTCGGTTTTAAAATAGTTATAACTCATTCAATTTAAAACATACGTCATTGAAATTTTGCGACATCGTAAAACTCGTTGATCTTAAGTAATTGAGGTTTTTTTGGTGCATATCCATAAAGGGGTTTAGCAATGAGAGTCACTTGAATTTTTTTATTACGTAGGAGGGCGACAAGGGTACCCGGGTACCCATGATTTGCTATCTTCATAACTTTAGTTATGTTGAACCGATTTGGATGAAACCGGTGGCATTTGATTCGTACATTTATCTAGTTTTGATTAGATAAAGCGTTTGGCCATCGAATGACAAGTAGTTCCCGGGAATCGGTAATTCCGGAGCAACATCCGATAAAACGTGGGAAGCCGCATGTTTTGAAAGAATATCAGCTTTCAGTAAACCTATTAGCTTTGAACTTGACACTGTGTACCCTTTCTTCATCTAATTATAGAAATTGGTGACTTTAGATCGCATTGGCCACTCCAGAATTTGGTTTCTGTAGGGATACAGATGGCGAGTTGGGTGCCTAATCCAATATTAGAATTGGTTTAGCGGATCTTTTAGATGTTTCGAACTGAAATGGTCAGTTTAGTACTGATTGATAATTTCGGAACTGGTTCCAAATGTATAACGGATGGTTCTACGTTTTGAACGGTTCTGATAATGCTAAGCATTATCTTGAATCCTGCGGTATCATCTGTGACCCCGTAGAAACCATTTTCGAAATAACCAATCAAAATACATCGAAATGTAAAAAATATCACCTACCGAACTAATTCCAAGAACTTTGATACCCATATTGCTAGGTTTTACCTCCAATCCTGAACTGGCCACCCATGACCCCACAGGAACCTACTTCGGAATGGCCAACCTGATTCATCTCATTATATGAAATAGTACATTGTATGAATTTTTAGAGTTTTTATATCCGCATGACTGATTTTCCTGCAATATAATCATTTCTCTAACTCACAGCGGACACTCTGTCGAAATTCCGGATTTTCGGGCCCCGTATGTCTTTTAGTGGCCAAATGGCCAAATGATTCAAAACTAGATAAATAAACGAATCAAATGACACCTATTTCGTCGAAATCGGTTTAAAATTGTTGATGTTATAACAATATTAATTTTGGGTACCCGGGTACCCTTGTCGCCCTGCTAAAGGTGTTTTTTTTGTCGCACACATAACGGTTAATTAGATAACTTCTGGTTTTTAATTGATTAGCTCATACGTTTCTTGTTGAAATACCCTTTGGCTCCTAATTCAAGGCTGAAACTTGACACATTTCTTTTAATCGTACATTTGAAAACCCTGAACACTTTTCATTTTGGGTATGTGCGTGCGGAAAGCTGCCCTTATTTTGATTTTGATATTCGCTCTTCAGTTATCAAAATGGCCTCATATTGTTTGCAAACAATAGGAACAACCAGGGCTGCCCTGCACTCAGTGCACTTATTTAGCTTTTTTAGCTGTAACACCTCAGCCAAACAAAATTCGAAAATGTTATGTATGGGATATTTGTAGAACCGATTATTATCCTTAAGAATGCTGAACTAAGTATTGCTCTATCTTAAGTATTTATGGCGCACTCTCACTTCACACTGGGTGGTGCGCAGAGAGTGCTCTGGGCAAAATAGGTGCACTAAGTGCAGTGCAGCCTTGGGAGCAACTGATCAAATTTTCGCTCGCGCACTACCCCGTAACAAAGTAACAGTTTCCCATATCATCCGCCAGTGCCAAAAATGTCGCGACGATCGGTTTTACGTGCCGGTCAAAATTGACGCACCTTCGATTTCCAAAGGAAATGTTCACTTTTGTTACGTTAAATGTGAACGCAAAAAACTGTCTGGACAACGATTTGAAAAGTGCGTATTGACTAATTCAGCATTGTTTCATGTTTTCGGCAAAACTGTTTGAATTCTTGGTGGGTTGCTTGATTGATTTGTTTACAAGATAAAAAGCGGTATTTATTACAAGATTGTCACTCTTGTGTACGAGTTGTCTGCTCTAAAGTATTTATATATTGCGTATTTCATTGAGAATTATCCGCTGCGGAATTCAAAATGAAATGCTCTTTCATGATTGCTGGATCGATTTTGTCGTTAATAGAACAAGTTAAACAAAATTCAAGAGTGGATCCAAGCAATAGAGATTTTTGCAGTTGTACAAAAAATAGAGTATTTTATTGCGACAGGAGAACCAGTTATGCTGCTATTGTCATTAGCATTACCACGGAAACGTTTTAGTACTTGACATAATGTTGTCAGTTCGTAAAATGCTCTATTCTATTGAAATAATAAACCAATTCAGTTCTTATATGCACAAGGGATTTTTTGCCAAAAAGAAAATGATAATAAGCTGTTGCATTGATTTTTACGCCGCTTTCAAACATCTGTCGTGAACCATGAACCAGCAGTTTTAGGTACGCTTGATTTGTATGGGAGCTGTCACATTGTTACCGGGTTGCTCGCGCATCACAAAAATGAAAACTAATCTCACGTCGAGTTAGTAAAACCGTTAAAAGTGACCAAATCAACTGTCACCATCTTAATAAAACCCAAATAATAATTTGGGTTTTATTGCACTTTCATATTGATATTTTAGTCATAAAAACCAGCATAAGAGTGTAATAAAACCTTCACTGTTGCTTAGGAAGTATTCGGGGTACATTAGTTGACAGCCGAGCGAGAAGCCTGCATCGCATCGGGGGGAAAGCGAAAGCCGGAAGCCGTAGCGATGACAAAAACAGTAACCATTGCTTTCAAATGGTACCCTCATCTCACCGTCCGAGAAGTATCAAGCAAACTGGGAGAGTAGTCTTCAACGGAAGATTGAACCAAAAGACGTATTGAACTTCCAAAGCACTATTCCAAAAAGCTGTACCTGACGATGCTGATGAAGTTCGATATGTGGTGATGGATGACGAAACTTTTGTCAAGTAAGGTTTCCGTGGCAGGAGTTTTATACGGTAACCAGAAGGAGCAAGTTGCAGACATTTACAAGCATATAAAACTGTCGAAGAAATGACAATCAACCAAGAAATTTACGTGAACAAGTGCCTGGAAAAATATTTACTGCCTTTTACGATTGTTCCATGCTGTTTTGGTCGGATTTGGCATTGTTTTATCCATAGTTCTACAGATTTAGAAATTTTCTTCGAACCTACTAAATAGGTACTCAATTACTCATATCTACCAATTTTCATATGCTTTACGGAAAAGGGTGAAAATTTCTTTCATTTAAAAAACACGAGTAAGGGAATGTCGTCGTAGTTGGGTCACCCTTTGGCATTCCTGAACTGTTTGCTTGAAAAATAATAAAGTTATAGTCATTTACGTGAAGACAAAAAATGATGTCATAGTCGGGCCATGTTGTATAGGTTGGGCCACCGTCGAAAATCCAAGAAATACGTATTGAAATTCTATGTAGGGACATGAAAAGAATGAATTCCGTGGAAAACCACCCATATAAGTACAAATATCCTATTTTTAATTAGGAATTTTTGGCGATTTTGTAAAATCAATATTTTTACAATCACCTTTTCCGAAGTGTACTACTGCAATGAAAAAACAACAACAATCTAGGTTTTTATCGCATTAGTTTTGCATTATTTCATCACGTTTCACGTTACTGACGTTCTCTAGCGAATAGTGCGCTTCTGCGCTTAAAATTATGGTGGCCCAACCATAACTACACAAGTGGCCCGACCTTCACAATGAGCGCTTTTGCAGTATTTCGCCTTACCCTACCCAAGCATCTTACTGGGGGGGATTTTTCAATAACTTTCGTGTGGAGCACAACATACTTAATACATTTTCCATATTTATCTCGATAATTGCATTTTATAAATGAATCATTTCTTGAAGAAAAGTTCATTGTGCCTGGAAATTTTTTTTTGTAAGATTCAATCACTGAATTCGGTAAGCGTATTTTGAATACACGATTGAAACTCAAAATACTGCGAAAAGTTTGCTGTCACAGTAAGAAGTTTTACAATGCTTGTTAATAGATACCACGAGTTACTGAAACTGAAAAAATCGTGGTGGCCCGACCGTCACAGTGGCCCGACGTTAACGACATTACTTTAAGCTACATGCAGTGAATAGTATCCCAAAAAGCATAACTCTATTCTTTGAGAGAGAGAGAGAGAGAGAGAGAGAGAAAGGAGAAAGAGAGAAGAGTTTCACTTTTACAGAATTCTTCTGAGAGCATTTGCATTTACATTAATTAGCTTACTCTTTCTATGCGATGATTTTAAACCGTCGAACATTGAGGCCACGTAAACGTAATAAAATGGCGATAAAAAATATCTGAAATCGAAGAAAATGCAACGAAGAGATGACGAAGGACAGAGTAGAGACGACGACGTGATGATAAGATGTCAAAAAAATAATAAAAAGATGGTAAAAATATGATGTAAAGTTGATAAAAACACGATGAAAGACGAAAAATATACTTTGGTAATATCATGAAAATTCGAAAAAAAAAAGACAACGAAAAGACATCAATACAGCGACAAACGACAGAAAGATGTTTAAAAAGCATAAAAAGAGACAAAATGGCAGCAGAGACGACGACGGAATGAGAACTGCGATAGAATGATGAAAAGACAAGGACAAGTTTTGACAACAGGACAACGAAAAAATGACAAAAGAGTGGCGAAAAGTCAACACAAAAACCGAAAAAAAGACGAAAAAACATAATGAAAAGATGTCAAAAAATCGAAGAAAAGACCGACGAAAAGAGGTCAAAACAGCAGCAAAATTGACAACGAAAACAGAAAGTTGCCACCGAAAAATTGACGAAAATGCCTAAAATAGATATCTAAAACAACGAACAGACGGAGAAAGTATGATGAAAAGATGGCAAAAAGACCATGAAAAGATGACAAAAATACGACAGAGATGACAAAAAGTCGACGAATCCGAAAAAAAAACAACACAGAGATGACAAAAACGCTGCGTAAAGACGATGAAAACAGAGCGAAACAGTGATTTGAAACTTTTTGACTAGGAGGCGAAAAAAATGATGGAAAAAGACGAAAGACAACAAAAATACGTTAAATATATGCCGAAAAAATAACAAAGAAGTAACAAAAAATGCTAAAAAGATAATAACAAATAACGTAGAGACTATAAATAGATATAAAAACGGCGATGGAGAGACGATAAAAAGACGGCAAAACGACGACAAGAAATGCAAAACAACGTAACACAACAAATTGACGTCATAAAGTGCCAAAACTAAATGACGACAAAATGACGCCATCAAACCAGAAACGCCACAACATAAAACGATATAAAAAATGGCAGCAAATCGCTGATAAGAGACAATAAGACGTGGTAAAGAGGTCAGAAAGCTAGATGCCAGCAGAAGGAAAAATAACTAATAGACGTTAAAAAGATAACAAAAAACGACTAGAAGACGACAGTAAAACGTGACAGATAACACCTAACAAATAAACAAAGGCTAAAGGTGAATAATGAAATATCAAGAAAAAAATCGATAGTAAGCATTCTTGTATAATTTAGGTCAAATCTCAAATACACCACGAATTGATTTGATAAAGGGTGTCCCATATCAAATTGCAGCACAGAAGAAACACTGTAGAAAATCACCCATTGAGTATTTTCTCTTGAAAATACTACTACTCTTGATAATTCTACTCTTTGAGTAGAAGTAGTTTAGAGTGTATTCTTTACAATCTATTTTTATCGCGGTTAGTTTATCGAAAATTGGAAAAAATGGCGTCAACGTCGCGAATTTATTTTGTGCAATCACCTGGAAAATGATGAAACTTACGTCAAGGCGGACTTCCGGCAGCTTCCGGTGCGACTGTATTTCACCGCCCAGCACGAGTTTGATGTTCCCAAGGGAGTAAGGATGCTGAAACTTTCATAGTTTGCCAAGAAATACATCATGTGACAAACGGAGTGCGTCGTTCGTGACTACCGGGACTGTTAACGGACAGATGTAGCTCAAGAAGTGTCCATACAAGCATCTGCTTCCTCTGTCGAAGCAACATGAGATCTTCTGGCCGGATCTACCTTCGTGCCAATATTCAAAGGATGTATTCGAGAGGTACGAAGCCAACGAAGTCACTTTCGTACCCAAGAACATGAACGCCACCAATGTACCAGAGCTAAGACCTATCGAAAAATACTGGGCTATTATGAATCAGGCACTACGGAAGCATCCCAAGGGGGTCCAGTCTGAGGAAGACATGAATAAAAAGTGGATTTCCGTACAGATGAAGCTGCAGCTAGGTTGTACAAAACTTTTTGAGTGAAGTTAAGCGTATGGTGCGAGCATACGGTTATGGTATTGAAGTTGAATGAAACAAATATGCCAAAAGCTTACTAATGGGTTATATTTTGTTGTCTGAAAGTTTGAAAAGGATCGGTCATTTAGGTAATATTCTACAGCGTTTCTTTTGTGGTGCAATTTGATGTGGGACACCTTTTAGTATAAATTTTTTTCAAATACAATCAAGAACAATACCTATTAAAGAAATACGAGTAAAAAACATCACCTGTCTATGCGGAATGAGCGATGTTCATCCGTGTAAAAAGTAACTCTAGTATATTAGAAAACATTACACATAGAAGTTAATTATTAAGTAAACTGCGATACGATAAAGAAAGGTTAAAGACGTTGGATCTTGGGGTTTTGCTATGTATAATTCATGCGTAAACACGTTAAGACTAGATTAATTTTTGTTAACGAAGTTTTGTTTAGAGTGAAATTACTGTTTTACAAATAAAGCAAAGCCGTTTTTAAGACTTGACTTTTCTTTTTTGACAAACTTCGCAACCGGGTGTTAGAGTACAGAATAAGGACGGTTTGATACTAACTTACGACGATTGGTTTGATACACCAGCAAAAGCTACCTGAATGGTGAACATTTTTACATAAGTTCTGTATGAATATTCTTCAGAGCAACAACATCCGCCGTTGCAATGCAATATTTATTTAGCTAACATCTATCGTGGGTTTAGAATTCACTCACCTTTACACTAATATTATCAGCTAATCCCATTATGAAACATATTTTAAGCACGATCGGCCACAACCAGATGGAATAATTAAAAATTTCTGCAATAACTTCATTAAGCGCGAAGTTTTCAGCAGTGTCCAAAATCAGGAAAAACAATTGGAACATTTGTAAAGTTGCTTCAAAGAATAGCAGAAGTGTGCCAAATACGATGGGGGTGGCAAACGCCTTCGTTGAGTGATCCATTAATGATATTAAGTCAAAATATACTTCGGTTACAGACCGCATCCTGTGGCCAACATTTTTGTTCACGTGTTTGCCTACAAGTATGATATCAGTTCGAATTATTGCTAAAATTACGATGTACTGCATTAAGTAAATGTCAACGACGATAGCTAGTACTGCAAATAGCACAGTTATCCAATATGCCACCCATCCATCGAATAAGGGTGGGAACAATGACTGGAAACAACATACACAATAGTAGAACGTACTTATGGCAAGCCCTATTACCATAAACCACCATATTTTCGACTGATTTGGGCACTGAAACACAAAATTTAATTTGCGTTGAACTTGTACGGAGGCGTTTAAAAATTTCAATGTAGCCCTCGAGTTCCAGATGCCATTTAGGACAATTACGGAGCTCCAGTTAAGACATATTACACTGTCAACGATCAAAAGCGATGCTAGGACATGCCCGTAATATTTTAAACGATACTGCCATGTCTGGAGAGCGTACCACAAATAAAATGTGTTACATGCCAACAAACTTGTCACATTTCCCAGTATTATCAAAACACGATAGTCGGTGTAACGGTAACAACGCTTTACTGCATCGAACCGCACGGTATTATGAGCTAGATAGGTATTTAACGACACAATAAACTGCAACGGGTCTTTATCGGCCATAGTGCCAACATTGAACTCAAGCCGAGTGTCGAAACGATTAGAAGTTGGTCCCCATTCCAGCAATGTCACACTGCTGAATATATTTTTTTGATATACTTTCCTTAATTTGATTTGGTTGGCGTTTCGCTTGAGGGAAAGCGGCGAATTCATTGCGATTGTCGATGACGGAAGTCCGAAACTCATAAACTATTCCGTTTAGCTCAACAAAAGTGTCGTTAAGTGTTAACTATATTATTTTTTACAGTTTTGTATCTAAATATGCGAATAATAGTATTATGTTATGATGCCAGCGATTTCTCTATTTGGAAATTCTAATCCATGTAACACTGCTGGGTGCCCTTGGAACAATTACTTATTGACCTATTCATACTACAAGCTATTATTAATATTGAATAAAAGATAAACAATCCATTACAGAATATATTTTAGTTTCGTAAAGCATTTCATAGTTAGGCTCAATTTTTCTCCAATGCAAATATGCTTCTGCACATTCGAATTTTAGTTTCGAGTCTGACAGTTTCATTTTTTATCGTTGGATTCCGGAAATTAGAACTACGCACGGACGGTTACAAGTTAGTTCATTCGCTGGCCGCTCGACCGAGGCCAATAAATGGCCCAACTGTTAGGAATGCTGATGTATTCAAGGCCAAAACATAATGGCAAAAATCGTGACTTCAAGCACGACACTTTTGGACCTAGATTCAACTTCCACATCTAAAGTAATGAAATACATACTGATGGAGTTGTTCCTTAGTTATAAATAAAAATAATATACAATCTATTTATATGAGAGGCTTATGTCTGTACCGAAAACCAGGTCTCTAACAGGACGTCATAAGAGGCTTATCGGCAACCAAAAACAGGTCCTAACAGGACGTCATGCTTTCGTAGCAATCCAATGGATTGTTTTTTCAGTCACCTCACTGGTCGATTTCAACTGCTTAATTCCACTGCTTGACTAGACTGCACGACTCCACTGCTCTACTCGACACCTGGAATGAATTGCTTGACTCAACTACTTGATTGGACTATTCGAATCGGTTGCTCGACTCAACTGCTCAACCCGATTGCTCGATTCAACTGCTCGACTAGACTACTCGATTTGATTGCTCGACTCAACTGACAGCTTGATTCAACAGCTTGACTAGACTGCTCGACTTAGCCACTCAACCCGACTGCTCGACTCAACTGCTTGACTTAACTGTTTCATTGTACAGCTCGACTTAACTACTCGATTCAACTGCTCGACTGGGCTACTCGACTGAACTGCTCGACTGAACCGCTTGACCCGACTGCTCGACTGGTCCGATTTGAGTGCTCGACTCAACTGCTCGACTAGACTCCTCGATTCAACTGCTTGACTGGGCTACTCGACTTAACTGTTCGATTAAACTGCTCGATTAAACTACTCGATTCAACCGCTTGACTTCTGTTTGATTCGACAGCTCGACTGCACTACTCGACTCAACTACTCGACTGGACTACTCGACTAGACTGCTCGATTCGACTGCTCGATTCGACTGCTCGACTCAGCTGCTCAACTGGCCTACTCGACTCAACTGCTCAAATAAACTGTACGACTGGGCTACTCGACTCAACTGCCCGACTTGACTGCTCGAATGAACTGCTCGACTCAACTGTTCGACTCAACTGTTCGACTTAACCGCTTGACCCGACTGCTAAACCATTCTAAACCAAAGCTAAACCAAATGCTCGATTAGACTACTTTTTTGTAGATTAGTGCTTAGCTCAAGTGGAGAGGAGAGAACTATGGTAAGGATACGAAGGGTGAAAGGAATTGGCCTTAGAGGACTACAAAACGGGAAATTACTTAACGGGATGTAGGTAAAACTCAAACATGAAGGTATGTCATAGAACTATTACCAGAATATTATTATTATAACGTTACTATATACCATACTATAAATACCATTGTTATGAACAGCACAATTGTGGAAGCCTGGATGATGGAGTAGATTGCCAACCAGAGTCCTTAAGGTCTGAAACAGTTATGTCAAGTTCTTCTTCTCACAAACAAGCCGTCACGTGGGTTAAAGCCAGTGCAGCGAAATTGATTATTACATGGAAGGATCCTAATGCTGGAAGCAAAATCTTAAAACCCCGGAATGCGCACAAGTGTCTCTGCTTGTGGGTCCGCCAAACCCCTTTTGGTCCTTCTATAACAGCATTAGTGTGATATTCATTTGATAATCAAATTTGGATATACTCTAAGCCTACCCACATACACTCCCAAGTAACAGTTCTAAAGCCACCTGGTTTTACTTGAATTTTATGAAGGTTTTATTGCGGTATTAATCATTACCTCTAGTTTTATTGTGGTATTGCGCAATACCAAAAAAATTCGATTCCAAACACACTTATAGCTAGCTAGAAAACCATAATAAAACTATTCATAAAGCAAATTTATTGTGGTTGCTTTATTGCCACGTTAAAACTTGTTGGCTGCACCACGTCTCTTATAAATTTCCCATAAGTGTGGCGTGGCAATACAAAATGGCGCACCAACCAAAATTGATCTTATCGCGGTTACTTGTCAGACCGCAATAAATCTGTTAGTTTTATAGAGCTATTGAAACGGTAACACCCTAACCAAACAGTTTTTTTGCAGCTATCATGAAGAATACCAAAGTTCATCACCAAAATAATGCCATATTCTAGTATTTTGTTTAGCTGGCAAACAAAAATTCATCAAAGCAAAGTATTTTGCAGAAAGAAGGTTATTATCAATCGGTTTTCCTGTCAGAGGAAGCAACTAAAATGATTTTGCTAGAAATTGAGATTGACTAACTGAATATTTTCAATTTGTTAAAACAACCAGTTTTCGAAAATTGCAAAATGTCAGTGGCGCGCTGATTTTATCGACCTATCATATCAAAATGCACGATGAAATTAAATGCGCACATAGTGCAAACCCATGAAATTGCTTAAAATTTAATAAATATTCTATGGGATATTTTATTCTGGTCGCTATAAACCAAATCGTTCAGAATGATCTGTCAGTAAACCTAAAACTTTTCTGCTCAAGGATATATTTTCAAGTTGACAAAGCTAGCGAACTTATCGAGCGTTTGCTAGAAAAGCGAAAATCGAAAAGCAAAAAGCGAAAAGCTTTTTTAAATTATGGCGACGGCTGTCAAAAGCATGTCGAAAGCTTATTCGGTTTTATTGCTGCTTTTAGCAGAGCGTGATACGACTACTTGAGTTTATAACCTGATTCTTATAGCGGTTATGAAAACATTCTGAGGGGTGGGCCACTTGGTCAGAAAGCAGTTTTATAGCGGTCATCAGAAAGTTCTGGTGGAGCTCATAGTTTTATTAGTGGTTTTATGAAATTGGTCATGAAAACCGCTATACGAACGTAATAAAACTTGGAATTGTTACTTGGGCTGGCAAGTCTTTGAAATGATGGTGGATTTCCCCCTTACTAATTAAAATTTTTCGCAGCTCTTGCCGCTTTACACTATGCGGCTTTGAAATTAATGAACAGGCCGTCCCTGACAAAAGCGAGTGATATTGCGGAGCATTATAAATCGAATATAAAGTCAATCCAATACGTATATGCTACATTATGGTAGATTGCTTTTATCATACAGGTATACCTCGATAGTACGTACATCCGCGCATCGTTTAGCGTACGTACTATCGAAACGTACGTAATATCGAATCATAATTTTTAATGTAAAGTAATATTTTTATTATGCTGAATATTGTCTAAAATTTCCAAATTTTAATATATTACAATATAAATAATTATCTTGGGAGCGTGTAGGGCGCTATATCTCTACATATTTGCGTTGGTAAAAGGAAATGCCTATCAACTTAGGGAGCAATTGCTTCAAGAAATGGTTAATTGGTTTCACTGTTCCTGGTTTTTGCTGTCAGGTATTGTGGCCAGTTAGCAATGTGATTATCTACGTCTTCATTAAAATTGCCAAGAATTTGAAATGGTTTCGCAATGGTCAATGTTCCTAATTTAAATATAATGATTATTGAAGCAAATTTTTATTCTCAGTTTTCGTTAATAGTGTCTGAGGTGTTCAAGTACGGAATATTTTTTTGCAAGGGATCAGCATCGCTTGCTTTCTGGTCTCGTTCGTTGCAAAACTTTGACAACAAAATTTTATCGGAGCCGTGACAATTACCCAGTTTTAAATTCGAGCCAGTAGTTTGAACTTTGGAATAGTAGTTTGCATTGTAATTTACAATAATATTTGACTCAGGTGAAGGGCCGAGGTCGCAGAGCAGCAAATATTTATATGTAACGGTTTGTAAACGAATTAGAACGCATGATTTTGATGACCACCCCGATGTCGCTATCTTCATTTTGCGAGAAACCTCATCCTCATCTAACAAGACGGATGCAATATTATTCGCCCCCACAGTGGATACGCGCGGGACTAGTTTATGTTTTGCTTACGGAAATGCATGTCCAAGCCATAATATTCATATCATAGAAAATTTACATATTTTAATCGAATAAATCTAGATAAACGTTTGGTACATAGTTGTCAATAAAAGCTGAAATCTTCGAATCTCGGCCTGGCGGTGCTGCTAGAAGGAGTCTGTAGGGTTGTTGCACTAGCCACGTAACTGTCCTGTACTTTAACAGCCGGCTGCGAAGTCTATCGATAAAGAAGGGTCAAATCTTAGAAAGGTGTTTAAGCCCAAGGCTATGCTTTATGGGACAGAATGTGCTTTTATTTAGCAACGTAAATAAAAGGTTAACTGACCAATCTTCGAAATTTTGAAAAAAATATTCATTTGTGTTTAACTTTACAACAAAGTTAATATGAATAGTTTAATTACTAGCGCAACGTGATTTTTCCTCCAAAGAAAGTAAAATAATTCTCGTATAATGAAGCACAACATATATTTATAAATTTGTCAGTTGCTTACAGTCTCATTTTTCCACACTTCACCTTTGTCCATATAGGACAGTTATACTTTTATGGGTAGTAATCATATTACACTTCTTTGACGAACACCAGTATCTGCAAACAAACGAATATTACATTGCCTGCTGTTCCCCCCATCGCAGTTGGAAAGATTCTGAATCACAGAAAAGGTTAATTCACTGAGCAAAAATCTGCAAAATCAGAATGCTAAAAAATAACTGTTATTTAGAACGTATATTTGATTAATTTACTATTTAGGAACTGTTTTTAATTTAAAAATAATGGTTTTTACATAACAGAAATAACTGATATTATTCAAATATTTAGAATTATTGAATACGTTTTTGCTTGTATTGACTCATAAATATTCATAAAAAAGTTTCTGCTTTATATAGAAAATAAAAAAATTCATTGCAGGAAAATGTACGTACTATCGAGGCAAAATGTACGTATTATGGAGGGTACGTATTATCGAGGGTACGTACTAACGAGGGTACGTACTATGGAGGTATACCTGTAGTGGATTGGAGCGATGCAACGATAAAACTGCAGTAAACGTCAATATTTGGCCAAAACGGCTATAAACAGTTGCGTGCAGTAAGCAACGTATATCCTTATAAAAAAAATTCTTTCAAAAGTTAGATTATTGTAAAGCAGTATTTTGAAACAGAGACGAACGATTAAATAGCGCTAAATTAGGTATTGTTTCGTTTTGCATAGAGCCAACTAACTAAAGTGTGTCCTAAATCTTTTGTCACGTGTAGAGATAAGAAGCTTTCTTCTCCTCCACCAGCGCGTGTTAAAATTATTTCAAAACTAGTGCAATAATCTCGGAGCCTATACCTACAAGCTGATTTGTTGTACCTAACAGTGAATTATAGGGTAGTCTAAATAGGGTATGTCAATATGTACCATAGCTAACAACCTGATATTTCCTACACCTTTCAAATATTGCACTGCAATTTATTTAATAAACAGTTTTAGATTAAAAAAATCAATATGAAATTTTCATTCCTTAACTCACCTTTTGGTTGAGGTTATTGGCCAATGCAATCGTAAGAAACACCTTGATTATTAGAGGCCATAACCAGAAAGCATAACTCATAACTTCAAGTACAACATTATCGGATCGAAATTTGTTCGTCGAATCGAACGTTAAGTAATATATCTGAAAGAGCTCAACCATTCCTTCGTAAAATAATAACAGCAAGCAGTACATCAGAGGAAGCGTGAATGCATCCGTCAAAAGCTGCATTAGAGATCGCAGTTCGAAGTAAACACACCTTAGCTCTTGCAGTTCTGGTAAATCGGCCGTTAACTTGTATGTGGTGCGTTTTGTAATGGAAACCAATTCCGTTCGCAGGATGATCATAAAAACACTAAATTGCATCAGATAACAATCGGCTATACAATTGATCACACCGAATATTAAATCAATACCAGAGCTAACCCATCCGTCGGTAAAATCGGGCACCAACAGCTCAAAGCCACACATAAACACAATGTTATAAAATACACTAATGGCCAATCCTACTGAAACCATCCAACGAAGATTGCCAGATTGCTCTCGAGCACCTTTCGTTGAGCTGATTTTTCGTCGCACATTTACTAAACCGTTGAGAAATTTAAGGATTTCTTTGGCCTTCAAGGACCCGTTGATGATCATTACATAATTCCAACCGAAGCATAACTGGTTATCCAACAGTAATAACCACCCCAGAACCTCTCCGTACGTTCTCATTCTTCTTCGGATTGTATCTACTGTAAACCATAAATACAGCAGATTGCCACCCGCGAGACATATTGCATTTCCCAGAACGAGTGCGTAACGGTTTCTGACGCAATTGAATTGTCCAGTTTTCGCGTCGAATTGCACCAAAATGTGGGCAAAAAACTTGTTGATTGTTAGAAGAACTCGCAACGAGCCTAGTTCGGGCATGATTGCATAGAATGCAAGCCAGGTGTTAACTAATGTTTTCCGTGTTATCAACGACGAGGTTTTTTTTTACGGCGTAGCGCACCCCTCGTGTAATGTGTGTAACCTGCCCTGGTTAATAATTGATGAAACGGCAGTTCATAGTTCTTACCCTATAAATAGGTAGCTTTAATTTGGGAATGATCTTTAATTCATATTATTAAACTTTTCCTTTTAATTCTGTAATTGATTTATCATTTTAACAGAAATTTATCCGCGTTTTGCCGCCGACTTGCAAGCTTCAGCAGTATCGGTTTCAAAACTGATAAATAAAATACATAAAATAATAATTAGAATTAAAAGGAACAGTATCGTTATTCTCTATTTACTGATGCTACAAAGACGCTAATCTAAGAAACATAAGAAAAATGTTAAAATATGTGACTTAAGCATACCTTTGTACTTACGACGCTTGTCAAGCTGATTACAACACATAGCTTAGTGGCCAACGGTCCAAGCCAGACGATGTATGAAATCATTTCGGTAAAGACAACACTCTTATGCTGCTCGATGATATCAATTGATCGATATAATTGATAGAGTTGTGCTGTTCCCTCGATAAATGTTATCAAAGCACAAATCATTATCGGTATTATGTAGGATTTCACCAACAGTTTCATAACCGTGATCATATCAAAATACACTTGGAAAATATTTTCTAATTTGCTTGCTTGAACAGTACCGTGCGCCAACGAATCTATAACTGTAGTGACTTCTTTTTCGATAATATGCAAATAAGTGTTGAACTGAATCACATAAATGTCACTTAAAAATTGCAGAAATCCAAATAGCAGATTTATTGCCATACCAACCCAACCTTGGGAGAATGACGAAAAGAAAAAATTAAGTGCCATTATAAACACAAAATTGTACAAAGCACTAAGAACTATCCAAAGTTTGCACAAACGTGCTGAATTGCGATAGCATGTGGTACCACATGTGGACCTAACCTGTCCTCGAACATCGGATAACAGCCGGAAAAACTTGATTGTATCTTTCGTTTTCGCATGACCATTCCAGACCATTAGATAACCCCAGATAAAACACATTTGGCTATCCAATAGTGTGAGCAGTCCAAGAATCATTCCATACACTTGGAACCTCCGCCGAAGTGATTGCATAGCGTACCACGCGTACAAAGCATTCAGGACAAGTAGAAGTGTAACATTTCCGAAAACCAGCAAGGACCGTTTGTTTATCGCACGATAACGACTGGTAACTTTATCGTAGTGAACCGTTGTATGTGCGAAAACGTTAGCTACAGGTAGTATAATATTTAAAGGATCGTTCTCCACCATATTAGTAATAAGCACTGGTCACGAATATTCCGTTTCGGCCAGTGCCATCAGTTTAGTTTGTTCAGTTTGTAATGATCGTAATGTTTTATTATAGTAATAGTATAGCTGATATTGTAATTTAAATGGTTTTTAATGGGTTGCTGGTGCTGTAAAGTGTTAATTACGGAACTATAACACTGGTCAACATTTTTTTAACTGAATATAAAATATCAATAATATTTTTGGTGTTAATCGAAAACCATATTATTTTTCTGTTTCTCTCGAAATAACTTTTACTTCTTCTATTTTGAAATCGATGAGTGCGAAAGTCTCTATTGATGAATGCGAAAATTTTTATTATGGAATTTATTGTTTTACCTATGCTGTAAACGGCGCTTCCATCAATTTCAAAACAAGACGGCTTTATGTAAGCGCATATGGTGGTTAAAAAAAGGAGAGGCTTGGTTGTTTTTCAACTTGTATTTTAATACCGAGTGTTCCCCTGGGTGAGCTGCCACAAAATTAAGGATCCTAGAAAACTTCCAACTTTGCCTCAAAAAGGGGTCCGATTGTGTTGACTGGTGTAAAATAGCCATTGTTTTTAACTATAAAAACCCGACAAATTGCTGAACCTATAATTACTGCTGCGACACATTCCATGATTGCTGCATGATAACCTATCGTTAAAATTCAATCAAAATCTACATAACAGTGACTTAGTGCCTTCGTTACATACAAACACAAGATATTGCTCCAAAATATGTCCACTACCTGTAATGAACCATTCTGGGCAGGGATGGAAGATCAGTGATTTTGATAAAATCTGTGAGTTATCGCCACACGCACAGATCACGATCCGTACATATCATGACGAACACTGATTCTTTAGCGTTGATCACAAGATTTTGTTCTCTAAACAGTCTCAATAGTCGATCATAGTGTTACCTTTTTCCTAGCTGCGAGAAAAAAGGTCACACATGTTGTTTGTATTGCGATTCATGCGATGCACACAACCAATCGTCTATATCTGTTATATTTCTCAACGCAATCATGCAATGAACATGATCTGACATGAGGTTTGTCATAACCTGTGCGGATCGCGATAAAGTGTTTGTCGCTTGTAAGGTGTGATGTCAATGAATCTGAATCTGATCGCTCCTATGATCTTGATCGCTAGAAGCGATTTTTTTCCATCTCTGATCCTGGGAAATACCACCGGTACAATTAGCATCTTTTAGAACGCGAATTTCGTACAGAGCTGCAGATTACGTGTCCTCAGCTGGCTACTTAATCCGTTGAAAGTCCTGCTAGCAGCCGCTATTCGCCTTTTTAATTCCCGGTTAACATCGTTGTTACATGTCACTAACGTACCATGATAAAAAATTCATCGATCGCTTTAAAAATATCTCCATATATCACCACCGCAGTTCCAACACCCGAAGAGCTACCACGCTCTTTACTAGCTACAATATTCTACATTTTGACAGAGCCAAGACACGTTCCACGGCACTTCAGTTAGATGGATGTCATCCACTAAACCTAAAATCATGTGAAACTGCGGGATGATGATATCGCTTCTCTGCACGGCTGCTCTTCGAATAGCACCTTCCAATGCAATGTTGAATCGCAAATTCGATAGCCCGTCACCTTGCTTCAAACCATCTAACAACACAAGCAAAATCGATCTCTCACCTGCTGTTCTGATGCCTAATCTTGAATTTGTTTTGATTTTTGTTGGAAAAACATGTTCAAAAATAATCCGCCACAGCTCATTGCGTTTAACTGAATCATAAGCCGCCTTGGAGTCTATAAATAAATGGTGAGACTGCAAGTTGAATTCCCGAAAGTTAACGAGAATCTGTCGCGAGATAAACAGTCGAAGAGTGTCCTCGCATACTGCACGCAAAGTCTCTTACAGCAGCCTCCGTCTAGGAAAGAGGATCAGGAGGGAGTTTTATATGCAAAGTTGATTCCAAATGTTGTTTCCATAGCACGGCCACATCCGATCATTCGGTAATCAGGTTCCTTTTCTTGACAGTGCATATAACTTGAGTTGGTATGATCCGGTTCCTGATTATGTTGATCGTTTTAAAAAAGCTTCTCGTTTCGCCCCTTTCGAGGCAGTTTTCCGCCTCCACATGTAAACGATGCCAATGCTGGCGATTTTTACGGCGGTAAAGTCTCTTTTCGGCAGTTCTAGCATTTAGGGGGCTGCAGTATGCGTTAAATCACTCACTGAAAGTGGCTGCAGCAGTAGTATTCAACACTTCTCGCTCATAGGTGTACTTCCACTGTTCTTTCAGGTTCTCCCAAACTCATTCATCGATCGCTCACCAGTACCGTGGACCCCCGTTCGTTTGACCGTTTTTAATCTGAACACTTTTTAATTTGAACCCCGCTGGTTTCCACGATGTGCAAATTAAAAATGGTTCAAATGTCATTCTAAACATGGCACCATTTGCCTTCACAGATAATGCACATAAACACGATTTGTTTGTACTGATCTAGCGTGTTTAATCCTAGTTTGATCAGTTTCACATTTCGTTTCTCAATGATTACGATAGAAATCCGATCGGGGAATAACATATTCGCTGCTTGCAACTACCAACTAAACGAGACTAAATCAAACCACCAAAACAATAACAAAGAGCAGGGCGGCCAGTTCATACAAGTTTCAGCATATTTAGGGTTGCTAGTTGTTCAAATTGAAAACGAACCCCGTTAGTTTGCATTAGGAATCGTTCAAACGAACGGGGGTCCACTGTATTCCGAAAATAATCTGCAGTAACTCCTTCCACCGATAACCGCCGAATATACAGTCGATTCTTTCTCGTTGGGGTCGTGCTAAATACGTTAGACTACCAGACGCAAATCATGCTTTCTAGAGATAATGATCCGAGCCTACGATAGGTACCCAGTAGGACCGTACATCTGTGACGTCCGAAAAGTGCGGACCAGGGTCGATTTGAGAGCAGGCCTCTCTATTAGATTGTTTCCAGGTATGCTTCTGAATGTTCCCTCGGGCAAGATGCATACTGCAGATAGCCACTCTTCTGGCTGCAGCGAAATCGATTGTCGCTTGTGGTAGAGCGGAGGTCTTCTCTACCAGTAACAAGGCAAAAGAACCCTCCACTCTATGTTTTTTCCATCTTCTTCGCTTGCTAATATGTATTCCCCTTCAAATCAGTTATTTCACGCACTGCTGGTTTTTTTCCATGTGTGGACTCATTACTGCGACCAGTATAGTTGATCTATTGTAATATCGCCCGGGTGTTTGCTGTATGATCCGCACTGCATTTTTTTTGCTATAATCGCTATTGAGTGAGCGATATGCTTATTAGATTTTATGCGTGCTTGTGTGTATTGGGATTTACCCTTCCTTCAACGCTTGATCTACTTTACCCACTTATTCCTCACTGCCAGCACTATCCCATATTATAGCCGTCCCTGGCGAGGACACCTTCGTTCCTCTGACCAGTACACTTAACTCTAGGAGGGACTTTTGCACTGTCAAGAGGCTTCAGTGGGTATATAGAATTCAGCATGAAGGAAGGGTAAATGAGGGGCCTGAGAATAAACCCATACTAGGGAGGAGGGAAAAGTAGGCTCGATTTCCAGTTTGAATGCATCGTTGGATCTCTTTACTCGTATTATTGTCGGCGGTGACCACAGATCCCAAATATACGAACTCATCAACCACTTCCAGTTCATCACCATCAATTGTCACTGCCCGTGGGAGGCAAACGTTGCTTTCTCTGGAGCCTCTTCCTACCATATAATTGGTTTTCGATGCATTGATTTGTAACCCTATCCTCCTAGCCTCCGTCTTTAGTCTGGCGTAGAATGTTCCGCCGTTCCAAGGCTTCTAGTAATAATGTCGACAGGTCGTCTGCGCAGGCTAAGAGTTGGCTACTCTTGCTGAAGATCGTTCCTCTCGTTTCGATGCCCGCTCGCCGGATCACACCTTCAATGCCGCGATAGTTACAGCAATCTAGCCGGTCCCCCTTTTTGTAGATGGGACAGACTACACCTTCCATCCATTCCTCCGGTAGTTTCTCCTCCTCCCAAATCCTAGAAATTATCCAATGAAGTGCCGCTGCTAGCGGTTCTTAGCCATTTTTGTATAGCTTTGCCGGGAGTTGGTCCTTCCCGGTGGCTCTATTATTCTCCAGCTGACGGATTTCTCGCCGGATCTCTTCGAGATCAGGTGCCGGCACGCTGTTGTCGTTTGTAGGCACTCCAAGGTTAACTTCCATTGCGTCTCCTGCTGCTATATCGCTGTTGAGGTGCTCATCGGAATTCAAACCAATCATTTCATGCACTCAAGGTGTCCACTCCTAGCATCGCGGTTGCGGCCTCGTTAATGGCCGAGCGTATCCTACTTCATCCGTTTTCGAGGGTCGAAGCATCTAGCTCCAGAGAGGAAGGCAGAGCTTCATCCAGCATGCGCGTAGTTTTCGGCAACTGGCGGGTTGTTTAGCTGCCGAATGATTAACCGAGAAGGACGGCTTTGTCGCGAGGTATAAACCGTCGAAAGTTTTGAACGCACGTGTACTGCTACTAGTTAAAAGCAACGATTCGAACCACTACTTTTTTATGGAAGTGCGTTAAAGACTTTCCGTTGTTACCAACATTCGGTACCGTCGCCCGCCACAATACAATCTGGAACGACTCAAGTTACTTGTGGTTGTTACTGAGTACGCGCACTGCCTTGAGGTCGCACTGCCGAGTAAGAGAGAGCTAGACGAAACCCGTCTCGAGGACTGCTGGGATAGTGTTAAAATGCCATCAACGGCGCAGCGGAAGGTGCCATTGGGTTCGCTAAGAGGAGTCAACATAACGACTGGATGTTAGGATGTTGGATGTTGAGGATGTTGAGGGTGTTAGATGAGAAGCATGCAGCGCGGACGTCGATGCTACAGCAGGGGACTCGCCAAAACATGGACAGATACAGACAGCAGCACTACTATGAGCACCTGAATGGCACGAAGACGGAACACCAAGATAGCAGCAGGGCTTAAAAAGGGATCGCAAGTTGAATGTGACTGCCGTGAATGCGAACTTTCCGCATTCACACTCCGCTTTTTGAACGATCATTTGACTATTTTTTGAATCCAGTCAATCTGCCGCTTGCGCTGCTGCCGTCTTACAATTCATGCGGCATCTCAGCAAAAACAAACAGTCGATCTCCCGTTTTGCTTTGCGCTTTGAGAATATAAACTGCAAACTGACTGGAAGCGGTGACGTATTTTTTCGTTTCTCTTTTTGTCTCCAAATCGGCTGCTCACAGTAATAGTTTGTCACCCGGACGTCGGTCGGACGCAAGCAAAATATTCGTTTGTATTGGACGGAGTCCGACCAACTTCTTCCATGCACATGTAGTGGTTGTTTTTTTGTAGTATTGAATCATACGATTGTGCGGTTGCTTTTCGTTAGCGTGGTGATTGCCAGTCATTTGACTGTTTTGCAGTCATTCGCTGCTCCAAACGGTAAAGGCAACTTGATCGAAATGAAAATGTCAAAAAGTTTTAGAACGCGTTCGTTCTGCTGCGTGCCATCGGCGTTTGACTGAGCAAACTGCCAGTTTTGTTATGCATAGCGTTCGTATTCCACCTCTAAACGGACAGTGTGAACTTGAATGCGCGTTGGTGTGACTGCGGTAGAAAAAAAGGATCGGTCGAAGCGCTGATAGCAGGGAGAATGACTACTTCAGTTTTCATCTCGAATCTGGTTGGTACCAGACGCAGAGGTGCGCAGCGTGCTCGATGGTTTGACCAAGTGAAACAGGACCTGGAAAGTGTGGGACAGTCGAGAATTTGGAGACGCACAGCCATAGACCGAGTTAGCTGGCGAAATATTATATTGCAGGGACAGCGAGCCAGGGTAAGTAAGTAAGTTCTTCTAATTGATATTTCAATTGGTAGGGTGGGGTGGAGCAAGACGGGTCACGGGAAAAGATAGGTCAGTTGCATTAACATGAAAGTTTTAGCTCAATCCAAGCCAACGATTTTTTCATATAGTACCTAAAGTATTTATTTCCTTATTTAAATTGATACTTTTCGATGAAAAAGTACCTAAAGTAATGTTCTTTTATAATCATTATAATTCGTAACTTATCTTTTACCCGTTTTCGATAGAAAAATTTGATTGTAAAATCGCAGCATTTCTTACGCGATACATGAAACGATACAAAACGAAGCAGATCCAATATTTCGTCAGCAGAAAAAATAGCAACATGTTTTCTGTGTGCTTTTATCATTTCTAAAATCACATAGGGTAACAAAATTTGTTGAATACTGCAAAAGTTTTAAATAAACATGTATTTTGTTCTACCAGCTCAATAGGGGCAAGATGGGTCACATTGAAAAAGACTTGTGTGGCACCCTATGTTCGTCCATATATCTATATTTTTGAGTTTCTTTATTGTTGTTATCAAATAAGTGGCTAGTTTTTAGTTGGCCCGGCATATATTTCATCCACAGAATAGGTAATGCGGCAAAAGGTTAATTTTCCGACATTTCTCTTTTTGTCTAATATAAGTTTTATTTTGTTTCGTTTTATTTATTTTTGTCGCCAATTTTGAAATATATAAGCCGTTTTTCTGCAGTAACAATGAATAATTTTGTTTCTGTAAAAGATTCATAAAGGGTTTCGATAAAAAAAATCGCTTTTTGTTATGTGACCTATTTTGCCCCGCATTTTGACCCATTTTGACCCATCTTGCCCCGTACTTTTTGAGAGCTTAAAATAACATGGTTTTTAAATGTACCTATTCACAAAAAATATATAATCCTCGAAAAATCGGACTTGTGGATTTTTTCGGGAGAGTTACTCCATCTAAATAAATGATAATCGGATTAAAATAGAATTCGTAGAAAAACGCATAAGATACTTTCCTTAGGTGACCCGTCTTGCCCCACCTGACCCTACATAGAAAAACCATTTATATTTAGGGTCAGGAGCGTTGTCGTCTACTTCTGAGCTATTGAACGTAAATTATTAATTATATTCGAATGCGTGTTTTACAATTCAAAAATATAACTGTTTTACCACATTAATTCATTAGCTACTATGCACTATTGATAGAAGCGTACAGAAACCGAAACAAAATGTACAGTTTAAGAATATTATATCAATGGACATTTAAAAACCACTTTTAATGCCTTAAAACAATAACAGAGCTTTCACTGTTCCAATATTTAATATAGTATGTTACGAATAACACAAACCACGACATTTTTATAATCTTATATATAAAAATGGAAGTGAAAAAGTTCGACCGCGCATCACTTGAGATCACTTTCTTTATTGTGTTCGTTTCCACCACCGCTATGTTTTTACGGCGAGAAAAGTTGAAAAATTTACTCGGAAGATAGGAAAACTCGAAAAATTAGTTTTCCATATAAAACCCGCAACGCATTGTATGCGCCATGTCGTTGGCTGCTATGATCATCGTACGATTTTTTGCAGCACCATTGTCGTATTCAAACAAACACGTGGTTACCTTCATTGGAATCGCCACATCTAACAATGCTATTAAACATTTTGGGGGTTTACAATTTCAGAAAATAACCATTCAATAGGTCCAACTTATTAATCAACCTAAACTCAAGCCTAAAGTGTCAGCAATAAAATTCGTTAATTTCATTCATTCGTTCATTCATTTATCAAATTTATGAAATAAACACGAATCATTTTTATTCCTTTTTACATCGGATGCGTAGCCGGAAGATCCAGTGCAGGTTAACAAAAGGTTTAAGCACTAAATTCACTAAATTGCCACTTCCCAATCGTCAAATGAAGAATACATTTTGCATATGTTAACGGATTATGAGCATATTCGGTTTAACTGAATATCAAGCTAATAAATCAACAGTAAGAGCATATGATTTAGAATTTTTTTAAAAATAGTGAACGAAGCAACTATTATACATCGTATTTAAGGGATCAGTCCCGGCGTAGTGGTTAGCATTCACGCCTTTCACGCCGAGGACCCGGGCTCAAATCCCAACCCCGCAGAAGTCACGAATGACCCAAGCTGGTTAAAGTGACTATAATCAAAACAAAAAACAATCGTATTTAACTTTCAGTCGATTTCATTTCGTATTAGACTCTTTAGAGGTGTAAAAAGGTTTATAAAATGACGCTTTTATGATAAATTGTTTTAGTGCGTGAATTACCAAAGGAACAATACAGCGATCAATTGATTTTGTGGAATAATAAAATTTAGTTTGTTTTGAGAATTGGGAATAACAGTTATCGAGATTCAGCAATGCAATTCCTTTGGGTAATTCTTATCAATAGATTTATGAATCAAAAAAAAATAAAAATCTGATGACTATTGATATTGAATACATATCAGAATATAAAATTGGCCCTTAAATTATCGAGAAATTCCAAAGTTGCAGCAGACGATGTTAGCCGTCGTACCAAATTTTACAACAAATATATTAACATCCAGTATTACTATTTTTAACCAGCAGAGTTTATAAAACAAGACTCAATGCAACTACCACAAACATGACTGTTGATATTGTGGGGATTGGCAAACCAACTTTTACACCGATATGCATTTCTTACTAATGACTTAATACAGTTGTTAAATTTAGACATTCTCTGAAATCCCAGCGTTTAATAAACCAAACGCAGAACTCCTTAGACAACGGCAAAACTTGACTTATACCTAGAAAATATCCCTTTTTCTAAAACGCAGCAGGAGTTCATCTGAAGTTTACATATCGTATATTTAGCCCAATTTGTGGCAGTACGAAGTTTGCCGGGTCTTCTAGTATCAAATATAAACATACATAGTTATAATATCAATAAATACAAATATTAATGATCTTCTACTCAAATTACATAGTAATAATTGTAAGTAAGCGACATTTAAATCATAGATAAGCAAACATTCGATGTTTTATATAAATTTCTTAAAAAAGACACTAATTGAACTGGTTCATCTTCCTGTGACAGAAAATAGCTTATCAACCCTATTTACTGTAGTGCACTCAACCGCAACATTCATGAATAAATAACCAAACGTTACCCGTTCGTGGGTCCTCGCCACCGCCAGCACCGCTGAAATGAACTGGTACAATATTGAAACTAGCCACAGGGTAGTCATTGCGATATGAATCCGCTCGGGAAGAGTAATTTGCTTCGTCCTGTCAATTAGCTGATACAACTCGAAGCACTGCAAGCTACAAACAATCATGCAGAAAACCGTCAACATTAGAGCTGGACCGGTAAAATACGTAAGGTAAAGCGGTCTAGTTTCATTGACACGAGCCAGAAAGTTCAGCCATAAATACACTTTTCTGTGAGAAATTATATCGTCTGCACTACTACTGATGATTTCTCTGTCTATCACGTCGAAGTAAACTCGAATAGCCGATGTTATGGCTGCACTCAGTAAGACATTTCCAATTCCAGGAATTGAAAATATACCCATCATAAATGACGGCATTACTAATTTATAGTTATCCGTTAGAACTCCAATTACGGCACTCAACCCTCCGACAACGCTGATGTAAAATACTATCGTGAGTCCAATCACAAATCGTACAAAACGGTTGATACCAGTGAAGTTGAAATTGCTCCTGAACTGACATCGCAGATCGTTTTCAATTTTCAACAAACTGTTGATCAAGTCAATAATTACAATGTTATGCGTCAACCCATTCCACACCGAAACAAAACTGGCACAAATGAAAAATCCTCCGTACAACACTCGAATCACAAACTCTAATGTGCTTAACTGTCTCCGGAATTGTTGTTCAGCGGTCGGCCGGTAAAACGCTACCCAGTACCAAACAACAATCAATATAACTACGCATTGTAGCACTATTTTCCGAAAAGAAAACTTTACCGCACGAAACAAACGAGTCTCGCTATCGTAACTGATAGCCGTCTGATTAAATAGATTGGTAAAGTTAGAAACGATAACGATAGTTCCGGCCAGCGCCATTTCGCTCGGTCGACTGCTCTACCCGAAATCAACCGCAAAGGATCACATTACAATCCGCAAACGGCGTGTCGTGTCAGCGCCCGGTGGCGGGGTGCCAGAGGACGCTCGAAAAAACAGTTCGAATGAGCGCGTAGTGTGTAGTTCAATACAATGAAACTTTTAATGTGTTGTACCTAATGTCAGGATAGAAGAAAATGTCTGATGATGACATTAAAATAGATTGATATTTCTATTGACGCACCTTAATTGATTGCCTTTTGTGAGAAAAGGACATAAAGGGGGGTCCCAAGGTTCACATAAAAAAATATTTTGTCTGATATGGTACATTTCTATACATTCAGTCAAAATTTTCCGCCAGGGCATGAGCACTACATCTCGTACGTACCAGTGCTACTTTTTGAACTATTTTTGTACCTATTTCAAATAATTTTGCTCACGATGAAAACCAAAATATTACCAAAGGCTTCTCCAAAACTACAATAACTGCGTTGATATTTTTTCGAATCGAGACGTATGGTGTTCTGTTTTTGTCTGCAATGGAATATTGACAGAGATAGGTACATAACAAAGACGAACGAGAAACATATGTGTTTCCTAGCTTTTCAAAATGAATTAAAGGAGGGTAATATAAAGCAACGTTTAAGAAGTTGTGTACCGCATTCTTTTAACCAAGTTGGGGGATTCCATGGATCGAACCAAGCTGTAATCGGAGCATTATAGCCGGATTCGAACTCACTCCTCCTACCAGGACATGTGACTCGCCGGTGGTAATGATCCTTTGAACCACACAGGTGCTAGACAAAAAAGAGACTCCACAACCCCCTTATTAAGGGGATTGGAGTGAGGTGTGAATTCGTAATCTTTGGATACTTTCTTTGAAACATAGGTGTATAGTAGTATCGCGATCGTGAAGTTGCTGTGGCACTTCACAATTTAGCTAGTTTAGTAACAATTCCGGAATCCCCAAGGTAGAATCTTGGGATCACTACTATTTTTGTTGTTTATCAATGATATCATAAAGTTATTACTTCTTGATTACAATTGTTGTACGCTGATGACACAAAAATCTACTAGCTTATTCAAATTTGTGATGATTCCTTCAGTCTCCACATTAATAACTTGGTCAATTGGTGCAACACACATGCTGAGTACATCTTTCATAGTGAAGGGTGAGATGCGGAAACGGGTGCAGGTTAAGAATCAAGAGCCGGTTCTTCAACATAAGCATCATCACCGTGCACAGCCCTCACCTCAGAAGCACCGATGACAACAAGGATGAATTCTACGCACAGTTGGAGAGTGAATATGATCGCTGTCCAAAATATGATATCAAGAACGTCATCGGGGATTTCAATTCTCAGGTCGGCCAGGAGAAGGAACACAAACCGGTCATTGGAGGGTTCAGCACACCTCAGCTGACCAATGAAGTGGGCCTCAGACTTTTCGACTTCGCCGCCTCCAAGAATATGGCCGTACTTCTACACAAGTACACCTGGAGGTCACCAAATCAGACAAAATCACAGATCGACCACGTTTTGATCCATGGTCGGCACTTGGTCGGATGAGAAGAACGCTGCGTGGGCGACCACTATCCTGAATGTCGCCTACAAAGTGCTGTCCCAAATCATTTTCCGCTGACTATCACCAATTACGAACAGATTTGTGCGAACTTATCAAGCCGGCTTCGTCAAAGATCGGTCTACAACGGATCAAATATTTACAGTACGGCAAATGCTCCAAAAGGGCCGTGAATACAGAGTTCCCACGCATCATATGTTCGTTGACTTCAAAGCCGCATATGATATCATCGACCGGAAAGAGCTATGGGAAATCATGGACGAGAACAGGTTTTTTCAGGAAGCTCATTAAACTGATTCAATCTACGATGGATGGTTCACAATGCTGTGTTTGAATTTCGGGTGGATTGTCAAGTTGATTCGATTCATACAGAGGGCTTCGTCAAGGTGATGGTCTCTCATGCCTGCTGTTCAACATAGCTCTAAATGGTGTTATGAACCGAGCGAATGTCAACACGCTGGGCGCGATCTTCAGCAAATCAAATCAATTCGTCTGCTTTACCAATGACATGGATATTATCGGCAGAACATCTGCAACGGTGGCTGAACAGTACTCCACACTATCCAGCTTTCCACGAGCGATAATGGCGGTTATTGAGCACAAGTGGGCACAATCTTTTGACATTCATTGTAGGAGCATCGAGTTCGCCCTGACGGAGTTATTATGGAAACGTCCATGATTGTTTGTTGTTCGAGGTTAAAAATGTAAACATTGTTTCATTTTGCAACTCAGCTGAAGAGGAACATAATTGAACGGATAAGAAGTTTAATGGATTGTAGCTTCGCAGTTTTGGGACATTTCAGAGAGAATGGCCAAATACGCAACGGAAAGTTTCTCATCAAAACGAGATGCTGTTCGAGAGCAAACTTGGCAACGGCTCGACCAATATGAAGTTAATGTTTGCCTCTAAGTGCACTCGAATGTTTAATTAGCACGATTGTAAAAAGTAGCCTGAGTCGGCGCTTTCAGAAAATTATGGCCGCAAACCACTACAAAAGTTTGAATCCGTTCAGTTATGTTCCATTTCAGCTGATCTGCAAAATGAAACAATGTTTACATTTTTAAACTAGAACAACAAACAATCCTGGATGTTTCCATAGTAACTCTGTCAAGGCAAACGCGACGCTCCTGCAATGGATGTCAAAAGATTGTGTCCACTTGTGCTCAATAGCCGCCATTATCGCTCGTGGAAAGCTGGATAGTGCCAAGCAGAAAATATTGGGTTAAAAGAAAATACGTCTAGGACAAAGTACACGCTGGCCAGCGAACCGAGGTCGACCGACGCCGCTTGGGCTGTAGTATAATGAACGTCGGCGATGAGTTGCAGGTAGTCGACGAATTTGTCTACCTTGGCTCACTGGTAACGGCGGACAATGGTACCAGCCATGAAATTCGGAGGCTTATTATCAGCGGAAGTCGTGCTTATTATGGACTTTACAAGCAATTGCGGTCGAGTAGACTAGGTCCCCGTACAAAGTGCACCCTGTACAAGACGCTTATTAGACTGGTTGTATTCTACGGGCATGAAAAATTGAGAATGCTCGAGGAGGGTCTCCGAGTGCTCGGAGTTTTTGAACAACGAGTGCTAACAACGATATTCGGCGGCGTACACGAAAACAGAGTATGGAGGCGGAGGATGAACCATAAACGTGCACAGCTCTATGGCGAACCCAGTATTTAAAAGGTGGCTAAAGCTGGACGGATACGATGGGCAGAACATGTTGCAAGAATGCCGGACAACTACCCTGCAAAGATGGTGTCTGTCTCAAATGCGGTACGTACAAGACGATCAACAGCGCAACAAGCAAGATGGTTAGACCAGGTGAAGCGAGATCTGGCGGAGAGTACTTGGTGTCAGAAGTGGAATTGAAATTGGAGAGCGGTAGCCCACAACCAAGTTTACTGGAGAAACCTTTTTCTACAGGCGTTGTCCTACGACGGCAAGCCACTTAAGTAAGTAAGTAAGTACAACGCGTCCACGCTTCGTATCTTTATTGGTTTCAAAGCAGTACACGATATAATCGATCGAAACCAGATATGACAAATAATGCAAGAAAATAGCTGCCGGATAAACTGAAGCGACTTATCAGAGCTGGAAAGGCTTACGTGCGCATCTCGGGGACACTCGAGTCTCTTCAAGAGGCGGTAAGGGTTGAGACAAGCCAACGGCTTATCCTGCATGCTATTCAACATCGCTCTTAAGAAAAGATCCGACGAGTGGGCATCAAAACGAGAGACACGATTTTTACCATAGGTAACCTACTCCTAGGCTTTGCAGATGACTTTGATATCATAGCCAGGAACTTTGCGACGGCGGAAGCAATCTACGCCAGACTGAAAGTGGAGACTAGGAGGATTGGGTTACAAAAGGAAAGCGTCAAAGTCTAAATACATAAGAGGAAGAGGCTCAAAGGAAACAAACGCGTGCCTCTCACGGACGGTAACCGTTGACAGCGACGAACTAGAAGTGGTAGATAAGTTCGTGTATTTGGAATCGCTGGTGTCCGCGGACAACAATACTAGTAAGGAGATCCAGCGGCGCATTAAACCGAAAAACCGAACCTAGTTTGCTCTTCGCAAAACACTATGATCAGGAGCGTCCACCGCCATACGAAGCTGACAATCTGCAAAACTCTGATTAGACCGATTGTTCTTTATGAACTTGAAGCCGTGATGCTGTGCTCGGATGGCATTCCCCCCTTGCCGTGTTCAAGCGGAAGGTACATCAGACGATATTTGGCGGAGTACAAACTGAAAGCGGAAAGTGGCGTATGAATCATGAGCTACATGCATTGCTTGGAAAGGTTCATAGCTCTGGTCAACATCCACTGAAAGTCAATTGGTTACGGTGAGCTGGACACGTCGTAAGGATGTCGGACGACAGTGTGATGATAACAGTTCTCTTCAACAATCCCACTGGCACCAGGAACAGAGTCTCTTAACGTGCAACGTGCTCGCCCAGGTAGAAGGTGATTTGCGACTTCTGAGACGACTGGGAAATTGGCTACGAGTGGCCCAACATTGAGTTGAATGAAGACGACTGCTTGAAACTGCATGAGCCACCCCGGCTCTAGGCTGCTGACGACGAAGACAAGGTGAAATTAACGGGAAATTAGCAGTCATGAACTTTTCGTCGGAGAGCCCAATTTCGGAAGCAGTTTTTGGGGCTAAACGCGGGGTTCTGTTTGAAAAAATGTAAATACTGCGTTCTTCTTGTCAATGTGAACACAGCGAATATATTTTCATGAACAGAATTTTTGTTTCAAACAAAAAAACTGCTTTTGAAATTGGCAGAATTGATGACTGATAATTTCAGCTTAACGACAACTTTCAAGGTCGAACTTTTCCATACATTTTACGTGTGACAGCTTTGCTTCACAGGCGCGGACCACCATTACGAGTGTACCCCATTAGGCATACGGACGCTAGGCATACGGACGTTAGGCATAATGGACTTCAGATATAACGGACGATAGGCATAACGGACAGCATAATGGACGATAGGCTGCGTTTGTAGGTTTGTAGCTGATGCATCAATGAAAAGAAGAAGAAACTTGAAAATTAAATTGTTAATAAACAATAAATAAATAGCAGAGCTAAAATTAATTGTTGCATCTTTCACAACTTTCAAATTCTACTGTGACGCTCACTAAAGGTCCATTGGTCGGATTTGGTTTTGTTTCTAATTTTTCTCCAAATGCCCCAATAGAACATATTTTCTTAAATTAGCTAGACATTCCCAAACTGCTAATTTTAGTGTTTTCTTTTAATAGCTCTACAGTAAAAATAACACGTTCTCTTACGGCTGTAACAGCAGACCATGGGGGTTTAACATTGATCTTGAGACTTATCTAAAACAGTAGGTAATAGTACAAACCTGATTCATCACCTTTTCGACGATTGTAATCAAATATATCAACGGTGTGAATTGGACTGCAATCCACGACATATTTGAAAAAATATGCCAAGTAAAGCTGATGTGAATAGTTTGATCCAAGCTTTCATACAGCAAAAACAATAGTTTAACAACCTCAATTACCACGGCTGCACTCATAAAAAGAAAGGGTACCCCGCAATACATACTACAGCTTGACATTATTTTGCAAATCTGACTATGACAAGTAAAAACATTCGTTACGATTTGAATGTTTTTGTTGACTTCAGATACAGAATACGCTTTTCTGACACAGCTTTTAATCTGAACAGATAAATAGTCATGCTTGCTTTGTATCACAAACATCACTGTTATCAGTAATATCATATAAAAACTGCTCACAATTTCCATAGTCAATATCATAAGATAGTAAACAAAACGAAGCCACTTGTTAGAATTATAACACAACCAAGCACAGAGAAAACCTTGCACGGCACCATAATAGAACAACACTAGGAACATCATCCGTTTATAGAGCAGTTTAATTCTTAAAATTCTGGGTCTATAATCCATTGCTGATTGCATTTCACTATCAAGTCGCAGTAAATGGTTAAGTGTTCTTAACAGATGTTTACTGTGCAACAAATTTGATAATATTATAATAATATGCTGTACAAATACCAATTCCGTTTGACTGGATCCACTCTTCAATTGCAATCTATTTTCAACGTTAAGACGAGGTATCGTAATGCAAATTGTGCACAAACAAATAAGATTCAACAGCAAGATGCAAACTTTTCTATGATTCCTAGATGGACGAAATACTTTGTTTGTGCTGTCACATTGAATTGTTGTTAGTGCAAAAATATTTGTTTTGGAAAGTACTGCAGAAAACAATTGCAGCAAGTCGTCCATTTTTGTAAAACATTCGCGAACATATGAAATTATCTAATGGTACCTTTTTTACGAGTTACTGATCTCTATCTATGTATATTTTAATAAATTGCACTGGGCTAGAATTAATCGCGGAAGTCGAATAGCGATTTCACTAATGTTTTTCAAGGCGAAATATTACGGTAATGTTGTTTTGTATTCATATTTAATAGATACACATTAATCTTAGTTAGTAGCAGGGGCGGACTGGGAGCCAAAGGGCCCACCGGGCCTTTGAGATTAGGGGCCCCAGTTTGCAATATTCGCATGATAGAAAATTAACACAAAAAACGACATCTACTCAAAAGACATCAGCGTTACAAGGACAGTAAATCGAATGAATATGGGCTCTATTTTGTAAGTCATGTCGTGCAACTCAACTCGACTCAGGCACTGTCGAGTGTCGAGTACCGGGAGAACGGGCAGCATAGCGGCTCGATGTTCGAAACAAAACAATCTCAGTCGTTATTAGGACCGAGTTACCAGTTTTTAGCGTATGCGTCATATTAGCGGTTCACGGTGCTTTAGTTTGGACCAGCCCGGTGTCACCAATACACTCTCACATATGATTTGACAGTACCCCCATACTGATGGGCCCCTCGATGCTGGGCCCCAAACAACAATGGCCGCTCCATATAGAATTTCTATGAACTGATTTCCCGCCCAGTGCTTTTGACGTTTAGATTTTAGTCATAGAAAAATGGCGATGTGCCGGGGGGGTCGGGTTGGATGCTTTTTTCTTCAGATCATTCTTCGCTACTTTGAGTTTTAGTTTGTTCAACCACCACCACAGATGCTGTTCTATCGACAATATCCATTTCATTGGGAAAGCAGACGAATTAACTAGATAGCTATCCCTGGAATTGAACTCTTGGATTCTCCTATAAGAATACTGCTTTTATAAGCAAGGTTTTCTGTGCGAATCCTCTGTAGAATTTCTTCACACGATTCCAATGTGAGGAACGAGACTCTGCGCGAATCTTTTTGGTTCGTCCTGGTAGAGCTGCGGAAAAAAGAACCCACCATCTAAAAACGCCAGTACGAAGAGCACGTGCTCGCCAGTTCAGAGGAGAGGTTCGTCAGCAATGACACACGGAGTTTCTACAAAACGGTCAGGTGCAAGATTTTTGCCATGCCTGTGATGTGCAATGATAGTGCTGGCAACCTGCTTACTGACAAAACGACAGTAGCAGCCAGGTGGAAAAGTATTTCCAGATGCTGTTGAATAGTGTAAGTATGAGAAAGCTCACACTGCCCTGCTGGCTCGCTTTATCTTCCCAGGGGCGTAGAGTGTTCGGGGGACTCAGCACATTCGACTACTTACCGTCACAATCAAGCAAAGCGGAACAACGACAGAAAGTTCAGGAGAAAAAGGAATCGGCTCTAAACTTAAAAACTAGTGTTACATTTGAACTACAGTCGATATTTGTATAACGCGGGTAATTGGGACCGCGTTATAAGAAGCGCGTTATACAAGTACACGTAGCATATGAAAATTGAGTTAATTGGGGCTATACCTGAATTTTACGAAATTTTGAATCAACACGACCATGGTTCCTTTGGGAAAGATGTTAAGTATATATTTTTTCATCTTACAGATGCTTGGTGAGACAGAAAAAATCGCCTCTTGGTCTTCCAGAGCTTCCGGAACATCCGGTAAATTTTCATTTCTGTGAAGTCTTCTCATAGCTTCCAAATTCTTTTTAAAGTTCCTATGGCTTATTATTTGGCGTAAAATAAGTAAAGTAAACAATCCGTACTATTGAGAAGCCAACATACGATTCTCCGACAAATACGGAACATCCGTAATAGTGGTCAACGAGCGAAAATTGTTCTTTGAGTTCACAATTATCTTCATTCAACCTCGAATTGAACAATGTGAAATGGGAATATAAATTCAGCGGTTTATGACTCAACCTGGCCATTATGAAATGCATTAAAAGATCCGATATTAAATGATTAAATTTGATGATCAAGGGCATCGAACTACTTATCGCGTTGACGAAAGCAATAAAGTTTTCGTAGCCTGTACGCTCTTACAAGAAGCCCCATTCTGAATTGTCCAGGAAAAGGTGAAAACAAAAGCA
Source organism: Sabethes cyaneus (assembly GCF_943734655.1). Lineage (NCBI taxonomy): Eukaryota > Metazoa > Arthropoda > Insecta > Diptera > Culicidae > Sabethes > Sabethes cyaneus. Next base: position 178,544,681 of record NC_071355.1, read on the forward strand.
ATAACACTTCTCTCTCACTTTTTCTCAGGCAAACCTCATAAAAATATTAGATACCGTCTACGCGGATTTCGGAATGGCCATGACATGGCTAACTACGATGGTTAGATTTATGTTAAAATTTTCCCAGAAGAGCACAATACCTGGTAAAGAGCTTATACAAAAGTTGATATATTTGCCATTAGATTTGTAAGTATAGTAAATGTTACCGGTAGTTCAGTTCACTATACCACATCTATCAAATTAGTATAATCAATATATATAGAATGCCAGTGTCGCTGGTGTTTCATGGATATTTTGGTGGCAAACATGTTGGTGGTTCGTGTCTTAGATACGGGAACAACATTGTCAAATTGCCCAATAGAAAATTTTCCTGCCGACGAAATACCCCAAAACGACCAAATCGGGTGGTTTATCCTACGTGATTTACGGAAAAGCAGAAGGATTTTTTATTGGGTTGCCTTTTCAGTTTGACAATGAGATTCTCGTTTCGAATCGAGCACTCACACATATGCGCATACAACGTAAATACATAATTTTCAAATGTGTGATGTTTATCACGAGCACTGCAGCGACACTGGCATTCTATATATATTGATTCTACTATCAAATTACACTAGCAAAATTGGTAATTTCAACAAACTTGCGAAATAACCTCGTTTTAAACAAATAGTCAGCGAACATTTGCAGTATTCGCATCATTTCTGTTTCTGAATCCGAAATGGTTTATATCAAACCTTTTTCAAATTGTAACGCGGACTTCAACATGAATTTTCACTTATTATTCACTTTGACGACAAATCCTAATTTTCCAGTGAACGTTTTGGCGGCCATGTCGAGTCGTGAGCGGCCTATTTAGTTGAGGATTGCTGATATTCCGTTTCATTTTGATCTGTTACAAATTAAAAACATTTGCATTTCCAGTGACCAATTTCAGGCAAGCTTTGAATTTTCTCCCGATAAACCATCTTATGGCCAAATTGAACCACAAATAGTCGTAATATACTTCTAGTGTAGTCAAATTACACTCAAAATATTCACGATAGGGTAACCAACGTATTTTGGACCCCCTCAGCAGCTGTACATAATTTGGACACTTACAGCAAAATCAAATGCAAGTGTCCAAATTATGTACAGCTGCTGATGGGGTCCAAAATAGGTTGGTTACCCTATGTTTTGAATTTTCCGGAGGACCACCTTATGGATTTCTAAGATCGTTTATTTATTACTTTTTTTTTAATTCGTATCAATTACCCGACATTAGTTAATTCAAAAATATTTCACCAATTATAACCAACTTTACCAATACGAAAATTTCGACGGATATTCCGGAATCTCCAGCAGGCCAACCCGTAACTTTGTGGTTTCTGTATATCACTTAGAGAGTCAACTGTTATGTGTCCTACAACTTCTTAAAAGACACCACGGTCGTATCTGTTCAAAATCGCTCAAAATTCGAGTTTAGCCCCAATTAACTCAATATCCATATGCTACGTGTATTTGTTATACGCGGAAAACCGCGTTATTGAAATATCATGGTACCCGCGCTATAGAAATCCGCGTTCTACAAATCCGCGTTATACAAATCTCTACTGTATTTATTTATCCGGGTTTAAGGTTCACTAATCACGTTGCGGTACCGATCACGAACACGACGCGTTGGGGCCCATCGATGACATGCAGGAAAACGGGAGAGAGGATGTACATACCACGACCGCTTCACGGTCGAATAGCGAGGGTTTCAGCACGATGACATATCCAGACGACTCCACCAAATGCGGGCTTAAGCCTTTGCCGCTCTATCGAGATGACGTCCAGTTTTAGGATTTCCAAGAACAGAGTCAAGAACGTGCAGCGCTGCCTTAGAATGCATCACGTGGTCTCGCTGGTACTTCGTTGCACTGTTTTTCGCACTAAATTCGGCTTCCTGTGCGTTACAATCGTCGTCGAACTTCTACGGTTGATACGGGTACTTGAACTACACGATACGTAGCACTTTTGTAGGGCGTATTTTGTTCCAAGGCCGGGATTACCACCGGACCGGTGTCCAAACACTCAGGGATTTATCTTTTCGCTTACAGCGCGACAGCGCTTCTCTTCAGTTCTTCAGCTTCAGACTTTAGATGTGGTTCCCCGTAAAGTTCGACTTCGACTGCCTTCTCCTTTTAGGCCTTTCCACCTTCGACCTTCCTTCATTCTCTATCTGTCTCGCCGACTATCTCCCTTCTTTCTTCACTAACCGGATCCAGTGCGTGCGTTTGCAGTTACTCGAATCGGTTAAGAGTTCCCAGGGTTGTGTCAGGATCAAACGGTTATGTTAGTGAAATGGCTTAAAACTATGTTAAACAAAAAATAACAAAATTTTAACAACAAAAATTTTAACAAACTAACAACAATGTATAAGAGCCGATAAACAAAACAAAACAAAATATTTACAAACTTACGAACTAAAGACGCTAAACTGAACAAACTTTCATTGTGCCGATCGATTTGGAAATGATCGGTAACAATAGAGAAGTAAACACGTAGATCAGCAGGTACAGGATAAGAATTTTGAGCGACGGCCAAACTGTGGAGCCACCAACAGAGGAGGAGGCCAAAAGAGCAATCAGTGAGCTGAAAAACGGTAAGGTTGCTGTAAAGGATGGTATCCTGGCTGAACTTCTAAAAACGGGGAGCGAGCAGCCGTACGAAACAATTCGCCAGCTCATTGTCAGGAACAGAATTTGGGAGGAAAATAAATATCGGAGGAGTGGTTGATTGGCCTCATTTCCCATAATTTTAAAAACGGACATCGACTTGAGAGTAAAAACTATCGAGGCATTACGTTGTTCAATTTTGCCTATAAGGTGCTCTCCTTATCCTGTGTTTTAGACTGCGTCCGTTAGCTGAGTTCTTCGTCGGAGAGTATCAAGCTGGGTTTCATGAGGGTCGCTTTACGATGAATCAGATATTGACCCTGCGTCTAGTAACTGACGAGATCCGGGAGTACAACTAGCAGACTCATCATATTTTTATGGATTTCAAGACGGCATACGATTCAGTCAAACGAAATGAGCTGTGACAGTTAACGCTAGGACATGGTTTTCCCACAGAACTAGTTACGTTGATTCGTGTGACGCTGGATGAGTAAAAATTATGAGTCAGAATAGCAGATGAGACCTCACGTGCTTTTTGAATTTACGGATGACGTCGATATCACCGAAATCAAAAGTAGAGCAGCGAAAGAAGACTTTAGGTCATTTATTGACAAATTGGGACTTACCATTAACACCGCTAAAACGAAGTACATGGCGTGGAAATCCAAATGGTGTTGGTGTCGAAGAGGAACTGAATATATTTTGCTATGCTCGTGAATGTGACAACGATGTAAGTCGCAAAATAAAACGACTAATTGCAGCTGCGAATTGGCCTTTACGCATTACATTTTGTAGCTGAAGTCCTGTAGCTAGCAAATTCGCATAAAACTGACGCTCTAGAGAACACTAATCCGTTCGGTGGCCCTTTACGGACAAGAATCATGGACGCTAACAGAAGCTGATCGACGAATACTTGGGGTTTTAACGTAAAATTTGGCAAAATCCAAAATGGAGTGTAGCACAAACGCATGAAGCTAATGAAGATAGTACAGTGTGGCAGTCTGCGCTGGGCTGGTCACGTGTCTAGAATGCCCGACGAAAGAGTAGCCAAAATTATTTTAAGCAGAGAATCAAGAAGAGACCGTAGACTTCGGAGTAGACATCGCACCGTCGCCACTGAAGTAAACTGAGTATGGAGCTAAAGCCGACAGTTCAATATTTATAAGTATTCAAATAACTGCGGATGAAATACTAATTCTACTTTTAAATCCTCAGAATTGAAGCTGGTAATATTTTCGGAGCTTGGACCCCAACAGCTCAACTTAAATGTTTTCATGAATCATGGGGCCCCAGCAATTAAACATTCGTGGGTCGTAAAAGTTCAATTGAAAAAGAAATTTTGGTTCAAAGTTCGGAGCCCCAATAGTCCCATTTGAAGCCGAATTTTCAATCAACAAATCGGTTGATTTCATGAATCATGGGGCCCAGCAATCGAACATTCTTGAGTCGTAGAAAAAGTTCATGGGAAAGAGAAATTTTGGTTCAAAGTTCGGGGCTCCAACAGTCCCATTTGAAGCTGAATTTTCAATCATCAAATCGGTTGGTTTCATAAATCATGGGGCCCAGCAATCGAACATTCTTGAGTCGTAGAAAAATTTCAATTGAAAGAGAAATTTTAGTTCAAAGTTCGGGGCCCCAACAGTCCCATTTGAAGCTGAATTTTCAACCATCAAATCGGTTGATTTCATGAATCATGGGCCCTTGCAATCGAACATTCTTGAGTCGTAGAAAAATTTCAATTGAAAGAGAAATTTTAGTTCAAAGTTCGGGGCCCCAACAGTCCCATTTGAAGCTGAATTTTCAACCATCAAATCGGTTGATTTCATGAATCATGGGGCCTTGCAATCGAACATTCTTGAGTCGTAGAAAAAATTCAATTGAAAGAGAAATTTTGGTTCAAAGTTCGGGGCTCCAACATGTAAGTTAGGGTTTAACTTTTACAGAATGAGCATGCAAGACTTACCTTCACCCCAGGGGCTGCCTACACTTCCGATCTTCCGAGAGTAATTTCACAAAGGCACCATCCCCTCCCTCGTGCCGCACTCTATATCGCTCTAGATCCACGGATTGCACGGCGAGGCCAACACTTGGCCCACTCGGCACAGCACTTCAGCGGTTCCGATTTTGCACCGATCCTTTCGCGTTGCGGACTGGCGGTGTGCTCCGGAGTCGACCCACTAATCGGTGGCCATCCAATTCCGTGGACACGTGGTTTCAGTTTCGCGCTCTTTGTCACTTCACTACGCTATCGAACTACTGGTCAGGGATCGGCCAGCTTGTAGTAATAAAAACCCGATTCACGCTCCTGACCCGCCGACACAGCTATAGCGAAACGGCTATCGAGTATTTCCGCGACCGACTTTAACTCCGAAAACTCCGAAACTCCGAAACGCACTAGGTAAAGCAAACTTCAGACAGCTCGCACGTCTGAAGTCGATGAGGGATCAAGCCCAAGAGACCGAAAGCCTGCCGTTGACTTTTTTTCCTACTGCCGCGTCCCGAGATTTGTGCGTTTTTTCTCTTTTTTTTATTGGAAGTTCCGCTGCTACCAAGGCTTGGTAGCGACGGCGTCTCGAGGAGGGGATTTTTTTGAAACTTTTAACAATACTAAGCCTAACTCCTATCAACCAACCAAATATACATTTTTTTAAATATTTTTTTATTTAATTTTAATTTTATGGGACTTTATGTTACATTTCCCCCGAGGTACAATAAAAAAAAATAAGACCAACATATTATTTTTTTTTTAACTTCAACTATCGACTGTTTCAATTACTACAAACTACCAACTATAAGCTACAAACTAAAACTACAAAATCTTCATTCTGGCAACAACAAAATTGGTCTCAATTCATATCACATTATTTAGCAAGAATTTCGAGTCGGGTGCGCGCATTGGGGTGACCCTCGTGATCGGCAGGCCATCACGGCGAGTCTGAATAAATTGTCTCACGGGGCGATTCGAAATTCCGATACTCTGGCAATTAGCAGAGGAGCGCTGGTTAACTAATTAGTTTGGTCCCATCTACAGTAGATAAATCTGTACGCTCTTCTGTGGCTTTTTGAAAGGATTGATCCGGTTTGGTAGACTACTGTTTTACGATAAATGGAATCCATTCTGACAGTTTGCTGATTGAGACGGTCGCTTCACATTTCACACGCCGTAGGTCGATCAACTGAGGTTTGCCTACCCTTATCGTTTTCAGAATGAAAACTAATGGTGGTCTTCAGTTTATGCACTTTACTACTAATTATTCTTCTTTTTTCTCTAATTGGAGGCCGGCCTTACTAAAACTTCCTTGCCTGTCGTGAGCAGTGACGTATTGCAATCGTACGCTCTTAGCCCTAAAAGCTAAGCATGATTGAACGACATGGTAAGATTCCTACTTTCTTGCCCAATCTGGCACCCTCTAATGAGAGGCATTAGACCACATAGGACATATTTCTTACTCTCCTACAACAGCTACAAGACAATGCTCTCTTTCCTATCGAGCAATTGATTATTCAAAGATTATTTAAACTACATAGCATGAATGAACTTCTCTCGCAACCCCTCTTGCAAATGATACTCAAAATAACAGGTCCATTACTGACGAAGTAGTCTACAGCTTAACTTTCACGGTTTCAGATGTTCTGCGGGCCAAATTCCTAATTTTTTCCCCTCTAAATCTTCGAGTTCATACGAACTGGTTCCCCTTTTTGCTACCACCCTACAAGGAAGGTAAACGGGAGCAAGTTTGGCATTATAGTATTCCCCGGCATTCGACTGCTTAAAATTTCGACGATAGATTTGTTGTCCGACTTCAAAGTCCTTCGGTCGCGACCGCTGTCTTAAGTTATACCGACAAGCGTTGGTTTGATAGGCTTTCAGTAAATTTTTTTTCACGATGTCATATATCTCGCTGCTAATCCGTTTTTGCTCGGATTCACGTAATTCCGGGTGATAATTCTCGTTTCGACGCATTCTCAAGTGGTCTTCACCAGTCACGGCTATTTCCTGACACCGGGTGATAAAGTATGGTGTTAATCCGGTAGCTGAGTGAACCGAATTATTGAACACGTGCTCGATATCAGCGATTTTGGTATCCCAACATCGCTGATCTTTCTTGCAGTACGTCCTGACCGCCGCGTTAATAGAACGATTGAGCCGTTCTACGGGATTGCCTTGACTATGGTGCCGAGAGGTCGTCCAGTGTTTTACTCCATATTTTACCAGCAAGGCTTGAAAGTCCTTGGATAAAAATGTTGTTGCGTTGTCCGTTAAAACGATCTCTGGAATTGAGTTTCTAAGAAACCAACTTTCGCGAAGCGTTTTACATAGGCTAGTAGACTCGATTCGACGCATCAAGTGCAACTGACACCACTTGCTAAACAAATCTTGGACAACTAACAGGTACATATAGCCCGATCGGCTTTTCGGTAAGGGACCCACATAGTCAAGTGCGACAATCTGCCAAGGATGGTCAGCTAATTTTTGCTTTCCCATCGCAGGGACGGTGGGCACCGTTGCAGGCTTGCATTCCTTACAAGTCCCACACTGCTGAACAACTTTCCGTATATCGGAGGCCATGTATGGCCAATAATAACGCAACTGCAAACGAGCTATCATCTTCTGTACACCTAAATGGAAGCCTTCTTCATGTTCTTCCTTTATTATTCGGCTACGGTTTTCAGGAGGTGGAATCATTTTCCACTCAAATCTCATATCAAAAGGCTCTGTATCAACAGGCACAAACTTCCACAATTGTCCGTCCTCGAGGCGAAAATCGGAATGGAGTTCCGGTTCTTGTTGAACCTTTTGAAGCAATTTTTCATACGAAGTAAGACTGTCACTGTTGGCGGCAACTGCGCAGATACTGCGAGATAGTGCATCGGGGACTATGTTATCGGTTCCCCGCCGATGCACGATAGTCATATCCAGATGTTGTAAATCCAGACTCCAACGACTGAGCCGGGATGATGGGCGCCATTTGTTGTTCCGGATGTATTGCAGGGCTGAAGCATCTGTCACTAAGGTGAAGTGACTACCCTCAATATATCCTCTAAATTTGTCAATAGACAATAACGCCGCCAGTGCCTCTTTCTCCGTAGCGGAGTAGTTTTGCTGAGCCGAAGTCAGCTTTTGAGAAAAGAAACTTATTGCCTTTTCGGACCCGTCTTGCAATTGTGTGAGAACGCCGGCTACCGCGCGGTCACTTGCATCTGTCTGCACTACAAATTCCTTTTCGAAGTCGGGATTTGATAATATCGGTGCAGTGATTAACCGTTCCTTAATAGTTAGAAATGCTGCTTCAGCTTCTTTGGTCCATCGAATTATTTTCGGCTTCCCGGTAAGAAGATCCGAAATTGGGGTTGTAATTGAGCTGAAGTCAGAGATGAACCGACGATAATAATTTATCATCCCCAAAAATCGACGCACTTGCCGCACGGTTTTCGGGGCTTCAAAATCAAGGATTCCTTGAACTTTAGACGGATCCGGTCGTAGTCCGTCGCAAGACAATAAATAACCCAGAAATGGTACTTCGGAACGGCAGAATTGCGATTTGTCGATATTTATAGAAAGATTCGCTTCCCGCAATCTTCTTGCCACTTCCTCTAATAGTTCAACGTGCTCTTCGAAACTGTCACTGGCTACTATCATATCATCGAGATATACAAAGACCTTGGGTTCGAGAGCACCAGCACCCAAAACCTTGTCCATCAGTCTTGACAAACTAGCGGGACTGTTAGTAAGGCCGAAGGGCAGCCGGGTATATTGAAACATCCCGCGCCCCTGGATGCAAAAAGCAGTCAATTGTTTTGATTCCTCACTTAGTGGTATTTGCAAGAAAGCATCTTTTAAGTCGATAGTACTTAAATAACGTGTTTTCCCTAAGCGACCTAAGATTCTGCCTACGTGCGCCAGTGGGTATGCATCTCGTTTAGTTCTGACATTCAATTTACGCGCATCTAGGCATAATCGAATGGATCCGTTTGGCTTTTTAATCGGCACTGCATTAAGAGCCCAATCGGAGACTGAATCCTCAATGATACCGAGAGAGAGCAATCGGTCGATCTCTTCGTTTAGCGCCTTATGAATGGAAGGTGAAAAAGGAAACGGATGAACACGTATCGGTGCTAAGTCTTTGCATTCTTCTTTCAGTTCTATTTTGTGTTGGGTCAGCGAGGTTACCTCAAGCTGACCGGACATAGCTGGTTTAAAAAGGGTTTTGATTCGTTCAATCTCTTCCCGCTGCTCGGAGCTAAGCTCAACGAGACAGGGTGGTGGAGTTGCTGTGAGATCTTCTGTTTCAATTGGGAGTACACAAACATCATTCATTGATATGTGTATATCAAAAGTTTTGAAAAAATCTACCCCTGCAAGGCATTCCACCGGCAGATTTTCGACAATTGTTGTCTCTAGAATTCTAATTTTGTCCCCGAAATAAAACGGCAAATAAATACTACCAATAACGGTTAGTTGATCTCCAGAAGCACTGGTCAAACGCAAATTAGAAGGGTGAATTATGGTATTAGGATTTCTCCAAATATGTGAGATTTCGTTAGCAATCAGTGTCTTCTGGCTTCCACTATCCAATAGAGTTCTGATCCTATGGTAAAAAACGGTAGGATATATAAATGGTCGATTGTCTGACATGACGGACAAAATGGAATTTATTGAGGTTTCACTATCGACATCTGAAGTGGGTTCATACCCTAGCATAAATAAAACAGAAGAAAGCCGGTCTTTATTATTAACACTAACCCTCAGATCACCCTGAGGTAAATGAGTTATTTCGGCTGGCCGGCCTCCCACCGGCTCTGGCAGTTTTTTGCACAAAATGGGCAAATGTGAGTGGGAAAACCGATGAATCCACAAGCTTGACAATGCACTCGGTAGGGTTGCGTACATTTCAGCGTCAAATGGTTTTGACTGCGACAATTAAAGCACACAAATTTTTCGTTCAGTGGCACATGTTTGCGGATCTGGGATTCCAGCTCATCATTTCTATTCTGTTTTGAAGGACCAGGTTGAGGATTAGTTTCATCTCTCTCCCCTGTTTCCTTTTGGGGTTTATCGGAGCTGTTTTCGCCGCCTCTATTTTTATTATTTTTCTGATCGCGAGGAAACGGTCGCTTTTCTTGCCCGGCGTCACGTTCCTTTTTATTAGCGTGCTGTGGATCAAAATGTCCTTTCTCATCACGCCCGCGATTCCAGAAATTATTTTGATTGGTATCTCTATTTCTTTGGTAACGATTACTATCACCTCTAGGTTTGTTATCTACCTGCACCGCGTGTGTGGGGGACTGATTAATGGGTTTTGAAAATAAATACGGGTTTGTGCCATCAACCTCCTGCCCTGCCACTTGCAAAGCGAAGAGATCTGTAAAGTGGCGTCCCAGCAGCGCTCTCTTATAATCGGCTCTCAGATTCCTACGCACTGTTGCGATAATGACTGCTTCAGACACCGGGACTGCTAAACTTTTATATCTTTTTTCCATATCGAGAAAATATTCGAGAAAGCTTTCGTTTCTTTGTTGCTGCCTTTGACTAATCTCGATAAGTAAGTAATGATCCAAATCGGGGTGTCTGAAAGTGGTTTTTAAAGTTTCAATCAATTCTGAATAAGAAGAGAATCGATGTTTGTTGCTGGTGAACCATAGCTTCGCTCTCCCGTTTAACAAGTTCCCAAATGAGCGAAGAAGCTCCGGCTCTGAGACTTGTTCCGATTTAGTCCAATCGTTCACTTCCCATAAGAAGTCATTCAAACCTATACCACGATCATTTCCCGCGTATCTCATCGGCCACTTTACCACTGGAATAGTTTTTACTCTGTTACAACCGGGTTCGAAATTAATATCTTGAAAGGGGTTTAAATTAGGTGTTGTTGAAGGAAGATTATTATTACCAAGTTCTACTCCCAGTAGGTCTGCGGTCGGTGGATCTCTTCGACTGAAGTTGGTGTGGGGTGTTGGATAGAATGTATGAGATTCACGTGGATCACCATTGGGTAAAACGGAATACTGTGGTATATACCTCGCACTATTGATGCCACCGCGTATGGGCATTTGGTTTGCCTGAGAAACTGGCGGCTGAATGTAAGGTGCTCTCGGGTAGCTAGGATATTGGCAATGCGAATTTTGATAAGTATAGTCGTTTGGTTTAGGTTGGCAACTAGAATGTTGCAGAGTAAATTCATTCGGATAAGCCGAATTAAAAGTTGACGGAACAAATGGCTGTAAATTAGAATATGAAGTGTCATGTCGCGCATATTCATGGGAATCAAACCGTTCTAATGGAACAGGCTGATTAATCGGTTGATAGTTTATTAGTTGAGTTCTCGTGGAGTGTGGGGATAAATCCAAAGGCTGATCATCGGTGTTCGTTGCATTATAATGCACCGATGCTCTTGGTAAACTAAAATTATCTTCCCTGAAAAAAGAAACTGGTGGTACTAGAACGGGTTCTACTTCTTGCGCAGGATCGAACTGAACCCGGCGTGGTTGCTGCACTTGCGCCGAAATTTGATAACGTGGAGCGGACCAGACAGGTTGTGGTGGTTCAAGCGACACATTGGTAAATGAACATGCATTAGTAATTGTCCACCTATATGCCGCTGAGATCGTAGTTTGTTCGAAAGCTAGATTGCTGATTCGCATAATTGATTGTATATCACTGACTGGTGTCGTAGCATATGTTTGATATGGGACTAAATATGGAGTCTGAACGGACGATTGTGTTGACAAAATCGACAAATCCAACACATTTGTGGAATTGGGCAGAGAAACTAAATCACCGGCTGGTGCAGTTGCTGTTGTATGAGCAAACGCATCTACTGAGCCTTCTATGCTGGACAACGACTGTGTACCCGGTGCAAGGCTATATTGTTCTCCCCCGTCGAATTGCTCTAAATAAGTCTGTATCACTTTAGAAAACAACCAGTTTGCCTCATTGGCAGTATTATGCAACACGAAAGTTTTTTTGAATAGCTTTAAACGGTTATACAAATGTAATAGACCTGTTTTTGAAACATCTTTCAGCAAGGCATCCGTCTTTAAATCATTCCACACTCTATTCAATCTTTCACGACAAATAAGTAGTTCTGCCTTAGGATTACGCTTGTATTTATAAACTCTCCCGATGCCCTCTGTCTCCTCACGCAGTGCATTTTTTATTTTACGACGGTTTACACTTATACTACACTCTTTTTCCGATAATAAATTTCTGATTTCTAACTCAAATATTAGTTCCTCTTCGGTGAGAAACGTGATTGACATTTGCTCTAGATAGGCTTTGTCTAGATTCATATTGGTGTCTATCTGTTAACACACAGCCTAAAGAATAATATCTCATCTCCCTAACGGCCCAAACGATCGACCGACACTAATGTGCTCTGGTATCTGATGATCGTATCGTTGCTGATAAGTGAAGCAAACCGCAAGCACAAAAGATACAAACGTTCACGGTCACAGCTATCTTATTGCCTACCAATGTGTATCAATTATATGTACGTAACCTATTCTTTATTTGGGCTTTCTATCTGCACTCGTCGTTCTGGCTTATCTCATGCGATCAAGGTCACTTTGTGTGAAATGTAAAACTGCCGAAATCAATAGAATTTGAAGGGAATGGATTATTTATATGAGAGTTTATTTTTTTGAACCGTGTTTTTTTTTGTCAAATACCAACGGAAAATTCTCTCAAAATCCAATGAAAAAAATTAACTCTCGATAAATCGGTAGGTAATTATTTCCGTTGGATCGCCAAATGTAAGTTAGGGTTTAACTTTTACAGAATGAGCATGCAAGACTTACCTTCACCCCAGGGGCTGCCTACACTTCCGATCTTCCGAGAGTAATTTCACAAAGGCACCATCCCCTCCCTCGTGCCGCACTCTATATCGCTCTAGATCCACGGATTGCACGGCGAGGCCAACACTTGGCCCACTCGGCACAGCACTTCAGCGGTTCCGATTTTGCACCGATCCTTTCGCGTTGCGGACTGGCGGTGTGCTCCGGAGTCGACCCACTAATCGGTGGCCATCCAATTCCGTGGACACGTGGTTTCAGTTTCGCGCTCTTTGTCACTTCACTACGCTATCGAACTACTGGTCAGGGATCGGCCAGCTTGTAGTAATAAAAACCCGATTCACGCTCCTGACCCGCCGACACAGCTATAGCGAAACGGCTATCGAGTATTTCCGCGACCGACTTTAACTCCGAAAACTCCGAAACTGCCCCACGTTGGGCGCCAAATGTAAGTTAGGGTTTAACTTTTACAGAATGAGCATGCAAGACTTACCTTCACCCCAGGGGCTGCCTACACTTCCGATCTTCCGAGAGTAATTTCACAAAGGCACCATCCCCTCCCTCGTGCCGCACTCTATATCGCTCTAGATCCACGGATTGCACGGCGAGGCCAACACTTGGCCCACTCGGCACAGCACTTCAGCGGTTCCGATTTTGCACCGATCCTTTCGCGTTGCGGACTGGCGGTGTGCTCCGGAGTCGACCCACTAATCGGTGGCCATCCAATTCCGTGGACACGTGGTTTCAGTTTCGCGCTCTTTGTCACTTCACTACGCTATCGAACTACTGGTCAGGGATCGGCCAGCTTGTAGTAATAAAAACCCGATTCACGCTCCTGACCCGCCGACACAGCTATAGCGAAACGGCTATCGAGTATTTCCGCGACCGACTTTAACTCCGAAAACTCCGAAACTTCGAAACGCACTAGGTAAAGCAAACTTCAGACAGCTCGCACGTCTGAAGTCGATGAGGGATCAAGCCCAAGAGACCGAAAGCCTGCCGTTGACTTTTTTTCCTACTGCCGCGTCCCGAGATTTGTGCGTTTTTTCTCTTTTTTTTATTGGAAGTTCCGCTGCTACCAAGGCTTGGTAGCGACGGCGTCTCGAGGAGGGGATTTTTTTGAAACTTTTAACAATACTAAGCCTAACTCCTATCAACCAACCAAATATACATTTTTTTAAATATTTTTTTATTTAATTTTAATTTTATGGGACTTTATGTTACAAACAGTCCCATTTGAAGCTGAATTTTCAATCATCAAATCGGTTGGTTTCATAAATCATGGGGCCCAGCAATCGAACATTCTTGAGTCGTAGAAAAAGTTCATTTGAAATAGAAATTTTGGGTCAAAGTTCGGGGCCACAACAGTCCCATTTGAAGCTGAATTTTCAATCATCAAATCGGTTGGTTTCATAAATCATGGGGCCCCAGCAATCGAACATTCTTGAGTCGTAGAAAAAATTTAATTGAAATAGAAATTTTTGTTTAGAGTTAGGGGCCCCAATAGTCCCATTAGAAGCTGAATTTTCAACCATCAAATCAGTTGATTTCATAAATCATGGGGCTCCAGCAATTGAACTTTCGTGAGTCGCAGAAAAAGTTTAATTGAAACCGAAATTTTGGTTTAAAGTTCGGGGTCCCAATAGTCCCATTAGAAGCTGAATTTTCAATTATCAATTATCAATTATCAAATCGGTCGATTTCATAAATTATGGGGCTTTAGCAATCGAACATTCGTGAGTCAAAGAAAAAGATTAATTGAAATAGAAATTTTGGTTTAAAGTTCGGGGTCCCAATAGTCCCATTAGAAGCTGAATTTTCAATCATCAAATCGTATGATTTCATGAATCATGGGGCCCCAGCAATTGAACATTCGTGTGTCGTAGAAAAAGTTTAACTGAAATAAAAATTTTGGAAAATCTCATTTTGTGTAACGACGAATTTTTTATTGGGGCCCACCGGGCATTTGCCCGGTTGCGGTGGACCAGTCCGCCCTTGGTTAGTAGTTATGTTATACAGATGAGGGAGTTCAAACCCCCCCCCCCCCCCCCCCCAGGAGAAAATTTGTTATACAATTTCTAGCTTGAAATTTCACAGCCAGCTGTTGTTAAGCACAGGAAAATTTACGAGGCTGATTGGACGATCCCCGTCGGCGTCGTGAACTTAGAGCCGGGGTGGTTCGTGGTATTTTAAACTCCATTTAATTCGAACTTGGGTTACTCATCGCCTGTTTCCCGGGCATCTCTGAAGTCGCAGTTCTTTACTTAAAAAATAAAAAATGTCGCTTTAGACCTAGACGAACCATTTCGCACGTAGAGTCGCTCTGTGCCGGTGTCGGTGTGGTTGTTGTATAGAACCGTTTTCCTTACGACGTGACTGGTTCACTGGTTCACTTTCGCCAAATGTACGTTGGGGTGGGCAAGCTCATTTGGTCGGTGTTAAATCAGACCAGACCAAATCGCAAAATTTAAAAGAATGAGTTAATGACAGCAAACGATCAAGAATTTTCTAAGCTACATTTTACTCTAATAAGACTACATAAATGTTGCAAACAGCCAGAGCAGCAAACTTTGAACGCGTTTTTCTCGAAATAAGAATTTTGTCACTTGGCTCGGTCTGACTTAACAGCGACCATTTGAGCCTTAATCATTCATGTATTTGGTCTCCGACGCGTTGATTTTAAGCCCAATCATGCTAAGCTCCGCTTCCAGTCTAGCGCAGATAGCCTTCGTCGTGGCAAAGTTTCTGTCACCTGCTTAGCCACCTGGAAAAGTCAACTGCTTAGCCAAGAAGTTTGCTACATTTATTGAGAATCAAACCTCTCTTTTCGAAATCTGATCATCGGATCACCTTAAGAGCGATGTTCTAAGACTTGACCCTTCTTTATCGACAGACTCCGCAGTCGGCTATTAGAGTACAGGACAGTTACGGGGCTAGTGCAAAAATCCTACTGACTCTATCTAGCAGCACCACCTAGCCGAGATTCAAACATACGACGACTGGCTTGTTATACCAGCATCGTACCTCGAAACCAACTAAGCGGAATTTATCTGATGAAGAACACTCAATTTCAACCAAAATAGTTTTTAACTAAAAATAATTCTTCATTTCCTGAATAAGCTGCTTATGGTTAAGCTATGTCAGATTTGTTCTTGTAAAGCCCCTCCCCCCCCCCCCCCCCAGGATCTTTTCTGGATACGCCCGTGATTTGTATGTATATCTACGTAATATCTATGCAATAATCACTTTTTTTGACGTAGGACTACGTCTTACGGCAAGTTTTGAGATAGGGTGTCATTCCAAAAAATCGAAAAATGCGAGCGTCACGAAAAATGATAGGTTTTGAGCGCTAATAGCTCAGCGGTTTTCCGATCGATTTTCAATATTCTTACACCAATCGATTGGAAAATCTTCTAAGAATTCGCCCAAATGAAGAAAAGTATGAATTCTTGATGTTGAACTATTGAAAAATTGAAAATAATGAACCTATGTTTGACCAGAATTCTCGCTTCGTGATTGGTTGGAAATGACGTCATCAAAGTAGAAACGCGTTTTCACGCTTCGACTTATAATTCAGTCAATTTTCAATAGATTTCCAAGATATTTACACCAATTGATCGGAAAATCGATTGAAAATACAGAAAACTATTGATTTTCAATGCGCGTCATTGAAAAATTGAATTATTTTCATATTTTTGCCTTCCCTTGTCAGTGCTTCCCTAGATGACAGAACAGATGACAGAAATATATACGATATAAGCTATGGGTTAAACTACCTTATGATTGTATTTAATTTACGCCCATAGAGTCCGATCGAAAATTGTTGAGCTTCAGCTGTTGCTGCTTCCCACGGTTAAGGCAACGAAGACATGCAAATTCACCAAGCGAGGTGTTGGAGCTGGAGCACTCGTTTCGCTGCCGTGAAGGAATATCTGGCTGCTGAAGTTCTTGAATTGGCAGGAAATATGCTGCTCGCGACAATGAAACGATCAGAATTATCGTCAATTGCAGCTGGCCATCCGCAACAACGAAGAGTTGAACAAATTGCTGTCCGGTGTCACCACTGCTCAGAGAAGTGTCTTTCCGAACATCCAAGCTGTTTTGTTGCTGCCCAAGAAGACGGAAAAGAAGGCCTAAATTTCCAACATATCACGTCGACAAAATGTTCGTTTAAGGACAAAACATAATGTTCATGAAGATTTGAGGAATTTTCGCTCACTAATTTTAATTCTATTTAATTCGATTGATTTTTTTTCCATGTGTGGACTCATCACTGCGACCAGTATAGTTGATCTATTGTGATATCGCCCGGGTGTTTGCTGTATAACCTGCACTGCATTTTTTTACTATAATCGCTATTGAATGAGCGATATGCTTATTAAATTTTATGCGTGTTTGTGTGTATTGGAGTTTACCCTTCCTTCAAAGCTTAATCTACTTTACCCACTTATCCCTCGCTGTCAGTACTATCCCTTATTATAGCCGTCCCTGGCAAGGACTCATTCATACCTCTGACCAGGACACTTAACTATAGGAGGGACATTTGCACTGTCAAGAGGTTTCAGAGGGTAAATATAGAATTCAGAATGAAGGAAGGGTAAATGGAGGGGCCTGAGAATTAACCCATGCTAAAGTCACTTGACATCGAATGGCTTGATTCTACTAAGATTCGAACCCACGACCACTCGCTTGTCAAAGCAGACTCGATAACCTTGCGGCTACGGAGCCCCCTTAATTCGATTGATTCTAATTGTTCGCTTCTTATCAAATAATTTTAACCGATCACCTCTCGCGTTTTTGTTTGCTTGTTGCTGGTGGTTAAGAAGTTGGTCGTCTCGGAAGGTACCAAAGCAGCCAACAAATATTCCAGCTCCAAGTAAATGTATTCGGTCAAGCGTCAAAATGCATAAAATCATGGGTTTAATAAAATAAAATAGTTTTAGTAACATCTTTTGCATCTTCATATAAGAATTTGTTCGTTCTTCAAAGAACGGCTTTCAGTAATTGATGAAACCTAGGAAACTTGGAATTTAGGGCTTTTCACTCGATACGTAGCGTAATTTTTCTTTGGCAGCAAAAGGCGAACGGCTCACTGGTAACTTAGCTCTTTTGTTCAGACTGAAATTGAAATGCTCTATTTTATTTTACGTACATGATAGAATGAAGGACCATGAAAAATAGGTGTGGCCGATTCTTGTCGCTTGCTCTGGTACATAACACGAGGTAAGCCGGCGAACAGCATTATTCAAACGCTAGCTGAGCTACTGCCAACATCGTTTGTCAGGGCAATCGAAAGTCACGCTCGACTCGTGCACTTTTGCAGTGTGTGTGCAGTGCAGTGTGTTGGAGCTGGAGCACTCGTTTCGCTGCCGTGACGAAATATCTGGCTGCTGAAGTTCTGGAATTGGCAGTAAATATGCTGCACGCGACAACAAAACGACCAGAAGCATCCCACGTCACTTGCAGCTGGCCACTTGGAGTGGTATTTCATCGTGATTCAGGACCATACACGAACGGCTTCGTTGATCGCATAGCTGCTGAAGCTTTCCGGCTGATCCGTTGCAACAAGCCGTGCCTGGTTAGCGGTTATCGGTACTCCAATTTACCGAACAGAGAATTACGTTAAGTGCGTTAGTGCAAGTTTATTACAAACTGGAGTTATGATAATCAAACAATTGGTCCTTTCAAGGGCCACACAACGATTGAAGAGTTTATTATATTTTCTTGTCCAGTTAATACCATCCAGGCAACCGTAACCATCCGTAATCCAGGCAACGAGGGAAAAGTTGAATTTTTCGCCATTGCGGACGGCCAACAAATTACGGAAATAAGTTGGCTGGTCAGGGGCGACATTTTCTGCGACTTCCAAAACGTCTGCAGGTTGTAAATGCTTTATCAGTGTTCTTTTGTAAGCCGCAGAAAAGTTGCGCAAAATTTTCAACTTTTTGAAAACTCGCGCGTACCGTCTACCGATTACCAGAGGAAAAGCACTATTCAACGTAGAAACATATCATACAAATTTATTTACTGTTTGGTTTAGTTACTAACTTGGTTTCGTTTTAATAAAATAGATTCAATCAATTCATGGATATAACTCCAAAATCGGTTGAGGATTGAATGTATACAATGTTTCTACTTTGATAAACGTTACGTATGTAGCTTGTATACATGAAGAATCGTATTATTACATACATGGATACATCTTACTATCGCTACAAAGAGACTTACGTGGTCCTACGTCATCTATGCGGTCGTGTCTTGTGCACAACCCCTCTGATTTTGACGTAGGACTACGTTTTACGGCAAGTTTTGAGATAGGGTGTCATTCCAAAAAATCGAAAAATGCGAGCGTCACGAAAAATGAAAGGTTTTGAGCGCTAATAGCTCAGCGGTTTTCCGATCGATTTTCAATATTCTTAGGGACGATTCAAAAATGACGTCCACTAAATTTCTGCTTTTTTAGAACCCCCCCTCCTCTGTCCGATTGTGTCACAAAACTCAACCCCCCCCCCCCCTTTGGACGTCACACAAACCTAAAATAGAAAATGTATAATTAGAAAAAGCGTGTTAAAAGCAAAAAGTGTTTCATAAAAATAGTTTAATCTTTTAAGAAGTAGTGTAAGATTAAAAAACCATAAAAAATAACAGTCGCGTATATTATCAAAAAAAAAATTAATTTCTAGATTTTTCCGGATAAACTGATCTCAAAGTTATCTTTTTAACGAAATTATAAAAAGATTCCACGTTTTGCTAACTTTCTCCACCCGGCGAGTAGACTTTTACTGATTTTTATTACCGGATTGCTGTATGTAATTTTATTAGTGAAAAAAACATTTTCATGAACACGATTTATGAACTGTGAACAAAGGCTCTACCCAGCCAGCACCAACTCGTATATCAATGTACGAAAATTATCGTAAATATCTCTTAACAAACTCGGATTCGTAAATAAAGCGTAATAAAGTACGCACAAGTTGATATTCTATCGTTTATAATGCTAGTAGCTGACAAACATACGATTTTCAGCACAAAGTCGTATAGCTATATGAAGCTTGTCGCACTTTATCGGATCTTATCGTATTGAAATAGGGTATTGCCGTTATCGTCGGGCCACTGTTATGGTCGGGCCATCACGATTTTACAGTTTTAGTAACTCATGATATCTATGATACAACCATTGTAAAACTTGTTACTGTAATAGCTAACTTTTCATAATATTGTGAGTTTGAATCGTGTATTCAAAACACCCGTACTGAATTCAGTGACAAAATCTTACAAAAAAAGTTTTCCAGGCGCAATGAGCTTTTCTTCAAGAAATGATTCATGAAATGCAATTATCGAGATAAATTTTGAAAATGTATGAAGTGTGTTGTGCTGCACATGAAGACTATAGAAAAATCCCCTCCAGTAAGGTGTTTGGGAAGGCTAAGTTGAAATACTAGAAAAGCGCTATTTGTAAAGGTCGGGCCACTTCAGTAGTCATGGTTGGGCCACCATAAGTTTAAGCGCAAAATCGCAATTATCGCTAGAGAATGTCAGTCACGTAAAATGTGATGAAATAAAGCAAAATTAATACGGTAAAAACCTAGATTTTTGTTGTTTTTCTCACTGTAGTTGTATACTTCGGAAAAGGCGATTGTAGCAACATTGATTTTACAAGATCGCAAAAATGCAATTAAAAATAGGGTATTTGTACCTAAATGAGCCGTAGTTCACGGAATTCATTCTTTTCATGTCTCTATACAGAATTTCAATACGTATGTCTTAGATTTTCTGCGGTGGCCCAACCTGTACAACGTGGCCCGACTTTGACATTTTTTGTCTTCACGTAAATGCCTATAACTTTTTTATTTTTAAAGCAATCAGTTCAAAACTTTCCGTCAATATACCTTATTTTTAGACCTTTGCAACGATGTATACAGATTTCTAAAATTCGTTTTGATACAAAAGTTATGGGCAAATTCTAAAACGTGGCCCAACCACGACGACACTCCCCTACCTATATAAGTGTATCGCTCAAGATTATTCCTCAGTACGTATATCGCCTCCGAAATGGTACGGAAAAGCGGCTTTTGCGGGTCGAATACGATTTTGTTGGATACATATCGGTACGTAACTCTTATTTGCAATCTAATTATACATATGAAAATGCTGACTGGGTAACAACTTTCAATTGCAAATCGCCACAAATCAATGAAGAAATGAAGTTTTGGTTTCAATTGAAGAGCACCGCTCCGCTTTAAAACAGCTTCAATCTGCATCGGCGAGGCAGGTTTCACTACATCGTGACGATAGCTTTTAAAGTTTATTTTGTACTTATCCATCAAATATTTGGTAAAAGGCTAGAAACTTTGATTGCAAATGAACTGAAAATGATTTACATATACCCTTTGTATATGTAACGCATGGTATAATTAATCTAGTGTAACATAGGTAAATCGTGCCCGACTTTCGGCGCCGTCAGCTGAAACAATTACCAGCATCAATTGAAGCTTGCTTGAAAGATTCTGTTCAACAAATGAAACAAGTTGCTTTTTGAGTGAAGAGAAGATAGGAGAGAATCAGCTTTATTTATTTATTTCGACGATGTCGGGTCCTCTTGCGATCTTTTGAAGTAAGATAAATTCGAAAATCGAAATAAATCGATGAGTTTTTGTAAGCTTTTTCTGAGAATAAATTTTCTTCGGCGGATGTCACATTTGCCTAGACCCTCTCCCCCCCTCTGTCACAACCTGTCACAAAATTGACACCCCCCTCCCCCCATAAGCAGTGGACGTCATTATTGAATGATCCCTTACACCAATCGATCGGGAAATCTTCTAAGAATTGACCCAAAAGAAGAAAAGTATGGATTCTTGATGTTGAACTATTGAAAAATTGAAAATAATGAACCTATGGTTTTACCAGAATTCTCGCTTCGTGATTGGTTGGAAGATTCTTTACGATGATCTAAACCTATACCAATTTGACATCTGTGCTTGGGAAGTAAGCCAAAGCAAGTGACCAAGTTTCCTCATTTCAACAAGATTTCTTAACACCGCGGTTCAACCTAGACCATTTTGATGTCCTTGCTTGGGAAGTACGCCAGAGAGAGTATCAAAGCCCCCTCGTGCCAACAGATTTCTTACGAACGCGATTAAACCTAGTCCAATTTGTTTGTGTTAGTGAAGTGTGCCAGAAAAAACGCAACAAGTTCGTTGTCCCAACAGATCGCAAATTCTTTACTGCGAGACGATTAAACCTCGGCGAACTTGATATCTGTGTTGGAAAAATGTGCCACAGCTGTAGTGTTCGGTTATAATACGACTCTGTATGAATACGCATGCTTGCCGTTTCATTAGAAGTGTAGTGAAAAGATGTGCTGTTGATAAAATAGTATTGAATTGGTAAAATCCCTTCAGCGTGGGAAACCATGGATAATAAAAACAATCTTTAATTTCAGTAAGGTAGCAGAAAAGTAATAGTTTGTGTTCTTGATTTTGTTAAATTGTTTTCAAATGCACAATCTTTTGAGAATTGAACGTATGCAATGTTACTACTTTGATAAATGTTACATACAACGCATATAGCATGTATATATGTTGCATATAGCATGTATACATGAAGAATCGAATGATTGCAAGCATGCACTATCACTACAAAGAGACTTACAAAGTCCTTCGTCACCTATATATGCGGTCGTGTCTTGTACACAACCCCTCTGTTTTTTTTCTAGAATTAGAACATAATTTTGCGGTTTTTCGTTGAAGCATTCCGCCCCATAGAAAATTTTAGAAAAAACTTTTTCCAGGTAATTTTTTAGACTAATCTCAAGTTTTTAGTCTTGACCTTGAAATGCGGTCATACATATATATTAATATTTTTTGAAACGATGGTTCTACAATTGATGAAGGGACGGTAGGGGAAAGAAATGAAAATTTTTTGGTGAAGGTGGGGAAGAGCGGAAAGGAAGGGGGGGGTATTGGTAGCTATGCTTGACAAGTAGTCATTTTGACTCCTACCTTTTGTCCAATGCTGGAGGGTGCATGAGTCGAACCAAGCTGTAATTTAAGATTATAACCGGATTCGAACTCACAACACCCGCCAGGGCATGTGGTTCGCTGGTACTAATTTAGTACTAATTACGCTGGTAGGTAATTTTTTGTCCTGGCACATATTTTTATAAAAAATATTTACTTTTCGGAACTGGGTCCCTGACATATGACTTGTCAAAATAAATAAATAGGAAAATCACGTTGTAAAGAAATATGTAGGCATGAATAAATGTTGTTTTAAAGACTTGTCTTAAACAATAAATAACAATACAAACCTGATTCGTCACTCTTAGGACGACTCCCATCAAGTATATCAATGCTGTGATTTGGGCTGTAATCCACGTTGTATTTCCAATAACATACAAAGTAAAACTGTTGTGAACAGTTTGATCCAAGCTTTCGTATAGCACAAACAATAACATAACCGTCTCAATAGCCACGGAAGCAGTTATGAAAAGAAAAGGCATCCCGAAATACATACTACATTTCGACAATATTTTGCAAATCTGACCGTGACAAATAAATACATTTGTTACGATTTGGTAGTTTTCGTTGACTTCAGATATTGAATACGCTTTCCTGATGCAGTTTTTAAGTAAAGTCGATAAATAATCATGTTTGCTTTCTATCACTAACATCACGGTAATTATCAAAATCAAGTAAAAACTGCTCACAATTGCGTTAATCGTAAATGTAAGAGAATATAAAAACCGGAACCACTTGTTTGTTTTGTAACACAGCAAAGCACAGAGAGAACTTTGCAGGACACCATAATAGAACAATGCTAGGTGCATCATTCTTTTATAGAACAATTTAATTCTCAAAAGTCTAGGTTTGCAGTCCATCGTTGATTGCATTTCTTTTTCCAGTCGCAGTAAATTATTGAGTGCTTTTGCCAAATATCTGCTGTGTGACAAATTTGATAATATTATCATGATATGCTGCAAAGCGTAAGCATATGAATCCACTAGAGAAAATATCGATTCCGTTCGACTGCGTCTATTCACATATTGCAATGTTTCATCAATGGCAAGACGTGGGTACAGTTTGCAAATCGTGCACAAACATATGAGATTCAAGAGCGCGAAGGATAGTTTTTTACTTTTCTTCGAAGTACGAAACACCTTGTTTGTACTGTCACAATGAATTGCTGTTAGGGCAAAAATATTTGTTTTGGAAAATACAATATAAAACAATTCCAATAAGTCCATTTTTATGCAACATTGGCGAACGTATGAAATTACCTAAATGTGCTGTTTTTACTAGTGACTGAACCATATATCTGTCCAGTTTAATGAATTGCACAAGATCGGAATCAGCCATGCCAATCGAATGGTGATTTTACTAAGTGTTTCCAAAGTGAAATACCTAATGTGATAATTTTTCTTTTGTAATGATATTTAATAGATATGTATTTATCATTGGAACAAGTAACATTGCTCAGCCTCGTAGAGAATTCTACGAGGGAATGCAATTGGATATTGTAGGATAATTACATACAGAAAAATAATTTGACCTTTAAAAATACACCAGTAACACAAGCCTGATTCGAGAGTTTTCCGGTAACCGCAACCAAAGCAACTAGAATAACTATTTCGGCTACAACCCAGCAAATAGTTGCAGCAGCCCGTAAATCAGAATCAACGCAAAATGGAGAGTTCAACTCTGTTATGCTTCCATACCTATGGAACAGCTGCGAAACTACTTCAATTGTAATTGTAAATGTTAAAAATAGCAGAGGTGTTCCGAAGTAACCAGTGCACTTCGACATAATTTTCCGCACCTGATCGTGGCATTTAATGACATTTGTTATAGCTTGATAGTTTCTTCTTTTTCCTGATAGCGGACAAGCTCGTTTTATATGCTTTTTGAATAATTTGTTTAAATATATGTTGTTGTTTTGCAGTATGAGATTAAGTGTTATCAACAATATCACGTAGAAACTTCCAATAATTCCGATTATGGAGAAAATTAATGTGTAACAGCAGCGAAACCACTTATCAGTTGTAAAACTGAAACAAAAAACTATTTGCGTTCCACTGTAGTACATGAATGACAAACCAATCATTTTCTGACAGCGCAATTTGATCCACCGGACGTTGGGTCTGTGGAATAAAAACAACTGCATTTCTCTGTCCAGTTGAAGTATGCCATTTAATATATTCAACAATTGTTTTGCGTTGAACCAGTTCTTCACAATAATCGTAATATTTAAAAACGGATACACATATGAATTTACCGCCAAAAACATTAGTTCCGTTTTACTACCAATATTCTTATAGACCACTGAACTGTTCAAAGAAACACTAGTAATCCAAGCGGAAAATGCAAGTAACAAAATTGAATTCAATACCACAGTACACAGTTTAGGGCCACCCGGTTGGACACAAAATTGTTGTCTATTAGTGTCATATCGTACCGTTGTCAGCGCAAAAGGGTTCGTTTTGGTAGTAATAAATAATAACAACTGCAACAACTCCATCTCCGAACAGTAGCTTCGAGCAACGACTATCATTAAGTACATTACGGTTGTACTGTTGGGCACTTTTGCAAATTACATGCAATATGCTAGATTATGATTAATATTTAATATTGAAAACTTTTTACTATACTGCAGTAATCGAAAGCTGTCAGTCAACTAACAATTGCATAAATAATATTTAATTGAAATTTAATATCACTAAATAAACATTTCTGGTTAAATACCCCCAATTTAGTGTCAGAGTGTGTCCAAAATGATATCCACATACATAACGGGTGACAACTAAAATTTTGGAATTTTTTCGAGGCCCCTATACTCAACAACAAACAAGCTCAGAGAGAAATGAGAATGTGTATGTGTTACCTCACTCTCTCCTGCTTTTGTCAATATTTTTTGTTTTGTTTTTGCTTGCCCAGTTTTGCTTAAAATGGCGTCGAAACAAGAAGCATTTCGGGAGCGCGTTGTACACTTCTACGAATTGCCACAGAAATACGGTACAACATTTAAACAGCGAATATGTTGCGGCTAATTGTACATAATTGTTCCTGAATACCCATTCGAAAAATAACTGGAGAGCCACGAATTGCAAACAGATGCTTGATAGAATCAAGAGATGCATTCAAAAAGTTGACATGATGGCCGTACAACGCTTCTGTTCCGACAATAAACGGAAGCTTCGCCGCACAGCAGGTTACGGACCGTTCTCAAATGTACACTATTTTTTTGTCAACAATAGACAATATATCTTTTATTTCGGTGAATCAGATCTTCTTCATGCATATTTGTCTTTTTTTGACAGTTTGAGAAAAAAAAATCCAAAATTTTAGTTGCCACCCGTTAGTTCTAAATTTGGACCAAGATTCAATACTTAGGCGTTTTATTCACAGAAAAGTCACGGCGTTCCTAAAGAATATGCGAGAAAGTCATACATTTACAGTCAGCTCACAGACTACAAAGACACAGTACGAATCAATTCGAGATAGAATTAACAAAAGGGCGAATGTCGCAAATGTAAACAAAACGAGTGAGAGTTACTTTTTGCTGGACCAGCATAGGAAAATCAACCCTCACTCGGTTTGTTTACGCTTGCGACATTCGCCCTTTTGTTAATTCTATCTTCAATTTTCTTTGCGTGTAGAAAAACGTCGGTGAGACGCTCACCGTCCTTTTATCTAATACACTAGATTCCTTTTTCACGTTCATTCATTTTATGTGATTTCGTTTTACGTCCACTTTTTTAACGTCCAAAATTTGAATTAACGTCCTCTATTTTTACGACCGATTTTTTTTACGTCCCCCCAATAGTGAACGTTAAACGAGATTTGAGGGTATCTACACAACAGAAAAACAATCAATAAATTAGTAGTGTACGGGGTGGTTAATAAAAAGTTGAGCCTTAGGATTTAATGTTTTCTCGTGATCAGATGGAAAGGGAAAAATCATAACTATCATATCATAACTCACCTGATCGGATGTTTTTGCCGTTAGAGTTACTACAAAAACAAACATAGTAAACTGCGCACACAATATTGCCGGTCATGTACAAAATGAAATCTCTGTTTTGTTTGGGCTCGACAAGATTTTCATGCAAAAGAAATAACTGCATCGTACCTTCGAGCATTACCGTTATGGATATACATACGAACGGTATGCCAAAATAATCACTGTGCTGCGATATAATCTTATGAACTTGATCGCAACATCGAAGTGCTTCAGTGGTCAGTAGTAGGTCGATTTTATTTTCCCCAATCATCGTTTGGGATTTTTCTGTACAAACGTTTTCCGTTACTAAACGAATAAAGTGACAATTTTGACGTTGCAGCACAAGGATCAGCGTTATCGACAGTACCATAAATATGTTACTTGCTATAGCAATCAACGAAAAACAGACAGAATATAAACACATGAGCCATTCATTCGAACAATATCCGAGCCACACCCGGGCAGATACATGAACTACGCCATAATACAAAACTACGATACACAGTATTCTTTTGCACGACTTATGAATTAGTTTGATATTAGGTGCATGTTTCGATATCACCTTAATTTCTTCATTTAGTCTAAGTAAATCGTTTAGCACCCTTAACAGTTTTCTCCGATTAAACATATTAACTACTATAATTATGATGAACTGGAACGGATGTCCATAGGAATCAATAACGAAAAACATAAGCTCGGTATTACTACGATTATCGATATAGATTGAAACGCTTCCGATGGTAAAACTGATCATCCAAAAACAAAATATGCACAAAAATATCAAATTGAACACCATAAAGCATAGTGTATTGCGCAAAGTACGAAATATTTTGCTTTTTACATCATAACTCACTGCCGTTAAGGCAAAAACATTCGTTATGGCAGTGATAAAGGAAAACAGTTGATGCAATTCCATTTCCGATATCGTATTTCTATTCACTCGTACTGCTCATCCATACAATAATATTAAACTCATTGATTTCTTCGCTATCAGCATCCCTAATTTCACTAGTATACTGTATCCATATTCATGTGGATTAGATATCAGGTTGTGAAAGTGTTTTATAAAATAATGTTTCTATACAGTAATATTTTACCGCATTTAGTAGTTGACTGTCCCTTATAGTATTCCGCTAAATTGATTCGTTTTATACTTAGTCAAACAGTCAAACTTAGTGCTTAAGGTAAATAGTTGCATCGCTCAAGTACATCGGAAACAATTTATCTTCATTAGACTAATGCATAACTGCAGCAAAATATAAAAATGATGAATACCGGGTTTGTTCGAATGGTTGTTCATCAATTGTTATTAATCAAGATCAATCATGTTTCTCTCGGTAGTCTTTGGCTTTGGAGGAACGCAAAGTAGTGGAAATTTCCTAATAATCGCGAAACTAGCTTCTGGTATTGAGAGCTATTACTTTAAGATTTTCAGAAAAAATATAAAACATTTTATTATAAATAACTTGGTTGTAGACAGCAATGCTTTATTCTCCATAACGTATGCATTAAAAAAATGGACTTTTTTCGGATACTGATAGAAAAAAAACTAAGACAGCTAATTGAGTTTGGTGAATTTTCCATGGAAGATAATTATACTCAGGCTTCATTCTCGGTTTTTTGCTCAGTAGATGCTCATTTGACTGCAACGCCTCAACTAAACAAAACTCGAAAAAGTAGTGTAGAAGGTAGTTGTAGAGTTAGTTATTATCTACATTATTGTTGTAGAAAGCATAGTTCTATCTTTTATATTTACGGCGTTATGGGGCTGCTACCCATAGCTGGTAGCAAAAGGAGCGCTCATTTGGCTACCAACGGGGTAGTAATCGCATAGCGCCGTAAATATAAAAGATAAAACGATATTTTCTTCAACAATAATGTAGATAATAATTGGCTCTACAATTGCCCTTTACACTACTTTTTCGAATTCTGTTTAGATGAGGCAAAGCAAAGCCGTGGGCTTAAACCGTCATTAGACATTACCCTTCTTTATCGACAGACTTCGCAGCCGGCTGTTAGAGTACAGGAAAATTACGGGGCCAGTGTAATGATCCTACTGACTCTATCTAGCAAGCACCGCCTAGCCGAGATTCGAACATACGACGACTAGCTTGTCAGACCAGCATCGTACCTCGAAGCTAACTGGGCGGGTGTGTTTAGTTGAGGCGCTGCAGTCAAATGAGCATCTACTGAGCAAAAATCCGAGAATGAAGCCTGATTTTACTAGCTTACTTGCAAAAAAAAATTCTACGCCCTTGCGAGCGGCCTTCCGGCAGGTCACCGGAGCATTCGCCATGGCGGACGAAAACATGCGTGTAGGCAGGGCATCGAAACGAGAGGCACGATTTTTACCAAGGGTAGCCAACTTTTAGGCTTTGCAGATGACTTCGATATCATAGCCAGGAACTTTGCAACGGCGGAGGCGGAGGCAATCTACGCCAGACTGAAAGCGGTGTCTAGGAGAATTGGGCTAAAAATAAATATGTTGAAGACCAAATATATGAAATGAAGAGGCTCAAAGGAAACAAACGCGCATTTCCCACGGACGGTAACCGTTGATAGCGATGAACTAGAAGAGGTAGAGGAATTCGTGTATATGGGATCGCTGGTGACCGCGGACAACAACGCTAGTAAGGAGATCCTGCGGCGCATCCAAGCGGAAAATCGGGCCTACTTTGCACTTCGTAAAACGCTATGATCAGGAAGCACACGCCGCCGCACAAAGTTAACAATGTACAAAACCCTTATTAGACCGGTAGTTCTTTATGAACTTGAAGCCGTGACGCTGCTCACGGAGGACATACGCACACTTGCCGTGTTCGAGCGGAAAGTGCTGCGGACGATATTTGGCGCAGTACAAACAGAAAGCGGAGAGTGGCAGAGGCGTATGAATCACGAGCTACAGGTACTGCTTGGGGAAACTCCCTTCGTACATCTAGCGAAAGTTAGCAGGCTACGGTGGGCCGAACACGTCGTAAGGATGCCGGACGACAGTGCGATGAAAATAGTCCTCTTCAACAACCCCATCGGCACCAGGAACAGGGGGGCCCAACGTGCACGATGGCTCGACCAGGTCGAAAGCGATTTGCGACTTCTGAGACGACTAGGAAATTGGCGACGAGTGGCCCAAGACCGAGTTGAATGGAGACGAGTGCTTGAGCAGCACGAGCCACCCCGGCTCTATGCTGCTGAAGAAAAAGAAGACCATCCGTATGTCAAGCGTATATATGGCTGGTTGGGTGTTTTCGTCTCGTACACCAGCTAAACTGCGGTACGTTTCGACCATCTCTTCCTAGTTCTCTGCTGAAGGAAATTGAACAGAACGATTATGTCCTGACTGACGGTCGACACTTTTCGGGGATTAATTATCGATTAACAAGGAAACATCACTATCGGTCACAGGCTTAGAGCTTAACCATATACACCATTGTGTAGTCCTGTCGATCCAGAACTTCACTGCACTGCACGTATAAGTGTAGCTTATGGAACTTTTATGAGAAAACTTAACTTGAAATTTGTATGGGCATTTGACTTAATGGAGGCGCATGGTACATTGTGAATATCCTAAACGTTTAAGTAACAGATCAAAAAGAAAATGATATTGTTTGAAAAAGGATAATTAGATTACGCAACAAGCTTTTCTAAAATCCCTTTTTCGTTCACCTGAAAGTGTTATTAAGCTTTTCTCCTCGTTAATTCCGGTACGCATGTTTGGTGTTCTGAATTGAAACTGCAAATGCAATTGAAAAAGCAAAAATTCGTGCAAGATTATGTTTTGCATATTGCGTATCTTGAAAAATCAAAACAAAATTGCTCTGGTGTATTAACCGTTATGTGTGCGACAAAAAAAAACACCTTTAGCAGGGCGACAAGGGTACCCGGGTACCCAAAATTTATAGTGTTGTAACATCAACAATTTTAAACCGATTTTGATGAAATAGGTGTCATTTGATTCGTTAATTTATCTAGTTTTCAACTATTTGGCCACTTGGCCATTGAAAGACATAAGGGGCCCGAAAATCCGGAATTCCGACAGAGTGTCCGCTGTGAGGTAGGGAACTGTTTGTATTGCAGGAAAATCAGTCATGCGGGTATAAAAACTCTAAAAATTGATACAATGAACTATTTCCTATAATGAGATGAATCAGGTTGGCCATTCCGGAGTAGGTTCCTGTGGGGTCATGGGTGGCCAGTCTAGGATTGGAGGTAAAACCTAGCAATATGGGTATCAAAGTTCTTGGAATTAGTTCAGTAGGTGATATTTTTTACATTTCGATGTATTTTGATTGGTTATTTTGAAAACGGTTTCTACGGGGTCACAGATAATACTGCAAGATTCAAGATAATGCTTAGCATTATCAGAACAGTTCATAACGTAGAACCATCCGTTATACATTTGGAACCAGTTCCGAAATTATTAATCAGTACTAAACTGGTCATATCCGTTCAAAACATCTAAAAGATCCGCTAAACCAATTCTAATATTGGATTAGGCACCCAACTGGCCATCTGTAACCCTACAGGGACCCAATTCTGGAATGGCCAATGCGATCTAAACTCTCCAATTTATATAATAGGATGAAAAAAGGGTCCACAATGTCAAGTTCAAATCTAATAGCTTTGCTGAAAGCTGATATTCTTTCAAAACAAGCGGCTTTCCACGTTTTACCGGACGTTGCTCCGGAATTACCGATTCCCGGGAAAACCATTTCATTTGATAGCCAAGTGCTTTATGTAATCAAAACTAGATAAATGTATGAATCAAATGCAACAAGTTTCATCCAAATCGGTTCAAGATAGCCAAAGTTATGAACATAGCAAATCATGGGTACCCGGATACCCTTGTCGCCCTCCTACGTAATAAAAAAATTCAAGTGCCTTTCATTGCTAATCCCCTTTATAGATATGCACCAAAAAAACCTCAATTACTTACGATCAACGAGTTTTACGATGTCGCAAAATTTCAATGACGTATGTTTTAAATTGAATGAGTTATAACTATTTTAAAACTGAAAAGATACCCGGGTACCCTGTTGCACACATAACGGTTAAATTTATATGGATGTCCATCAATGAAGTCGGTCCGATATCATGAATACCATGATACCACAGAACGGAAGATCAACTTCAAGAAAAAGCGAATTCAAAAACTGACCACAAAAGGAATGCAAAAATCAGTAACGATTTTTTCTTACTTCGAGTAAGTTTCTCAGACCGTGCACATTTATGCCACTTTGACTGTGGTATAAAGTGGTATAATATTTTTTCTATGTTTTGAATTGACCGTTAGCTCTACAGTTCTACCTGGTTAATAAGGATTGTTGTTATTAATGACAACTTAAAGAAGATATTATTGAAAAATTATAATCGGAGCAGAAAAGTGATGCATTATAATAAACATTTTACTGTTTTGAAATCTAAAATAAAATATCGGCTTTGCACATATCAGTAATTGAAACTGAAATTAAGTTTTCAGTTCTTTGGAACGGAGATGATTTGGAACCTGGAAGCCGTTAATAGATAAAATTATTTTAATGGAAGGACTTTCGAATACAGGTTGTTCTTCTACCTGCTACCTGTCAAAATTGCACAACTTAGACGTTTAGAAAAATGGAACCTGCTTGTTTTTTCCCTAAGTTCAATAGATCAGTTCGTTTCATTTTTGGCACCGATCGTTTTTGGTTCATCACTTCATGTGTCTAGACCAATCAGCACACGTGTATGAAATTTGACACCAATAGAGCCTCTTTGTACGAAGTACAATTCTCCGATAAGAACGCTAGGACGGACCGCTTTAACGGCTGGTAAAGGCTGTAACGCTCTGCGGCTGATTCGCCGTTCGCCTTAACCTATTAAATGGACATAATTCGACCCCCGGTACATAGCCATTTTTCCGTGGTTGAAATCTAGATATCAAAAGCACTGGGCGGGAAATCATTTCATATGTCGAATTTGTTTATTCAATCCGGATTCGAACTGGATGAACTTTTTGTGTTCATTTGCTCCTCTGACAGATAAAATTCATCCAGTTTCAACCCGGATTGAATAAACAAATTCGACAATAGAAATTCTATGGAGCGGTCATTGTTGTTTCGGGGCCAGCATCGATGGGTCCATCAGTATGGGGCTATTGTCAAATCATATGTGAGAGTGTATTGGTGATACCGGCCTGACTTAATTGGTTCCAACATGTAGAAGTATGTGTGTTTGAAAATATTTACATGCTTATGGTAACTGTGCTCACCGCAATTTGACACTTCGACTCATTAACAAATCATTGCGTACTACTGTCACTTTAAATGTAACATTTATGTACGTTATTTTCAGTTTAAAATTACTGGAGGGACCATCGCTCATAACGATTTGCATCGGATCGATTTTAAGTGCGAACACAAGGTATATTCATTATGCTTGTGGTAGGATTGAAGTAGTTGTGTGAAAAAAATTATAAACAACTACAAAAGAAATTTCACGCAACACTAGCCGCTTTATAAGGGTGAACCTGTTATCTCGCACATCGTTAATTTATACCAGAATATTTGACAGGTCTATTGAAAGTGGTATAATTTTTTCCGTGTAAAAAGCGTTCCTGTTACCACTAGATGGCAGTCAAAAATGAACTGAGTTGTATCCAGTTTTCAAATCGAAGATGATATTCCTTTCTTTGATGATACCATAAAAACTTTCAAGCCTTGGTACCAAAGCATGTCTACAATTGCCAATACATTGTTCCGCTTTGTCAAGATTGTGGTGCCATTGATGCTTCTACGGTTAATACCGATGGCATCCGCAAACGCTAGGAGCATATGAGATTTCGTGAAATTTCCGAACATTTGTTGTGCGACTGTGTTGCACTATATCAGAAACGACGTAGATATCTTGATAAAGGGCTGACTCAGTCCTGCGATATTTGGAATGCTGCTCCTAATCAGGTGCTAAATTTCATACGAAATGCTTCACCTGATTGGGATAAATGCCGACAGTAGTCGAGGTGGTTCTTCAAACTTTGATAACTCACTGATACGACATGGCACAAACTAAAAGAGGACACAACACAATAGATCAGAATAATGGTCGCGGGGGTAAGTCCCCAACACGGGAGAAAAAAAATGCTTTTTTCGGTTATCCAGCAGCAAAACTATTGTAAACATCTCTGAACGTTTGCCTCAATTATGCCACCGTATTTAGTTAAATAGAGAGAAAATACCGTCCTGTATCGTAAACGAATAACTTGAACCGCAATTAACGTATTATCAGTATGAGAAAAGTTTAATAACACTTCCAGGTGGACAAAAAAAAGGATTTTAGAAATGCTTGTTGCGTAATCAAATCATCCTTTTCCAAACCATATCATTTTCTTTTTGGACTGTTACTTAAACGTACCATGTACCACAATGTACCATGCGCCTCCATTAAGTCAAATGCCCATGCAAATTTCAAGTTAAGTTTTCTCAAAAAAGTTCCATAGACTACACCTATACGAGCAGTGCAGTGAAGTTCTTGATCGACAGGACTACACTATGGTGTATATGGTTAAGCTCTAAGCCTGTGACCGATTGTGATGTTTCCTTGTAAGACCACTGTCTTGTTGTTGTTGTGCACGGCTTTCGAACGTAGCAAAGTCTCCTATAGAAATAACAGCACATTTCAACAATCAACGGTAGCAGCGGAACACACCTGTAAGCTTAATTAATGAACCGCAGAACGGGAGGAAAAACCAGAAGAAGATTTAAATGTGTTGTGAAAGGTCATCCATGGCGTCATTGTAAGAACTGCTAAAGGTGCGGTAAGTCGTAAGTAGGAACGCGTGGAAGACAGAGGAACAGCTGGTTTGATGCCGAATGTCAGAGTGACAGGCGAGAAAAAACTGGCTAGAACGAGATCTAGGGAGGCTGGAAGAAGCGCTAGCGCGTAGAATCCCAATGCTTTCACACGGAGCAAAAATGTTCTTAATTATTGACTGATAGCGGGCTTGATTGACAGTAACGGGGTAATATTTCAACAAATTGCACCCATCGGAAGTTTTTTCAGGACTAGAATGTGAAATCAGTTTCGTCAATGAATGCAATTTTCCGGTAAAACGTCAGATTTCTTCAAGTTGATCAAAGACTCGCTCACCAAAATTACGACACTGAAGCAGGTCAATCGGCTTCAAAACTTGAATAAGCTGTTTGAGGTTCATGGTCCTTATCAACATTGGCGGCTACGATATTCTTCTCTATATGAAGGTTAGTACTCTACAAAGATCAGTGAATTGTTGCCCAATATAGTAAAATTTGTGCTGAATCAATTTCTTGTGTTTTTCATAATGCGATTGTCGCATGAAAATTTTTAACAGAAAACGCTATGGACGACGGAAAACTAACTAACGGAAACACTTTTATCATGCAACTTAATTTTATTGCGTCCATCTCCAACAATGGTACAATACGGAACCAATCTTTCGTGTCCTATCATGTCGGTTACAATAATCTTTCGTATACACACAGACACACTGAAGAATTTTGGCGCGTACTGATTTGACAAGTTAGGCAGTGCGCCCAAAATAACGGAAATATGTGTAACGGAACATGAGTGAAACGGAATAGGGTAGACATATTACATAACGTTACGTAACCTAAATCATACTACACGATCATTAGAACGATTTTAAGGGGGCATAGTACTTTTTCAACTTAAAAAAATCGAAATTTTTTTTATTGATTATTTCGAAAGATTAACATTTTGACCATATGTGTTTCAAGTCATTTCAATGAATTCCAAAAATTGACAAAGTTACAGCTATTTGTACCGCGCATGTCTGGAGCGATTACACGGCGAATAAAAAGTTCAACGTCGTTTTTCTCGAACCCAGGTTTTGAAAGTCGGTACCATAAATATCTCAAGAACGGCTTAAGCAATTCTCATGATTCTTTTTTTGTTTTAAAGCCAACAAAATTATCTAGTGTTTGACCCATCCTTTTTTTGATATTACTATTTTTGTATTTTTTAGATATGTTTAAAGTCAATTTTTTCGACTAAAAACCTTACTTTTATGTTTGAATGACCACCGTTTTGTTATGCGTTCGAATTTTAAAAAAAGGATGGGTCAAACACGAGATAATTTAATATACTTTCATGTCGTTTTGAAATTTTTCAATTCAGATAAGACCCCCAGTGTCAATCCATGGTACCGCAAATCATGTTTTTTTCGAACGATTATGTTCAAGGAGCCGTAGGGGAGAGGGGAAGTGGTTCACATATGCAAACAAAATTGTAAATATTAGTATAAAGTGCAATGTTTGGAATGCAAAAAACCCGAATCGATTCGCTTTTCGCGTTATCGAGAATAAAATATTTGAAATTAGGCAAAAAATATGGTGTGAAAAGTACTATGCCCCCTTAAAGACCATAGAAAGTTTGCAAAATACATGTTTTACAAAGCCGAAATTGTACACACCATTCATCATCAGAAATTTCTACACGTTGTGCAAAAACCAAATAACACTTCCCTAAAAGAGCAAATTCTCACTGGAAGAGAAATTAATTGAACAGTTCTTTGTAAAATAAAAGATAAGAAACGGAAATGATGAGGAGATTTTATGCCTGTTAGAGAAGAAACATGAAAGATGTTCACTTTAATGGGTTTTCCCTTGTTACTTGGACAAAAGAATTCTAAGAACTAAATAATTGAACTAATAAAAGAGGTTTATGCTAATAAAAAAATTAAGAGATTTTTAAACGTGGCTCGTTTGTAAGTTCTAATGACGCCACGACGAAATGGCAAGACAAACGGAACATTTTTTGATGGATCAAGTCAAGAATTTCGCGTTTGCTGTCATAAATAAATATTTGAAAAAATGGGCCTGTAAATAAATCATTCAAACACACAAACACACGTAACGATAATTAGGATAACTAACCTCATAAGAAACTTTGGAAACAGTGTTTACCGCAAATACCATTATAAGCAAATGTGTTATGGCCCACATGGTATTGCCTACCGAGAACAGGATAAATTCTTCATTGTAATATTCTCCTTCCACTAGATTTTCATGCAGCAGAAACAACTGCATTGTAAGTTCTATTGTCACCGACAAAGGCAAAATCAAAAAAGCCATGCCAAAGTAGTTACTAAATTTCGACATAATCTTACTTACTTCATCGGAACACACTAGGCAGTCTAATAAAACTTTATATTTTTCACTATCTTCACACATATTACATAATTTTTCACCAGTATTTTTTAGTAATATAGATAAAAATTTATTTATGTTCCGTAGAACGAAAACCAGTGACACTGACAATAGTAAAAAGAAACTAGTTGCAATAGCTATCGATGCACAGCATGCAACATAAAAACACATAATCCACTTGCCCGTACGACTGCTAAGCCAAACTCGACTGAGCGAATGGACTCCTGCATAATAGATCAAAGCGACCCAAAGAATCCGCCGGCATGACAACGCGATGCGCCCTACATTGGGTCTATAAAGCAGATGCATCCTCATTGCTTCTTCTAGTTCAAGCAAATTGTTTAATATTTTCACAAGTTCTTCTGATTTGAACAAATTCATTGTCACTATAATTAGAGCCTGTATTGGATACACACATACTTTAACCACGAAAGTCGTATAAGTTGTACTGCTGGCACTGCCGATGTACATCATATCTCCGTAAACAATGTATTTAAGCACACAAACGCTAAATGTAAGCAGACTGACCAGGTGTAGTAGGACATATAAACCACTGCATTGACTTGTTGTCGTGGAGCAGAAGAACTTTTTACTATCAGCTTTATATTTTACGGTAGTTACGGCAAAAATATTGGTTCTAGTCGTGAAAAAATCTAAAAGTTGGTGTAGTTCCATTTCGAAACGAAATGTGCTAAAATTGGTCCGAATTCACTCTACCTATCAGTTTTACTTATTTATTATAATAATAGTAGCGGCACTTGAGCTGATTGCCATAGATTCGAATAGATTACGGTAATGTGTTAAGCAATTGACAGACAGTATATCATATTTGTTTGGTCTTATTTATTGTATTAGCTCAATAGTTTCTCAACGTCATACTATGGAAAACATTTGTGTAACAAATGCTGACGAGTTGTAATAAACTGTTTAAAAGAATAACAATTTTTTAATCTCCTGTATATACGTTCGGCGTAATTAAACACAATTCATTTGGAATAGCTGGAAACTGATAGCAGTATTGTTTGTATGAGAAATTTTGAATATTTTCCTGCGGTAAATTTGCTCAATTAAAACTGTTCTGGCTCAAAACATACAATGTCTTTCAAAAATAATGTTGACATTCAATTCTGATATTAATCATTAATCAGCAATTAATTTTCTTGGGTAATAACTTACCTGAGTATAAAAACTGCTACACTTAATCACAATTAAAAGCCACAAAACCACCTTGGGTGCCAAATAAATAACCGTTGCTGCCGCCACCAGCCATATTTCATTGCTAGACCATTCATGAACAATGTTGAAGTATATGCTATTGGTTGTTACAAACAGTATCTCCGTTGTCACAATCAGCATGCTTGCACCCATACTACGATTGATTAGGTACACGCTGCGTAATATTTGACCGTGAACATTCAACATGGACCCGACTGTGCAAAATTTTTTCGAACAAATATCGAATCGTAAACGAGAATTAAGGTTAAGTAGTATTTTTTCAAGCGAAAATATAAACAGCATAATATAAACCAAATCAAGCACAAATCCCAAAGAATCAAAAACGAATCGTAAAACGTTTAGAATTGCGTAAAGATGAGCTAAATTCCAATACATTAAACAAAGAGGTATGAGTCCAAAAACGTATACTATTGTTATCACAGCAATTGCGTGTAAAGAAAACCGCTGTAACGCAGAAAAATCCACGAAAATAGATGAATGAATGGATTCTAACAGCACTGAAAGTTTTTGTCGAGTATATTGGTGCAATATGTAATTGAAAATCAGCGTAGCCAAACTTATTTGAATGTGG
The DNA here is from genome assembly GCF_943734655.1 of Sabethes cyaneus. Lineage (NCBI taxonomy): Eukaryota > Metazoa > Arthropoda > Insecta > Diptera > Culicidae > Sabethes > Sabethes cyaneus. The sequence goes on from NC_071355.1 coordinate 178,583,086, forward strand.
AAAATATCAATAGCCGAAAGGACAACTCTGGTCATTGGATGTCCTTGAAATCCGATGGAAAATAGTTTAACGGCTATAAACAGCGACGCACTTCGAACCAGTATGGCATACGTCCATGAATATCTATACAGTAGTGAATTGTCTTTCGTCGAAAGTATCGGAATGCCAAAAATTAGCAAAAATCGGCCGATATTATAATGAAATTGAACGAAGTTCATCGCAAGCGCAAGCAATTCTACCCCTCTCTTTCTCTCTAAACAGTTAGTTTTTCACTAAATCAATAACCCAGTTGGACAGTACAGAGACACTGAACTTACCTTTGTAATAAATAATACACAGCACTGCAAACTCAACTTTGGACATCTGCAAAATTACCTAATTGGAAAAGTTGAAATAGTGGAGAGGAAAGTGGAGCAGAGTAAAATGATTATTTTTTTACTTCCACTGGTTGCCTACCAGACAATTAAGGATCACCAATTCAATAGACTCGAAGTCCAACATAAATCAAAATATCATTGTTCATACGCAGAAACAACCGACAAAAACGAAGAGCGATAAGCCACTCTGCCTATAAAAAACCTGATTTAATCCACCTAGTGGTGAAAGGAACCTTTGTTATACCGTCTTACTTGCAATTAGAGATAGAAATCGACACGTTTGGTTTACATGAAATTTTTGGAAATTGAATAAGTTTACAAAATTTGAAACAAATAGAAGCACTTATAAATTTTGATAGTTTCTTTTCTCATGTAATTGCTGAGTAAGTTGTTACTAATGAGGGTAAGTGCAAGTAAAAGTAAGTTGTAAGATGAAATAGTATTCTTTAACATATACATTGCGTAGTAAAGGTCTAGTTAATAGGTTTTTGAACTATGCATAATTTCCTGTAACGCCATTCTATTTGATTCACAACAATAAAGTTTTCTTGAATAAATTTCATCATTTTTTATGAACCTTCGGTTACTCACGTTGTTGTATTTTGTACACCATATATAGGTTTGTGAATGCCATATTGTTATATAGTTACAAATCGTATATTACGTATATACTAACGTATATTCTTCAATAAACTTGTTATGAGCAAAATGTCAGAATTATTCAATGCATTATTACTTTAAATTGTTAGGAAAATAGATTAGCATAAACCGACATCACAGGAAAGAAGCAAGTAGCATGTGAGGTGTACCGCAGTTGGCCCCGACTGGAATTTTCTTTCGTTTCTTCATATGGAAGAATGGTGTCTGTGTGCAGCAAACTACCAGCAAATGTAAAATGTTTAAAATGTATCCGTCTGTTGGTAGTCGAGTGATTCGGGGTCAAAATCAGGGTATTTTTTATAATCAAAGTTCTACAGTTCGTAAACAAGGAAACATAGAGGTATACTATGTTCAGCAAAGTTGTGTATTTTATTATTAATACAACTTTGTAATACATGAAAAAGTCATACATCAATTACAAAAAGAGCTAAAATAGAAAAACTGATTTTTCAAATTCATATACAATAAATAAGATCTCTTCGTTGAAGAGATAGAAGGTTACTGTCTTCATCAAAATTTCTTGTAATAATATGCTCTAAAACTTTGCAGAACACATCAATGTGTTATATTGAAACTGAAGGAAAATAATTTTTTTATTTCACTTTTAGGGGGATTAATCAAAAATCAAATTCTACCAGACGATAGAGCTTTCAATTTCAAGAAACTCTTCCAAAGGTTCGATAAACCTAAAACCAAGTTTTCCTAGTCAAAACTCTAGTGCGTACGTTTTCTTTGGTTTTGGGCTATTGTGCGCGCGAGTAACTGTGTTATAAAAGTTGGCGCGAGTGTTCGAGGGTTAATATCTTTTGACCGGTAAAATCAATTCTTATGAAATTTTGCATATATATTCGTAGTGTGAAAATCTCTCGTTTGATATTAAAATAATTGAAATTAGGTTATTTTTCTTGGTTAAAATCATTATAAATTATTGTTAATTTTGGTGTGGTGTATTGAATTACTCATAACTTTCAAATTAACCATCCAATCAAAAAACCATTCAATAGTGATCTATCCGGCTATATTACCTGCCAAATGAAACTAATAGCACGTAAATCGGTTTGGTCATCTCTGAGAAACAGGCGATCATTTGAACCTTGTCAAAACTGGTTTTTTAAGCATAACTTTTAAACCACTTTTTTGTTTTCAGTAAAAATTGGCGTGAAGTTTAGCAATAGTAAGAGCTTTTATTTGGTACTAAGATCGATGAAATCGGTTATGTGGTTCCGGAGAAAATCGTGTCACGTAATTTTCACATTTTTGCTTATAGCTTTTAAACTAAAAGTCAGACCACGAAACCATTTAATAGTGATATACTATCTAAAAATACCTTTAAAATAAAAGTTATAGCAGACGAATCGGTTCAGCCATCTCCGAAAAATAGGCGATTGAAAATTGAAGCGCACACACATACACACATACACACACACACACAGACATTGCTCATTCGTCGAACCTGATCGATTGGTATATGTGATACGGCCCTCTGGGCCTCAGATCGACTTCGTGTTTTTCGACCAATTCCTAAACCTTTGTTATATTGTATAACAAAGGTAAAAACATACGCAGCAACCAGAATGTATCACGATAACAAAATATTAACACAAATGGATGTCCATTTACACCAGCAAGCAGGATAGTTTTCGATGAGAATATATTTTGATACACACTCGCTCTCACAAGCGCTTGTGGTTGGTGATGCAGGAATACAAAAAAATATGTATACAATATGTATTATCAGTGCAAAACATCTAAAAGATCCGCTAAATCAATTCAAATATTGGCTTAAGCACCCAACTGGCCACCTGTAACCCTACAGGAACCCAATTCTGGAATGGCCAATGCGATCTCAAGTGACCAGTTTTTATAATTAACTGAAAGGGTCCACAATGTCAAGTTCAAAGCTAATAGCTTTGTTGAAAGCTGTTGAAGTTCTTTCAAAACAAGCGGTTTCCCACGGTTTACCGGACATTGCTCCGGAATTATCGACTCTCTGGAACTGCTTGTCATTTGATGACTAAATGCTTTTCCTAACCAAAACTAGATAAATTTACGAATCAAATGCCACTGGTTTCATCCAAATCGGTTCAAACTAGCCAAAGTTATGAACATAGCAAATCATGGGTACCCGGGTACCCTTGTCGCCCTCCTACGTAATAAAAAAAATTCATTTTTCCAACCATAAGCTTAACATTGTAGCGCTGCGCAAACTTTGTTTCTATGTTGTTTATAAATATGGTGAATCACGTGGTGCCCAGGGTGCAGTCACATACTTGGAGTGCATAGTTCTAATCATGCATGAAAGTTTCTGTAAGGTGAAATGCAATCATTGAAGATATTAAAAATACATCTTGTTCAGACTTTAGTAAAGTATTTTATTTTACCCACTGTAAAACAGTTCGAATGATTGTTGTGTATAGTAGTATCAAAGCAATGTAAAGCCTAGGTGCTACATTTCGTTATCGAAACTTGACCTTCGGTTTTTGTACGACAGACTTCGCAGCCAGCTGTTAGAGTACAGGACAATGGCAGGGCCAGTTGCTACGATCCTATTGACTCTAACAGCCTCATATCACTAAATAAGCAGAAAATGAAAAACGACCCATTATTATAAACAATATGTGATGTTCTACTGTAAGCTCGGCACTAAATCGTTCTCAAGCTGTTTGAACTGAATCAGTATAACTAAATACTTGATTATTGAGGTGAAAATCTGTAACGATTATAATCTATAAATTGGCTTCTTCTCTCCTGTTCAAATGTTACCATATAAAGCACGCTATTATCGATATCGAAGAAACCGTAAGCGGACACTTTTTTCCTGTGATGAAGATTCTTCAGTAAAAACTTCCTAATTTGTTTCCTTATCCGGTTATCTTCATCATTGTAATCATCCAAGTGTCCGATGCATTGTGCTGTTTCACTGACCTGAAAATGAAAAGAAAAAATTGAACGAATCTTATATGTTTAGAATTACTATGTTTTAAGTTATTCAAAAAATTGTAAATTGTAAAATTGTTTACAATGTGTGGCATTGAAATAAAATACTCATTTTAATATGCAAGAGAATACAATTTACCTGTTGCGAGTAGCTAGAGCCTGCCCTCACTAAATTAATCCATAGAACTACATTCGGAAGGAGGTACAAAATCATAACTAAAGTGATCATTACACTCATATATGTTCCATAATGAAGCCATGATTCGATTAAAAAATATACGCAAGATGTAGCGAAGAATTGTATCTGCAGAGCCATTATTAGGATGGAAACGCCAATACTTTGATTCATCTGCGACAAACAACGCATTATTTCGCCGTGTAGCTCAAAGAGCGATGTGAGTTTGTCTTGCCTTCCCAAGCACATTTCAAAACGCAACTGAAAATTTAACGAAAGAGCTATTTTTTCCAATGTCCATAGTAGAAACATTAGGTAAGATAAATTTAAAGAAAATGCCACAGTATCGATTACAGTTAAAACAATACTAAATACTGCATAGGTACTTATTCGCCACCAATAAGTCACAATCACAGGTATTAATCCCACAAGGGAAGTTACTGTTATAATCTGAATCAAACGAACAGATGCTGTTTGAAGTGGAAGTAAATCAGTTGAAATCAATCGACTAAGCTTTTCCAAGATTAGCATAAGTTTACGAATTGAACGGTTTCTCATGAGGGTCACAAAAATCAACAATAACAACGAGCTTTGATTGCACGCACTGTTGAAAATATCCACAAAACCTGATGTTGAATTTGGGATTGGATATTCTCGATCCCAGTTGTGTAGAAAGAATCCAACGAATGAAATAATTCGAGTAAAAATGGCATACAAACAATAGTAACTATTCAGCAAAGAACTATCCGCTATCACAGGAAACCCTAGAAGGTGAAGTAGTCTTATCAATGCTCTTTGAGATTGCACGTAATTCATTGTGTATGTTTCAAAGTGAATGACAAACCGAGTTAACTAGTCATTTAATATTATCCATTAACCAGTAATCTAATAACTGTTACCGTACCGATTGCATCGCTGCCATTCATTTTCCTGTCAGATGATAGATGCGTTACCACCTGGAGAAAGAAGTTACTTTTGGTTACACCGTGCACCAGATCGAACAATAGTCGATTTAATGACCACAGCATGATCAATGGGACAAGTTCAAACAGTAATAATATTTTCTGAGGGTATGCAATGGGAAAGGCAACTAGGAAAAAACGCCTAGCATTGCTTTAGCCATCCCAAGCCCCTACCTAGCCCCAATTGAGTAGCCAAGCTAGAAGGTGCGGGAAGTTGAGTCGAGCAGTCGAATCGAACAGTTCAGTTAAGTAGTCTAGTCGAGCAATCAAATCGAGCAGTCTAATCGACCAGTCCAGTCGAGTAGTTTAGTCAACCAGTTGAGCAATCGAGCAGTCCAGCAGTCGACCAGTGAGGTGACTGAGAATACAACCCATTGCTTCGAAAGCATGACGTCCTGTCAGAGACCTGTTTTTAGTTACCGATAAGCCTCTTATGACGTCCTGCCAGAGACCTGGTTTTCGGTGCAGACATAAGCCTCTTATATAAATAGATAGAATATTTTATTCGGTGTTTAAAGTATCTGCTCCTAAATTAAGGTAATGAAAAAATCATCATTTTTATTTTAAGACTTAAAAAATCACGACTTTTGAATCAATGAACCGATTTTAATGATACTGGCAGCAAATGAAAAATAATTCTATGAACATTTTAGAACAATATTGGGTTAGTGCGAATTTTTTATTTAACATTGAAAATATTCTGTTCTCTGTATTTCATTGGTATGGCGAGTTAACTTTTCAATTTTTTCTTACAATGCTTCATTCATAATTTTATAATTTTATTTTATTATAAATATAAAGTTTTGATGATGAAACGAAGATGGATGGTGTAGTTTTTTAACTGCAAGGAAATGGATATACCCAGTTTTCCAGATTATTACCTTTCCCAAAAATTTGTTTCGAGGATCAAAATAGAGGAATAAACATGGTTTTCCTATAAAACAGCTTGGAAACAAACCGCAGAAAATAGAAGAATAAGAAAAAGTGTTCTTTGAGGGAACAGTAAAGAGAGAAAAGAAAGCAACAGAAATTAAGTAGAGGAGCATCAAAGATCAGAAAGGAAATTTAAACCCTTAAGAAATATTTTGTAAATATTATCATATTAACTACTGATTATTTTTAATAATATAACTTTAAATGTACGCATTCCTAGTAGAAAACTATCAAATGAACTTTGAGGTCGGTGAAATATATTTATAAGCATGCAGCGTGCTTCGTATGATGGAAGAGGAAATGTTGTCCAACGAAGGACATACGAGAAATTGCTTTTGTACTGATTTTATTCTCTCTTCGTGCGTGATGGAAAAAGGTGACCATACAATACTGCAGTATTCCAGTATTGACCTCACATAGGCAATAGGGTAACGACACCAGTTTTCGCCACTTTTATCGTCATAAAATTGGAAAATCGAGATTTACTGCCATATAGTTGCATGTAGATGAGCAGTTTCAAGCATACAATAAGCAGAAACATTTTTGCTATGTTTTGGGATAAAAATTAAGACTAAATGTTTGAAAATATAGTTGTAAATATGAAAATATAAATGTAAAATTTGTGACGCCTGTTCAACCACCAGTTTTCGACCCCCCCAAGATCCAGTTTTCGCCTCCCCCGGGCTCCAGTTTTCGCCATCCCTAAAAGCATCGTTTGAGGCATGCTTTAGTCTAGAAATTCATTTATATTCATGTATTTTTCAAAAACTTGAATCAATTTTCAGTTGAATGAAGAAAAGAAAATGGAAATCCGTTGAGAAATAACCGAGATATGACAATTTACTTGAAATCAGTATCAGTAGCGTCTATCTCTAATTTGGCACATGACCGAAATCGTATCAGCATGGGTGTCAAACTTAAAGATTTTTTAATTTATTGACACTGAAAGTTTTTCCAGGTTCACGGCTTACTATGGCAACTTTGGAGCAAATTCGGAGTACCCCGGCGGAAGTGCTCATTTTAGGATATATTCGAAATCATATCAACATGGGTGTCAAATTCTATGGTTTTGATATCCGTAAAACCTAAAGTTCACGACCTACATGATGCTATAGTTTCAGTCATTCCAAAATGGCCATAGACAGTATTGGCAATGTTTTAGGAACTTATTCACGGAAATGGTTACTTTTCATCAGTCGACTGCGACTGATCATCTGTTCCAGTTCAAAACCTGATTTAATCCACCTAGTGGTGAAAGGAACCTTTGTTATACGGTCTTACTTGCTATTTGAGATAGAAATCGACACGTCTTCGGAACCTAATTCATCTATTAGTTAACGTTGCATTGTGCGTTAGTTTACATAAAAATTTTGGAAATTGAATAAACTTACAAAATTTGAACAAAATAGAAGCACTTACAAATTTTGATAGTTCTTTTTCTCATGAAATTGCTGAGTAAGTTGTTACTAATGTGGGTAAGTGCAAGTAAAAGTAAGTTGTAAGAAGAAATATTATTCTTTAACATATACACTACATAGTAAAGGTTTAGTTTATAGGTTTTTGAACTATGCATAATTTCCTGTAATGCCATTCTATTCGATTCACATCAATAAAGTTTTCTTGAAAAAATTTCATCAATTTTTATTACCCTTCGGTTACCCACGCTGTTGTATTCTGAATAACATGCGTAGCCATGTTGAATGCCATATTTACCAATCGTTGTTTAACTAACGTATATTCTTTAATAAACTTGTTATGAGCAAAATGTCTGAATTATTCAATGCAAAAATACTTTAAATTGTTAAGAAAATAGATCAGCATAAACCGACAGCACAGAAACGAAGTAAGCAGCATGTGAGGTGTACCGCTATTGGCCCCAACTGGAATTTTTTCACGTTACTTAATATGGAAAAATGGTGTCTGTATGTAGCAAAACTATCAGCAAATGTAAAATGTTTAAAATGTATCCGTCAGTTGGTAGTCGAGTAATTCGGGGTTTAAATCAGGGTATTTTTCTAATCAAAGTTCTACAGTTCCTAAACAAGCAAACATAGAGGTATACTATTTTCAGCAAAGTTGTGTATTTTTACTATTTGTATAACTTTGTAATACATGAAAAAGTCATACAACAATTACAGAAAGGGCTAAACTAGAAAAACTGATTTTACAAATTCAGAAACAATAAATAAGATTTCTCTGTCTTCGCTGAAGAGATAGAAGGTTACAGTCTTCAGCAAAATTTGTTGTAATAATATGCTCTAAAACTTTGCAGAACACATCAATGTGTTATATTGAAACTGAAGAAAAATCATTATTTTATTTCACTTTTAGGGGGATTAATCAAAATTTAAATTCTACCAGATGATAGAGCTTTCAATTTCAAGAAACTCTTCCAAAGGTTCGATAAACTTAAAACCAAGTTTTCCTAGTCAGAACTCTAGTGCGCACGTTTTCTTTGGTTTTGGGCTATTGTGCGCGCGAGTAACTGTGTTGCAAAAGTTGGCGCGAGCGTTCGAGGATTAATATCTTTTGACCGGTAAAACCAATTCTTATGAAATTTTGCATATATATTCGTAGTGTCAAAACCTCTCGTTTGATATTAAAATAATTGAAATTAGGTAAATTATCTTGGTTAAAATCATTATAAATTATTGTTAATTTTGATGTGGTGTATACGATTGCTCATAACTTTCAAATTAAACGTCCAATCCAAAAACCATTCAATAGTGATCTATCCGGCTATATTACCTGCCAAATAAAACTAATAGCGCATAAATCGGTTTGGCCATCTCTGAGAAACAGGCGATCATTTGAACCTTATCAAAAATGGTTTTTTAAGGCTAACTTTTAAACTACTTGTTCGTTTTCAATAAAACTTGGTAAAAAGTTTAGTAGCAGCAAGAGCTTTCGTTTGGTACTAAGATCGTTGAAATTGGTTGCGTAGTTCAGGAGAAATGCGTGTCACGTAGTTTTCACATTTTTGCTTATAACTTTTAAACGAAACGTCGGACCGCAAAGCAATTCAATAGTGATATACTAGACAATAATACCTTTCAAACAAAAGTAAAAGCGATCAAATCGGTTCAGCCATCTTCGAGAAACAGGCGATAGAAAATGAGCTGCACATACACACATACACACATACACACATACACACATACACACACACACACAGACATTGCTCAGTTCGTCGAGCTCTATCGATTGGTATATGTGATTCGGCCCTACGGGCCTCGGATCTATTTCGTGTTTTTCGACCAATTTCTAAACCTTTGTTATATAGTATAACAAAGGTAAAAATATGAATTCAAATGAATTTTCATACCTAAAAACGTAAATCAGTTTTTTTTTAAATAATTTTCGATATCCTTTAAATATTTAAGAAGAACCAGAGAATATACCTCGGCGAATGCAACCGGCTGACCAATTGAATTTTTTTCTAGACTCTGTACATTCATTTCTAATTTATGAACTTGCTTGCTCAATTTATACGTAACTCGACAAAAATAGCATTAATAAGTTCTTTTACATAAGAATGTATCTCTAACTTTAAGTAACAAATAAGGAGATCTAGCGGTGTATTCAAGCAGGATATCGCGCCTACTTTGCCCTTCGCAAAACGCTGCAATTAAGGGGCATAAGCTGCCGTACGTACCTGACAATGTTCAAACCCCCTATTAGACCGGTAGACTATACTCACGGAAGACTTACGCTCCTTTGCGGACGACATTTGGCGGAGTACAAGTTGAAAGTGAAGAGTAGCGGAGGTGTATGAATCAAGGGCAACAGACACTGCCTGGAGAAATTACCAACGTACATTCGGCGAAAGTCGGTACGCTCATGGGTAAATGAAACTTTCAAATTTTAATGTATAATGCCTATTGGCAAACAATTATTTCACATTCACTGGTTTCTTGATAATATATTTTGTCAGTTTTAAAAGAATTGACAGGTTCACTGAACTGCCTTTGTAAAACGGATGGTTTTTATGTTTGCGAATATGATGCATAATGAATGATGATGCATATGATGCAAATTGCAGAATTTCAAAAAAAATAGTGTTGCATTTAAATTTACTTGATGCAGTAATTACACGCAAGTATCTATAGAACAGATTCTACTGATGAAATCGCCACATTTTACGAACATGGTAGAAAGCAGAAAATAATAAATGGACGTTGCTTTTGAATCGCGGTCGCAAAAATCTTAGACTTTCCGCAGATGATAGTAGCACTGCTTTTACAAACGTAAATGAAAAATGTTTTCTGATCCATTTAATTCTAGTTATCTTACATGTGCTGGAAAAATCTGAGCTGTCATATCAATAATAAATTGCGTGCATTTAAAATACATTATATCTAATCTTTGTAATCAACAGCACAGGCTCTTGAGAAAACTTGACTTGAATTATTCAAATAAATTAAGCAAAGCAAATTGTTAGAGTGCAGGACAACTTCGGTGTTGCCGTTAGGATCATATTGTCCCTTACAGTCTCGCCCATTCGAGATTCAAACAAATAACGACTAGCTTGTTAAATCAGTGTGGTACCTCCAGGTCTACTCGAATTTTCAAATGAATGCTTATATTATTTTTTTTATTTTTTAATATTCATATTAACATTATATTTCTTATCGTCCAGATAGTCAAAGCCACATAACGTTTTTACGAGATAGGTAGAAATTACGACGGACTGGGGTCAATCCCGGCGTAGTGGTTAGGATTCACGCCTCTCACGCCGAGGACCAGGGTTTAAATCCCAACCCCGCAGAAGTCACAAATGACCCAAAACTGGTTAAAGTGACTATAATCTAAACAAAAAAAAAGAAATGACAAATTAATTAATGTATCTAATATCTATCCATCCAATTTATATCTGTTAAGCACAATGTAGCGCTGCGCAAACTATGTTTCTATGTTGTTTATAAATATGGTGAATCACATGGTGCCTATAGTTACTATATATATAGTTCGGCGGATTGAAAACCAGGCGAATTGGCATCCCTGATTTATGAAATTAAATTTGAAATTATAGTGAAATGTGCAGGTTTTTACGAAAAATAATCACTGGCGGGTGTTGAAAATGACTAGTTCTATGAAAATAAAGGGTATTTTTTTAACATTACTCCTGCATTTTGGATTTTGAAAAGCTTTTGGCTCCGCTTTTGACGTTTATTTGGCTCCCGATTTTCTATCCGCCGAACTATATATATATATAGTAACTATAATGGTGCCCGGGGTGCAATCACATACTTGGAGTGCATAGTTCTAATCATGCATGAAAGTTTCTGTAAGGTGAAATGCAATCATTGAAGATATTAAAAATACATCTTGTTAAGAGCTTAGTAAAGTATTTTATTTTACCCACTGTAAAACAGTTCGAAGGATTGTTGTGTATAGTAGTATCACATCACTAAATAAGCAGAAAATGAAAAACGACCCATTATTATAAACATAATATGTGGTGCTCTACTGTAAGCTCGGCACTAAATCGTTCTCAAGCTGTTTGAACTGAATCAGTATAACTAAATACTTGATGATTGAGGTGAAAATCTGTAACGATTATAATCTATAAATTGGCTTCTTCTCTCCTGTTAAAATGTTACCATATAAAGCACGCTATTATCGATAACGAAGAAACCGTAAGCGGACACTTTTTTTCTGTGATGGAGATTCTTCAGTAAAAACTTCCTAATTTGTTTCCTTATCCGGTTATCTTCATCATTGTAGTCATCTAAGTGTCCGATGCATTGAGCTGTTTCACTGACCTGAAAATGAAAACAAAGAAATGAACGCTTTTTAATATGTATTAAATTACTCAAAAAAATATAACGGGAAAATTGTTTACAATGTTGGGGAAGAATAAATGCTTATTGCGAGAAATGTAGATTCAGGCAAACTGAAAATTCTTGTTATTAGGCCAAAAATATAGACTTAGCGAAGGTGAGATTGGGAGCTGTGAGTTCGACTCTCACCTTCGCTAAGTCTATATTTTTGGCCTAATATCAAGAACGTTCAGTTTGCCTGAATCTACATTTCTCGCATTAAGCATTTATTCTTCCCCAACAGAAAAGTAAAAGCCGACTGCTATACGTCGTTGAAAAGAAAAGGAAAAAAAATTGTTTACAATGTGTGTGCCTTTGAAATAAAGTACTCATTTTAACATGCAAGAGAATGAAATTTACCAGTTGTGAGTAGCTTGAGCCTGCCCTCACTAAATAAATCCATAGAACTAGATTCGGAAGGAGGTATATTATCATGATTATAGTCATTAACAAACTCATATACGTTCCATAATGAAGCCATGATTCGATAAAAAAATATACGCAAGATGTAGTGAAGAACTGTATCTGCAGAGCCATTATTAGGACAGAAACGCCAATACTTTGATTCATCTGCGACAAACAACGCATTATCTCGCCGTGTAGCTCAAAGAGTGATGTGAGTTTGTCTTGCCTTCCCAAGCACATTTCAAAACGCAATTGAAAATTGAACGAAAGAGCTATTTTTTCCAATGTCCATAATAGAAACATTAGGTGAGATAAATTTAAAGAAAATGCCGCATTATCGGCTACTGTTAAAACAATACTAAATACTGCATAGGCACTTATTCGACACCAATAAATCACAATTATAGGTACTAATCCCACAAGGTAAGTTACTGTTATAATCTGAATCAAACGAACAGATGCTGTTTGAAGCGGAAGTAAATCAGTTGAAATCAACCGATTAAGCTTTTCCAATATTAGCACAAGTTTACGAATTGAACGGTTTCTCATGAAGATCACAAAAATCAACAATAACAAAGAAGTTTGATTGTACACACTGTTGAAAATATCCACAAAACCTGATGTTGAATTTGGAATTGGATGATCAAGATCCCAGTTGTGAAGAAAGACTCCTACGAATGAAATAATTCGAGTAAAAATGGCATACAACCAATAGTAACTATTTAACAAAGAGCTGTCCGCGATTACAGGAAACCCCAGAAGGCGAAGCAGCCTTATCAAAATGCTTTGAGATTGCACGTAATTCATTGTGTAGGTTTCAAAGTGAATGACAAACCGAGTTAACTAGTCATTTAGTAACATCCGTTAACCAGTAATCTAATAACATTTTCCGTGCCGATAGCATCGCTGCCATTCATTTTCCCGTCAGTTGAGAAATACAATACTACCTGTAGAAAGAAGTTACATATGGGTATACTGGGGACCCCTGCTAATTTGAACGGTTGCTCGTACAAACTAATGGGGTTCATTTGTAATTTGAACAACAGGCCATCCTAAGTATGCTGAAGCTTGAAGCTGACCGCCCAACTCTTTGTCATTCTTTCGATGGTTTGGTTTAGTTGGTAGTTGCAAGCAAACAAATCGCGTTTATTGGCGAATTGGAGTAAAAACTACCGCCGTGGCGCTACCTGCTGCGACGGTGATAAAAACGAAAATACACGTCATATGCGGTATATTTCATAAATAATTTTCAGTAAATCAAATTTTTAGCTAGTTTTCGATTGAAAACTTTACTAAATTTTCATCAGGTTTGTAAGAAATTTCCTGTTTTACAAGATATTTTAAAAATACATTGAAAGAGAATAAATTTAAAGAATACTGTAAAAGTACAAGAATACACAGCAGGGATCCTAAATCGGTTTTTGCATATTAGTGGAATTAGTGGATTTCTACTTTGCAAAATCTTTATGCTTGTTTTGTGGAGTCAAAGTTCTAGAGATTCGAGCATCTTTCAGTCTTAGCGAACTATATAGCTCCGGCACTACATGAAAATATGAATGTTCTCTTTGGTCTGTATCTTGCTCGCAATAGCCTGATTTCTATTTATTTCACAAAAAACAAATTTTTACCACTTAAGCCCGTGAATTTTCATAATTTACCATGATATATAACCTGTCTTTTGTCGCACAAATCTACAAAAAAACATTATTTTCTCATATATACTGTAAACAAATCATTGACAAAGTATATACCAAAAATAAAGTACACAATTTTCTTACATTTTGCAAAAATAATTTCACTTTTACATTGTTTTATTACATTGCGAAAATTAAAAAAGTTAATTTTTTTCTTCAAGCAAACTGTCAACTTTCTCACCGTTTGGAAAGTTCCAAAGACCACTACCGGCAGCGCATAAGTTTCTGTCGAATTCGTCAATTGACATTGTCTTCATAAGCAAAAAATAAATGCCTTATTGATTATGACATTCAAAATATTTTTAATTTGACGTCGTGCAAATTAGTTGAGTTCAAATTAAAAACGGCCAAACGAACGGGGGTCCACGGTAGTCTACTAGTCAGTGTCGCTTGCAATTATTAGAACGAACCACAGTTAAAATACTGTATTTAAAGCTTTACATACCACGATAGAGCAATATTTTAAGTACAAATTTGGAATATTTTGACCGTTATTAAAGCTTGCTTCATTTGGAATTGGAACAAACTTTTGCTCATATTGTGGCGCTCTTAGTGGACGGATTCGGAAGTTCTTGGCGTCCACGTGTCGGTAATTTTGTTAGCTTCATCTATGTATTTTTGACATTTCGCAAAACGACTGTATTTTGTAAACCAATGACATGGAACTTTATGGATCACCTAAGGTCTGTGCCCATTCCATTGTAATCTGCATCTAAGCTAGCTAAACAGCTGAAATTGCCCAGAAATACCGCATGGCGCGTTATCAAACGACATAAGGAAACGTTGACGATGATTCGGAAGCCTCAAACTAATAATCGGAGTGAAACTGTCGATGGGAGACTGCATGGTAAGATTTTGAAGACCATCAAGAGGAATCCCAATCTGTCGGACCGTGATTTGGCCAGAAAATTCGGTACTGTTCATAGTACCGTGAGGAGAATTCGACTATGGGAAGGAATCAAGTCGTATCGAGCTAGCAAACAGCAAAACCGAACCATAATACAGAATAGTGTGTCGAAAATCCGTGCTCGAAAGCTATACGACCGGGTGCTAACAAAGTTCGACGGGTGTCTTCTGATGGACGATGAAACCTATGTCAAGGCTGACTTCGGGCAAATGCCAGGTCAAAAGTTTTATCTTGCAACGGCTCGGGAGGATGTTCCAAGCAAATTTAAATTTGTTTTTGCCGACAAATTTGCACAAAAATTTATGATTTGGCAGGGCATTTGCAGCTGTGGCAGAAAAACGAAAGTTTTCGTTACAAATAAGACAATGACGTCGGAACGGAAAGGAGTGTCTCCAAAAACGAATTTTGTCGTTCATTCGATTCCAACACCATCCCGTGATGTTTTGGCCAGATTTGGCAAGCTGTCATTACAGCAAAGTCGTTCAAAAATGGTATGCAGAGAAAGAGGTCCAGTTTGTTCCGAAAGACCTCAACTCACCCAATTGCCCCCAGTTCCGCCCTATTGAGAAATACTGGGCAATCATGAAGAGGAGACTCAATGCAAAGAGAAAAGTTGTCAAAGACATCAATCAGATGAAGGCCTAGTGAAATAAGATGGCCAAAACGATGGACGAAGAAAGCGTGTGCCGCCTAATGAGCCATATTGCAGGAAAAGTTAGAGAATTCCTTCGAAACCGTGGCGAATAATTTTATCAGTACTTTTTCTTAAAAGTATGAAGAAAATGCTACATTTGGGTAAGAAAAGATCTTGAATTCAATAATAAATAACTGAAATACGCGTAATTGTTTTTGTTCCAATACAATCTTTGAAGCAAGCTTTTGAGTAAAGGAGACGTTTTGAGTTCTCAACCGTAGTAGAATACATGAAACAGAAAACAGAAACAGATCAAACACCGGAGATATTCCTGGTTGTGGTGAATGACCTGTCGGTTAAACCACTCTATAATAAATCCCCAACAACAACAAATCTAGTTTTGGAACAAAATATGAATATTATTAAATTTCCATGACAGAAAAAGGTGCAAGCGATGAAAAAAGTCAGTTTTTGACAGACCCTTCTGATACCCCGAATATCTCCGGTGTCCACTGACTACTGTGAATTTTGTAATATTTTCGAAAAACTAGAAAAAATATATTTTGCTAAACGTTCGTTCGTTCGTATAACAGATCAATAAATGGAATGGCAATGTTCAAGTAATTATGACAGCACCGGCTGTACTGACTATATGACGAAAGCGTACTCTGCCAATACAGATGTTTTTAGCCATTTATCCAGCCATTTTCGAGTCACTTTCGGTTGCTCTGAAATGGTGAAATAATTCTAAAAGGACGCTCAAAACTCTTTTCTCACCTTTCTTGATGTTTGAGATTTAGGTTTGAATGTCTTCGTAGAATCTTTGGAAGTACATATTCCAAATTGAAACTAATAATGTAATAAATTTTCATCATAATAACATCAAATTCACTAGAAATGTCAATGTTTATTGCCATCCTTTAGTAGTAACTAGCCAGTCGTATATTTTAGTGATAAAGATAATTAACTTTCAATTACATTAGCAATTGCGATTGATTGCAATGATTATAAACTGTAGAAATGCTTGCATGGGTGCGACTCAAAACTATATAAGTATAAGTATAAGGAGGTATAAGTTTTAGTAACAATGGGAATGTTCGAATTACAAAACCATTTGCTTTGGCTGTTAAGTCTTTTCGGTTGCATACTCTTTCCAAATCTACTGGCCAAAGTCCAGACGCGATCAAACTGGAGCTATTATACCTGCCATGTGATTGTAGTGCAAACTATTTCCATTTCGATCGGTGTACTAGTAATTTATATGCCGTGGGTCATGACTAACGCTCCGAAGTTGGGCGACACAACGAATTTTGTGCTATTTTTCGCTTACTATCATTGGCATATGATTATAGCTTCAATTGCGTTGCACAGTGCCTTAAACAAAAGTAAATTAATCACTTTTTTCAATATTTTACAAAATGTTGAACGCCAGAACGAGCCATACTTGCCTTGTTATTCATTGCTGTTTGATATTGCAATTGGTGTATCGATAGTGCTGCGAATTGGTTATGCATTCTGGATACCCTCGCATCACTTTCTTGGTTTAATTAATAGGATCAAGGATGCCATTCTGGTGATGATATTTGATGCATATAACTTTCACGTAATAAGCCTTGTATGGAGTATCAAAAAAAATTGCAGCTGTTTAAATAACCGGCTAAATGATGTTTTAAGATGCGGTAACTATCAGCAGATCGTCGAAACGTTGAAAGCGAGTGACTCAATTTATTCGCTACTGCAAGCTTTCAACGACTATTATGGATTATTTTTGCTGAAAATGTGCTTGACAGCTTTTATTAGAAGTTGTATGGCATTCTATTTTTGTTTTCTGGCGTCCCAAAACTTTACAATTTTTATCGAAGTTTTTAAAGCTTTTTTTCTGTACACTTGGTGGCCCTGCACCCTCGTATGCACTCTCTTTATCATTTGCAACAGCGCTGCAACGGTGGTATGTATCTAATAGTGATGAAAGGTAAAAAGGTATAACACGCGTTATTATTTCAGGTCAACGAAACAGTTTTATGCATGCGATTCTTTCAAGAATGTAACATTGCCAACAGTAAAATTAGACGTCAAATAAATCGACTCCTGTTAAAAAGTCTCCACAAACAGATGGCGTTTAGTGCAGTTGGATTTTTCGATGTTAATAAGGAAATTATTTTTATGGTAATTTTAGTTTAACAAATAGGTATATTCAAAATAAACAGAAATAGGTATATTGAGTTACATATAGTGCTGCTCGAAATAGACGGATGCGATAATAGATTTAGCTTTAAGTTTAAGTTATCATGTTCATGTAGATAATGTCAAAGTTGTCAGTTGAATCGGCCAAAAATACAAAATTTGTATTTAATACAAGTGCAGGTACCTAGAAGCCACTTAAATCAATTTCGAATAGTATATTTGGAGCATCTATTTCTGCAGATAATAGCTTTCTCGCGAAAACTTGTAAAACAATTCGTCGTTTTGCCATTGTGTCGATTGAACACTCGCCAGCACACGTTATTGATGAATAAAGAGAATAGCCACGGTCTCAGGTTACTCCCCTGCGGAAACCAGACAAGGTAATGAAAGTGTCTGATTCAATGTGCCCTAATTTAGCACAGGAGAGCGACCAAGGAGATACGATTTTAGCCACTCAGTAAAATGTTCTGATGTTCCAAGACATTCAATTTTAGGTAATAAAATAAAGTGATCGACACGATCGAACGCAGTTTTCAAGTCAGTGTAAATAGTGCCCACTTGCACCTCATTTGTAATGCAATGCAATGTGTTCAAATAATTTTGATCCAGCAGAGAAAGAAAGTATTCTTCGATAGTATATCAATGATACAACAAATAACTCTAGCTATGATGCTTCTGACACAAAAGATTCTTCTCCTATAGTCTAATGAATAGGGCATATTAATAATCGCTGTTTTTCTTTTTCAGGTTTTTTGTTCCGTAATAACATATTTGGTTATATTAATACAGTTTCAACAACTGGATTCCGCATGAACAAAACAGTACCGTATATCTGTCGCAAAGAAACACTAATTCACATTGGCAAAATACTGGAACAGTCGAATTTCACGAGCCTCACCAGCAATGATGTGGATATAAACAGGAGTATATGATGGTTACCACACTATGGATGCATTTCTGTTGACGTTGCTTCTTTAAGAAGATTGAGTATTGACAGTACAAGTACAAATTAAGCGTTTGGAAGCAGCTCATAGTAGATTTCTTTTGTGCAATGTCTAGTTGCTTTATTTGATCTCATTTATACCTTGTTAGATGTTAGATACAGTGTAACATGTGACCATGTCCCATAATAAATTTAACTTAATTATTTCGAAAATTGTATTTTTGTTGCACGGCAGGAGTTAGGAAAAATCATTGTTAATATTTGTTTGAAACGATGATTCTACAATTGTTGAAGGGATGGTAAGGGAAAGTAATGAAGAAGGATTTTTTGAGAATGGAGGGGAAGAGTGGAAAGGAAGGGGGGGGGGTAATAGGTAGCTACGCTTAACAAGTTGTCGTTGTGACTCCTATCTTTTGTCCAATGCTGGAAGGTGCATGGGTCGAACCAAGCTATAATCAGAGATTATAACCGGATTTGAACCCACAACACCTGCCAGGGCGTGTGGCTCACTGGTACCCGTGTACCTTTGAACCATAGAGGCGCTGGAAATCCTTCTTCATTACTTTCCCTTACCGTCCCTTCATCAATTGTAGAATCATCGTTTCAAAAAAATATTAATATATGCCTGACCGCATTTCAAGGTCATGACTAACATCACGATTGTTAGTTTTAAGATAAAATCCCCTATCGAGACGCCGCGGTTACCAATGGCTTCAACGCACGGACCGACCGGGAGCAGAGGAGTCAGGTAACGCTTGGAAGTTCGACATAAGCCTGCTAGAGGGCGTTGCTAGCGCATCGAAGCGAAGTCGGGGACTTTTTGTTCGGATTGTTGAAGCGAGCGGACGTGTCTCCGTTGTTCTGCTATGCTTCGAAATGCCACGCGGTTACCTTTTCGGTCGTAAAGTGTGGTTGAGAAGCCTGCTATAGTTATATCGCGGAGTGCCGTGCGTGGCCACCAGATAAGCTCGTTAGAGGTTTACGCGCTGTTTCGTAGTGTGAACAGTTGATAAACGTCAAAAGGCACCGACAAGCATCCTCCTGTCGAGCGGCGGTCCGGTGCTATTATAGATTGCCCCAGCCTCCAAAAGTCATCCTCCCATAGGGCAACACGTGTCACGTGTTTAGTCAAACCGTCAAACGCGCGTCCAGGGAAAGCAACGATCGTTAAAATCGGTTAGATAGGCCGCCCCCTGCGAGTCAATGGTAAGTCTTCATGCTCGAGTCTAGCCGTAAGTGAACCTTTTACTTACAACAGATACTGGATATTTTTTACTAAACCATCTATTTGCAAATTAAGTGATACAATCTATTTGAAATGTTCAGTTAACCCACATAAGTTTGCTAGCACTAGCAACTATCAAAATTCCACCTTTTAAATCCAGTTAAATACAAGGCTTTTAATATGTTTAATATGGATATGTTCCTGATCGCCTCTTTATATCAGAACATGACCACCGAATATAATAAATTTTAAATCGTCCGCGTCCATTAATTTACATCCATCGCCCGAAAGTACGGTTGCGTCGTTGAAGTACAACGAAAAGAGCACAAGGCTCATGTTGCTGCCTGGAGGTACACCCGATTTGTTGATGAATGCGGAGGATAAACATGGGTGTTGTAAAATCTTGCGATGCACCAAGGCAGGAAAATTTCCCTAGATGTATTCGATGATCTATGCCATCGAACGCAGCCTTCAGATCTTCGTAAACTACGTCGATTTGAGATTTCTGCTCCATATGCGATATGCAAGTCGACGTGTTGGGAATGATGATGGATTGTAAGGAGATCAACGAGGGAATGTGTCTATTGAGCATCAAGGGCCATTTTTTCAATTACAGCATCATCAACTAACACTGCCCACTCGTAAGTAGACCTGACGATAAGAAGCAAGCGCTCTTCGCGAGGCTGGAGGCAACGTACGACAGCTGCTCGTCACGGGACATCAAGATTGTCTTCGGGTATATGAACGACCTGGTTGGTAGGGAGGAAATGTATGAACCGGTAACAGGACCCGATAGCCTGCACACCGACACGAACGATAACGGCCAACGATGTATGAACTTCACAGCTTCCCGAGGCCTGGCAATCCGAATCACGTTTTTCCCACGCAAAGATATCTACAAAGCCACGCGGAGATCCCCTGACCAAGATACAATGAATCAAACTACTGAGAACTAGGCACAAATCCTGGAGGAGGCACTGCCTTCTTCCGAGGAGGTAGCTGCTGCAAACCTCGTAGATGGTTTGGACAGAATACGCCATCGGAGAAGCCGCTACCATGGCACTAGGAGAAGAGCCCCGGAGTATACAAAATGATTGGTTCGATGGAGAATGCCAACAGGCGGTGGAGAGAACAAAAACAATTATTTGAGCATTGCCACTGGGGAGAACTAATCGACACGTTCCTGAGGAGTATAAAGCGCCAAAAAGCGGACAGAGATCGTGAAGAATTAAAAGAACTATTCTGAGTTAATGACACGCGCAAATTTTATGAGAACCAAACTTGTTTTTAAGGGCTACACACCGAAACCTGGCATGCGTAAAGATGAGAGAGGAATCTAATCACAAACGAGCGCGAGGTAGTCAACAGGTGGAAGCAGTTCTTCGATGA
This sequence comes from Sabethes cyaneus, assembly GCF_943734655.1. Classification (NCBI taxonomy): domain Eukaryota; kingdom Metazoa; phylum Arthropoda; class Insecta; order Diptera; family Culicidae; genus Sabethes; species Sabethes cyaneus. The sequence continues at coordinate 178,604,333 of NC_071355.1, forward strand.
ACACCTCAATGGCGAAGTTACAGAAGGAGGCGGAACGAAAGTTAACCTAGGAGTTCCCATGGAACATAGTAATGTCCCAGATCTGATCTCCAAGAAGTCAAACGAGAAATTGGTTTGTTTAAGGCCAACATAGCCACTGCACCATGGTCCAAAATTGCAAAAAACGGACATTAGCAATTAGGTAAAAATGAGTAATTTTTCAAGGGTGGTACTATATCTTTGGAGAATGAAAGGATGGTAGCTTCGGGGAAATTTATTAACAAAATACAGCACACCTTTCTGTACTACTAGGGTGACCGCGAATCCACATTTAAGGGTCGACGTATCGTTGACGAACTCGCTCACCGTCCTTCGCCTTTGGTCATCCTCCGGAAAAATACATTCGCTCGTTAGGTCCTTTACTGACAGTATCATCTCGTATAAATGGAGGCTTTCGACTGCTCTACAAAACGGCAGCTTCGAAAGCAGATACAGTCTTTTTTCTTCTCGGTACACTCCAGTCTGCGGACGTCGCCCGTAACGTACATCAAGGAAGCTCCTTCTGTACTTTCCAGAGATAACTAATGAATTTGTAGGCAACCCTATAATGCCAACCACCATGTTGTTATTGCCATAGAGCTCTCAAAACAACTCCGTTTACTTCCGTGGTGGCCACAAATGGCCTCGAGTATCTGTAGACTTGGCGCGTAGCTGTGGATTGCAATAAGGTTCGTAACCCGTGTTCTAAATCTAGAAACGATTATGTTTTCGCTTATCGGTTTGTACGTCACTCAGGTCGTATGAACCTCTGGTCTTAAGGGGAATCTAAATGCTCGTTTCTAACTAGTAGCATAACCACATATGCAGCAGTAGAACAAGATTCGGCTAAGAGAACTAGTGTTTAGCCAACGGACTTCATTCAACCCCTGGAATTGCAAGCTTGTTTGTCTTGCTGAACAATAATCACTATGTTCCATGTTCCAATTCTAGTCCATGTTTTCATGCAAAAGGTCAGCACCAATAATCCAAATCGATCCCTTTCTTCATTCTACATAACATTATGGCTTTCGGGTACAGTTGGTCAATTCGGCTTAGGTATAGTAAACGAGACCCGCATTACGAGTTTCAGCATTTGTGGCTCGAGCAGCACTACGAGTTTAGTCGTTCGCTCCGAGGCAAACGCTGCTTAAGGGGATCAAAACGGGTGGCCCGTAGACCGAGGTTAAGGCCAAGAAAAAAGGCAGGGAAAGCTCCACCAAAAAAAAGCTCCACCTAAACCGGCAAGGAAGCGAGCGAAGAAGGTCGAAGCTCTTATCCTGAAAACCGACGGCTCGAAATACTCGGAGGTTTTGAAGGCCATGAGAGGAGACGCCCTACTCATGGATCTGTGCGCGGACGTGCGGAGCATCCGCCGCTCACGCACGGGCGATAGGATCCTTGAGTTAAAGAAGGACGCCACCAAGAAGAGTTCCGTATAGAAGTCGGTAGCGGAAGGAGTGCTCCTGGAGGGAGTGCAGATACGTGCTTTCACACCAGAAATGACTCTCCGGCTTAAAAACCTGGATGAGATCACCGAAGTGTGCGAGGTCGTACAGGCTCTCAAAGAACAAAGTAGAGTCGTGGTGGCAGCCGAGGCGGTTCGCCTGCGCAAGGGTTCGGCCGGGACCCAAGTAGCCACCATACGACTTCCGCTGGCGGACGGAAACGAAGCCCTGAAAGCTGCTAGACTAAAACTGGGGTGGTCATTATGCCCACTGAGGGTGCTCAAGTAATCGGAGGCTTGCTTTCGGTGCTTTGAGCACGGGCATACGGCCTGGAACTGCAAGGGGCCAGATAGGAGTCACCTGTGCAGGAGGTGTGGCAGTGCTGGCCCTAAAGCAAGCAAGGGACTGCGTGGAGCCTCTCAAGTGCTTGATCTTTACCGGTAAACGGGACGCAAAGCACGTAACGGGAGGTCGAAGGTACCTGGCCGGTGGGCCGGCGGCCGAGCCACGTTTACAGTGGAAGTGAACTCATCCTGAACCACTGTAGCACGGTTCAGCAGCAGTTACACCAAGCAGTTTCTGAGTCGGAAACGGACATTGCCATCATCTCGGACCCATATCGCGTTCCTGCCGAAAACGGCAACTGGGTCTTGGATAGGTCCGGGACGGCAGCTATATGGACGACAAAGAGGTTCCCGGTTCAACAGGTTGTGTCAATCGCAGATGAGCGATTCGCGGTTGCCAAAGTGGGTGGAGTGCTCTACTGCAGCTGTTCTACTGTAGCTGTTGCCTTTAACACTTGGGAGATAGAGTGGGGAAGTCGTCGCACGAACCATAGGGGGTCGGATTCTGCTTGAGGCTCTGGCAAAGCTCAACGTAGATCTGGCCAACGTCGGCACCATAAGTACCTTCAGTAGGAACGGTGCGGAGTCTATCATCGACGTGACATTCGACAGTCCTGGTCTGATAGGAGACTGGAGGGTGGACAATGGCTACACCATCAGGCGGTCCGCTATGGAGTCGGTCACATAACAAAGCGGCAGGCGGCGGGTAGAGCCGACACCCCAACCACCCGTGGATGAAAGAGATACTTCGATTCCGAAGTATTTGTGGAAGCGATCCGAACGCTGATCTTTTGGTTGGGGTACTGGTTATGTGCTAGTGCTAATGCGAACCCGTGGGGTGATATCTACAGGGTCGTAATGGCCAAAGACCAAGGGCGTGATGGCGCCCTCAGAGCGATCGCCAGAGATGCTGGAGCGGATCATCGGGGGCCTCTTTCCGCGCTATGAGTTAAGGCGTCAGGCCGCTGAGTCGTCCCACAGACGACGTTCCAGTATCTCAGACCACAGTATAAGATAGTCGGCCACCCAACCGAACATCCAAAGTAATGTGGGTGACAGTGGTTGAGATGTCGAAGAGGAGCGACGGGGAGTTACGAAGGAGGAACTCATTTGGATTGCAAAATCCTTAAATGTCAGCAAAGCACCAGGACCAGACAGAATCCCGAATTGGGTCATTGAAGCGGGACAGTAATGAGTCGTTGCCTAGAAGATGGTCACTTCTCGGACAGATGGAAAAGTTTGGCAGCGACAGAACCTGGTCCTATTGCGGAAGCCGGGAAAACCTCCGGGTGTTCCCTCGTCATATAAGCCGATCTATCTGCTCGATACAGCCGGCAAGGCGCTGGAGAGGGTTGTCCTTAACAGGCTCGTACAGTACACTGAGGGTCTGTCAAAGAACCAAATCGGCTTCCGAAAAGCCAAATCTACGCTGAATGTCATCTTGTCTGTCACTAAGACAGCCCAGGTGGCAATCCAGCGTAAGAGGACGGGTATCCGCTATTGCGAAGTTGTCACGCTCGATGTGAGAAATGCGTTTAATAGCGGTAGTTGGGACTCCATAGCCAACTCGCTTCGGAATGTCCAAGTGCCGGTGTCGCTGTACAGGATTCTGGAAAATTACTTCCAGAATCGCGTGCTATGCTACAACACGGAGAAGGGTCAGAAGTGCGTTCCAATAACCGCAGGGGTTCGGCAAGGTTCCGTACTGGGCCCGTTGTTGTGGAACGTCATGTATGACGAGGTGTTGAAGCTAAAGTTCCCGGTAGGGGTTGTGATTGTGATTGTCCAGGAAACTAAAGCTTGCGCATCATAAAACGGAGGTAACCGCCAGTCGGTGCAGCAAGCAAAGATCAGCGTCGGGAACTGCACTATTTCATCAGCGCGGTCCCCAAACTCTTGGGAGTCATGGTCGACGACAAGCTCAAGTTCGGGAACCACGTCGACTATGCCTGCAAGAAAGCTTCCACAACTATTCTGGCATTGTCTCGTTTGATGTCTAATAGCTCTGTGGTATATGACAGCAAACGATAGCTGTTAGCCAACGTGGTCCAGTCCATACTCAGGTATGCCGGGCCGGTGTGGTCATCGGCGCTAAGTACCAAAAGCTATCTAGCGAAACTGGGAAGCACCTATCGTCTCATGTACTTGAGAGTGGCGACTCTTAGCGGGTATGACCTATTGGCATGATCATCAGCGAGGACGTAGAGTGCTTCAACCAACGTGGAACTAGAGGCATACAGAGTACCACAAGATCGGCCTCGATGGTCACATGGCAGCGGCTGTGGTCTAATTCCACAAAAGGCCGGTGGACACATCGACTTATCCCGGAAGTATCCGGGTGGGTCACCGGGCGCCACGGCGAAGTCAACTTCTACCTGACACAGATTCTGTCAGGGCATGGTTGTTTTAGACAGTATCTGCACAAGTCCCGAATGCTTGGATGTAGAGGAAACTACAGCACAGGCTTTCTTCATATGCTATCGTTTCGTGGGCGCGAAAAGCAACATGATGGTAGCGAGCGGACAGGGCACTACTCCGGATAATTTAGTCCAAAGAACGTGTTCTAGCTCGGACGTTTGGGGAGCGGTCAATGCGGCTGTACTTAAGATACAAGATCGCTCGAGAGCCCTGAAGTAATACCCAAGGTAATACCGATAAGGTGGTGCCAGGAAGGATTGAGACTGGAGACTCGAGTAGGGTTTTAGTGAGTCGGAATAACCTACCCCACAATACCTGAATTGTCTTCTCATTTGCATTAGCAAAGGAAAGTCATTAGCAAAGGAAAGCCTGGGGCCTTGTAGCAAAAAGTTTACATCGTTGAAATGTAGCGTGAAGATGAGCGGGCCCGAATGACCGCCTTGGGGAATACCGGACCTAACAATAAACTCGCTGGATATTGATTCTTCAATTTTAACAGCTAGATGCAAATAAATAGATTCAAACTTGAAATTTTATGGTAGGCTGACTAAAACTTTAATACCATAATTTAGATGAATAATGACTAATCAGTTGTATATTTCAGTGATAAAGACAATTAACTTTCAATTACATTAACAACCCAATGCGATTTTTTCTTTGTTTCGATTAAAGTCACTTTAACAGCTTGTGTCATTCGTGACTACAATGCGATTGATTGGAACGATTACAAGCTGCAGAAATGCCTGCTTGGGTGCGAGACAGAACTGAGGCATCCAAGTTTTAGTAACAATGGGAATGCTCGAATTACAAAACCGTTTGCTATGGCTGTTAAGTCTTTTCGGTGTAGTACTCTTTCCAAATCTGCTGGCCAAAGGGCAGACGCGATCGAACTGTTGCTATTATACTTGCCATGTGTTTGTAGTGCAAACTGTTTCCATTTCGATCGTTTTAATAGCAATTTATATGCCATGGGCGCTAAATGATGCTCCGAAGTTGGGCAATACATCGAATTTTGTACTGATTTTCGCTTATTATCATTGGCATATCATTCTAACATCAATTGCATTGCACAGTGCCTTAAACAAAAATAAATTAATCGCTTTTTTCGAGATTTTACAAAATGTTGAACGCCAGAACGAGCCATACTTGCCTTGTTCATCACTGCTGTTTGATGTTGCAATAAGTGCATCGATAGTGGTGCGAATTGCTTATGCATTCTGGGCAACCGCCTATCAGTCCTATGATTTCTTTACTAAGATCAAGGATGCCATTCTGGTGGTAATATTTGATGCATATAACTTTCACGTAATTAGCCTTGTATGGAGTATCAAAAAAAATTGTAGCTGTTTGAATAATCGAATCAATGATGTTTTAAGATTCGGCAGCTATCAGCAAATCGCCGATACGCTGAAAGCGAGTGACTCAATTTATTCACTATTGCAGGCTTTCAATGACTACTATGGATCATTTTTGCTGAAAATGTGCATGACAGCTTTTGTTAGAAGTTGTATAGCTTTTTATTTTTTGTTTTTTGCCTCCAAAAAATGGACCATTTTTATCGGAGCTTTCAAGGCTTTCTTTTTATACAGTTGGTGGCCCTGCACCCTCATATGCATTCTCTTTATCATTTGCGACAGTGCAACCTCAATGGTATGTGTTTAATTGTAATGAAGGGTACAAATAGGTGAAAATATATATTACTTTTGCAGGTCAACGAAAGTGTTTTATGCACGCGATTCTTTCAAGAATATAATTTTGCCGATAGCAGAACAACACGTCAAATAAATCGATTCATGTTAAAAAGTCTCCATAAACAGACGGCGTTTAATGCTATTGGATTTTTCGATGTTAACAGGGAAGCTATCTATATGGTAATTTTAGTTTGATAAATATATTGGGTTTAATAAAGTGCTGCTCGAAATACTAGGATGAAATATTGTACAGTTCGATTCGATTATTATTACCAATAATTCTGCTCGCCTAGTTAGCTTCGAGGTACAATGTTCTAACAAGCCAGTCATCGTATGTTCGAATCTCGGTTGGGCGGTGCTGTCCTGTACTCTTATCAATGGTGTCAAGTCTTAAAGACGTTTATAACCCAATGCTTTGCTTGTTTTATTATACAGATTCTCCGAAGGTATTGGAAAAACTTCGAAGCTTGAAAATGCGGGGGGGTTGTGTGGTGAACATAGCCGATACTTACTTACTGGGCTGGGGGATCTGGGCTGAATTTAGGAGTTGTCTCCACGCTTCTCGGTCTTGGGCTGCCACACTCCAGTCGTCCCTAACACTCGCGGTTCTAGCATCCTCCTCAACAGGTACGGGGCCTGCCTTGAAGTCGACGGCCTATATCGGATTCTCTGCTGCTGAATATTGTTTACTCTGATCTCTCATTCAACATCCTCGCTACGTGACCACACCACTGTAGTCTGCCGTATTTCCTTCGCTTCACAATATCCACATCTTTATATACTCGGTAAATGTCGTGGTTCATGCGCCTGCGCCACACTGCATCTTTTAGTATGCCGCGAAGAATTGATCACAGGATCTTACGCTCAAAAACCCCAAGAGCTCACCGGTCGCGCTCTTTTAACGTCCACACTTCGTGGCCGTAGAGTACCTCCGGGTGCGTTAACATCTCACAAACTGCGAGTCTCGTATGGAGTTTCAGGCTTTGGGACGCAGTAAGCTCTGCACGCTTTGTTGTTTCACAAAGGTGGTAATTTATGGCAATATTATTATTATATTAAACCGAGATTGGGTTTTTATATCTAGCTATACTTCAAGAATGCACTAAAAGGCTCTGTAAATATGATAAGATATGTTGCTGCTTCGTCGTAATTGCATATTCCCGTCTTATCCAACACAAATTATCAAAAATAGCATTTTTATGACTCACAATGCAAAACTAGTTATTCCCTAATATTGTAGTTTGTTGTCTATCATACGCGATCAATCAAAGTGAACTGATATCTATTTAAATGCTTTTTATCATTAAAGAAGTCCTACCAGCCAAATTCCCTGCGTGTTTTCGTGCGACGAAGAAGAAAACGTCGACTAATCGTTTTAATTTCCGTTATTCATAAATGAAAATAACTCACGCTAGCCATTGTCGTTATTCTGCAGCTAGGAAAACTTGCACTGACTTGCAGAAATTTTGCATAATTACATTTGTCATATCGTCCTACACAAATACATGCGCGTTAGCTACGTAAACATTGTTGTGATTTTTAGTTCGGACGATGAAAAATTTTGATGGACGGATTTTAAAACGGTACGACGAATTTAAGAAATAAAGTCAGTTGCGAAATTTCAATAATATGCTTTATTAATAATCGCTTTTCAGTGATTGCAAAGTTCACGGATCGGAAGGTAAGTGTGTTTTAGTCAAATCAGCACAAGAACTTTTGGAGTATTCATTAAATCCATCCAACAAATGATGAAAATTAGAATGGCTTTACTTACTACGACAGGAATTAGAAATAAACCCTAATACTGAAATAATAATTGCTTAGCCCATAGTTTAGCAAATATGGCTGGGAATGTTTCGAGGGAATTCAAACACAAACACGATTTAATGGACTTTATAAACTTTATTCTTTGAAACGGTGAAAACACGTCTACACTCGACGGTAATTCAAACTGCACACTTCCCTTTGCTATGCGCAAGAAAAACAAAAATCATCAAGCGAGCGCGCGGGGTGTAACTCAACACAAGCATTACAAAATATTCTTAATTATCCGCAACAGGCAACATTAATAATTGCTTTTTTTCTTTTTCAGGTTTTTAGTTCCGTCGTAACATATTTGGTTATATTAATACAATTCCAACAAATGGGCGAAGCGTGAATAAGACAGCACACCGCGCCGGTTGTCACCGTAACTAAGGGTGCCCTTCTGTACGATTGCTTCCTTCAGGTCCGGTACAGGTCCAAGATAAAAGTTTGGCAGCAACTCACAGTAAAGGCAAGCTACGTAACCCGATCGTTCTTATACAATGTTAGATATAGATACTGAATTTCTTATTACTACACTTTGTATTTGGATTCTATTGTTGATAAATACAACTTACTCAGTCTGACTAGCACTAGTACTTATATAAACTACGCCTTGCAAATTCAGTTAAGAGCCTTCCCGGTCAACATTGTTACATAACATTAACCAGATTGTTACGTAACTGTGTTATGATGTGACGTTAAAGTTACGTAACCTGAGAGTAACAGGATGGTTGAAATTTCCCACTTTTTTACATAACATTGTTACATTACAATGCACTACTGCAGTGGTCCAGAGGCGAAAATTAAGTGGAAAGTTTTTTGTGGTTCAAAATAGCTTCTCACGATGTTCAGCAAAGTTGCTCAACTCTAAAAGACAATTAATGTGAAATCAACTGCCAAGTTCCAGTTTAGCTTGTAAACACATAACACACAAATAACTTTTTATAGAAAAGAGATAGAATAATATTTTCGACAAAGTTGTAGCTAAAGAATATACAAGGAACTTTTCTCTTATCAAAAGACATATTTTTGTGGAATATTGTATGTTAAAAACGTATACCTGTAACGAGTTCTAACGTTTTTCCAGTGTTTTTTAGTCTTTTTCTGAATAGAGTATCTCAAAAAGGGGCGAACGAAAAAAATCAAACTAATCGAAGTGTCAGGTGATATCGGATCCCATACAGTCCACTTCGCTCTCCGCTAGCTACCGAACAGTGCTCACTTTATGTTAGCTCTGCTTGGCCAGCATCTACGACCATACATAAAAGTCCAGGGGATGAAGATCCAGGGAGCTGAGAAGCCACAAAGTCTTATCGAGAAAATCAGTCAAATTCTCCCGACACCACGCTTGGACGCTATTCGCCGTGTGGGCCGGTTCACCGTCCTGTTGAAAGACGTAATGATCTTTCCCGTAAAGGTCACGAAGTGCCTGGGCCACAACCTTCTCCAGAACCTCGGTCTTATAGTACGCGGCGTTGATTTTCTCGTTTCTCTTGATAAACACCAGTGGAAGCTTCCCACGCTTGGATACGGCCCCCCAAACCATCACCGACGCGAGACTCTGGAACCGCGGGATGTTTATGTGGGACGGGGGGATGCTGGCCAACGTCGGCGCCCACAGCCGATTATTTTGGACATTGTGCAGCTGTTGCAAGATGAAAAGTTTCTCATCAGAAAACACGAACTCCTGACCAGCGTGCCGCGAAAGTATCAGTTTTGCTCTGTCCAGCCTCTTCTTCGTTGTAGCCTCCGTTGCCCCGTGAACCTTGCGTTTCTTATACGGTTTGCATCCCAGGTCCTTCGCCATGATGTTGTGAGCAGTCCCGATCGACACATCCAGGTCACCGGCGGTCTTTCGGATCGAGCGGTTCGTTTTTCGACGAACCCGCTGCCTCACCACCTTGATGGCTGCTGACGTCCTCGCCGAACACGTTCGCCCGGATCTAGCACGGTCCTTGGCCGAGCCCATCTCCCGGTACCGACGGATGGTGTTATAGATGAAATTCATCCGCTTCACCCCGTGGGATTTCAATCGCCGAATTCGGGTAAGGAACGAGTTAAGCAGTGTCACCTATTTTAATCAGTTGAACATAAATGAGCCGAAAATGCACTTTTTTATTCATATTTTCAAAATCTTTTGATAGGATCATCTTCACAAATCACTTAACCATACATTTGATTCACATAAACACAATTTACTGGGTTTCCAACAAGAAATATGGTGAATTAAAAATTGTTGTCCAAAAACGTACATTTTTCAGCTGCTGAAGGCAATCGCCACGTTGCTACTAACGAATCCATCACATTTTTCAGCACTGATTACAACCACTCTGTCACATACCATATTATTCACTATCTTTTTTTCTATTATCTAAGGCTTTGTCACTAGCCGAAAGTTTTATCATTTTATAACAAAACTGAAAACAAATTCTGAATTGACGGAACCTGTTCACCAGTAACAGCAGCAGCAGCATAACTGATGAACTATCGTGTTGCCAAGACACTGTTTCGGTTCTGGTAATAACAATTATAGGTTTGAAATTAACTGAAACCTCCAATGGTGAAAACGTGGTTCAATACTTTCAAGAGAAATGTATGTTCATAATTAATTTTTCTTTATTAAAAACAACAGAAAAGACAGCTTTTTCAATAATTTTCGAAGATTTTCTTAGTGATTTAATGAAGCAACGATGTGTTTCAATGTTATTTGCTTTGACAACACTGTTCTGAGTCGGACCGTGTGTACTGCTATGTTTACCTCTTTTGTTCTCCCACCATCCTTATGAACAGCGAGTGAGACGTCAAACTCGCAGTTTCCCATAAGAACACTAGAGAATAAAAGAGACGACGAATACCGTTTGCCGAACGGTGCGGTGAGTGTATACCCCGATAAACAATTTAGACAGATGGCATTTTACGTATCTATACCGATTACGCATCAGATGCCGATTAGTAGGTCGCGGATAGGAACGTGAACTTACTGAATAGGGGGAAAAGTTCGAAGGATTTTTTATGGGGACGTAAAAAAAATTCAGATTTCAGGATTGCTTAAAAAAGCACCTTGCTGGTGAAAATATGTTCGGTCTGTTCAAAATTAGTTCAACCGCTCCAACTTTTAAAGCGAAAAATCAAAAGTTTAGCTCAACAATAGTGTCTTCCAATGGTAACAGCTTGAAGAACTAAAGATAGCAAGAAGATTGGTATGCTGATATCCCCCACTTAGTCAACCCATCGCTTGTAATTAGGTAAAACAATCAGTGACCCGCTTAGACTGCTTAAAACCGGTTCTTTACCCTATGTCGCCGGGTCGCTCACCTCTCGTAAACAACTTTACTACGACGTTGCGGTACTCCTTCATCGCGCGTGGTAAACAAATAACAAATGACATCAAGTCGACACCTTGCGCGTCGGTTAGCCTATATATAAGGCTAAAACTGACACCAATACCAATACACAGAATGCACATGATGTGCACTTACACAATGATGAAAAGTTGTATTTGAACATATTGAACACCCTGTAGATGTTGTATTGAAATAAAATTGTTCATACTCCTATTTCCTAACATTCTTCTACTCATATAATCTTTAATTTGTACATGAATCGTTCATATAAATTTAAAAATGGGGGTTAATGATGCAAAATGGGCTACTGCCCGTCATTTTCCCATATTGATACCACCAAAGATAAATTTTTTGAGATTGTTACGAAACAAAACTTACTTTTTGACCTTTTACCTCGCTCAGTCCAACAATGGTGATATCGGCTAGCTTTCCTTGCAAGTTGAGTCAACATGTCTTGTTGGACAAAAAGACACTCTCTATTCCATGTTTCGATTTGAGTCCATATTTAAACGCAAAAATCCAAATCGACTCCTTTCTTCATTCTACATAACTTGATGACTTTCGAGTACAGTAGTTCGATTGGATAGCAAACGGGAGCTGCACTACGAGTTCGCCGTTCGCTTCGAGACAAAAGTTGTTTAAGGAAGAAAGCGCATGGTGCGATCATTCTGAAAAAGAAGCTCAAAACTGTTTTCTCACCTTTCTTGATTTAAAAAAGAAGAACACTTATCCAATTTAATTCTACTTATTCTATTCTAGTAGAATTAAATTGGATAAGTTTTCTTCTTTTTTAATTTTAGGTTTCGTATTCTACTAAGACGCTCCACAAACTTCAGTTTCTTGATTTGCAGATTTTGAGTGTCTTCAATGAACCTTTAGAAAAATTCACTCTTGAAAATATAACTTTTTATAAGCTGTAACTTCGCCTTTTGTTCCTTCCGACTCAATCGTTCGTATTCGGAACTCTGTGGCAGTTTACTACACTCTAGTGACTTAAGCGCCACTTCCCTAAGCCAGAGAAGGCCACTAGAGCACGTCGATGTCCGGCCAAAGACTCTTACCACCGGGCGGGTGTAACGAAATCCAAACCACAAAGTCTAACCAAAATACTGCGAAAATCGTTTAGGGAGCGCGAGACCAAATCAGCACCACGTTTACCTTTAACACTCTAATGGAGGCGCACAATCGTTACGTTAATCGAACAGGGTCAACTTTTACTAATCGCACTAACCAAAATGCCTTTTTTTAGTTTCCCGACTTCAAGTGTTTTATTCACATCTAACTCGACCCGACTCAAAATAATTTGTGCAGATTCTTCCTAGCTTTTCTTTTGGCGCCACTAGCTTATTTTTATTTGCTTCTACCCAACTTTCACTTTTTTTCGTTCTTCTGAGCTCAAACATGCGTGCTTACTTGCTTTCGTGGACGGATTAACAAGTGTCCAACGGTGGTCGAGATCATCCCACGTGGTTTCTAGGCGAGCAGCAGTATCAGTGGCAGGTCGTATGCGCTGGGTGGCGGCACCGCGGCCGATGTTGACGACGGCCAAGAATTCGTCGGGGTAAATGCGTCCCCGGAACACTGTCGGTGGAGAACCAGCGGCTTGCCAGACAGCACGACCACAATCCACCCTCGAGTTTCAGCCTAGACTAGCACCCACGTTGAATTGGTGGGTGAACCTATTCAACGTGTTCACATTAGTTGGTTTTCACTTACTTCGACAACTTTTATCCTTACCTGAATCAGCACAAATTTCAAAATAATTTTCTAAAACTTTAACTATATAGTTTTTCCGAACGCGTACTGCAAAGTTAAAAAACTAGTTAAAACACATCTTGGTCCTAAATGTTTCAAACACTCACAATCCAATTTCGAATTAAATATTCACTCGCGTATCAACTTAAATATCAAATTAACTTATTCAAATTAAATGATTCACACTGCTCGATAAAGTTTAACTTAACTCGAGTACGGTCTCCACCAAAGTGAACGAGTCGATCACGCTTTCCACCTCACAAGCGATCGAAAGGTGTTAGCGTGCTGTGCTCTGATTGGTCGTTTTCTATTTACTTGCTCCCGCTACCTACTACTCAATCAGTTATATAGGAAATTTCTGGAAGTTTCCCGAATGATGTCATAACGTCGGTACAACGTGGCAGAAATCCCCCTCAATTTATACCATCCAGTAACACTGTGTATTCTGTCTTATCTAACGTTTTACTATTCCTCGCTAGGTGTCGCTTTATCTTATATGCAACGATGCAAGTCGTGCCCACACAACGTTTCATTCGAAAATTTTCTAACTTATCATTTGCTAACTCGAACTTGCACCTAAATTTCAACGTACATAAACACATGTAACAAGGTATATTGTTACATTCGCCCACGCTAACTTTAAAAAAAAGTTTTCAAAACCTTTTTTTTGTATCTTAAAATAAACTAGTACGTTTTATATCACTTTTCGTTCTAATCTGCGTACCATTTTTAAAACCGGTCTATTGCATTTGTAACGTGTTTTGTGCCTTCGAATACTTCAGTCACTCTAATCTCATTCATCCCTATTGCTTGCATCTACGTATGCACGCAATTTCCCCCCCACTAACAAAATCCAAACTGTTACTTATACTTTAAACTTCACATATATGTGAAAAATTTACTTCGCTTCCTCCAACTCCCAGAAAAAAATTTCGCCCCAAATTCCCCAATTCATATAACTTCACAAATTTGTGAAACAAGTCCTTCTATTCTCCTACTTCATAACTTCACAAAATTGTGAAAAACCAATAACTTTTCTTACTCATATTTATTACTTCACACAATTGTGAAAAACCCAATTGCTTCATTATTCCCATCAAATTAATAACTGTACCTTATCATTGGGTACAAAACATGTTTCTGCCCTAGTGTTTTTTTTTTCCTCCATTAATGAATGGAACATCATAAATCTAACTTATTTACTTATTCATCCTCTGCTCGTATTTACCTCATTCACTCTACGTATTCGAATGCATTGGGCTATTGCTTTCATGTAAGTTCCAATTTCGAAATTTATGTGATTCGAACTAATTTCGAACATTGGCTAATTCTGTCAAAGTTTGTTTTGATTGTAAGTGGAAATGTGCTGTTAAATTTGTTTTTGCAAATTAAATTAATTTTGCAGGTAAGTTGAACGATTCTATACACTTATTGATAAAATTTAATTGAAATATTCTTATTTCTTACAGCTTTGAATAACCATTTTGCCGTATGTTGTCGTCTTCGAGCTTAAGCAGTAGTGTGATGACTGCCCTCTCTTACTGTACTACAACCTGGACCCGCTTCAATTTAAGGCTAAGGTTCCCGATTCACAAGGTCAAGGTCGCTGCTTATCGTGTTACTCAGAGCTAAGTATTTTGTATCTACATTTTGCATGCTACCACTAAATTTGCGGCTCACATATTACTCTTACTAATTACACTAACATATTTATATTATTCCTCTAGTTCGAACAAATAACTAATTTGATTGTTTTTTTTCAGGTTCGTGTCGCGATTGATGGAGATGGTTCAACATCGCATCAGTCCGACTTTGTTTACCTTTTTTTTTTTCTAATGCTCGTTTTATTTTTCTATTTTAGGTTCCTCTAATGAGTATTTGCTACGGATTTATGTTTCTCGTTTATGCGAGGCTAGGTTCCCAGCACTCACCGACATAGCTGGAGCAGTTTTGGCCACGATGGACGGAGCGAGCTCGACGTCGACATCGGGTTAGGTTTGTTAATGAAATATCCACATTGTGTATTTTTTTACCGGTTAGGCATTTTTGTTTATGTAAGGTCTAACCACAGACACTTACCGACGTAGCTTAGGAGTTTAGGTTTAGGCTTTTTTCAAGAATGAGGCATGATAGGTCCCTGAGATTCTGTTCCCATTTAGGTCTTCTAGGGCAAAAGTGTTAGATCCTAGTTTTTGTTTTATACGAACTTTTGTAAATTTGTTAGCAAATTTGCCAACAAAGTTTTTATTTTTATCAGACTGATGAATGTTTTTCTTATAAACTATTTCGCCTTCTTCGAACTGTCTTTTTGGGTTGCTTCGCAAGTTGTAGTGATGCGCGTATTTACGATATGCATTTTTCATGTTATTTTGAACAACTTCTAGCAATTTTCTTTGGTTGTCCCGGAACTTCGTGATGCGATTTTCGTCTTCCGCTTCTCTCACGTTTTCGTATTCCTCTCCACTGCTGATCATGTTCCTGCCAAAGTTAAGGAAGTACGGGGTAAATCCTGTGGAGTCATGTACGGAGGTTCGTATAGCCATTGCAATACGATTAACGTCTTCGTCCCATTCTTTATGAGAGTCTTTTTTGTTTAGTGAGCATCGTATAGCCGTTACTATGACGCGATTTACTCGCTCAGTAGGATTTGGTCCCGGATGATACACGGCCAAATTCCAATGCGTTACCTGGTATGAATTTAACAGTTTTTCGAACAATTTCGACGTAAAAACTGATGCGTTGTCTGATATACAAATTGATGGGACACCAAATACGAGGAACACCATGTTTTCTAGGAACGTACAGACTGCTTGCGTTGTAGCTGACCGCATACATTGCGCCATGACGAACTTGGAGTAGAAATCGGATACTACCAAGCACCAAATGTTGCCCTTTTTGGAACGTGGATATGGACCTAGAAAGTCTAGCGATATCATTTCCCAGGGTCTCGAACAGATTTTCCTTTTTCCGCATGGTGGTGTACATTTGACGTTATCTACTTTGGATTCCTTGCAAACTTCGCAAGTTGCACAGTATCGTTTAACATCAATGGACATCTTTGGCCAATAATATTTTTCTCGAACTTTTCCTAAAGTTTTGACAAAGCCGAGGTGGGCTTCTTGATGGGTTTGTTGTACGATGGCTTTCCTCTCTGCGGCTGGCACGACGTATTTCCATCTAAAACCGCCATCGTCCAATTCTGATGTGTTTGTGATATATTTATAGACTTTCCCATCGACAATTTGGAAATCTTTATATCTTTGGGGATATTTATCAATCTGCTCGCGTAAACCAGATATGTATTCGTCCGGCACATCGGCTGATATTTGATAAACGCCCCGCGATAAAAAATCTGCCGAAATGTTTTCCGTTCCCTTTTTATACTGAAACGAAACGTCGTATTTGGATAGTTTCAAAGCCCATCGAGCTATTCGCGGTGATTTTGATTCGATTGACATTGTTTGTAAGAAGGTTAAACTCATTGCGTCAGTTTGTACAACGAACCGAGTTCCTTCTACAAAGTGCTTGAAATGTTCTATGCTTAAAAGAACCGCTAAACACTCTCGCTCAGTTGCGCTATACCGTCGTTGCGTTCCCGATAGCTTTTTCGAGAAGAAAGCAAGGCATTTCCGTTCGCCTTCCTGGACTTGCGTTAATACTGCGCCGATTGCTTGATCCGAACTGTCGGTTTCGATTATGAACGCCAAGTCAAAATTAGGGTTTGCGAGAATGGGCGCCGATACTAGGGCAGATTTAAGCTTATTGAAGGAGATATCAGCTTCGGTTGACCATGAAACCTTTTTACCTTTCTTTAGGAGGTCCGATATTGGTGCAGTAATGTCCGAATAATTCGGGATGAACTTTTGGTAGAAGCCAGCAAGTCCCAATAACCTTCTAATATCCTTCACAGTCTTAGGTGTCGGATAATCTAAAACCGGTTGAATCTTTGCAGGATCGATTGATAAGCCATCTTCAGAAAGAACATACCCTAAGTATTTTATTGTAGTTTGGCAAAATTTCGTTTTCTGTATGTTTATTGTTAAACCAGCAGCATGGAATCTTTCAGCGATTTTCTCCAACATTCGAATATGTGTGTCAAAAGTCTCTGTAGCGACTATAGTGTCGTCGAGATACGTATACACATACGGTTCGAGGTCGTGTCCTAATACTTTGGTTATTAGGCGGGCCATTGTAGCCGGTGCATTCGTCAGACCAAATGGCATTACAGTGAAACGGTACAATCCCTTTCCTGTACGGAACGCAGTTTTGTTTTTTGAGTTAGTTTCCAAAGGAACTTGGTAGTAAGACTCCGATAGATCGATGATCGAAAAGTACTTTGATTTTTTTACTCGGTGCAAAATGTTCGTCATGCTCGGGAATGGAAAATCGTCTCGTTTTGTCACCTGATTTAGTCCCCTAGAGTCCAAGCATATCCTCCACTTCCCGCTAGCCTTCTTGACGGGTAGGATGGGATTCAGGAAATCGACTGGTCCGTGACACTCCTCTATCACACCAAGGGACTTCATGCGTTCTATTTCGTTATCCACTTCGCGTTCTACCGCAGGTGAATATTTATACATGGGGTATTTCCTTTTAAAATTTCCCTCGGGTATCAGTTCGATGCTATGTTTTAGCACGCTTGTCCTCCCTAAATTTCCCTCACTCGTGCACGGGATTTTCTTCACCGCTTTGAAGAGTATTGAACGATGCGCCTCAGTAAGGTGGTGCTCGGTTTTGATATCTTCCGGGCCGTTAACAGAATCTTCAGGGTAATCTAGCGTAGGCAGCTCAAGACTGTAATCCCTTTCAGGATTTTCGCAGGTTTGAGTGGGGTCGTGTACATTTTCCGGCATTATCGTGAACACAATCGACTCTTCATTATCGCCAAAGTAGTTTTCGACATAATTAAAGTCTATCAAATCAATTTCCGAGCTCACTGTTAGCGGACTACGCAGCTCAAATTCAAACGCATTGAGGAAATCCATTCCTAATATTAGTTTTTGCGAGATCCCTTCCACTATTACAGTAGATACCACTATTGTTTTCGAACCGTACGTATATGGCACATTTGTACCACCTATACATCGGTGAGCGGTTCCGTCAGCTGTTCGTATCTTTAGATGAACTGGATGAATTTGTAAACCAAGTTTACGCACTAATTCCGAAGAATTTAATATTGTTACTGCCGCTCCGGTATCTGCCAATGCCTCTATTTCGTGACCTAATATTTTGACCTTAATTCGCGGACATTTGTGAGGTTTCACGTCGATCTGCATTACTTCAGTGTACTGTGAGAATTGCCATGGTTGAGTGTTTGTTGGAACCGTATTTGCGACGTTAGAAGAAGCTTGGTTCCTTAAGCATCTTCTTTCCTCACGTTTTTTGATTCACTTACTTGTCTACTAATCATCTGATGATTACCAGGACAATTAGCAACTACTCTTCCGGTATGCCCACACAAATGACAAAAAACTTGTTTAGCTTCTGGGCAAAAGCGCCAAAAGTGTCCTTTCCTCTGACAATTCCAACAGAATACTTCACTTTGACCCCTTTGCTCAGACTCTCTTCCAACTTTTGCCTGATTTGTCTTGCGTGTTGTTTTCGCTTCAATCGCGTTCAGTTCTCCGTCCGACTCTTCATAATACTCTGCTACCACTGCGTGCACTTCCTGACCAACTCCCCTCGAACGAGGATTAAATAAGGTTTGTTCGAGCGCATCGAAACGATAGCATTTTTGTGCTAAATCTTCCACAGAATGAATGTCCTCTAAGGCTAATCGTCGCTTGTAAGACATTTTCATGTTTTCCACTACAAGCTCGAATTTATCAAATTCAGACATGGGGTGTATTAATCTTTGTTCTAAAGCATCCAGATCCGTCAGAAACGCACTAAAAAGTTCGTTAGGCTTCTGTTTCCGAGCTCTCATCTCGTCTTTAATAAACCGATCACGATTTGGGTTATCGTACCGCATGGTTAAATAATATAGCAACGCATCCCAAGTGCTAAACTTGTCCACGTAGGTCGTATACCAGGTGTATGCATCGCCTGTGAACAGCAGGTGCGCATGCGGCTTAAGTTCCTCCTTTTCAATTTCGTACGATCGGCATAACATATCGATTGTTCTTAGGAAAGACACCAAAGGAACGGTACTGTTATCTCCACTAAACTTCGGCCAAGTCCCGATAATTTTACAAATTTGATGCGGGTGTCGTTCCGTTCGTCTTTGTCCATTCGACGACGATCGTCGCGGTTCAAATGGATTTTCCGCTATATTATTAATGTCAATCAGCGGGGTACTTCTGGGCTGGGGGAAATCCGACTCACGCGGTACAGTTCGATTGAACGCTGCATCTGTACATATGCGACTGCGTGCTACCGATGGTGGTACTTTAAGTTCACCAGGAACGACAGACCAACGTCGTAACTCCTGACTCCTCTTTGCCATAATGGATTCCGGATGTAATGCCTCTGGGATTGGTGCTCTAGAGATGTTCATCACTTCCGTATCTCGAAGATTCGTCCCTAGAAGTCCTTCAGCTAGGCGGTCAACGGTCTCCTGTACCACAATTTGCCTCCGTTCACTTGAAAGGTATTGTTCGATGCATTTCCTTACATACTCGTTGATTTCCGAAACATGCACATATTCGTTTGTCTCCCGTGTTGGCGGTCGAACAGGCACGTCCCGATTCACGTAGCTATTTCCAAAGCCAGCAGGGGTTCGTTCTACTCTGTCCCTTCTTTCCGAGGGTGGTCCTAGTGGTGACTGAGCAGCTCTGTTTTCGCTTACTGTACGTTCCGAGAATGATACCCGTCGTCGCAGTTCTAAGTTCTTCGGGGTGGTCCCTGTCGGTCTCAAAGGTTCCACTACTATTGCACCCGATGGTCCTGATTCTTCTCTCGATCTCTCTGTACTTGGAATATTCTCCCCTTCTTGTTGCACTTTCGCTAATTCATCAGCCAGCGGCGGAATCGATTCAAAAATTTCATCACTATCACTCACTACCTCACTGAAATACGTTGACAGCATAACTTTAATAATATCTACCAAAATACTCCGACTTTCTTCTTGTTCGGGTGTATCGACAAAACACCAACGCAATCTATTATAGTAATGGTACAATCTTGCTTTCGCGGCGGGATTGAAATCGTTCAAAATTGAATTTTCAATTTCCACTAAACGCGGTTCAATAAGTGCGCACTCTTCTGATGCCGTACGCGAACTACTATACCGTCGTTTTTCCTTTTCATCATCACGTAACCGATTTCGTAACCGACGTTCCTTATCTTGCCTAGTTCCCTCGATTGAGGATCCGCGTAAGATAAGTTCATAGTCGAGTTCGTATTCTTCTAAATGCGAAACATTCATCCGGTAAAAATGTGCCACATCCTGGGCTTTCCCGCACTGGGCAACCTCAGGTTGAGCCTCAGCCATTATTAGACTCGAAAAAAGCAAATTTAATATTTAGTTCAGGTAAAAAAAAAAACAATTGTAAAAATAATTAATTTGTAGAGTAAAAAGAAATATAGAAAAATGAAAATATAATACAATTTAAACCTAATCCTACACCTACGAATGCCTATACTAAACGTTACCTATATATATACAAATCCGAAACCCACTTAAATTTATTCCAAATGTAAAATTCAAATTTACTAAAAAAAAATTTCCCACTTTGCAGATTTTCGACTAAAGAACGTGGCCCCACGTTGGGCGCCAAAATGTAACTTCGCCTTTTGTTCCTTCCGACTCAATCGTTCGTATTCGGAACTCTGTGGCAGTTTACTACACTCTAGTGACTTAAGCGCCACTTCCCTAAGCCAGAGAAGGCCACTAGAGCACGTCGATGTCCGGCCAAAGACTCTTACCACCGGGCGGGTGTAACGAAATCCAAACCACAAAGTCTAACCAAAATACTGCGAAAATCGTTTAGGGAGCGCGAGACCAAATCAGCACCACGTTTACCTTTAACACTCTAATGGAGGCGCACAATCGTTACGTTAATCGAACAGGGTCAACTTTTACTAATCGCACTAACCAAAATGCCTTTTTTTAGTTTCCCGACTTCAAGTGTTTTATTCACATCTAACTCGACCCGACTCAAAATAATTTGTGCAGATTCTTCCTAGCTTTTCTTTTGGCGCCACTAGCTTATTTTTATTTGCTTCTACCCAACTTTCACTTTTTTTCGTTCTTCTGAGCTCAAACATGCGTGCTTACTTGCTTTCGTGGACGGATTAACAAGTGTCCAACGGTGGTCGAGATCATCCCACGTGGTTTCTAGGCGAGCAGCAGTATCAGTGGCAGGTCGTATGCGCTGGGTGGCGGCACCGCGGCCGATGTTGACGACGGCCAAGAATTCGTCGGGGTAAATGCGTCCCCGGAACACTGTCGGTGGAGAACCAGCGGCTTGCCAGACAGCACGACCACAATCCACCCTCGAGTTTCAGCCTAGACTAGCACCCACGTTGAATTGGTGGGTGAACCTATTCAACGTGTTCACATTAGTTGGTTTTCACTTACTTCGACAACTTTTATCCTTACCTGAATCAGCACAAATTTCAAAATAATTTTCTAAAACTTTAACTATATAGTTTTTCCGAACGCGTACTGCAAAGTTAAAAAACTAGTTAAAACACATCTTGGTCCTAAATGTTTCAAACACTCACAATCCAATTTCGAATTAAATATTCACTCGCGTATCAACTTAAATATCAAATTAACTTATTCAAATTAAATGATTCACACTGCTCGATAAAGTTTAACTTAACTCGAGTACGGTCTCCACCAAAGTGAACGAGTCGATCACGCTTTCCACCTCACAAGCGATCGAAAGGTGTTAGCGTGCTGTGCTCTGATTGGTCGTTTTCTATTTACTTGCTCCCGCTACCTACTACTCAATCAGTTATATAGGAAATTTCTGGAAGTTTCCCGAATGATGTCATAACGTCGGTACAACGTGGCAGAAATCCCCCTCAATTTATACCATCCAGTAACACTGTGTATTCTGTCTTATCTAACGTTTTACTATTCCTCGCTAGGTGTCGCTTTATCTTATATGCAACGATGCAAGTCGTGCCCACACAACGTTTCATTCGAAAATTTTCTAACTTATCATTTGCTAACTCGAACTTGCACCTAAATTTCAACGTACATAAACACATGTAACAAGGTATATTGTTACAAAGCACAGAATTGAATAGTAGGTTTACTAGAAATGTCAACGTCTATTGCAAAACTGCCATATTTTAGATCTCGTATAGGTCACCTACTTCAGTGATAAAGCTACTGAATTTTCAAATTACATTAACAATTCAATGTGATTGATTGGATCAATTCATAAGTTGCGGAAACGTCAACGCCAAAGGTAACTACGAGACAAAACACGGGCATCTGAGTTTCAGTAAGAATGGGAATGCTCAGGCTGCAAAACCGTTTGCTTTGGCTGCTGAGCCTTTTCGGTGTCCTGCTCTTTCCAAACCTGTTGGCCAAGGGACAGACGCGATACTGGTATTATACCTGCCATGTGATTATAGTGCAAACTATTTTCATTTCGATTGGTGTAATGATAATCAATATGCCGTGGGTATTGAATTTCGCTCCCACTTTGGACAAAACATCGACATTTGTGCTTATTGTCGCTTACTGTCACTGGCATATCATTATAACTTCGATTGCCTTGCACAGTGCCTTGAACAAAAAGAAGTTAGTAGCTTTTTTCGAGATTTTTGAAAATGTTGAACGCGAAAGCGAGCCATACTCGTCTTGGTTTTCATTGTTGTTTGATATCGCAATTAGTGTAACGATAGGAGCACGAATAGTTTATATATTCTGGACACCCTTTTATCACTCCATTGGTTTAATAACCGGGATCAAGGATGCTGTGTTGGTGGTGATATTTGATTTATATAATATTCACGTAATAAGCCTTGTTTGGAGTGTCAGAAAACATTGTCGTTGTTTGAATAATCGACTGAGTGATGTCTTAAGATTTGGCAGCTATGAGCAGATCGTCGATACGTTGAAAGCCAGTGACTTAATTTATTCACTACTGCAAGCTTTCAATAACTATTATGGGCAATTTTTCCTAAAAATGTGTATGACAGCGTTTGTTAGGTGTTGTTTGGCGTTTTATTTTCTCTTTTTGGCCTCCAAAGACTTGGCCATTGTTATCGAAGTTTTGAAAGCTTTGTGCTTGTACACTTGGTGGCACTGCACAATCATATTCATACTCTTTAGCATTTGCAACAGTGCAACAACGGCGGTATGTGTTTAATGGTCATGAAAGGTGTAGGTAGATAAAAATATGCATTACTATTCCAGGTCAATGAAACTGTCCTATGCATGCGATTTTTTCAAGACTGTAACATTGTCGACAGTAAAATAACACGTCAAATAAATCGGTGCCTGTTAAAAAATCTCCATAAAAAGATGGCGTTTCGTGCTGTTGGATTTTTCGATGTCAATAGGAGAACTATTCATATGGTAAACATTGTCGCTTATTCATTTTAATTTATTAAACATATTAAGTTACCTAAAAATCAGAAACGATAAAAAAAATTTGAAAAATTTGAGTGGAATTCAATCGTTATGGCCATTTGCACAACTAAAGGGAAACCAGGATGGCTAAGTCCCGCTCCCTTCGTAGAACTTTACTTGCTTTACTTTTTCGGCAACAATCCGCTTATCAAATCTGGGCCGAATTTAGGAGTCTTCTCCTCGCTTCTCGGTCTCGGGTTGCCACTCTAGAACTGCCCCAAATACCCACTGTTCTAGCATCTTCGTCAACAGCGCACATCCAACGGCGGTCCCTGCTGGATTCTCTGCTGAATAATATTTTCGCCATTGTAACCTGCCGTGTTTTAGTCGCTTCACAATATCCGCATCTTTGTAAACTTTGTATATTTCATGATTCATGCGCTTGCGCCACGCTCCTTCGTCTAATATATGCCGTCAAGAATTGATCGAAGGATCTTACGCTCAAAACGAAAAGATCTCATCGGACCACCTCCACCGGGTACCACCGGGAAAATTAGCATCTAATAGAGCACGAATTTCGTGTGGATTTGCAGGCTACATACTGGCTACGTAATCCATAGAAGGCTCTATTGGTAGCCGCTATCCACCTTTTCTCGGCTCACATTGTTGTCACATGTCACTAACTTAACAAGATAAACAAATTCGTCGACTATTTCAAAAGTATCTCCATCAGCATCGCAGTTTTAATACCCGAAGAACTACCACGGTCTCTACGAGCCATCATGTACTTTGTTTTGGTAAAATTTATGATAAGTCCTATCCTCACAGTTTACTCCTTAAGATGCATGTAAGCCTTTTCTACAGCTTTACGAAGATATCGATATCGTTCGTAAACCCTAAGAGCATGGGAGATTTCATGATGTCTGCCCTTAGAATAGCACTTTGAGCACCTCAACAGCAATGTTGAGCAGCAAATTCGATAGCCCACCCCAAACAACAATTTGGGTTTTATTACACTCTTATGATGGCATTGCAGACTAAAATTAGACATGAAGATCGCCATACGAGTACAATTAAACTCACATTGTTGCTTGGGATCATCTTGCTTCAAACCATCTAACGTTACAAACCAGTCTGATATTTCACCCACCATTCTGGCGTTTGATTTTGAACGATCAAGGATACCATATATTAACCTAAACAGTTATTTTGGAAAACTATATTCAAGCATGATCCCCAACAGCTATATTTCGTTTAACCGAATCGTACGCCTCCTTAAAGTCTATAAATAAACGATGTTTCTGCGAGTTGAATTTCCGGAATTTATCGAGGATTTGTCGCTAGGTCGCATTGGTATTTGCCAACAATGGTTTCCTACAACGCCCTCAGGCTATGCTGAAGAATTTAATATGCGCAATTGAGGAGAGTAATGCCATGATAATTACCCAAGAAACATTTTTGTTGTATAATATTAATAGCTAATCAAACACTTGTTCCATTGGTTTTAGCTGTACAATAGTTGAATAAGCTACTCTTAAACAAAATTGTTTGATGGGTACTGCATTGGAATGGACGACCCTTTTTGTAAATACGGCGTATGAGACCTTCTAACCAGTCCGTAGGTAGTTCCTCCTCATTCCATACCATTACTATAACCGTCCTTTCCAGCTGCTTTGCAATTTTTCAGGTTTCTAGCTGCTTTTCTAACTTTGTTCTATGTTAGTGGATACACAGGTGGTTCATCATCCTCCATTGCTATTCTTTTTCTGTTGACAGGTCCATCTTGTTCACTATTCAACAGTACATCGAAATGTTGTTGTCAACGCCTGGCCACCTCTGATCTTTCGGTAATTAGGTTCCTCTACTTGTCTTTACACATCCAGGGGTGGACTGGCCCACCGGGCAACCGGGCAAATGCCCAGTGGGCCCCTGTAAAAATTTCGTCGTTACACAAAATGAGATCTTCCAAAATTTTTATTGCAGTGAAACGCTTTCTACGACTCACGAATGTTCAATTGCTGGGGCCCCATGATTTATGAAATCAACCGATTTGATGAGTGAAAATTCAACTTCAAATGGAACTGTTGGGGCCCCGACCTTTAAACCAAAATTTCTATTTCAATTAAACTTTTTCTGCGACTTACGAAAG
The DNA here is from genome assembly GCF_943734655.1 of Sabethes cyaneus. Taxonomy (NCBI): domain Eukaryota; kingdom Metazoa; phylum Arthropoda; class Insecta; order Diptera; family Culicidae; genus Sabethes; species Sabethes cyaneus. The sequence goes on from NC_071355.1 coordinate 178,629,780, forward strand.
TTCAATTGCTGGGGCCCCATGATTCATGAAATCATTTAAGTAGAGCTGTTGGGGTCTAAGCTCCGAAAATATTACCAGCTTCAGTTCTGAGTATTTAAAAATAGAATTAGTATTTCATCCGCAGTCATTTGACTACTCATAAATATTGAACTGTCGGTTCCATACTTAGTTTACTTCAGTGGCGACGGTCCGTTATCGATCCTGTGCCGAGTGAATTATGGTCCTCCTGTACTCAATCCTAGGCTATCTTTCTTCAAACCCCTCGAACACCAACTGAACGTGCATCATCCTCGATAGGGCACATCTATCAGTGCGATGTCTACTCCGAAGTCTACGGCCTCTTCTTGATTCTCTGCTTAAAATAATTTTGGCTACTCTTTCGTCGAGCATTCTAGCCACGTGACCAGCCCAGCCCAGACTACCACACTATACTATCTTCATTATAACAGCATAGGTATTTGCATTTTTAATAGAGCTCGTGGTTCATGCGTCTGCGCTACACTCCATTTTGGATTTTGCAAAATTTTACGCTAAAACCCCAAGCATTCGTCGATCAGTTTCTTTTAGCGTCCATGATTCATGTCCGTAAAAAGCCACCGAGAGGATTAGTGTTCTCTAGAGCGTCAGTTTTATGCGAATTTGCAAGCTACAGGACTTCAGCTACAAAATGTAATACCTGCATAAAGGCCAATTCGCAGCTGCAATTATTAGTCGTTTTATTTTGCGACTTACATCGTCACATGTCACGAGCATACCAAAATATATTCAGTTCCTCTTCGGCACCAACACCATTTGGATTTCCACGCCATGTACTTCGTTTTGGCGGTGTTAATGGCATTGGCGTAGCTATAGGGGGTGCCTGGGGTACCAGGCCCCCTCCAGAAATTTTTCTCATTGGAATTGGAAACCGGGAAAAAACTCAGTGTATATGTTCCCGCTGTGTAGATATTTTCTTTTTTACTAGGCATCGCAAAAGTGTAGTTGTCATCGTCGTCAGTAGCTTAGTAGCCACCCCGGTTCATGCTGTTTCAAGCGTTCTTCTCCATTCAACTGCATATTGAGCCACTCGTTGCAAATTTCCCACTCACAGAAGTCGCAAATCACTTTCGACCTGGTCGAGCCATCACGTTGAGCCTTCCTGTTCCTGATGCTGGTACAGTTGTTAAAGAGAACTATTTTCGTTGCACTGTAGCCTACTGACTTTCGCCAGATGACGATGGCAATCTCTCCAAACAGTGCTTGTAGCTCATGATTCATACGTCTCCGTTACTCTCCGCTTTCAGTTTGTACTCCGCCAAATATCATCCGCAGTATCTTCCGCTCGAAAATCGCGTATGGCTAGCGATTTGCGGAGGGCTAAGGAAGCCTAATTTCCCGCTTGAATGCGCAACTAGATCTTCTTACTAGTGTTGTTGTCCGTGTGCACCAGCAATACCAAATACACGAACCCGTCTGCCACTTCTACTTCGTCGCCATCAAAAGTTAGCGTCCGCGAGACGCACGCGTTTGTTTCCTTTGAGTATTTGGTCTTGGCCGTATTTATGTTTAGAACACTTGTCCTAGATTCCGATTTCGTCGGATCACCCCTTCAAGTGCAATGTTGAATAGCATGCAAAATAAGCCGTCACTTTGTTCCAACTTTCGCCGCGTCCCAAAGTAACTCGAAAGTATCCCCGAGATGCACACGAAACACAACACTCTCTCCAATGTAGCTCTGCTCGGTTGCGTCAGTTTATTCAGAAAACCGTTTTCGTGCATTATCTGCCATAGCTGGTCTCAACCGACTGTATCGTATGTTGCTTTGAAATCAATAAAGATGTGATGCGCGGACAGGTTGTACTCACGACATATCTAGTAATTCCGCGTATCCTCATCAAGCCCGCCTGGTATTTCCCTACCCTGACAGCCAGAGTAACAAGATCATAATCAAAATTCAAATTTTTGGAAGGCACCCTCTAGGCCCCCTCCAGGGAAAGTTCCTAGCTACGCCAATGGTTAATGGTAAATCCCAATTTCTCAATAAATGACCTAAAGGCTTCTTTCCCTGCTTTACTTTTTATTTCGGTGATATCGACGTCATCCGCAAAATCGGAAAGCACGTGAGGTCTCATCTGCTATTCTGACTCATAATTTTTACTCATCCAGCGTCACACGAACCAACGTAACTAGTTCTATGGGAAAACCATGTCCTAGCGTTAACTGTCACTGCTCATTTCGTTTGACTGAATCGTATGCCGCCTTGAAATTCATAAAAATATGATGAGTCTGCAAGTTGTACTCCCGGAACTCGTCAGTTACTAGACGCAGGGGAAATATCTGATCCATCGTGAAGCGACCCTCATGAAAACCAGCTTGGTACTCGCCGACGAAGAACTCCACTAACGGCCTCAGTCTAAAACACAGGATAGGGAGAGCAGTTATCACCTATGGCAAAATTCTTGCACCTGACCATTTCGTAGAAACTCCGTTTGTCGTTGCAGGCGAACCTCTCCTCTGGACTAGCGGGCGCGTGCTCTTCGTACTGGCGTTTTTAGACGGTGAGTTCTTTTTCCCGCAGCTCTACCAAGACGAACCAAAAAGATTCGCGCAGAGTCTCTGGGATTCCTCATATTGGAATCGTGTGAAGAAATTCTGCACAGGATTCGTACAGCATATCTTGCTTATAAAAGCAGGATTCTTATAGGAGAATCCAAGAGTTGAATCTCAGGGATAGCTATAACTCGGCACGGGAATCGTTTGCACTATGACCTGTTCTGTTCTGACGTGTAGACGCAGTAAGCTACTCATATATATTGAACTGTTGACATCCTATCATTTATAAAATCAGCTTATTTGATACTTGCAATTTTGCATGTAATTAACCCTATAACTTAAAATCTGCAGAAATATAAATGGATGATAGGTGAGGAAAACGTTGCATTGCTAGCAAAGATGCACAGTGGCACTCATCAGAATGTGGAAAGTGCTCTTCCGGGTTCGCTGAAGGACAGTCATTAAAGAATCAAATATTCACGCTGCGGCAGATCCTCCAAAAAGTCCATGAATACAGAATTCAACGCACAATTATTTCATTGATTTCAAAGTTGCATATGATACCATCGACCGGAAAATCAGGGCCATTCTAACCTCGCAGGGGACTTTATCAACGTGATGGTCCCTCATGTGGGCTGTTCAACTTGCCGCTACAGGCTGTTATGAAAGGAGCAACACACAGGCACAATCTTCAGCCAATCTAGTTAGTTTGTCTGCTTTGCCAATGAAATGGATTGTTACGTTGAGCTGATCGCCGCAATTCAAATTGTTTGCTTCTTGTGATCGGCGGTTCACAAGAAGCATGAAATGGATATTGTCGATAGAACAACATCTGTGGTGGTGACTGAACAAACTAAAGCTCAAAGCAGCGAAGATGAAGAAAAATGCGTCAAAACTAAAGTACCGTGAACCGCTAATATGACGCACACGCTAGAAGCTGGTGACTCGGTCCTAATAACGACTGAGTTTGTTTTGTTTCGAGCATCGAACCGCTATGCTGCCCGCTCTCCCGGTACTCGACGGTACTCGAGTCGAATTGCACGACATGCCTTACAAAATAAAGCCTATATTCATTCGATTTACTGTCCTTGTAACGCAGATGTCTTTTGAGTAGATGTCGTTTTTTGTGTTAATTTACTATCATGAGAATATTGCAAACTTATTGCAAACTGGGGTCCCTAATCACAAAGGCCCGGTGGGCCCTTTGGCTCCCAGTCCACCCCTGCACATAACAGGAGTTGGCACGGTTCGGTTCCAGATTCCGTCGATCCTTTTCGAAGCAATTCTCCGCCTCCCCAGTGCTTGGCGACAAACATTTTTGTTGAATAACAGCTTGTCAAACGCTTGTTACTTAGTAATTGGCTGTACAATGGTTGAACAAGCTACGACGCGATGGTGAAGTCTCTTTTCGGTATCTCTCTGTACTCTGGAGTACTACAGTTGCAGCCAATATGTGACTCCTGGTTCGATTCTGCTCGTCAGTCACCCGTTGGCATTCTGTGTCAAACCAGTTACTAGCAGTGGCTGCAACAGTCCAATACATCTCGCACTGTAGTACCGATTGCATCGCGGATATACTTGCACTGCTCGTTTAGGTTCCTTCAACTTGTAGGAACCGAGAGTACTTTTGCTGCAAAGTACTCCTTCCGCTGATAACCGCCGAATGTTCGGTCGTATCTTGCTCGTTGGTCTCGATTTGAATACTTTGGACAACCGGGCGCGACTCTTGCCTACTACGAGACAGTAGTCCAAGTCGATGTTTGGTTTCCAGAAGGATCTGAAAAGTACCGGCCATCATCCAGGACGTGGTCGATCTGAAAGCAGGCCTCTCGATTAGGGTGTTTCAAGGTATGCTTCCGACAGTTTCGTCGTGCAAAATAGGTTCTATAGATCTTCTCCTCTGTTGGGTACTCTTGCCACTGCGTCCATTATTTTGAACTATTGTGGTATGCCCCGTTTTATTGTTTTACTATACGCTTCACACTTACCTATCACTTATTGAGGAAGTGACTGGCTGGTAGCTGGAGCGAGACTTGTGCCACTCAGGGATGACTAGGTTTATGAACCTAGTACCCTGATCGGTGACGCCAACCAGATCTCCCCTTTTTGAGATACTTCAGTCTGCGTACTATTTGTGCTCCACGATTGCAGAGCAAGGATTCCGAGGTTAAATATCATCTAGTACGAAGCTGAGATTCCGAAGATGATATTTACTCGGACAATATCCTGTCGCAAGACCGGTAAGCTTGCTGAGATCTCTCTTATTGAGACTCAGCAACTTTTGAGTTACCTAGGGGTGGATACTCGACGTTATATATTTATTTAGATTGTTTGAGCGATTGTACAGCCATTCTACTGGCCATAACTGTTCGACTCTCCTTTTGTTTCAGCCCACCCTCCAGCACAAAGTCAGAGATCAGGCAGAGCGAATCTCGACCCGTGAGTAGAAAGTTTTGGAGCAAATTACTGTGGAGGGCGCCCTGGTACTCTACCGGCTCCGTTTCGGCAAGAGAATTTATAGGGTTTGTCGTTCGTCGGTGCGTACATAGTTATCAGGTTGTAGTTAAAGAATTTGCCCTTAATCCTCAACACTCACAGATGGTCATTAATGAGCCTCCACCTGATGGCACGCTTCATTTGTATTCCTTGTAATACCAATCCGACTTTCTCTTTTTCGTTCAACTTTAGCGCTCAACCCAGAAATTTCCTGAATTCTTGTTTTTGAAAGATAATAACTCTTGAACGCATGGTCAGAATGTTGGTAAAAATGTTATAAAATCTGTCCTGAACACATATTTCGTATTGTTCGTTCAAAACAAACTTTGTATGTGCCTCTCTGAAGCTCCGAAAGCGAAGGCCCGTTAGAGGCCTAATAACCGTTCTTTTCCATTTTTAGGTTCTTAGCTCCGTGATAACGTATTTCGTTATATTAATACAATTCCAACAACTGGATTCCGCATGAATAAAATAGTAAAGACCGTCTGGAATCAAATGGCATCACAAGGAAAGATTCAACAATATTTACCCATTCAACCGATCATCGTCAAACTTTCAGTAAATAAAATAAAACATAGAGTTAAACTTTTTCCATGTTTGTTTTATTCAACTTCACTGCCATATCCAAATGCACGAACTTCCCGCTTAACACTGCTCATAAACATCTTGGTCAACGTTTTTCATGTAGAAATCCATTTTTTCTTCATATCTTTCTCCGATTTCACTTTTTTAATTTCCGAAGCGCTTAGCTCATGGCTAGTCCAGTTATTTTCAATTGGTCGCAGTTCCCAGGCGTTCTTTCGGGGGCTTGAGATCCTTAATCAACAAATTTGATCTCCGTAGCCAGTGTTACGAAGCCCGCATTCGTGTGGTCTGATTTTCTCAAACGTGCGTTCAGGATAACCTAGACATTATACTCACCTTTATCAAAATTATCAATGGGTCCCGTTCCGTTCAGATATTTTACTTCGATCAGAAGCAAACTGTATGATAACACACGTCGATCGGAATTTAGAATATACTTTCTTATCGGAACAGGTCCGAGCGGAATACAGAGTCGAGGTGACTGATCTGGCAGGACAAAAAGATAGAAAATTGTGAAACAACGAAGAGCATGTTTGGTCACGCATTTGCCTCTTCTTCGTTTTATCAGATAACGCGCACGTTCGCAAACAAGCCTCATCTTTGGACGAGACCGCCTGCTAGACGCATCAAACAGCATTATAGATTATGATGTTTATATTCGAATTAACAAAAGGAAATATTGACTGCTCAGCCTAGCACTACCGGCTGCGTTTTCCAAGCGCACTATTACTCATCGAAATTTTCGATTTTGACCTTACAAACACATTTCAGTATAAGACAATAAATATTTATATTCTATAATAAACGTTCGTATATTTATAGCCATTGAGTCTGTATGACTTTATCCAAGGCGGAAATAAATAAGAATATTGAACTATCAAATTACTATAACCGATAATTATTTGTCAGTCAGGCTGAACCTCAATATCGAGAGTCTATTTTGGTTTGAGATGAACTGCCGAATTTCACAGTTCTGGCGTCGCTCTCCAAAAATTGAAAAAATATTAGAGATTCGTTTCTACCGGACATGCTTCTACCAATGTTTACCCATTTGAATTTCGGAAAGCTATTTCTGGCAAATAGCCTGAGCAAAGTGAAGCAACTACTTATGCAACAATCATAGAATACTTTATTCGGTGACTATAATCCCGGGGTTGTGCAATTATCTTTAGAAAACTATAAAAACTTCGTGGTGCTTTAATCTAAATTTTGAATGTTAACATATACACATATTCTTACATAGATTTTCAATTAGAACTAACGTCCAGAATGGAAAAGGGAAGCATTAGGCTACACAATAGTTATAAAACAATTACAGGGCACCGACTCACGTTAGGTTGATTTCAGTTTTGTTCGACTTACTGTTTTGTTGCAAATTTTGATCAATCGATTGGTCTCTGGTTTCTAACTCAACGGTGGACGGTTCGTTAAGGTCAAACAGGTCCAGTACACCGTCTTTGGAAGTGAGCGCTACTAGGTAACTATGCTCTTCATGCGGTTCTAGAGAGAAAAACGGTGCATCACCACCGTCGTTTTGCGCGGAAACAACGGAACTGTTGGGAAGAAAGCTGCTATACTTGGAAGCGTTGCGCTCGTGCAGCGATTGAGCACTTTGATCCCATTCCAATTGTCCGCGTTCTGCTACTGCATCGATTTGCTGTTCTATTCGATCAAGATCAGCATCGCACTGTTTGATTGCACTTTTTCTGCCCCGTTCAACGTCTTCGGTTTGTCTTGCCGGTCGCCTTTTCTGTTTCCGGAAAATGTTCGCTCTACGAATCGGTCGAGTAAAGCACTTTCCGTGTGGTTCTCGAAGCAGCATCCCATCCAGCGGTAGACCTTCGGTGGAAACAATTCCCAAAGTCTTTGCACTTCTCTCTTTAACTGCTGGCGGTTCAAGGCGACTGGAATGAGGTTTCAGTACCACGTTGATGACACCATCACCGAATGCGTTTGTCAGATCCTCACTGGTAACATACGCGAACGAGGCGGTCGAATCATCGGCTTTGGTGTTTTCGGTGCTTTGGCGTATGAGTTCCAGTTGGCGATCGAGCATCTCTTCGTAACCCTGGAGTGAGCTTCGTTCATGCTTAAGAACTCTTGTGCGACGAGCCACGTCGCGGGGATCCGGAGCAATAGAGTCACCGCTAAAAATTAAAAAAGCTCAATTATAAGATCATAAGAAAACTTTCGCTGTCACATTCGATTATTGCAGTGTTTTAATTTTTTTTTCATTATTTTAAAAAGTCAACTTTAAAAATTTTCTTGTCACGAAACGAACAGAATTCTATGCTAAGCGCGCAATTTTCTCCGATGATTATTTCTACGAGCGCCATTTTTATCAATTTGAAATGCAACCTTGCGCGCCCCGCCTACCACTCTCACATCGCCTTTCACACTCATGTGAGTATGTACATATTTATATGAAATCGACACGATTTCGTCGGTCGGCGGGACTACTTACCGCCACTTGACGCTGTTTTTGCCGAATTTTTCGATTAAACCGATTCCCTCCAGTACGTTGGTTACGTCGTAGATCCGACGTTTTTGGCGAACTTTCAATACCTTGGTGGCCTGCAACGTAGATGCAAAAACTTGCAGTAGAAAAATAAAAGCAAACAAGGCGACTCTGTATTCGTCGCGCAAATGGTTGAAAAAATACCTCGCTAAGATTCAGAATGCCTTTGGGGGCCTTCTTTAGCAAGTTGACCACATTAACGGTCATGACGGACAGTGATTTTTCCAGCCGTTTCGCTCCCGGATCGACCTCGTCCTCGACCTGATGTTGGGACTGGCGCTTTTTGCTGCCGCCCGCCGACGTAGTTTGCACCTCCATCGTCACTTCAATTGCACTCGCACTCACGCGCTTTAAACTATTAACAAACGACAAAAATCGAAACGCTGGCACTTGCAATCATTTCCAGAGAACTCAGTGACTTTTCCAAAAACACTTTCCACTAGCGGAACCGGCAGAATTTGGCCATTCGCGCCGCAAGATCAGAAAATTTACACCGATTGATACGATAGGGGAAAGAATTCCGCCATTAGATGCATACTGTGACACGGACACCGCATCTACAAAACAGAGCGAGAACTTGAAATGTCAGCTTCGAGAGATTTGGGTTTGTGTATTCGCTAAAAACTCGAGGTAGAGATGTCCGACAATCGATGAGTGAGGCTTTCGATTAGAAAGCAATTAAAATAAAAGAATTTTTGAAAACTTCTCGTCTCGGTTTCCCGTTGTTCTATTCAACGTATCTGAACGTTACTAATTATTTTAATTTAGTTATTAATTGCCCTATAATACTGATAATACTACTGTAAAATTCACTGCACTATGCAGATGTTCAAACAAGTGGGCAATCAAGTTGAGTTCACGTTCGTCGATTTCTCAGAAGAATGGAACACCACTAACTGGCAACAGTGATTCACTTTTCTCCGAGGGGTGCACAATGTTTTTTTTTCACATATTGGAATTGAAGTTGTACGACCGGTCTTAATTTTTCTTTTTATTTCATTCCTCCCAAGCTTGGCATAAGACTAAATTCGAATAGCAAAATCCCAAGTATATCCTTTGAATGGCACAAATGACAAGTACGATCAAAATCTTTGTTTGAAAGATTAAACTCATATGTGGTTTGATAGTATGGACCACGCCTTATTCGATCCATCCATTAGGTAGGATGACGCACTGAAGATGTAGGTAAAATTATAACAAATACTAATTACTGCCTGAACCATCTGCAGACTGCAGGATATCTGAATGGCCTAAGAAATATCAGAATTATGACGGTTGTTAACCTCATTTGATGATGAATTTGAAATACTAGGTAATAATCGTATGTACTACCCCAATAAATTAAATTCAATTTTGTTCAACGTTCTTTTAGTCAATTTCCGAATAATAATTCTAACACAGATTAGCTACATCGTAAAAAATAGCCAAAGCTACCGCCTACTTTTTATTCTTGAATTTTCCTTTTCCTTTATTTTTCCCACCCTGCTTAATTCTTTTGCGGGCTCCACTGAACTGCTCCGTATCATCGTCGTCCGAATCGTTGCCTCGCCCGCCGGGGCCTTTCCGTTTGCTGCCCTTTCGTTCCTCGATATCCTTCAGCTCAAGCCGTGCGGTACGCTGAGCTTCGCTGACCCTCTCCTGCAGGGCCATCACTTCGTCTTCCTCGCATTTGAAAAGCGGCAACTTTTTGCCCAGCAAATGTTCGATCCGTTGGTACAACTCTACGTCGTACTGCGTTACGAATGTTACAGCTTTACCAGCTCGACCGGCACGAGCCGTTCGTCCAACCCGATGAATGTAGTCCTTGCTGTGTGTCGGAATGTCAAAATTAAGCACAACATCTACATGCGGTATGTCCAGACCACGAGAAGCGACATCAGTTGAAATGAGAATTTGGCGGTTTTTGCCCTTAAACTTGTTCAGCGCTGCAAGGCGATTATTCTGTGACATTTGACCATGTAATGGAACAGCACCTAGTCCAAGAGCACGAAGCATAAGCGCCGTTCGAACGGTGTTATTACAGGTGCTGCAGAATATCATAAAACTGTTACCAGCAAGCTCATTTAAAATGTGAACCAGATAGACGTCCTTATACTTTGCCGGTATAAACACATAATATTGTAACAATTTCTCCACTGTTTGATATTTGCTGGAAACTTCAACCTTCACTGGATCTTTCAGCGAGGCTCGTTCCAACTTTTTCACCTTTTTCGTCATCGTCGCACTGAACAAAAATGTTCTTCTCTCCCGTGGCATGACCTTCAATATCTTATCTAGCTCGACTTCAAAATCCAAGTTCAAAATACGATCCGCTTCGTCCATAACTAAATATTTAACCGCTTTCAGATTGAATCCCTTGGTGTTCTCCAAATGATCCACCAAACGACCCGGCGTAGCGATAATAATGTGCGGTTTACGGGCTAGCTGCAAGGCTTGCGAGACCATATCCATACCTCCAACGACAACACAGCACTTTACTCCGATCGATACCCCGAGAGCTTCAAACTGTTCGGATATTTGATACGCCAGCTCTCTGGTTGGTGTCAAAACGACCGCAAAATAACGCTGCGGATTGTCCAGTAGAGCTTGTAGAATCGGCAATGCAAAGGCGCCTGTCTTACCGGAACCGGTTTCAGCCAAGCCGATGATGTCTTTTCCCTGCAGTGCCAGTGGAATCGATTCCCGCTGAATTTTGGATGGTGCTTTCCATTTTAGCGCTCGGCACGCCTCGCAAAGCGTATCAATTAGACCCTTAAATTAAACTGATGTCTATTTATTGCCTCTTTTCCAATAAGATGATTATACATACCATGTCTTCCCAGGATTTTGTCTCTGAGTCTGGATCATCTTCGCCATTAGCTTGGTCGGATTTCTCGTTATCACTTTCAGACTGCTCGTCACTGAGGGCATCCTGCTGCTGTTCTGAATCAGAACCACTGCCATTGGCTTGGTGTTCTAAATCGGTGAGGTCCTCTTCTTCACTACCGGAAGAATACATTTTACACTATATTTGAAAAAAGAAAACTTCGATGTCACCGTACGAAATAACGTGAATTTCTTCAGCAAAACGTGTTTGTGTTATGAATGAATGACAAATGACTTCGTTTGCCAAAGGGACGAAATCAGGGATTACCGATTTTGACAATTATAAACAGCCTACACGTTCAACCTCGGTTACTCAAAATTGAGTAAAGAACTACTCAGTTTCGGAAAAACCGTGGGTACGCAAAAATGAGTAATGAGTAAAAGCAGTAAATCAGTCGTTTATTAGCATCCCTGGCGTCTTATACCGTGGACCCCCGTTCGTTTGACCGTTTTTAATCTGAACACTTTTTAATTTGAACCCCGTTGGTTTGCACGACGTGCAAATTAAAAATGGTTCAAACGTCATACTCAATATGACATCATTTGCTGATGCAGACAATGCACATAAACACGATTTGTTTGTGCAGATCTAGCGTGTTTAATCTGTTTCACAATGCGTTTTCCCAACGATTATGGTAGAAATCCGATCGGAGAATGAATATTCGCTGCTTGCAACTGCCAACTGAATCAAACCACCAAAACAATAACAAAGAGCAGGGCAGCCAGTTCACACAAGTTCCAGCATATTTAGGGTTACCAGTTGTTCAAATTAAAAACTAACCCCGTTAGTTTGCATGAGGAATCGTTCAAACGAACGGGGGTCCACTGTACTGCAGGTTGTTGTTTATCAGCTTTTTGACTGCATACCCAAGTAGCCAGTAAGCCCTAAACACTAGTCCTGGGACAACATTGTATAAGCATACAGAACTATGATTAACAGCATATTTTTCTTTATATACACTCAACCCCCGCTAATATGAAAAACAGCGCGTTCAGATTGGGCGAGTTCATTTTTAATCTGAATATTTGGTAACTCTATTCATTTTCACACACGCGCAAGACGCGCACCCTATGAACTTGTTGTTTTGATTTGACGAAAACAAACGTTTTGAAAACATCTCAAACATGCGCGAATTCTAAAGGTTCGGTTTGTATAATACGAAATTGGCTCGGCAGTTTCGACTAAAATGGTCTATTTTGAGTGCTGGAGAGAGATAAGTTGCATATGAGCTATATTGCCAAAGCTCCTGAGCAAGAGGAAACGCATTAAGATTTTTTGCTTTTTTTTTAATTTACCGGTCCACTTTAACGTCAATTGTGTGTGACGCTTGATCGGTTTTTAATGTGAACGCATTCATACCACCGGGGTACAGATTAAAAATGTTCAGATTAAAGAAAGCCATACCAACGGGGGTACACGGTACTTCTGTAGAACTCACATAATGCTAAAAAGGCGAAATAGCGGGTTGTTAAAATGCTACGCCACAAGCATCCAATAAGCATTATCAGTGTTTGTTTGAGGCTTAAACGAAACGTCAATTTGTCTACATTATCGACGTATCGAAAAAGTATCGATGGCATATCGTTTGCTTGTTATGGTAAATAAAAATAGTTTCGGTCGGGATTTAAAAAACTAAAAAAGCAAGCGATTTTTTTTTTGCTGCATCTCGAGGTGAGCAGGATAAACAGAACCATTTTTGGAAATGCTGAATAAACTTACCACCTAGACAGGGCTCGAACCGGGAGTTAGTCATGCAACCTCATTCGTTTCCTTGCACCTTTGCTATCTAAACCATAGCGGATGTGATTGAGTGAGGTGAAATTAGTCGTATTTAAATCTTGGTGATATTCCCTCTCATATCATAGCTACTTGTCCTGCATTACCAATAGGGTAGAAAAAGACGGCAACCGTCAGATGGAAGAGGGCACAAATAGTGGCCGCAGAATAGCAAAATAAGAAGTCAAGTACAAGCCGTTCATCAACACTTACGGCTCGTTTTAATGCAATTGACTAAATGCATGATATTGTTACGTTATATGCGCATATATTGCTTTCTTTAATGCTGATTTACGTTAATGCTTCTATGCATCAACAATGTTAATATACGTTTTATAAGCATTAAGATTGCTAATATACAAAAGTTTGGCACTTGGGATGCCGAATTATTTCCAATATACGGTTTTAGATTAATGCTTATGGTTACTTGGGATAACTGTTGTAAATTGGCATCCACAATTCTATTTAAGTTCTTCTTGTTGGTAACTAGCTGCAAATAAGCATTGTCAGCACTATAAGAGGGCTAGCAGTAAAGTAGCCGCATATTTTGCCAAAATAGCATTTAAGTAGCATTAAAGGCAACTTAAATGCTTATTGGCTTCAAGGCTGCTGATATTCGCTTCGTTGCATTCAAATTCATGCATCGTACGCGAATCGTACTAAGAATGAGCAACAGAGCTTGTGTTCAACGGATGAGTCAGTAGCGTCGATACGCTGACACGTTCATGATGCTTCATGTAAGGGGGAAATACACACGAGCGAAAACAAGCTAACTTCGGCTTTTCATCGCATCAGGCACGATTCATTCAAATCTTGAGGTAGAGGATGTGGGTTCGAAGGCGAACACATCGCATCGCATCGCATCGTAGCGCTTCGCTTCGCGAATCGATCGAGTATTCGCCGTGAATGGAAAAAAGCAAAGAAAAAAGCAAACGTTTGCGATGGTAGTGAATCGCGCAGAATAAAGGGTGCAGGTAAAGTTCGGTGCATAAAAACCATGCCAGCGTGAAAAGCTCGAAAATTGAGTGTACGAGTTTAGTTTACGCACTGAACAGAAGTGGAAATCCTAATGAAATTTCCGAAAATCATCCAAAAATAATTTTTTCCGTTTTTTTCCTTTTTTTTTTGTAGATTTTTGCATGTAAAATAATAACGTATGTATTAAAGCCAAGCCAGCGCACTAGAGAGAAAAAAAGACGAAGCAAAACTTTCAATGAGAGTGCGCTTTCATTAGATGGTTTTGAATACTCAACTGTAGTGACATATCATATCAGATACAGGTTTTACACACAATGATGTATTCGGAAAACTTACAAAATAGTTTTAAGCGTTATTTAAGAAATAATCAAGATTTTCCAAATGCTATCTTTCTCGTTCGCACAAATGCCGTTTGATGCTAGCGCTGCCTCGGCTTTAAAAGCTAGAATAGATTTGGTTTTCACGTTTAAACTTTACCTAAAAAATACTTAAAACCCATATTTTTTGGCTCGATCTCTTTTTTTTCGCCCCCCCCCCTTTAGTGACCAAACATCGGAAGGACAAAAACTGTTTTAAATATTTGTAATGCCTTAATATATAAATTCATAACTGTTGGACCAGGTAACAATGAATAAAGTTTTCTTAACAACCAAGGAAGATTATCTGCAAAATAGTTTTTCACAAAACTTTCTATGGCAGCGAAAGGCTCATTGGATTTCATTGTATATTTACTAAAAACTTGAAATTTTATTACTAAATGTGCCACTACTTACCCTACTATTTTGAAAATGCAGGAATTTGAAATTTCAGGAACTTAGCATATCAGGGATGGTTCGATCACTTTGACTCAATTTTGATTCATTTAAGAGTACCGTCTCAGCCGGGCAAAATTTGATAAAGTGATATATGAGGCATTTATAGAACAAGTTATTATCAACAATTTTGCTGAATAAAGTTTCGCTGTATCTTTTGTAGTTACGGCGCTACAATGCTAGTAACTCTTTAGTGACTAAATGAACGTTCATTTAGTTAATAAAGAGGTACTAGCATGGTAGCACCGTAAACACAAAAGATACAGCGAAACTGTATTCAGCAAAATTGTAGATAATAACTTGTTCTATAAATGATTCATATATCACATTGTCAAATTTTGCTCCGCTCAGACAGTACTGTTAAATGAATCAAAATTGAGTCAAAGTGATCGAACCATCCTTGAAGCATATAATAAAACAAATATTTTTAATGAAAATCTAACTATTAACATGGGACAGAACACACTTCGTTCTTAAAAAACATAAAAAATATTTTCCTTTTTACCGACCGGTTTGGGATAAACAGTTGCCCATCGGCGGGGTTATGCCCAACTGTAAACTCAATAAAATGTAAATAACTTTTTTTAAGCAGTCCAGTGAAAATGTTATTTGGAAAGCTATCACAGAAACTTTCACAGCGATGGAAAACTCAAATGAAACGAATGTACGAATGAAAAATCTAGAAAACTGTTTTGTCGCATGGAAATATTTTTTACCCTTTTGTTATGTGCTAATGTGGCAAGTGAAAATGGTCTTTAAACATTTTTCGTGAATGCCTGCAAATTTTTTCACGGAATTGCACAGAAAAGCGCAAGGTCAGGTTGAATTTTAAATGCAAAATAAGGAACAGCAGGGAACATAAAATAAGTGCGAACATTATCAAAACGTACTATAGTCGTAGACTACGAGAACAAAAGTAAATTAGTATTACCGACTATTTCAAATTTACTGAAAGGACTAAATATTATTTCATAAAGATCTTGCTACATATTTCTTTACAATACAACTTTTAGATACATAAAAATGTGTATCCTGTATCCGAGAAAATATTTTTCGCTCTTTGTATTTATCTAATTAGCTAACGTTTTGATTTAGCGGGTTAGCTGGTAGCGAAGCTGAAATTTCGGTTAGCGGTGCCCACCTCTGCTCATATGTAAAGCCCAGAAGACGTAGTCCTTTTAATATACACGACAAACTTATTGAACAATTTAGTCACTCTGCAAATAATAGACACGTTACCGTCAGCGCTAGCCAACAGAACAATCTATATGAAGCGACCGCATATGATCGCCTCGCAATCGCATCGCTTCTCATCACGTTGCTTCGCATCGCCTGTGAGTCAATTAGGATCACATCTATACTGAAGCGAATCATTGCCGAATGTTCGACGATTATTTGTAAAAGAAAACAAATCGCTGAATGGAAAGACAATGCAGAAGAGGGATAAAATAAAAATCACTTGTTTCGTTCCCTATGCACATACGTTCGTCACCGATGAGGCAAGCGAGTGTATATGTAAAAGGTTAGCACGGTGCGAATGATACGCGCAGCGATTTTTGGTTCACAGGAGAAATCAGCAGCCTTGATTGGCTTGCTTTTAAATTGCATTGGAAATGCTTATTGGTTACCTGGGTACTTATAAAAATGGATTTCTGTCTGTCTGTCGGTATGTTTCTTATAGAATCGAAAAATACTGAACCGATCAGCGTGAAAATTTGCATGTAGGAGTTTTTGGGGACAGGGAAGGTTCTTATGATGGTTAGAGATCCCTCCCACCACTAAGAAGGGGGGCTGCCATATAAATGAAACAGAAATTTCTGCATAAGTAGAGAACTAATCAAGCAATTGGAACCAAATTTGGCATGTTGGTGTTTTTGGAGGCAAAAATTTTGTATATGGCGAATTGAGACCCTCACCATTTATAGGAAGGGAATTATGACCCCTCTCGCCTTTAAGAGGGGGCTCCCATGCAAATGAAATACAAATTTCCTCAAAATTTGGAAACTAATCAAGCAAATTGAACCAAATTTGGCACATGCGGCTTTTAGGGGACAGAAATTTTTTCTATGATGAATTAGGACCCCTTACCTTTTTATGAGGGGGGGGGGGCTCCCATAAAAATGAAATACAAATTTCCTCATAACTCGAGAACTAATCAAGCAAATGGAACCAAATTTGGCATGTGGGGGCTCACCCTTGTGGTAGGGGGCTGAGGACTCTCATACAAATAAAACAGAAATTTTTGCGTAACTCAAAACTAATCGAACTCGAGAAATTTTAGACTCTTTCATAAAACTAGAGTGACTATATACAGAGTGGCGACAATGTCAAAATTGGAATGATAATTAACTGTCAGTGTCATTCCAATCGAGCAGACGACCTATCCAACGCGTGTGCAGGAAAGAGAAAGAAAAACCTTGGAAAAACCGCATTGCATACATTTGGGATGACTTGTCGCCACTCTGTATATAGTCACTCTACATAAAACATCAATCAATAACAAGACCACCAAAAACTATCAATAGTAACATTAGATAATTCAGCGTGAGACGGCCACAGGCCGCGAGTGTTGCCGGCGACCTGCCGTCGGAACGGCCGGCCACTGCGGGGGACAGCCCCCCGTAGAGATCACCTCTACCCAAGTAACATTTTTGTTGTATAAAAACTTATTAAACTATTGTGTAGCTAATTCCCGAGGAACAAGTGCTTGATAAGCTATTATACAACAAAAATGTTACTTGGGTATCTAGGTTTATTTATTTTCCTAGATCTACTGATCTCTATTACTTTCTTTCGGTTGGGTCACCCCTGCGAAATGATCCTTTCTACGAAGAGATTTTCTGTGAACTGGTACATCCCGCGTAAGGTTTTTCGCGAAATGGTATTCTGCGAAACTCTATATTCCGGGGTATGGTCAGCCGAGAATTGGTGTTCCGCAAAATGGTATTCGGCGAAATGGTTTGTAATAATGGAGAATAATTAAATGCTATCCGCTTTATTTTATCAGGCTAAGCAATGGGGGGAGTTGTTTTCTACTTTACTGTGAGGAAAATTTGTATATTAAAACACCCATGAACTCCCTAGAAACTTGCAAAACTCAAGATTGTAACAAAAGCCATCCGAGATTCAGGATTTATGTACAACACAGTTTAATTTGTGGCAATACGAAGTTTCTCGGGTCTGCTAGTATTCCTAATAAATTACGTTCGTGTTGGTCTCTAGATATATAAGGTAAAACAAAAAAATAACTATACAGTAGACATTTTTTCGTACATACCTTTAACTGAAACGTTTTTCTCCCGGTCCGTCTCGGAATTCGAAGTATGTGATGGGGAAGTCGTCGAATCGTCCGCCGAACGACCATTGACCGCAACTACTAAAATCACATAATAACAAAAAAACTCAGAGGGGTTGTGTACAAGACACGACCGCATATATAGGTGACGCAGGACTACGTAAGTCTCTTTGTAGTGATAATAGCATGTATTCATGCTTGTAATCATTCGATTCTTCATGTATACATGCTATATGCAACATGTATACATGCTACATTTAACAACAATTTAACAAAATCAAGAACACAAACTATTACTTTCCTGCTACCTTAGATTGTTTTTATTAACCATGGTTTCCCACGTTGAAGGGATTTTACCAATTCAATCCTATTTTAGCAACATCACATGTAGTGATAAACACTTCTAAACGGCAACCATGCGTATTCATACAGAGCCGTATTATAACCGAATACTACGGCTGTAGCACATTTTTCCAACACAGATATCAAATTCGCCGAGGTTTAATCGTCACGCAGTAAAGAATTTGCGATCTGTTGGGACAACGAACTTGTGTCACTTTTTCTGGCACACTTCCCGAACACAGACATCAGATTGGACTAGGTTTAATCGCGTTCGTACGAAATCTGTTGGTACAAGGGGGCTTTGCCACTCTCTCTGGCGTACTTCCCAAGCAAGGACATCAAAATGGTCTAGGTTGAACCGCGGTGTTAAGAAATCTTTTTAAAATGGGGAAACTTTGTCACTTGTTTTAGCTTACTTCCCAAGCACAGATATCAAATTGGTATAGGTTTAGATCATCGTAAAGAATCTTCCAACCAATCACGAAACGTGAATTCTAGAAAAACATAGGTTCATTATTTTCAATTTTTCAATAGTTCAACATCAAGAATCCATACTTTTCTTCGTTTGGGTTAATTCTTAGAAGATTTTCCGATCGATTGGTGTAAGAATATTGAAAATCGATCGGAAACCCGCTGAGCTATTAGCGCTCAAAACCTTTCATTTTTCGTGACGCTCGCATTTTTCGATTTTTTGGAATGACACCCTATCTAAAAACTTGCCGTAAGACGTAGTCCTACGTCAAAATTGAATGAACATAAGGAAATCAAATGTATAAACAAAGAAAAGATGAAACTTTTCCGTTTTATTTTCATCAGCAGAACTATTAAACATTGAATACCTAGTATAAATTACAACGAAAATGTTTATCTGTCTATTTTAGGATTCTAACAATACGCACAACGGAACTTTAGATAGTTAGAATCTATATCCGGTTCCAGAGTAACATTACATCCATCATCGTTGGATAGAGCAGGAGTCACGGAATCAAGGTGTTGCGTTTGGTTTTGAGGTGGTATAATTGCCTCGTTTGCAACTAAAAATTTATAAAACATGCTGATTTAGCAACTGCCCATAACATAACATAACCATAACCATAAATTTAGCTTACCTTTCACAATACTTTTTTTAAGTAATTTTTTTGGTGTATTTTCGGCATGTTTCCTCGGATTAAACACCTAACAATTACACACGACAATTAAAATTGCAGAAACAGAGCCGTTTAGTAACGAATTTGTCTAAGTAGAAGTCTTCTAAGTAGGAGAAAACCAAAAAACGCGTGCTACTTTGACTGGATACTGGAAGCAAACACTGAATGAACAAGTCGAGCGATCTGAAAAACTCTGTTTCACAAATATTATAGAGCAAACTTTCGATGGTGCTGGTGGCCACCGTTTCGGGCACCGCCGACAACACCAAGAAACTGGCAACAAAAGCAGACGTTTCGTTCCAGTCAAAGCGACACGGATAAAAATATGATAATATTTTTGTGATGGATATTTTTAACCAAAAATGTATCCAGCTTTCCACGAGCGATAATCGCGGATATTGAGCACTAGTCTGCCATAGTCTTCATTTATTTCGAAATGTCTTCAAAATGTCTTCACAAAATTAAATGTCTTCACAGTTACTGAAATGTCTTCAAAATGAAGACATGTTTTCACATCTGGCATCGCTGGCTGGTACCGAATGGCCGAAACACAAATGGCCGAATCACGAATGGCCGAATTCCAACAGTCACAGAAGGCCGAATCACGAAAGGCCGAATCGCGAAAGGCCGAATCACGAATGGCCGAATCATGAAAGACTGAATCACGAGTGTCCGAATCACGGAAGGCCGAATAATCCCGGAATGCCTAAATCAACAAAATTTTTAATGCTCATTTTTTGAGACCTTACACATTTTGAATAAATTTTTTCATCTATTACTCTCCGCGGATTTGAAACATCCCCCTGAAAAACCTTTAAAATTTTCCCCTTTACCCAGCTTTCCACGAGCGATAATAGCGGCTATTGAGCACAATCTTTTGACATTCATTGCAGGAGCGTCGAGTTTGCCCTGATAGTTACTATGGAAACATCCATGATTGTTTGTTGTTCGTGTGTAAAAATGTAAACATTGTTTCATTTTGCAGATCAGCTGAAATGGAACATAACTGAACGGATTCAAACTTTTGTAGTGGTTTGCGGCCATAATTTCCTGAAAGCATCGGCTCAGGATACTTTTTACAATCGTGCGAATTAAACATTCGAGTGCACTCAGAGGCAAACATTAACTTCATATTGGTCGAGCCGTTGCCTAGTTTGCTCTCGAACAGCGTCTCATTTTGATAAGAAACTTTCCATTGCGTATTTGGCCATTCTCCCTGAAATGTCCGAAAACTGCGAAGCCACAATCCATAAAACTTCTTATCCGTTCAATTATGTTCCTCTTCAGCTGATCTGCAAAATTAAACAATGTTTACATTTTTACACTCGAACAGCAAACAATCATGGATGTTTCCATAGTAATTCCGTCAGGGCGAATTCGACGCTCCTGCAATTAATGTCAAAAGATTGTGCCCGCTTGTGCTCAATAACCGCCATTATCGCTCGTGGAAAGCTGGATTGCCTTTTGTTCCACTCACAGCTCTGTGATGAGGTGAAGGAAAAAAGCTTTTCGTAAAATTCTTTACCTTAGTTTCAGAAAAACAGGACATAGGGTAACCAACGTATTTTGGACCCCCTCAGCTGTACATAATTTGGATAATTTTATTTGATATTGTTGTAAGTGTTCAAATTATGTACAGCTGCTGACGGGGTCCAAAATACGTAGGTTACCCTACTCTGCATCTTATTTTTTATTTTGGTAGATAGAGTATAGATGATTGATAGTTATTTCTTCCTTAAGCGCGAATGATTTACGTTTCTTATAGCGTGCGAGGACTATCCAGCTTTTCACGCGCTATAATGGCGGACGCTATAAATTGAATTCGTAATATGTGATCAATCTTTTTGACAACTCTGCATACATCAAAACTGGGCACTCTTCTCCTGTACGGCAGTGTTGCTCTTTCTTTCGTTTACGCAAAAGAAGGAAGGCAATAGTTTTGTTTACATTTCGCACAGTTTTGCTTTCCTTCTTTGACGTAAACGAAAGAAAGAGCACGGTAGTGTTGCAAGAGAAGAGTGCCAGATTTGATGTATGCAGAGTTGTCAAAAAGATTGTTCACATAGCACGAACACAATTTATAGCGGCCACCATTATAGCGCGTAAAAAGCTGGATTGATCGTGTCAGTAGCAAATGTTTCATAGATGAGTCAGGGCCTAGGTTTACTGACTAGTAGGGATTATCCCTTAGTTAACACTTAGTTAACGGGCAACATCGTAAAAACGATGCGATCGAGCAAATGATTACTTTATCATGATCACGTACTTTCGTACTTTCAAAAGAAGGTCGAGTGTTGATTTCCATGGGAAAATATTTATCTTGAGTACCGCTATAGCAGGTTAAAAAAACAAAAACACTACCCAAATCGCCCAAAGTATTTATATGTAAACTCATTTAAGAGTGTAGATATTTTACTATTTAGAGGTGAAAAGGACGAGCGTGCAATTATTGTTTATATTTTTAATTTGAAATAAAACGTTTGTAGGTAGTGGAGTGCTAATGTTTTACGTGTTTTACCTATAAATAATTAGGTAAACATTATATAGGTAAACTGTAAATCGTACAAAAATATCCTGTATAAAACAAAAATCTCAGTTTAATCCGTTTAATCATTAGTCCTTGTTAGGTTTAGTATTCAAATACAATTTACCACGATTAGTTAAATGGCAAGTGATAAACGAACGGTATACGTTGGTGGCCTCTCGGATGAGGTCACCGAGAAACTGATAAACGACGCTTTCATTCCGTTCGGTGATTTAGTAGACATCCAGATGCCGGTGGACTACGAATCGCAAAAGCATCGTGGTTTTGCGTTCATTGAGTTTGAAAGTGCTGAGGATGCCGCCGCAGCGGTGGATAACATGAACGACTCCGAGCTGTGCGGGCGGACGATCCGGGTAAATATTGCCAAACCTCAACGGATCAAAGAAGGCAGCAATAAGCCGGTTTGGGCCGAGGATGCCTGGCTGCAGCAGCACGCTGGAGCAACACTCAACAATCAGACCGAGGGCGACGATAGTACCTCGGCTAACGATGTCCAACCAAAGGAACCGAAAGCACCGGAGGAGAAAAAACGAAATCCACAGGTGTACTTTGATGTTCGAATAGGCAGCAACGACGTTGGTCGTGTGATTATGTCCCTCCGAGCGGATATTGTTCCGAAAACCGCAGAAAACTTTCGAGCTCTGTGCACTGGCGAGCAAGGATTTGGATACAAAGGTTCCACTTTTCATCGTATAATTCCGGAGTTTGTAAGAAAATTTAGAAGGTAACAGATTTTGAATTGAAACTAACATTGGATTTTGTTTGTAGATGTGCCAAGGAGGAGACTTTACTGCAAACAATGGAACTGGCGGCAAATCGATTTACGGGAAAAAGTTTGCTGATGAAAATTTTATACTAAAACATACGGGTTTCGGAGTTCTTTCGATGGCGAATTCCGGTCCAAACACTAATGGTTCGCAGTTTTTCATCTGCACTGAAAAGTAAGTATTGGTTTTCATCCAAATGGTTTGAAAAAATGTTAGTTTCTAATTGAATAATTTTTTCAGAACCGATTGGCTAGACGGAAAACATGTCGTTTTCGGGAATGTTATTAGTGGTGCAGATGTGGTTCGGAAAATGGAACGCTGTGGGTCCAAAGCAGGAAAGGTAAATCAGAAAGTTATGATCGTTGCCTGTGGGGAGTTGAAGGGTTGAAAAAATAAATAAATTCAGTTCGTATTTTAGGCTTTATATTCTACATGTAAATAACATGTACGAAATACAAGTAAATGTAGATGATATTTGCATTTCCTAAATTCTAGGTGTTAAAGAAACGAGAAAAATCCACACTGAATAGATATTACTGGGATAGTCTTTGATGTACAAACCAAGTGCAAATTCTGCTCTGTTATCAGAGTTCAGATGTATTCCTGTGCTTTTTACATGGGCCACAATGGCGGAGAGATTGGTGTAAGGCAGATTTACTGGAAATCCATTAACTTTGTACGGAGCCAATAGTTGACTGAACACTTCTAAGTGACGGTCTGCGTTGGTATCCAGGCAAGCGTCCAGTTCTAAACTAGGCAGGACGTTTTTAAGTTGCTCACTGACGTAACTGAAATATTATAAATGGTGCAAAGTTCAAAATATCGTAAAACGAATCCGACAGGTTGAATTTTCGATTGAGATCTCTAACTGACGAATTCAATAATAAGGGTATTGTTTCTTACCGGTTCCAAATAGTCCTGCGATGTGTCCGCCAAACACCAATCTTTTTAATAATTTTTCTTTCAATAGTTTTTTGTAAGTCAGATACTGCGAAAGCCGTTTTATATAAAAAGTTACCGTCATGAATACACCCGGTAGGAGCTTCGTGCGATCTGTTAAAAAGTGGTCTCCAGTAAGCAGATCGAGTAACATCTAGCTGCGTTAGAAATACTCGATTTTCTTTTTGGATATTTCCCCACGCGTTGTCTTGATTGACAATATAGTAGATTTTAGTTAGTGGACAGTACGTATCGGTACTGTTGTACCGCTTGCCATTCGTTGGATCTATCAGGAAAAACTCATTGCCTTCACGAATCATGACGAAAACACTGTCTCCTGCCAAAAGACTGTGTCCCAAAACAAGGTATACCTCGTACTCTAGACTACTGTAGAAACAAGCCAATAAGACACCCAAATCCTTTGGTGAGGCACACATTACGTTCATTATTTCCTGAGAATTACAGTTTAAATTTTTTTGTAATAAAAATTCAGGATTATTCTACCATTTACTCACCCTATTGGTTAGCCAGACTCCACCCAGCTGTGAGCACGCATCAGTGTTGTAATGGATTGGAATAAGTGAAACATAGCGCCTTATCATTTGTTCCACGTTTTCGTCAAGAACAAAGGGAACGCTAATGGGTCCAACTAGTCGTGTGACGCAAACACGTTTTCCACTAAGTAGCGTAACTAACGGTAGCTTTGCCCTTTGTGGAAATTCATTGCGGTACTCTTCGTACCACAAATATATCCGAGCCTTGGTCTGCTCTAGTTCCACACATTCGAGCCCGTTGGTGTCGAAGCAGGGAATTTCCACGTTCGGTTCCAAGTTTATGAACAACGAAATGTGTGTGAGTTCACGCAAATCCGGTAGGCTGGATCCGATTAGCATAGAGGTGTACTCCGGCGAGTCATCGCTGCTTCGCGAGTAACCAAACAGAATCGAAGGAGTTTTGATTTCGAAAGTTCCTTCGATCTAGATATATTGATAAGTAAAAAATTTATTATTTTTTTATGGTAATGGAGAAACTGAAAAACCTTGCCTTCATTTAGGATCAAGTGTAAATAAAACACTCAAAATTTAAAGTCATTTTAGAAAAAAATGGAATCTGAACGAAACTATTTGTTTGGCAACAAACTTACCCTCTGGTTAACGTAGATGGTACTTATTGGTATCCTGAGCTGTCCCAGCCATTTGCTCGAAATTCTCTGGTAAACTTCCGTCAGGCGCGCTCGATCATCTTCCAGCAGATCCTCCATGAACTCGTCGTACAAATCGATGTTCAAATACCGGCGCATCTGATCACTTGTGGCATCCAGTGGAATCGCCAGCCTCTCATTCCAGGTGGGATTTGTTCCATCACCCGTGGAGGTTCGAAGAAGTTTATCCTTAATTGATATAGTTATGTACGGACGGACGTTCGATGATCGGATCGCTAGAATTATAAGAGAGGTCTCAACTAAGAAACACAAAGTTTAGCGTTTTCAACTTACAAAACTTCGTCGCAGATAAATTACTATTCCGTCGGCTTGCTGAGGTAACCGGATGCTCATCCAAGCGAGTAGGTATTCCAAAGGCTCTCACAATGGTAACGATTATCTTGAACTGATTAACGTCGGAAACCCGAATCGATGCTCTGCTCATTGGAGATCGCCTCGCAGGTTTAAGTGGCCTTCGTGGACCAAAAATTTCGAAAAATGCCAAACTTAACGATCCAAAAGTCGGAATCTGTTCACCAACCAGTAAATTATCGTTAACCTTGTCCTGATTGATCACATTGCAGTGGTTAGTGATAGTATCGTAGACCTTTTTGAGATATTTCTTTCCGCGGTGTCTCTGCAAATCGATCGGATCCGTACCAAGAGTTTCATCGATGATTTTCATTTCCTCCGGTATTTCGATTTCTCGTTCGATCTGTGGTATAAATTTAATATTTTTATATTTGAGATTGTTGTTGAATCGTTGGCTTAGCATATTCAACCGTGCGTTATTGTTAATTTCCTCTTCCGAACAGAAAGCAAGCAGATCTTCGTTGAAAACAAACGGCTCATCCTTTTCTTGACCATCTTCTTTTTCATCTTGTTCCGCATCTTGTGCAGCGTGGTGTTTTTCCAATGTTTCCATCACCTGTTCTGTCTCGGAATCATTGGGATCAAATGTCTGTTCGTCAAGCCATCTCTCAATCAAATCTTTCGAAAGTTGTGCCCGGTTTGGAACATTTCGTTTTTTGGAAGGGCTTGAACCAACCTGTTCTAGCCAACCGACTTTCAAATCGATTTTACCAGTTCTGCTTTCATTGGTTTTAAATGTGTTCCCTGATGCGAACTCATAAGGCACGTACTCTACTTCGTCGAACAATTCGGATGAGTTAGGAACCGGAACGTAGAGTTCGAACAGTTTTAGTTTAACTCTAAGGCGGTTCTTCTCGTATAGTTCGATTTTCAATGCTTGCGGGATTTTCGTCGTTAATTTAATTGAAAATGACGTATTGAAGTCGACTAAGAGATTGTTCTGAAAATGATGAGCTTTGGTGGATGCAACGTGACAATTATCGATGTAGAACTTAACTTTAAATTGCATATCTTTGTTCACCTTTGGTGTCACCGTATCATCGGGATTTTTCAGAAGCAATAAATCTACTATTGGTTCTCCGGCGGTCCGAAATGATTCGGCAAATGATTTTTCGAAATCCTGTTTCAATCGTGATTGATCGGGTTTCCTGGGTTTATGCACAGCAACAACTTCTCCGTCGTCGAGATTCCGTTCCAGATCTCGGAGGTAGATCTTGTAGTCCTGTTTCTCCTTGGCATAAATTTCGTGTTCTTCTTGAAGTAATTCCTCCAAATCGAGTGCAAATTGTTTCTTCAATTGGCTATCATCCTCCGTCTGCTCTATTTCGTCGTTGGTGATAACTAGTTTGTAGCCACGGTCAGCTTTGTTATCCTGTTGAAAAGATATGTAGGTATAACATTTTATAACTAGAAATAAAAAGAACATTTTTATGTTCTGTTTTGAATTACTTTTAATCGTAATTCAACATACATTATCATAAGTAGATATTTTATTTAGATAATATACAAAAACATCTGGGGCGCACTAAGGCGTAGAGGAGTTCCAAATAAGCTAGTCCATCTGATCGAGGCTCAGTACAATTGTTCGACATCGGAACGAAAATTGAGGTCCGGGTTCCGGTCCGGTCCGGTAAAAATCGGCACGAATTTTCTTATTCCGACTTTATTCCGGTCCGATTTGGCTCTATTCCGGTTCCGGAACCTGAACAGAGCCAAATCGGACCGGATTATTAGTCTTTATAGTCGGAATAACAAAGTTCGTGCCGCCTTTTAACCGGACCGGACCGGACCGGATCGTTCCGATGTCGAACACTACTCAGTACGAGGCGTTCTCGTGCAAGGTTTTGCACGACGCGTCTTGTCCGTTCCCATAAGGGTTACTACTGGCGTGAGACAGGGTTGCATTTTATCACCGCTTCTGTTTCTCATCGTTATGGATGAGATATTAGTTGGAGCAATTGACAGTAGACCAAATCAAGGATTGCTTTGGAATCCTCTAACGATGGAGCAGCTAAATGACCTCGACCTAGCCTACGACATTCTCTTGCTCGCACAACGCCGAGACGATATGCAGAGCAAGTTAGATGACCTCTCCGAGAGCTCCCAGGCAGAAGATCTTACAGTCAATGTAGCGAAAACTAAGTCTATGGTAGTGAACACTAACAAATCCACCAACTTCACAGTAGCGGGACAACAAGTTGAGCAGGTAGACGCCTTTCAATATCTTGGTAGCCGAACAACGCCCAATGGTGGTATCAAGACTGATATAGCCACATGGATCAGGAAGGCTAGGGGTGCCTTTGCAGGTCTGCGAAACATTTGGTGCTCAAACCAGATCACTCTACGTACGAAAACCCGAATCTTTAATTCAAACGTTAAATCCGTACTACTGTATGCTTGCGAAACGTGGCGCGTCTCAGCGGAGACAACACAAAAACTGCAGGTATTCATTAACCGGTGCCTGCGATACATCATTCGTGCCTGGTGGCCTGATAACTGGATATCCAATGAGGAACTCCATCGTCGGTGTCATCAACGGCCGAGAGCCATAGAAATGCGTGAACGTAGGTGGAAGTAAATCGGACACACCTTGAGGAAAGGAGCGAACGAAGTTTGCAGAGAAGCACTCAACCGGAATCCACAAGGACAACGTAGAAGAGGCGGACCCAGAGGCTCATGGCGGCGGAACTTAGCCAACGACATCCGGGCTGTAGACGGGAACCTGTCCGGGCGACAGGTAAAAGCCATGGCGGGTAACCGTCAGCAGTGGAGATCTCTGACTTCATCCCTTTGTTCTGCCGGACCGGCGGACATGGACACATAAGTTTTTTTTCACGGGAGTCAAAGCCTTAATGGCAACATCTACCCAATAAAACTCTACTACCAACGTTCAAATCAGGATTTTCGAGCAGCACGTTTTCCTAAATCATGTTGAGGATTTGTGACTTTCAAATCAGTAAGGATCGGAATATTTACTACCGACCAGGGCAATGAAATAAGGGCGGCGATCGCGCAAAATTGAGCTGTTTCCGAAATGTACAACATGCGTTACAAAGTAATGACATCTGTTGTATTCAACAGGGAATCATTGATAGTTTCAAGCAAACTCTCATGCATGGCGCATGATAAAACATTAGCGCAAACATCTGTTATTTATTTTCAGAAACTAGAGGCGGTGTCCTATTTTCCCGTAGGTATATAAATTTTTCGAATTCAGTTTCGCTGTGGCGCTGTGGTCAAATTAGCTTAAACGGCAAATGAAGTCTAGTTGAAATCGAAAGAAACCATATCATTGAGGAACAGTGTCGGATTAAATTGCTGTAAGCAAATCCATGGGTATAAACATTCTCAAGAATTTGGCCCTTCTTTATCGACAGATTACGCCGTCCGAACGTTACTTGTTCCGTTCGATGGCACATTATCTGACTGGTTCTGGATGAGCAGTTCTGCTTATACGAAAATATTTAAAACATCTACCAGGAAGACGGGGCAGTTTGCTAGTTATTTTAAATATCTTCGTAAGCAATTTTTCACAACTAATGTTGCATTTTTGTACAAAAAACAACTAGAACTTAGTTGAGCATTCAAAGTTACTATAAGGATAGCAACTACCGCCGTTCATGCCAACCACATTGCTAAAATTTAGTTGTGGTAAACTAATAACTGTTGCAGTTGTTGTGCGTGTTTTAGACATGAATTTACAATTATTTCAAAAACAAATTCTGGCAATAAGACTTTCGATGATTCTGCAAACCTAACCTGTTAACCGTATTATCAGCGGAAGTCGTGCTTACTATGGGCTCCACAAGCAATTGCGGTCGAGCAGATTAAGTCCCCGTACAAAGTGCACCCTGTACAAGACGCTTATTAGACCGGTTGTTCTCTACGGGCATGAAACATGGACAATGCTCGAGGAGGATCTGAGAGTGCTCAGAGTCTTCGAACGACGAATGCTAAAAACGATCTTCGGCGGCGTAAAGGAGAACGGAGTATGGAGGCGGAGGATGAACCATAAACTCGCACAGCTCTATGGCGAACCCAGTATCCAGAAGGTAGCTAAAGCTGGACGGATACGATGGGCAGGGCATGTTGCAAGAATGCCGGACAACTACCCTGCAAAGATGGTGTTCGCCTCAAATCCGGTAGGAACAAGACGACCAGGAGCGCAGCGAGCAAGATGGTTAGACCAGGTGGAGCGAGATCTGGCGGAAAGTACTCGGTGTCCGAGGAATTGGAGAGCGGTAGCCCTCAACCGAGTTACATGGAGAAATTTTGTTCAACAGGCTTTGTCTTAGGACGGTAAGCCACCTAAGTAAGTAAGTAAGTAAGTAAGTAAGTAAGTAAGTAAGTAAGTAAGTAACCTGTTAACCGGAGTTAACTTTGGGAAATATGCGTTTCATAATTACCTTCAGCTTCTTCCAAACATCCACAATTTCTTTCTCCAGTTGACGCTTAACTTTGGCTTCTTGATAAATCTGCTTTCTCAGTTCTCGTCGTTGCAATTTGCTGGACAAACTCACCTCACCACCGGTGGCAGCCATTGCGCGCCTAATTTCATCTAATTTTTTCTGCAATTTTGGCATCACCTTCATGATTTTGCTGGTGTAATATTGTTTGTAAATCTGTTCCAACCGTAGTCGCAATTTGACGACCTCATCGAAGGAGGGATGGTTTTCGAATCTCAACTTACCGATCAACACTTTTATCGTTCGTTCCACCGGCAGTTGCTCTGACGGTTTTCCAAACGGTATTGGCTCTACGTAGTAGGGAAGAAACTTTTTACTACAAACCCCTTTCACTCGTTTGCCAGTAACGAAGTCCTGTAAATTTACCAAATCACCGCAAGCGTCGAACCATTCTTCTTGCTCTTCCTCTATCAATCGGTTTATTAAGCGCGTTTTGTTGGTTTCATTGAGGTGTGGTTTATTCAGCGGTTCCGATTGAGAATGGTCATCATTGGAATTGATGGTAATTTTTTCGAGATTTCCCCGGATGTCGGATAGAATCTTTTCCGGTATATACAACAGTTTTGAATCTTCTAAGTTTAGCTTTTGCACCGTGTAACGCTTGATGACATCATCTTCGTCAGTTTGAATGTACGAGGATGCCAAATGCGTCGGCGAATCGTGCGCGTTCGGCGTGGACTGAATCGAGGGTGACTTTTCAAGCGGAACTGGGTCGGTGTCCGGTTCTTGCATGGTTTCACTCAAGTGATCCTGAGCATCATAGAACGCTTCCGGTAAGAAGTCGGTAAAAAATTTTACCTCTCGATCTCGATCATCGTTCAGACTGCTAGCATCGGTCGTTAATTTTTGCAATGATGTTTTAATTTCCAGTTCTTCACGGATATAGTCGGGATTAAGTTGAGGTTTTGGTTTTCTCACGATCGCAGGCTGCTCGGGTTCTTTGGTTACCGTACTGCTGGTTGATTGCGGAGGAGCTCGTTTGTCAGCCTTGAACTGTGCGGGGTGCCGCTTTCGTTGGCGACCACGTGAGCGGCGTTTGCGTGGTGATTTAGGTTTTGAATCGCTCATGTTTGTATAATTGAGGATCTAAGCGAAAATTTATGTTTGAATACTTTTTTAAACTTGATTAATGAAAAACACTGTTTGATTTTAGATGCTGTCACACGTTTTGTTATGTATACAATTTGGTCACTTGGTTACGGTTGCTATAGAAATGAACTACTGGCGAGCAAGCCTGCCAGTAGTGCAATTGAACTAGACAAATAAAAAGTATAGGTATTGCAGTCATTACTACAAAACATATTTTAAAGCAACAGGAAATACGTAGAATGATCATATTTTATTCAATTAAGTTGAACTTCTAGATTGGCAAGCATCAAAAATTGTGCGTGCAAATTACTGTATTCTGAGTTTTATCTGTGGTTTTATCACCTAGATAATTTTTATAATTGTTGTAGAACAAGTAAAACTAGATTTTTTTTCTTTTCCTGCTTCCGCCTTATTTTTAAATTTGTAAAAAATTTTAGCTTTAACTGCCTTTTTAAACATTCCAACTCGCTTGATGGCTGCTTCAGGCATGTTTTTATTTTGTTCTGAAGCTTCTGTCAGCTGTACACCACTGCGACTGCGGTGTGGTCGATCCATGTGCGACCTGTTGCGTGTGATGTATGAATATATACACTGCCTGTGTAGTGTATATAGCAACAGTCTACAGTCACATGTTGTGAGAGGCAGTCACACTGACAGTTCGATATCGATCGCAAACAGTATCACTTCATTGCTTGCCGATTGTGTGCGGTATTCCGAGTTTTGGTGTGTGATTTAATTCGAAAGCAAAGTTATTCAAGTTTTCAGTGAATAATGAATCTAAAGTTCAAGCTCAATTCAGGTTACAGTATTCCATTGATTGGCCGTGAGTACAAGTTTCATTAAATAACATTTTTAGAACTGAGGGTGCGCAAACAGAAGATAAGGAGGAAATTTATTGCTCCTCCAGAAAAAATAAATCTTCTGTTTTGCGAGTGTTGAGACTCGTGAAAATACTGAAAATTGAATCTAGTTCAACGCGGCTCGGTCGATAACCAATGTGATGTTTCAGCTACAAAGTCATTTGAATATATTTGAATGCGAATAAAAATTATTGTCCATTTCCCTGCCCCCTTACAGTCGGTACGTACCAAATTCGCGGCAACCATTTGATCTACGAGTCGTTGGATTACGCGCTGAAGGCCGGCTATCGACACATCGGTTAGTAATTAGTTCTCAGCTGCAAACGGTTTAAATTTAATCTGATTTGCCTTCGCTAGACACTGCCGTCGTTTACCGCAACGAGGAGCATATAGGACGGGCCCTGAAGACTCTGCTTCCAAAGTACAATTTACAGCGGGAAGATATCTTCATTACTTCTAAGCTGAGTAAGTTGAATTGATTCTTTGGCATTGCACCTTTGATCCATTGACGTGGTCAGATTCTGTATTCGTAATTGTGCTTGTAATTTATTCAAAAAAAACCGTGGCTTTCTAGTTTACACTGTAAATCAGGTGAAGGAAGTTATTAGGTGTTTTTTCTTATTTTAAGCCGTCAGCTTCCAAACGAAATTACTGTTCAATTCGGCGTTGTTACACAACTTACATTTTTTCAGTATCCCAAGTCAACAAAGGCGAAGAATTCGTAGAGGAACTGGTACATAAGTCATTGGCCAATTTACAAACAGAATATATTGACCTTTACCTCATTCATTGGCCCGGCGTTAACGGTAAGCCATTTCCCTAGACCTATAGTCGAATGTTATGTTTCGTTTGATTAGATAAGCTTCTGGAAATTATGCTTTGTATTTTTGCGCTCCTGGCATTACACAGCAACAAATTCGTTTGGTTGCAGGTCTTCAGGTGTCCCATCCAGAAAATGCCCAATATCGGAAGCGCACATGGAATGTGCTTTGCAAACTGCACCGAGAGGGAAAGTGTCGATCGATCGGCGTTTCCAACTATATGGTTAACCACTTACGCGAACTGTTAGACGATTGCAATGGTGTTAAACCGGCTGTAAATCAGGTATGAACCATAGTAAAACTGAAGCGACCGAGGAGTTTTGTACATTATAATCATACTTATTCCGACTGTGCATAGTACTTAGTGTGGATATTCAGCTTTTGCAATCTTAAAACAATTTCAAATCGATGGATTGTTGTACATTATTATCGGCATAATTACCACAATCAATCCGTTGCAATATTTTGATTTCCAGGGGTGTGTTATGTAACTTCTACTTCCTTGATATTATTAGTAAATAGTATTTCCACTACTACCAGCTTCGCCGAATCAGTTATTTTATATCGTAACATATCGTTGTATGCGTGGTGTGGTTCTTCGTATAGCCTACAGACAATAACAAGGCTAATAAGACACCGAACTTTATCTAGGGATCGTAGTCACAGACTACCTGGGCGAATAAAAAGGATTTACACGAAATCGCTGAAGTTGCTCACAAAGGAAAGTGTATGTCGTCGTTGTCTGCGAGAAATTCTGTAGAAGTTTCGCTGCCTTGTTTATGGAAGCAGGATTCATGTAGGAGAATTTTACAGTTAGAATCTTTCTATACCTTACCTATAATTCGGCAAAGGAATCATGTTTACTGAGAAATAGGAATTCTCGGGATAGTAGGAATTCCAATAAGTTATGGGCAGGAAGACAGCGCTGTCATTTTTTGTTATTATTTTGAATTAGGTGTAAAATAAAGCGCAAGTTTATTGATTACGCCATCCAATGTTTCGACAGCTTGCTTGGAATCAGCTCAACCTGTTTCATCGGAAAACGGTATTTTTTATTAGACGTAAACAAATCAAGTGGAAATGTAAACAATTCGAATTAGAGTGAATTTCCCCAATTTCTCATGCTAATCTTGCAACAAACCTTATTACGCCGAGACAAGTAGTGGTGCTGGTATGTCTATTAAATTCAAGGCGAATTATCTTACATAAAAGTTGCTGCGCAACTAAATGCGAATTGTCGATTAAAATTAAAATGTTAAATAACAGTGAGGTCTCAGACTAGTCCCTATCTACCTGGTGCTGTTACATTTTTTCCGATACAGCTGTTAGTCAATTACTGTTAAAACTCGGAAATAAACGAAAATAAGTTTGACGTGATTTGCTCAACAAATTTAAAAGCAAAGCCTTGGGTTATAAACGTCTTTAAAAGTTGACCCTTCTTTATCGACAGATTTCGCAGCCGGTTATTAGACTACAGGACAGATACGGGGCTAGTGCAACGATCCTATTGACTCTAGCATCACCGCCCAACCGTGATTAGAACTTACGACAACTGACTGGTTAGACCAGCATCGTCCCTCGAAGCTAACTGGGCGGTTAAATATAACCTCAACAAATATAACCTGTACAAATCTATTGATCCCAGTGCCAGTATTTGTCTATGTATATGAGGTCCGTTAGCCCTGCTGAAAATAATTCTCACTTGGTTTGTTTATGTTTGCAGATATATCTGAATAAAAATAAAGGTACACAAAATTTCATTTAATTGAATCGTGCGCTGCTTTCAAATCCACAACGAGTCAATGAGTCTGCAGATTGCTGAGCGATACTATTCGTCAACAAAGAATTCTGATAATGGCCTCGAAAATAGAACACGGGGGAGCATTTTGTATCTACAATTGAGCATCTCCAGCGTTTGTTCAATTGTTGCTCGTACCTCGGTAATTCATGCAAGATATCGTCCTTCCGAGCGGCCATGCCGTTTTCACCTCGCTAATCGTTTTTTAACCTCTTGTGTTGGTGGATCCGCAGCTTATCCAGTGTTCACAACCTTCCTCCTACTGCTGTTTTGTTCCTCTTATTCCTTACTACTTAGTCATCTCTGAAAGTTCTCCACCTGACTGTCGATTTGTCAGTATATCAGTATCATTATATATCATAGGCACAGTAAAATTACTGCTTGGCTGCCATGTAGAAGCTTTGATGAACTTCATTATCGTTTGGATGGTGATCTTTTTACGAACCAGTGTGGTTGTCGACTGGCAGAAAGCACAACGGTTAAATCTAGGAATACGTGCAGAGGTCGTCATTTTCAAGCTCCAAGTCTTCAGGAAATTGTAAAAAAAAGAGCGGAAGGTCATAAAACAATAATGCCACTAGTATCGACCAATTACGGAGAAAGCTTCTATAATACAGTGGTAAAGCAATAGTTAGAGTACTATGCTAAGTAAGTGCCAAGATTTGGGAGGAGTGCCTATTGGAGGAGATGATGGAACGATCTTGAGACCAGATCTACCAAAAGGGCGACAAGTTGGATTGCTGCAATTACCGCTTGATCACGCTATTGATCGCCGATTGCAAAGCTCTCTCAATAGTTTGTTCTGCCGCCGCCAGATTTTCACGATGAGACAGACAGGTAATGCGAAATGTTACGAATACAACGTAGCGATACACCACGGTTTAATGGATTTCAAATTAGCTGACGACATCGTAATCAATCGAAAACAGTTTTCAATGCGATTGATCAAAGTAACCGATCATTCACGCTCAACGCGATTGTCGTCGTTAAAATGATGACAGTAACGTGTATCACACTGTAAATTGAGGCCAGTGGAGTTGGATGTTTCATTAATTCGTCGAAGTTACCCAGTATATGTGACGAAAAGGCTCCAAGGAGACAAATATTAGCTTCTCACCAGTTTTAGTAACGAATTCGAAGTGTTAGACGAAGTGGAGGATGGAGTGAGTAGTCAACCGGAATCACTAGGAGAAAGCTCCTGAAGGTCTGATACAATATTTATGTTGCGCCCTTCGAACAAAGAAATCATCACGTGTAGCGAAATTGATTATTACATGGGAGGATGCTGAAAAGAGATTCTTTTAATCCTAGAATGCGCACAAGGATTTCGCTGCTTGTGGGTCCGCCTAACCCCTTTTGACTCTTCTACAACAGCTCTAGTGTGAAATTCATTTGATAATTAAATTTGGATCTATTGCATTCAGATGCACTGCTCGGACCTTAAACTGATGCCCCCCTATACGTTTATATATACGAATTTGAAGTGGTAGGCGTATTCGTGCATTTGGGCTTTCTGGTGCTCGCCAATAATGACACCAACAGAGAGATACAAAGATGTGTCATGGAAGACTTACTTACTTACTTACTTACGTATCCCTGTCCACCGGTCCGGCAGAACTAAGGTATGAAATCAGAGATCGATCTCCACAGCCGACCGTTACCCGCCATGGTTTTCACCTTTGGCCAGGACAGGTTCTCATAAACAGCCCGAATGTCGTTGGCTAAGCTGCGGCAGCGTGAGCCTCTGGGTCTGCCACGTCTACGCTGCTCTTGTGAATTCCAGTCGAGTGCTTCTCTACAGATCTCGTTCGTTATTTTCCTACAGATGTCCGATCCACTCCGATCCACTGCCACCTACGTTCGCGAATTTCAGTTGCTATCGGCCGTTGATGACATCGACTATAGAGTTCCTCGTTAGATATCCAGTTGTTAGGCCACCAGGTACGAATGGTTTATCGCAGGCAGCGATTAATAAATATCTGCAGTTTTTGCAGTTTTTGCGTTGTCTCCGCTCAGACGCACCAAGTTTCGCAGGTGTACAGCAATACGGATTTAGAGTTTGAGTTGAAAATTCGGATTTGGCTAGTGACTAAAGCAAGGGTGAGAGAATTCCTTGTGGATTTCCTTTCATCACAGAAATCGTGACCGATGTATCCCTCCATGATGCTGTGTCGATTCCATTTTAAAAGAGAGCTGTGAAAATTGAAGCAAAGGACGTTTTATCGATAGCACCTTCAATATCGAGAAAAACACAAGGTGCCGTCTCTTGATGTTTGAGCGATTTCTCAATTGACGTCATAACGCAGTACAGTGCAGTTTTCGTAGATTTACCGTATTGGTATGGATGTTAATTTCCATATAACGGAGAGTTCTTTAAAAATTCATTGCGGCTATAGTTTTCCGTGATTTTCTCTATCAACTTGAAAAACATTGATGTCAAACTTATTGCTCTGAAAGCCTTTTGCAAGGTTTTCTCTCTTTTTCTGCCTTAGGTATGCCTACTTTCCGGTATCTGTCTACTTTCCGTTAATTCTCCGGATCCGGAATATGTCCCATAAAGTAAAACTTGCTCGAAAAATGTTGATAAGCTCGTATATTACGCTGTCCATTTTTTGTAAGAAAACGGGTAGAAAATCATCCAAATCATGCAAATATTTTAGAATAGTGAATTGTGTTGTAAACAGCCAGGGATTGTCTACTAGAATTCATAACATTTTTCTCTAGTCATCACCAAGCGCAAGGCCCCCCTGAAGCGCGAGGCTCCGTTCCATCGAACAGGTTTGCCGGCCTAAACGCCGGCTCTGGATTGAAGACACGGTTTACATGATTTAGTCATTTTTCGAATTTCGCTAGTCGGAATAATTTCCATGCGCTGCATTTTTTGGGCAATTGGGTCGGTTGGAAATTAATATTCCTATGGGAATTTTAGTACAAAGTACCTGCTACCGCTTTGTTGACGATTTTATTAAAACACAATTGTTATGTAGTATTCTCATTACGAAGTTTTAATAGCGGTATCAAATTGACACTGTATATCTTATATAATATTTCCGACTATAATTCTTTTAAATTTGATGAGGGTAAACGCTCCATTAGTTGCGTAGCTAAGCACAATGTAATTTTTTATTTCTTGTTTATTGAGGTAATGCTTCAATTAATGCTTGTGTGGGCTGTCCTGCACTCAGTGCACCTATTTTGCTTATATAACTGTAACACCTTAACTAAGCAAAATTCAAAAATATTATGTACGGAGTATTTATAGAGTCAGTTGTTATTCATAAGATTGCTGAACTAAATATTGCTCTATCTTAAGTATTTACGGCGCACTCCCAGTTCACACTGGGTGGTACGCAGAGAGCGCTCTTGGTGAGTTATAAATTTATCAAGCAAACGGTATTTGTCACAAGGACACAAGACAATTGCATTCGTTCTATGAGAAGTTTTATAAAGAAAAAAAAAAAACGAATTTTCCGATTAACTATATTGTACCTCGATTGTACCAATAGTTGCGCTAATGTTCCCTTAATTAAGTTTGGTGTTCCTTTAATTGTGTTATTTCGTATACATTGCTAGGTTGGTAGGTGAAAAAACATTGTAGCGCAACTATAGAAATGAGCGTCTATAGTTGTGCGCTTCAACTGGGCCTATAGTTGTATTAGATTTTAGAAAGTCGGCATTTTAGCAAATAATGGTTTAATTTTAAATGGTGTAGTCTAAGAACTCCTAAGAACTTGTTTTATATAAAGAACGTATTTTTTTTATTTAAAATGCTACGGTGATGAAAATATGCATTAATAATGAATAGTAGCGCAATTATTGGTACTACCTCAACTATTGGATCAACTACCCGAATAAACTGATTGCTATTCCCTTGTAGGTGCAGCAAATGTTGCCCTGCCAGGCAGGTTGGAAACTGAATCTTTTCTAATAGGCAATTCTTAAATTAATCTTAGTTTGGTGCTACCTCGGTAATCCGAACCCGAAATTTATGAACGACATACGCAGTTTGACATATTGAGCCGTAAACCATAATTAGACAGTTTTAACATGCGCCTCAAAATGAATGCTGTCGTCAGTTTAACTGGGCTAAACTCTCGGTTAATTTATGAACGCCTTGACAGCACTTCAATTAAATCTGAGTGCTCATCAACCTAAGCCAAGTTGATTAATGAATTCGCTATTAGATAGATTGATCGGAGGGTTTTGATAGTTTTTGTTGAGAAATATTACATATTTGCTGAAAATGTGCGGGATGAACAAGCCATTTCACGTGGTGTTTTTTCTACAGAATTTCGAAATGTAACACAGTCCAATAAGAACTATCCGCCAAACGTTGAACCAACACTGACACTGAAATGAAAACTTTTCAAAAAGACAATTTTGATTTTATATGTCACTTTAGTATATTAGAAGAGTAACAAATCTTAATGAGTAAGTCAGCTTGGAAACTTTTATTTTCGCGAATTTTTTCTTGAAAAGCCCTATTTTATGTAACACTAGCTTCAAGAAAAAAAAAAAATGAATCACTAAAATAACAGTTGATTTTGACTAATCTATTGCGGTTGATCTGACTCTTCGATTTTCAAAAACTGAATTTGAGAATTTCATTTTTCCCAGTCAACCGTTGTTGACTGACAAAACAGTATGGTACAAAGTTGTACCCACTACCCACCCAATTAAAATGTGCGGAGCGATTACTGTTACTATTACACGGTAAATTGTTGAACAATTTAATTGCCATAAAAACCGTTTGACGTAATCTATTCGTAACAATTGATGAGCTTTTTATGTGATACGTGACCGCGTATTCACTGTTACATGTGGTATTTAACCTGTAGAACGCATCGTAATAATAACGTTTTTGTCGATCGAGTGATGATACTTTTGATTGTCAATTATTAGATTGCTACAAAATATTGTAAACGATGCAGTTAATGTTGAAATGCAACAAACTTCCTTTTATCGAGTTAGTACTATTAGTGATTTTTGAGCGTCTTAGGAAAACTCGAAGAAGTGGTTTAATTTGTTCCCTTTAATTCCACTATCTCAAAATCTGTTGTAGTCAAATTGAATGGAACATTTTCCTCGTTTCCTCGTTCAACAGCAATATCGTTCGAGCAACGCAATTATCGCATTTTGTTCCATGTGAATTTAATTAACATCAATATTTTACTAAAAACTGAATTACCTCACAAAAGTCCTCTAAGTACCTTATCCCTCAATGTTTAGGAAATCAAAAATAATAAAAATACCTGCGGTTTTTTCGACATTCAAGACTTACATTTTCTTGC
Organism: Sabethes cyaneus; assembly: GCF_943734655.1. Lineage (NCBI taxonomy): Eukaryota > Metazoa > Arthropoda > Insecta > Diptera > Culicidae > Sabethes > Sabethes cyaneus. Next base: position 178,669,277 of record NC_071355.1, read on the forward strand.
AAACAAATGGTAAGAAATTAAGAATGTAGTTATTTAATTCACTTAGTTACTTACTTATTTACACATATTACGACCGCAAAGTGTTTACATTTACATTTGATATTCCGGATTCAAACGATAAATTCAATTTAATCTTCAAATCTCCAATCGACTCAATAGAAACATATTTTACTAAAAAATCTATTGTCATTTTCAGGTTGAGTGGCACCCGCACCTGTTCCGGCTGGAGCTGCTCGAACTGTGCCGCTCGGAAGGTATATTTCTGCAAGCATACTCGTCGCTCGGTACGTCCGTTTGTAGTGATTTGCGGAACGATCCGGTGGTTGCCGACATTGCCACTCGCCTGCATCGTTCACCGGCACAGATTCTGCTGCGCTGGGCGGTACAACGGAACGTCGGCATTTTGCCTAAGGCTCGATCGCAGGATCACATTGAGGAAAATATTGCGCTAGACTTTGAAATTCCGGCGGAAGATATGGAGCAGTTGGATGGTTTGAAAGACACCAGTGGTGCGAGGTACTCGTGGGATCCTGATACGGTCGTTTAGAGCTCGGCTATAAAGTTAAAGTTAAAGCATAGAATTCGCTTTCATTATTCATGTGGTGCCTTTTTAAATCAAATAGTTCAGTGAGTTTTATTTATTCGGGAAGGTATACTGTTAAACTGTTATTGTTACCAACAAGCAATAAATTTTTAGCTTAAGAACATGGCTCCGGAGGACGCCAATAAAATTTCGAAAATTTGCCTTGAAAAATTTGGTTGCCTGCCGAAAACTGGAAAGCCAAAGATTGACTTTGAATGGACTATATTGTCCGCTATTGTACAGGTTGAAACTAAAGATGATAACGTAAAAATGGATGTTGTAGCACTTGGTACAGGGACAAAATGCTTGGGATCGAATCAGTTGAGTTCTAAGGGTGATATTCTCAACGATAGCCACGCTGAAGTATTGACCAGAAGAGCATTTTTACGATATTTGTTAAGCCAAATGAGAAAATCCTTATCCAACGAATGTAGTATTTTTGAACACAACACGTCAACTAGATTATTCCGCTTAAAAAGCAATGTTTCGTTCCACTTCTTCACAACCCATAGCCCATGTGGAGATGCAAGCATTTTTGACGTATCTGATGCCGTCGAACATGAACCTTTGGCTAAGAAAATGAAATTGTGCAAAGATGCCTCCTGTGATACTGAAACCAGTTCAAAAACAGCAGATGGTATGACTGGGGGTAAATTGATTAGTTCCGAAGGAACTGATCCAATGTCACAGACAATTGGAATGATCAGAACAAAGCCAGGTAAGGGCATTCGAACTTTGTCGCTCTCATGTAGCGACAAGATGGCACGATGGAACGTGCTTGGCGTGCAAGGTTCCTTGCTCATGACACTACTGGAGAAACCGATCTATCTGGAAACGATCGTCATTTGTGACGGTACTGATTATAGCAAAGAAGCGATCGAACGAGCACTGTGGAAACGTTGGAATGTTGAAGAATTGCAGGAAATTTTACAATCACCATTTAAATTGAATCGGCCTGTGGTTTGTGCAGCTTCTAACAAGCTTATGTTTCCGTTTCGGAGGAATAGAAGTGTTGAGCCGGGGAAAAAATTTCAGCCAGCTCCTGGAGGTATTGCTTGGTGCAAAGGTGTTGAAAGGTGAGTTAGAGTTAAGTTTGAAACAATGCTCAAATTAAAGGTATTCCATTGTAAGTGACAAGGATACATAACAAATTTTTGGTTCGGTTAAATTTGACATAATTTATAACTGAAAATTAGGAGGTTCTCATAAAAACGAAAAACAAATAAAACCTCTACTGCTCAAATTTTTTCTCTGTTTACATTCAGTTTTTAAATACCTAAATATTTCAAATTAATGAAAAGCTTAAGCTATGTTTTTAAATTGATAGACTAAAAAAGTAGTAGGGCACAGTGAGACTACGGGAATAACTTCGTCATGAAGCATTCAGCATCCACGATATTTTTCAATACTTTCGTACAAATATGACAAGCGCACGTATATCTTCCGTAAGTTAAGCCACAGACTCGAGTCTGTAAAGAATTATCGGTCTGGTTAGCGTTTTGTGCATCGACAGTTGTTTTGGCGGCGATTATACGCCTATCGAAATTTCTTGCGAAGGGAGAAGTAGGCCCTACTTACACCTTAAATGCGTTGCTGAGAAGCAGAGGTTGGTAAATGTACAAAATGAATATTTGCGCCGAGCATCGGCAAACGATTTTATCATGAGAAAACATTCGTAGTCATTCGTAGAGGCTGGAAGTTGGCTACTCTAGGTGAAGATCGTTTCAAAGTCCGCTCGCCAGCTCACACCTTCAACAGTGATGGTCAATAGCATGTAGGACAGCCTAATCCCATTCCGCAACCGCGAATTTTGCGCGATTCGAAAGCACTTTAGAGTGTTCCCGAAACACGTACGTAGCACATCACTCGCTCCAGGGCAGCTTTGATCAGCCACCCAACAATCATTTTTGTTGAATAACAGCTTATCATGCGCTTATTACCCGGAAATTGGCTGTACAACGGTTGAATAAGCTACTATTCAACATAAATGTTTGTAAGGCACGTTAGTTTATCCGGAAAACCGTAGTCGTGCTTTATCTACCATAGCTTTTCGTGCTCGATTGTATCGCGATGTTGATCAGGGTAATACTGCGGTGATTACAGCGATCGAACTGATTACTTTTTTTGACAGATGAGATAAATTCCAGTTCTACTCCTCCGCAGGGAATTTTTCTTCATACCATTTCTTTAAAAAATATCCAATTAAGCGTCATTGTTAGTGGTACCATTTTTGTAGAGTTATGCCGAGAGTTGGTCTTTTCTGATGACTTTATTAATTTTCAGTAATTCGATTTCTCGTTTGACCTTTTGGAATCCAAGTGCTGGGACACTACTACCCAGATAACAAAAGAAAATCCTAATAGAAAGTTCACATTAAATCGTACGCATGTCAATTTTACATTGGAATTGTATAATGATGATTAGTATGTCAAAATAAAGTGAACAATGAGTTGTTTTGCAGTCGTGCGAGTCCTCATATACAAATCGCGACTGTGATTGTGTGTTATAAAGCAGTATAGATGATTGTAATATTAAGTTATATCTAAATCATATATTCCGGAGTATTAAGCTGCATGTTCTGAAACCCGCTGTATAAAAGGTTATGTGGTCTGAACTTTTTCTTTCAGATATGACTTCGTAAATCTCAATTGCAATCGAGATATATAAGATATTTCTATACAAGATTCCGATTCGCCACCATCTATTATATCGGCATTGATACCCTCTTCCGTCCAGTCAGATTCGAGGTACGATGCTGCTCGATCAAGCCAGACATCGAACGTTCGAATCTCGGCTGGACGGTGCTGCCAGAGTCGTTGCACTAGTCTCGTAATTGTCCTGTACTCAAATAACCGGCTGCGAAGTCTGCCGGTAAAGAATGGTAATGTCCTAGACGGTTATAACTTTTGACATGCTCATCGTAGAACTACTTCCACGTCACGCTCGTGTGGTCCGTTCGTCATTCCTACACATTTCAGGCTTCAGTAGGTATGTATGTATGTATCTTTTGTGAATCTTTTGTGAAATCGTATGTATCTTTTGTGAAATCGGTTCACCCTCTCATAGAACTTACGGGTGTCACGAGCCAGGAATAGTTCTAGTCCGTCTTCGAGGACCGAAGCACCTCAGCTCAGTAGTAGCGCGAAGTTATCATCAAATTACGGGTTGTTTATTGCTGAATAGGTATTTGGTCCAGGAGGATAGCTTTGTCATGAGAGATTTGCGCGCATATGTACTGTTACTACACTGAAACAAGAATCATGGTAATTGTTACCATATTAGAGGGTAAAACTAAGAGGACACACCGGTGAATTTTTGCAGTAAAGATTTCTGTTTAGCTTAAGCAGTGTTCTGGTCAAAATTACTATGCGTTAATTTCGGCGTTACCCCGATACATAACAAAAATAACAGAATCGTAGTCAAAATTACTAGACATGACCATGAAAGGTGGTAAAATTATCTGAGAACATTACTTGTACAAGAATCATGGTAAATTTGAATAGCCTTTTACTGGGACTTACAAAAAGCATGCGTTTTCTGCAAAATTGTGCGAGATACCATGGTTTTTGTTTCAGAATAGGTAATGATCCGAGTCGATCGAGTGTGTGTTGGTGATGCTCAAGAAAACCGCCCGTCGATGAGAATATGGTCGATATGGTTCAATGTTCGTTGATCTCCAGGTGGCCTTGTGGAAATCTTTGCGTGGAAAAAAATGCTGCTGTAGGCACTTCGGCATTCTTTCCTCCAGGTTCTTTAGGTGCTGTGGATCTAGTTCTTCCCAGGCACACTCCAGGTCTTTAAAATAGTTATTTTTGTTGGTAATACGAGTTTTGTTAACTATTAGGCCGTATGAATAAAAGAGTTAAAGCAAACTCTCCCATAAGATTTACACGGGAAAAGCAAAGCAAACTGTTTTATTCATACGGTCTAAGTGTCAATCATCCTTAAATTCTCAATAGGGTTGTGGTGTGGGCTTTGTAGAGACAATTTCAGCAATTTGATCCGAAAATACTACTTGGGAAGTTGGGCTTATGGGCAATATGCTTCCAATCGTTGTCTTGCGGAATTATGAACTTCTCGTTGTGGCCCGTCTAGCTCTAGATCATCGAAAATTCCAGATTTTGCCACAGGATGTTGATGTATTTTCCGTCATTTCACTCCACCCCACGAAAAACATCACTAGACCATCATTCATATTTCCTCTTCCAGGGTTTTCTGAATTTCGCGGAAGGTTACTCTCGGATTCCTCTTGACTTCGCACATGATCTTGGTGGCTGTTTTTGTACCCGTTTTGCGCTTCCTATGTCTGTCAGGGTGATCCATTACTCATCTGAGCATTTTTGGTTTCAGAAGAATTTTCCCACTCGCTACCTTGCTGATACTGTACTTCCTAACGACGGCCCGGTGCGATTCATCATTTTGCACATCACGAACCATTTCAAGGCCAAGACTAAAAACACGAGGTTTGGTCTACATCACGAACCACCAATTTTCGGATACACAACGGAGTCGCTTTCGAAATCACTACGTTCTAAATTTTTTTCAACCGAATCAAACGCGATCACGTCTATAAAAGCATGTCTAGCCGTTTACTTCAAAACATGTCAAAATATCAAAGCGTAAACAATCGAGGGGTCTTCCGATGCACTCTAATAAAAAAAATAGATTTTTGGAATCTGTCGCTTCCAGGTGTACCAAAAGGAATTATTAACACATAATTCACAGAGACTTTGGATGATTGGACATTTTTGCGAGTTTTAATGTACGAGCATTCTGTAAAGCGTTGGGAAGTCAAGACAGGAATGACTTAATTTATAAATTAAAATTTGTAGGCGGTAACTTTAGCAAAAGTGCTCTATTTGTAATTTAATATCCACAGAATTGTGTATTAATCTTTAGTTAGTTCATGTTAAGAATCTGGCTAGGTCAACTTTGAGATTGGTAGATTGTCAGATTTAAACATCCAATGCCACTTGTAGAAACCTATTGAATAAACTGGAGGGAACTTTTAGAGTGCATCCAAGTTGTATATAAAGTGTCTACTTCGAACGTTCTTTATTCAAGAGGCTTACCCTTCTCCCTGCAATAGGCAGCATTTATTTAAATGTGTTACGAAAAATTTAGTATCGTTCAGATTCAAGTTCGTTACTTGGTTGCGAATAGTTGGGCATCTTAGGATATGGTAAACAGTCAAAGGCGCAACATATTTGCTTTTTAAATGTTGTATCGTATACTTTGTCCCGAGATTTCTGTTGCAGTTTCTAAAAGTGTATAACGCGCTCCCGAAATGCTTCTTGTTCCGACGCCATTTTGAGCAAAACTGGGCAAGCATAAACAAAACAAAATATATTAACAAAAAGAGAGAGAGAGAGCTAACACATACATACTCTCATTTCTCTCCGAGCTCGTTTGTTGTTGAGCATAAGGGCCGCGAAAAAATTCCCAGAAGTCGTATATGTGTTAGTGTGTAAACCCTATTTCTGTTATTCCTTTCTATACGAAAACCATCCAAAAGAAAGACAAAATTAAAAGAGACTCTGTTACCATTTATAATCACCGTGTTGTTCAATCTTCCACTTCTGTTCTGTGACATTACTCTCCAGGTTTTCTGAATTTAAGCATAAGCATTGGATACCGCCCGCGTGCTGATGCTCCGTTATTGACCAGGATCGATGAAAATTGCAAAATGATGGCGGGAAAAACCATGCTTGGGACAACAGGCTATTCCTCATTGTCCAACCTCTCCCACATGCTGATCAATACCGACGCCGGCCACGTCCGAATACGGAACCTGATGGAATGGGAGGGAATGTTAGTCCAATACTTGTTGCTACTAAAGACCAGGGAATCCTCTGCATCTTCGCAAGTATTTCGGAAAAAGAAATTGTTCTTAGTTGAATAGGAAATAGATCGGCATTCATCTTAAAAGATGATGTGTCGGTCGATAGAAGCTACGCTTGAATTCGGTGTAGTTTAATTAGAACGTGTGCGAAGTATCTTGGCATTCTTCGAGTTGGCTACCGACGAACTCGGATTCGACAATTTTCTCTTCAGATTTTCTGAATTTGTTTATAAACTGATTAATTGACTGACAGAATTGATAAATACGAATGGTTATAAGAATAAAAAATTTGTAGGGGAACTGTGGGTAAGACAAACAGGTTAAGAAGAATAGCTAATATAATACAGAGAACTTATGATTTATAAAATCTAAATGCAGTTTACTTCAGTTCAATATATTGTTTTCAAAAGCAGCTAGTGAAATATTTAACAAAAAATGTTTTTCAATGAGTATTTTGAGTTTTAAAAATGGTCCGAAAAAGTGAACTTTCTTAGTGCTGCGGGTGAAACGGACAATGTGTGGGGGTAAGATGGACAGGTATTGTAAATCGCCCCAACTGAGAGCATATTATTATTTTTGACCCTTAACAAATTGAATACGTAAAATATGGTAGTGTAGCGTGCAAAAAATGAAGGGGGCAGTCCACCCCCTCCCAATAGAGGCAGCCAATAGAAAATTGTTTGGCAGCGGCAATATGAACAAGCATTCCAAAAACTGTTTCATGCCTGGCCGCTGCTAATTTGTTTGAAGTTCACGTTTGCCGGTTAAATTTTCATTTATATGCTTGAGATATCACTAAGAAGCAAAATCAACCATTTTATTATAATATGTTCATTGACCATCTTACCCACACTAGCAGTTGTCCATTTCACCCCATCATTATACATTTTTTTAAAGTATTCACAATTTTTCATACGCAAAGAAAATTACGTATTATTTCAATGCAGACGTTGCTTGAAAAGGTATTCAATCGAAATACTTCACGCTATGGGCAACATTTTGGAATTAAACCACTCAAAAAGCTTAATTTCGATGGAAAAAAAGTTATATCCAGACGCAGTATTCTTTCCAATTTTTAGTTTTTCTGCACTTTATCAAAATTGGAAAGTTCTAAATGATGATGGGAATGTTCAGACATCATGAGATAGCAAGATGGTTGGATGCCCATCAAAACATTTACGAATTTTAGTGCTTAACTAGTAGAATCAACCACCTGTCCGTCTTACCCACCCTGTTCGTCTTACCCACAGTTTCCCTATAGATATACTGGGGTGACATTGCGCATCTCGTTTCGAGTGATTTTGGTTCGTTTCGACCACGTTAAACAAATGGGCGTCTCGAACGAAAATCACTCGAAACAGGATGCGCAATGTCACCCCTGATTTTATCGATATACTAATTTTATTGATTCATTTCACAGTTATTAAATATTTTACAGATTTCGTGGATTGTGATAAGTTTACATCTACTTCAGATGAAAATCCATATTTCTCGTATATTTTACATTGGATTATACTGGACCGTTCTTAGGATTTCTTTTTTGTTTAAACGAGCTTTTAAGATTAAATACACTGCGTTTGACTTGATGTTGAAAAGTTTTCAAAAACCAGAAGCGAAAGATGGATTTCCATTTATTGATAGGGCTGATACAGCACGAAAATGTTTCCCATTCGATTTTCATTAGCATAATTATTTCACCTCGGTTTGCGTAATCAAATCATTTCGATGCATTCGAATGCCTTTTGATGCGTTTAATTTAATTCTGAAAAAAAAAATTACATAATTACTGCAGCGTCGTTTTGTTTGCTAGCCTCAACATTCTGGTTTTTCTCATTTCATTACATTTTCAATTAGGTACTTGATAATCCGAAAAGGTAATTGAAACGGGAATGCCAGGCAAAAAATGTGTACTATTGTGTCCATTTCAAAGACAACTTTTTATCTCAAAGTAAGCTTCTAGTCTGATTATTCTGTTTTCTGTGATGTTATACATTCTTAAAATGACAAGGTATGTAACAATTTCCCTTATTGATGGTTCAAAGCTGGTCTGAATCGCAATTAATTTAGATTTTTTTGAACTTAAGATGATTTCAACAAAGTTGAATGTGAAGAAACGATCGAGAAAAGAATACAAAATACTCTTTCTTTGTGGTTTGGAAGCGTAATACTTTTTCACAATCACCGGTATGCACTTCAGCTATAAAATTGAACCTGGAAGTAGCCTAGATTCAGTCACTCGAACCGCTTGCAGCTTCAGCTGCAGCTTGTAATTTTTAATTCCATTTGAAAGGAGATGGAACAATTATTTCTTACCGCTTTTCTACACCGTCATTCAACTACCTGTGAGAGCTTACTATTTTCTCGTTTGTGATTATAATTAACGGTGGATAATTATTTTCTTATTTTCTTTCAAATCTGCTTCCCGCCGTGGTCCTGGGTGCAAATACACAATTACGCGCTCCTGCTGCTGCTTCTACGGTGTTGGCCATCGACTGTTGACTTGCATTCGGCTTTCGGTGTGCGCCCGTTCCATCATCTTCCGTTCCTGTTCCGCTGTGCCGACATTCAGAGAGCTTGAGGTGGAAATCAGCGGTCGGCGACAGGGCACTATCAAGAAGAACCTCGGCACACCGGCAGCTCGGCTCAAGATCTCGAAAATTGAATTATACTCGGCATTCGTTGCCGCGCGGAACGAGCTCCGGACACCGGTTGTGGCTGGTGGGACAAGTTTCTCTGACGCTGAGATAAATTTATCGCCGTCTGGCACGGTACAGGATGTGGCTGATTCCAACGGGTTGCGCTACGGTGACGCAAAGGCAAACTCTCGGGCATACCGCGAACAGTGGCATCAACTGCGCGCTCGAGTCTTTCGAGTGTGGAGTGAAAAACCATCCGGTTTGGAGCATTTTACCCTTTGATTATGAATATTTAACGATTCAAACTATTCTTACATATCATATTACATGTAATTTTTACTCTACAACTGAGTAGTAGCTATTAGTCTCCAATTCATTTTTTCTTTTTAATGACAATAAAACATTAGAAATGTAGGAATTGTATTAATGAAACCCTGGTGAGTAAATTAATCAAATATGGTTAATCTGTACCTATAAAACGAATTTCTTATTAAATATAAGTTCATCAAATATTAAGTTTCAAAACAGCGCATGTAGTTCCTTTCATTTTAGTCATGTAGGTTAAGTTGCATAGAAATCACAACAAGGCACGAACAAATCAAGTGCTTTCCTCTGGTAGGGCGCTGCAATCGTTCGGAAATGATCTATCATATTCTGTTGAAGGCATTCATTTATGTTCGGTCTGATTGATGGTCCGATGCAGTTCGCTTTTTGCTTGAAATTTGAAAAACGTCATGAACATTATGTATGGCCATAACATAAATTGTTTTATTTTTCCTCATGGGAATTTTCGGTCAAAATCACATTTTGTGAATAGTTTTATTGCTTTTTTAGTTTCTATTTTGGCACTTAGTAATGGTTCATGCTCTTTGTATGTGTGGCATTCACATACACTTGACCAGTCGGTGTATATAGCGAGAACAATACGAATTGGTGCTATCAATTTCAAAACTGCAATAACGTTGACAACGATATATCTGGAGACCGGACCAGGACATTAGCTGCAAGATGTGCTTTGGTTTTATACAGGATAATTTCGTATCGCGTTAAGTGATGTTAAGCTAAGTTTTATAATGTTTTATAAGAACCAGAAACTGTTCGCTTTATATTATAAGACTCATAAAATAGATTTTCTTTGATCATCAATGGGTAACTTATTCTTTAAGCCGAGTGTTAAACTTTCAACAGAAAAATAAAACACATAAATGGATTCGATAATAATTGACAGGTTAACATTGATTTTTTGGTTTTTAAATTTTTTTTCTTTCAGTTCTGTGTCTACACTAGTTTCGCGTGAAAATCAGTGGTGAAATCAAAATGGCAATCAAAATGTAATTCTAATATTCAATAAATCTAATTTGTTCTCTATTGCAAAACGATTTCTGCAAAAATCAAATAACTGGTGAACTCCAAAAAAATATCACACTAGAAAAGCAAAAACTAAAATGATAAACCTTAGTCTGTTTTTCGTGATCGCGAATTCTGTCGAGCTGCGGGACGATTTTAATACAATTCTAACTCTGTAGGTATGGCCGTTTAAGGTTTAGCGCCCACGTGGAAATATGTTTACGATGAGTTGTGACCCAATCCGTTTTGGTATTTACCCAATCCGTTTTGGTATTTACCCAAAAAAAATTATTGTTCATTTTTTAATCGGCTAGAGCTGAAGCAAATTTTCTGTCAGCGGTGCCAGACGTCTCAATTAATACCGGAATGAAGTTATTTTCCAGCTTAGCGTCAAACTGCAGCATTCAGGCGGAGAAAACATGGAAAATAAACAACACTGTGCATGGAGCACGGTATGCGGTCTATTGTACTCCAAATCGGAGCTAAAATAGAATTTTGTTTGGTGTAAATAGCTACTACCTACTAGGTACGAAGGAAAAAAGCATTCGAGTTATGGATGTCAGTCTATTATTTTCCAGAGCGACCCAGTGGGTGACCCGCGCTTGGAAAGACTTGAATGTTTTACAACAACCCACATTTATAACGACCTGCACGATGCATTTTTAAACCATTCTGTGAATATGGGCGGCTAGATAATAAAATATTGTTTTTTTTGCGGTTGGATGCTCTGCACTGGAAGCATCTTTTTTCTACTGAACGAACTTAATCACAAGCGAGTGCCCGTTAGAATTGAAATGTTTTATTTATGTTATTTTATGAATAATGAATAAGATATCAGATATCAAATCTAACCGGAAATACAAATATGACGTTTTTGTTGTATTTCTGAATACAGTAATGACCCGATTTTGTCACCCCCATGATGAATTTAGGGGTGACAAAAACGGAACAGTGACAAAATCGGGTATTTTTTCAATTTCTATTTTTTTGCAGATAACTTAGAACGAACTACATATATTTCATTCTGATCACTTTTAGGACATTTCGCACTTCCATCTACCTCTCTGTGGACATTTGTCACCTGTTCACAGCAGTCCCCCAGGTATGGAAACACGCGTTTTTTAATTGCGCCGAAATGGTTGATTATAGTGGTTAACTATGTTCATAGAAATTTCATAGCGTAAAAAGCTCTTTCTTTTGGTATGAACGATTCTTTGATTAACCCCCCTAAAAGTAAGATAGAAAATTTATTTTTCAAGCAGTAAGAGATAGAGCAAAACAATGTTCTACAAAATTTTTGAGAAGATGATTGTAAAGAACTTTGTCAAAGAAAGTGACCTTCTAGCTATTATAGTTGTGGAGATAAGAAACAACTTTTGTGAAAACTCCACGATAATCAACACAGTTCTTTTCACAGTGTTTTAACACATTTGACATGTTTCAAAATGATTTTCAAACTAAGCTTTTGATAAATCAAAAACGTGACAAAATCGGGTAAAAAACGTGACAAAATCGGGGGTGACAAAATCGGGTCAAAAACGTGACAAAATCGGGGGTGACAAAATCGGGGAGTGATAAAATCGGGGAGTGACAAAATCGGGTTACCACTGTAATTGTTAATAATTTTTGGTTACCCAACTCCAAAGAAAATATCCGTTGCTGCTATTGCAGATTTTACTTTCGAGTTTCTCTAACATCTCTTTAGTTCACCCCAAGGTTAGTTATTTAGTTATTTATTTATTTATCTGATAGCGGAAGGTAAACCTTTTTTTTTGCTATCTCCGAAGGTCACAATCATTAGCATATAGATCATCAATGGAAAATTTTGGTTTGTCTTACCAGAAATATCCGTTTCATTGCAGGTAAAAGCAAACCACTATGCGTCTCCATTGAATTTTCACAACTATTTCTCTGAAAAAAATCCTCAATAACTAAACATTTCTAAATATTTTGTATGTTATCTATGCAGAAAAAACTTAGTCTGCAAATAAAAAAAAATTGTTTTTGGTATGCACGCCATAAAAATTAGAAAAGCAGAATATTTTCGAATATTTGTGATCCTAAGAATGTTGAGCTGGAATTATTTTGATTTCTCTGTTATTAAAAAAGAAAAAGGCCATCAAAATGGTAAATGCCAGTTATTTTATATTGCCATGGACAAATTTTAACGGGCAGCTTGCTCATATCTTCTATACCTATAAAAAGGAATTTCCGTCTGTTTTTCTGTATGTACCTTACAGACTCGGAAATTACTGAACCGATTGTCGTGAAAAATTTGTATACTGGAGTTTTCGGGCTGTGGAAGATTCTTATGATGGTTCGTGACCCATTCCGGAAGGGTTTCGGCGAAATTAGGCGACATGTCATACGATCACGGAGAATATTTTGATGCTTTATTTTATCTGACTCCTCGGATGGTAAATGGTCGAATAATGCGCTCCAGAACTTCCACGAAGTTCTGCAGCCTCTTAGTTGGCAACTCCTATCTCTACCTCCTCGTGGTACCATCCGGGATACGTTCCTTAGTGGAAATCGGACAACCGGTGGAAACTAGGGTCGTATGCGCACAGAGAAGGGGGCACTCATGCGAAGGCGGAGTGTAAATTCTTCGCCTGCAAATGACGGATCTTGGTAGTAACACGTTCGATGAACCTGGAAATACTAAGAACCTGAGCAGAGAGTCCAAAGCCCCTAAGAAGGATGGTTTTAATAACTGTTATCCATGGCTATCACGTAAAAATCTTAATGGATAAACCCCTAATCCAAGGTGTCTTGCGACCCGTGCCGAGGGATGAATGGTGGAGGGGGTTCTAGAAATACTCAGCCGCTAACGGAGCCTGTTTTTGCCCTTACTGCATTAAGTCGGTCACTGATGCAGCGGACCATCTTTTACCGAGCTACTCGTGGGATTCATATGGAGAGTCTTAATATAAATAAAACACAGAGCTCCGGCAGCCTCTCTCTGCCGGAAACGAAGGAGGAGGAGATGAGCATAGGGGAGGATCAGGAATTGAACGATGCGTTAGCAGAGGTTCCGTCTTGTTCCTCGTCTATTCTCAACACGCCGACTCGTTGTGAGTCGACGAAAGCGACGGAATAACCGTCACAATCAGATCTGGACCTAAAGTGGAAGGTCCAGCTGAGAATGATATTCCGTGGAAACGAAACCTGACTAAAGCTCAGAAAAAGAAGTTAAAGAGTTTGTTTGTCTCTGGGCTTCCTGCATACGAGGCACGGGAGCAAGTGTTAACACAATCTGCTTCTGTGTCAGGTAAAAGGCAACGAGGATCCGAGCTGCCAAGCAGCGGAGAAAAGCCGATCCCCAAAAAACAGAAGCGAATTCTATGCCCTAGAGAGCGAGTGGGACAGGTCGTGCGAAAGCAAACCACCCATCCCGCTCGAAAGAGAGGAACAAGAGTAAGGTCTACGAAAGAAGCCCCCAAGCTTCCCTCGGACTCCACTACTGGTGTCTCCTACAGGGAGGCCGCAGGTCAGATCAGAGTTGGGATCCTCTCAGAGGACTATCCCAGCACTGAACTGAGTACGGCACAACTAGATTCCATACAAGATGCTCTACTAACAGCCATAGAGCAACAACGTAACGAGCAGGTTAAACCTAAGTTCTTTAACTGCTCGTATAAGTCCGGGTATCTGGTTCTTTCTTGTAAACACCAGGAAACTTCGGAGTGGTTAAAGGAAGTGGTTCCTGGCTTATCACTATGGGAAGGATCAAGACTCCTTGCTCTGGATGCAAAGAACATTCCGCGTCCAGAAATCTATCATGCTTTCTTCCCACAAAGCGCGTCATTCGATAACGAGAGAATCAGAAGACTCATAGAGAATCAGAATGAGAATCTAGTTACTGATAAATGGCGAATTCTGCAGCGAGCGTCAACTCGCGAATTTGAACTTCATCATAAATTTTCGGTTTGGAGAAACCCAGCTGAGGAAAACAACTCCGAGGCAACGTCAAATCACAAGTCAGCCTATGGAGGCAAAAATCTCTGAGGCCAGTACTAGCGAAGTTAAAGTGAATCAAGGGTCCGCTGGCGCTGAGTCTAAAATTCCAAGAATGCTGATCCATGGAGCTAGTGAAACCAAACAGGAGGTTCCACAGAACGCTCAAATGGCTCCCAACAGTGATTCTGGTAAAGAGAAGACTCATAGAGGTGAGTCTCCCATGCCCATGGATCTTGACAGTATGGCGGTGCCAGGGCCAAGTGGGACCAAATGCTTCTCTCCCAAATGCTAGTGAGCGGAAAATTCACAAAAATGCAGAACACTAGGGTTCTGCAGATAAACCTCCATCATGCGAAAGCTGCATCGGGCATACTTTCTAGGAGGTTTATCACAGATGCTGTGGACCTATAAAGGAAGAATACAAGGCATTCAAACAAGAACATGTAGTTATACTATGATGACAAGCATGACTCTCCGAGAGCTGCTCTGCCCATAAATGCATAACAGTCCCATCTGACTTTTCACAACTTTTGAGATAAACCTGGAAAACATCTTTAAATTAACTGTTCTTTCAATATTTCAAACAAAAAAGTTATGTTTGTTCCCAAGATGTTGAAAAAAATATCAAACTATGTCAGTCCCATATTACAAATAAACGCATAACAGTCACAGTAGTGAAAATATATCAATAAGTATCTGTTTTTTGGAAATGCCTGGACCGATTCGACTGCAGCAACTACTAAACGGAAGATTTTATGGCCTAGAAGAACACTATTGAGGAGAATTTGGATCGGATGTACGATTCCGAAGTTACAGTGGGAACAAGTTCCGGAATATATGGGACTTGAACATAGAAGCACCTTGAATTACAACAAACCCATCATGTGACATCTATAAATACACGGCAAATCTAGACTATTGGTAGTCGTATAAAGTGCTCAAGACGACATTGGCCACATCTAAACATGTCCGTGAATGTTCCAGATACCTCTACGGGGATCAGTTTCTGAATTTAACTAAAATGCAACATGTGACTTCTCTAAGTCGGTAATCGAAATTGCCAAACTAGTTTGAAATAGTTCATTTGTTGTCACATATAGTGTCCAGGATCACATTGGTCATACTCGGACACGTTATGGGACCTCACTGTAAACTCAAGATAACAAATTACAATAAAAAGGAGAAAATGCCAGGAAGAGATTTGAGTCTAAAAGGGCATTTTGAACAATTGAATTGAACGAGCACGTGAATTATCAAAACAACACGTGGTCTTGAAAGTACTGTCGAGCCACCGACAACGCAAGGATCAAGGCATGCTGTGCCTGTGACCTGTGACTGTTATGCGTTTATTCTTGCTTATTCAAGCACAAATAAACGCATATCAGTAACTTCTAAACATATCAGTTTAGATATTCTGATATTCTCGCATATCAGTTTTTCTAAATTTTGGAACAAATTTTAGGTCACTTGTGAACCAATTGCTTGTAAAAGTATTCTGTTATGTACATTCAAGTGATTTCATGACGATTTGGACGATTTGTTTCCAAAATCGATTCAATATTAAAGAAAAATTGTCGTGGCTTCAACAGCGTTTTTCGTAGCTGCACGTTTTTGCAGATGTGACTGTCTTCCATTTATGGGCAGTGCTGTCTTGGTTAATGCAAATATTAATTTTTTCCCCATTACAGAGTTCATTAAACGAGACATCGTCGCAATCAGAGTTGAAGTAGGGTAAAAAAACCGGTTTTAAGCAGTCTAAGCGGGTCACTGATTGTTTTACCTTATTACAAGCGATGGGTTGACTAAGTGGGGGATATCAGCATACCAATCTTCTTGCTATCTTTAGTTCTTCAAGCTATTACCATTGGAAGACACTATAGTTGTGCTAAACTTTTGATTTTCCGCTTTAAAAGTTGGAGCTGGGGAACTCATTTTGATCAGACCGAACATATTTTCACCCTCAAGGTGCTTTTTTAAGCAATCCTGAAATCTGAATTTTTTTACGTCCCCGAAAAAATCCCTCGAGCTTTTCCGCCTATTCAGTATGTTTGCGTTCCTATCCGCGAGCTACTAATCGGCATCTGATGCGTAATCGGCATAGCGTATCGGCATAGATGCGTGAAATGCCATCTGTCTAAATTGTTTATCGGGGCATACACTCACCGCACCGTTCGGCAAACGGTATTCGTCTCACTCGCTGTTCATAAGGATGGTGGGAGAACAAAAGAGGTAAACATAGCAGTAAGCACGGTCCGACTCAGAATAGTGTTGTCAAAGCAAATAACATTGAAACACATCGTTGCTTCATTAAATCACTGAGAAAATCTTCGAAAATTATCTTCGAAAATTATCTTTTCTGTTGTTTTTAATAAAGAAAAATTAATTATGAACATACATTTCTCTTGAAAGTATTGAACCACGTTTTTACCATTGGAGGTTTCAGTTAGTTTCAAACCTATAATTCTTATTTCCAGAACCGAAACAGTGTCTTGGCAACACGATAGTTTATCAGTTTTGCTGCAGCTGCTGCTACTGGTGAACAGGTTCCGTCAATTCAGAATTTGTTTTCAGTTTTGTTATAAAATAATAAAACTTTCGGCTAGTGACAAAGCCTTAGATAATAGAAAAAAAGAGAGTGAATAATATGGTATGTGACAATTGAGTGCTTGACTTTTAGAGTAGTTGTAATCAGTGCTGAAAAATGTGATGGATTCGTTAGTAGCGAGGTGGCGATTGCCGTCAGCAGATGAAAAATGTACATTTTTGGACAACAATTTTTAATTCATCAAATTTCTTGTCGGAAACCCAGTAAATTGTGTTTGTGTGAATCAAATGGTTAAGTGATTTGTGAAGATGATCCTATCAAAAGATTTTGAAAATATGAATAAAAAAGTGCATTGTCGGCTCATTTATTTTCAACTGATTAAAATAGGTGACACTGCTTAACTCGTGCCTTACCCTACCAACCGTCAGGGGAAAATCCGATATTATCATAGCATCGGCCTATTTTCCTGGTGATTGTCCTGAGGCTCCCACTCAAGAGGTTGCGGCGTTTGTAAAATACTGCAGAGAAGTCAACAAAGACTTTATCATCGGCTGTGATGTCAACGCTAATCACACTTATAGTTACTATATATATAGTTTGGCGGATAGAAAACCAGGCGAATTGGCATCCCTGATTTATGAAATTAAATTTGAAATTATGGTGAAATGTGCAGGTTTTTACGAAAAATAATCACTGGCGGGTGTTGAAAATGACTAGTTCTATGAAAATAAAGTGTGTTTTTTTTAACATTACTCCTGCATTTTGGATTTTGAAAAGCTTTTGGCTCCGCTTTTGACGTTTATTTGGCTCCCGATTTTCTATCCGCCGAACTATATATATAGTAACTATAATCACACTCTGTGGGGAAGTACTGACATCAACAACCGAGGTGAGTGCCTTTTAGAATTTCTCTCGTCAAACAATATCGATATTGCTAATAGAGGCAATGAACCAACATTCATAAATGCTATCAGGGAGGAAGTCTTGGACCTGACCCTGTGCAGTCCAGTAATTTCGGAGAAAATACAGTACTGGCACGTGTCGGACGAAGCATCGCTGTCTGATCACAGGTACATTATTTTCGAATGGGTGGGTGGCCTAGTGTCACAGGTCGCACATCGAGATCCTAGGAAAACCAACTGGGGTCAGTATGCGCTTGAGCTCGAATCGAAAAACCTCACTACAAGAATTAGGTCGGTTCAACAACTCGAGTCGGCCTCAAAGGTCTTAAACCAAACGATAGTCTCTGCTTATAACAGTAATTGTCCACTTAAAAGGGTTACTTCAACTAGGAACGTTCCCTGGTGGAACAGAAGGCTCGAACGGCTTCGCAAAATGGCGCGAAAACTGTTCAATAGAGCAATGATTACTGACAAGCAAAGATAGACTAGACTCAAGAGAGAGCTCTAACCGAATATAGCAAAGAACTAAGACGATCAAAAAGGAAATCTTGGGTACATAATTGCGAAAGCATTGAAAGTACTCCAACTGTGGCTAGACTTAACAAGACTCTTGCTAAGGATCATTCGAACGGACTCGGTACTCTCAAGAAAGATGATGAAAGAAAGAAAGATGGTTCGTTCACAAAATCTCCGGCCCAGCTGTCCATTAACCAATAAAGCTGATTTATGGTAGTTGACTAGGTTATACCACATGCTAACAATGTACCAAAAATCAACTTTATTGGTTAATGGACAGCTGAGATATCGCAATGGGCGTACAGCACCATCCACCGCGTTATACAAATCTTTACTGTAATTTCAAAACTCCCAGTCTCGGTAGCACTGTAACGGCAAAAAAGGCATTTAGATGGGCTCCATTGTATGCGATTCTGAGGAACGAAGGATTAAGTGCTGGAGGATAGCTTCCCCAGCTATTGCGACTTTTTGAATGGAGGGCCTTCTGTCTCTTCAATGATTCCAAAAAAAGCCTTGGGTTCGAACGTCATTCTAAGACTTGACCCTTGTTTCTTGATTGACTTCGCAGCCGGCTGTTAGAGTACAGGACAGTTACGGGGCTAGTGCAATAATGCAATGCAAAGAATGCAACTTACGACGCCTCTCCCAACCGAGATTCGAATATAGGAAGACCGGCTTGTTAGACCAGCATCGTACCTCGTAGCTGACTGAGCGGTTCTTCGATGATCTAGTGTTGATCGAATGAGAAAGCAGCCGCGACACGTTCTCGTGCAGAGGAGGTGGCAATGGTCGACATAAAATTTGTCGCTATGTATGAGTGCTAAAGATTCGAGTACCAAATGACCTGGAGTGCGCAAAAAATAAAGACTTGTAGGCGCTCAAAGCTCAGAAAGGGGTTCCGTATAATAAAATGCCGGAGGCTTAAAGGGTTCCTCCCAGCTTGCTTCGAGATGCAATGCTGGTCTAACAAGCCGGTCTTCTCATGTTCGAATCTTGGCTGAGAGAGGCTAAAAGACTCAATAAAATCGTCGCAAGACTAGCCTAGCCCGCAATTGCCCTGCACTCCTTTGCTCCTCCTTCCATTGCTATACTAACCGCGGATCATCGGGTCATACAGTAGTTCAAACCAATGGATGCAGTGGTTCAGTACCCAATAGAAGAGGAGGAAAAAGGAGAAAAACGCAGCAGCTAGATCAAGAACGGCTACCTACGACGAGTAGCTGGAGACTACAGTACCGACCCTCCCGCGCCGTTGGATGACACAATACTACGAACATGTTCAATGAAGGATCTTCTGCGAGCCCTGGTGTTTATGGGGTATTTTCTGAACAGCGTGGATACTGGATACCTCGAGCGAAAGGATCCTCCATCTGCTTCAAAATCAGATCAACTGTTTCTCTACACAAGCGGCGAGTATTTCGTCACAACGTGACAGTGAACACCGTGGAGCTGAAGATGGAGGCTTCCCAAGCAACAATGTGAGTTTTATTGTACTCTTATGGCGGTCTTCATGACCAATTTTGGTCTTAAATACCAGCATAAGGCTGTAATAAAACTCAAATTGTTACTTGGGTTGCCAGCCAAATCAATAAGCAGAGCTTTCTGTTGTACTATATGTTCGGGGAGGCTCGCATGCGTCAAGTTGACAAAAGCGCGGCCAAATAATGATTAGAGGATTCTGAGTTAGGTACAATGAAGAAACGTGTGGAGCAACCTCCCTAGAGATGTCGCAAGCACCTGCAAGCAAGCAACCACCTCGCAAGGGGAATCTGCATCTACCACCTACAAATTTACTCAAGTTCACCTTGGTTGTGTGGCGTCAACGTTACTGGCTGCCGTCCGCCAGTTCCTAAGCCTAACGACTCCGCCAAGGACCGAAAACCTCAAAAATATTAGGGAGCTGCTGGGCGGTGAAGAATGGTAGCCCCGGAAGCATCTGGGTGTACAGTCTCCGGACCCGTGACTTTCCTACCGTGTTTTGCCGTTTGTCACAATCTGGAACCTTGTAAACTTTGTACATATGCAGTCCTTCAACTTCTTGGCCACATCCCTGACCAAAGCATTGGGATTCCGCTTGGATGCTTTCACGACACGCTTGGGATCCTGATCACTAATAGAACATCCATTCTGACCGCATTTTTCCTTCCGTTTGATGCTCAGAGTTTTGTAGTGACGTTTAATCACATGACTCACCGTTGACATATTTCAAGGAGATCAGATTGGCCATCTTCGCATAGGGAGTTCAAACTCCTCTAGTAACGATTGTCTCTGACTGGATGGAGGCACGGTTCAAAATGGAAGTTCCATATAACGTGATTGATACAGATCGTGGAACAACGGAGTGCCCGTTCTTCGATCCGGTACCATCAGTTTCTTTAAGGATGGATGAAAAAAGATGAGGGCCCTTCGCAGGCTCCGGAATCTACGGATTCAGAATAAGAGAAGCACTAGGGAAGTGGTCTTCACCGTTTTCCAAGTAAACATTGAGAGTTTCCTATATAAATGGAACTGATATGCGAGTAAGTAAAGTAAGGTATAAACATGCGAAAATCGGCATCTTTGCGGACAGCCAGGTTGCATTACTGGCTCAAGTCCACCGAATTTTCTAAATTAGTTTGGGATCGCATTTTCCGCGTTTGTAACTCGGAATAGGTTTTAGGATGCAATTTTCAAAATAAGTTTTTTTTAATTTCTTTATTTCAGAGTTTTTCATTCTACGGCTGGTTCACCTCTTCGTTAAAATAAAATTTTTTGAAGGAGAATTTGAAAATTGGGAACCGCTTGTCCACAGATAACTAGGCGCCTCCATTTGTTCACATGAGAAGTAGGGGCATTGTATGTACTGTGATCCAGTTGGGTTTCCAACAATTAGCACTAGGTATTAGCATTTAAATGCTGTCAGAGCAATAACGGCTCGTATTGTGTAATAGGCTGCAAACTTGTTTTCATATTTAGACGCCTTTTTCTTGAATTTTATAATTTAGTTATCAAGTAATTGCATTGTAATTTATGTTGATGTTTTCATTCTAACCTCCCACAATCGGTAGATTGTTTTGCAGCATACGATGTTTGTCTTGTGCTGTTTTTCATTTGAAAGTCTATTGTTGTTTTTACTCGATTTTTCGTTGCACACCAGAGCGATACATGTTTGCAGTGGATTTGCAGCTTATTTATCATTACCTTCTGCAGCTCTTGCTGTATTTGAATTGTAAGCATGCCAAAAATTACTCTGTTTCTAAATGTGATAGCCGCATACAGACTCATACTGCTGGTTTTTTTGGTGTGCTTACCTTGTATTCAAGAATATAAATGCAGTTACGGTTGGCAATTCAGTACCATTTTCTAACATTATCTCGATTGTAAATCTGAGAAAAACACCCACAGCTTTAGACAGCAGCTTCCTTTGCCGTTCTCGGTTATCTTCGCACTTTACATTGTGCCCTGTTAAAAATACGGCAAAAACAGTAGACTGTAGACTGAGAGAGTACATCTGACGCCAGACGACACGGCAGGATGCTTGACGGCAGGATGGCAGCCGGGTAGTGTCCGGAAATTTTACCTTGGTGAGCGTCTGCTGTCTGCAGAAAATATTATCATAGCATTATCATCGGATTATGTTTACCAACGAAAAAAAAAACACAGGTGCTGCAATGGCCAGTGGCAAGGCAGTCAGCAATCATCGAGTGAGCGAGCGAATGCAGCTGCCAACATTTGAGGATGAATACTAATGAATGGAATAGAAGTCTAGTCAAAAAAGGGAGGCAGTGGAAGTATATTGGCTCTGCGGTTAGGAAGTTAGAAGATAGTTAAGAGGTATTGGAATAAATATTCGTGCACTGCAACTAACTACTCTCAAGAAACACTTCGGACTTTTATACAACTCATAGTATCACTAACGTTCATTGCCTTTCGACACTATAACTAAGAAGTTAGTCATAGTTTTAGGATTAGTTCTCGTAAAGTCAAAGCCGTTAATCTTCATAGCTTGTAGAAATATCTTCAAAATCTAATCATCGTTGTGCATCCTCACCGTAGTCTGTATGGCAATCTGCGTACGATGAGCACCCGATGACGAAACCGATAATTGTTGGAATCGTTAGCACATTTGCATACATTACATATTATGCTAACTGTCGCGCTTTCCGCGACGCTTGGTTTCCTTATAAGCTTGTTATCCTTCGCTTCTCACCTGACGAGCTACGACGAGTAGCTCTCGTATGCATGGCAAGAACAGAATGTAATCTGTTTGTATCTAGCCCGTCATCACCATCCTTCTATCCGGAGCGATTGTGGCTAGGTGCAAAACCTCACACCCAGCGTTCGGTGGAGAGAAATGCAAATTGCTTCACATCGGCAGCCCCGCGCATCGCGAGGTAGCTTTGAAGGGAGTGTTTTTTTGCGATGTTCTTTTCCTTGTTTTTCTGTCATGGGAGTTCCACTTGAACAAGTCCCGGAACGGAACACGACCGCACCCGGCCAACCACAAATTGAAGGCAAAAACTTTGACAATGTGCAATCGTGGGAAAGAAGACCAAAGAACGTGGAATGTTCAAAGAAACGCTGAGGCAGCACCCGGCCAAGCAAAAAAGCACACCATCACCCGAAATTGGGCTCGAGAGTGTTCGGTAGCACTACCTACCTACCTAGTAGCAGAATGTGATTTCCAATTTTCTTATTTTTTCTTTCTCGGCAAACGCTGTTCTTCTCTGTTGCCCGGGGTTGTTTTCACCGTATGTCTAAAGTGAAAACGTTTGAATTCGAATGGCATTATGCCCGTTATATAATCATGGTGCCATCAGGAACGAATCGTTTCTAAATTATGTGAACGGCTTTTTAATTGCTTCTTTACCAATTCCGAGCAAAACGAAACGTGAGGAGCTTCCGACGGTCAAATAGAAGAAGTTAAACGTTGCCAAGTTTTGGAAGAGACAAGTTATTTAAAATGTCTTTGAGGTCAGCGTGGTTCGGTGAATTTATTATTATTATCATTTCTGACCCGATGCTAAATATATTTTACCTATTTCAGATTTGTTGGGAGGCTGAATTTGTGTTTTATGCAATTTTTTAATACATCTTTTTATAGTATTAGTCAGTAGACAGTTTTACAGTAAAATTAGTTGAGATTAATTGAGAGGTAAAAATTCTCGTTAAGGATATTGATGGGACTGTATTAAAATATTTTAGTACCATTCAAGTACCATTGAGTCAACTGATGGGTTAAAGAAAATTCAGCCAAACTACATTTTTATTATAAGGGTAGTATTTCTAATAGACGGAGAAAGTGGTAGAAGAAAGAAATGAAGGAAACGTATTTCATAGTATCCCTAATTCCCTAGGATGGAACAAGTCGTGAAGTGGAAAGAGTGAAAAATTAATTAAAGGAAGGGTCATTGAAGTAGCATTTGCTAGGTATTTACTTACTTTAGCAGCCATCCCGGCTCTTGCCGTATCAAGAAATCCTCTCCATTCAAACTAGTCGAGCACGTTGGGCCTAGGGGAGCTCTATTCCTGGTGCCGGTGGGGTTCTTGAAGAGAACGGATTTCACCGCACAGTCGTCCGGCATCCTTGCGAAGTGGCCGGCCCACCGTAGACTCCCTGCTTTCGCCAGGTGTACGCTGGGAATCTCTCCAAGTATTGCCAGTAGCTCGTGATTCATACGCCTCCGCCACTCTCCGCTTTCCGTTCGTACTTCGCGAAAACTAGTCCGCAACACCGATTTCCAGCTTGAATGCGTCGTTGGATCTCCTTACTTGTATTATTATCAGCAGTGACCAGAGATCCCAAATATACGAACTCATCAACCACTTGGAAATTAAATAAAAAGAATACTTTTCCAATTTAATTCTACTATGTATATTTTATTCTTGACAGATACGTATTTCGCCTACGATTGAGTTCGTATGAGACTGGTTATTCTCTACGGGCATGAAACATGGACATTGCTCGGGGAGGACCTGGAGTGCCCGGAGTTTTCGAAAGACGAGTGCTAAGAACGATCTTCGGCGTTGTACAGGAGAGCGGAGTATGGATGCGAATGATGAATCATGAACTCGCACTGATCTATGACAAACCCTGTATTCAAAAGGTGACTATAGCTGGACGGATACAATGGGCAGGGCATGTCGCAAGAATGCCAGACAACTACCTTGCAAAGATGATGACGACCAGGAGCGTAGCGATCAAGATGGTTAGACCAGTTGGAGTTATATGTTCTTATATGGCGTGATGTGAAATATAACTTTTTCGTTCAGATATGGTTTCGTATACCTCAGTTGCAATCGAGATATACAAACCAAATGGTTTACTTGCGTATGGCTATATTTGTTGATGGTTCTGTGCATGGGCGTAGCGACGGGGGCACAGTGGTGCCATTGGTATCAGAACACGCGTTTTTTTAATTGCGGCGAAATGGTTGATTATACTGGTTAAGTATGTTCAGAGAAATTTCTCAGTGTTAAAAGCTCTGTCATATGGCATGAACGATTACCCAGTAAACATTTTCGTACATATATCGAAGTGGAAAATGAGATATATGTACCGATATATATCTTGAAAAATCGCACTAGATGCACAAAACCAGCATATGCGTACTATTTTGGAGGCGATATACGCACTGCAGATTATTCGTAAACAATTCACATTCATAAGTATTTGTATACGATGAGATCCGACTCAACATGATTAGTTCTATAATGCTATACAATTTTGTGATGAAAATCAGTCGTCATCATTTTATACGATTGAATATAAACTAGGGTGCGATTTAATAAGCTTTGTGTACGATTTCGATTTTGTTTAGAGACATTTAAGATTATTTTCATATATTAATATACGATTTGTGGTTTACTGGGTATTTGATTAATCCCCCAAAAAGTAAGATAAAAAAATTATTTTTTGAACAGTAAGAGATACAGCAAAACAAAGTTCTACAAAATTTTTGAAAAGATTATTATAAAGAAATTTGTCAAAAAAAAATCAGAGGGGTTGTGTACAAGACACGACCGCATATATAGGTGACGCAGGACTACGTAAGTCTCTTTGTAGTGATAGTAGTATGTATTCATGCTTGTAATCATTCGATTCTTCATGTATACATGCTATATGCGTTGTATGTAACATTTATCAAAGTAGTAACATTGCATACGTCCAATTCTCAAAAGATTGTGCATTTGAAAACAATTCAACAAAATCAAGAACACAAACTATTGCTTTCCTACTACCTTATTGAACTAAAGATTGTTTTTATTACCCATGGTTTCCCACGTTGAAGAGATTTTACCAATTCAATCCTATTTTATTAACATCTTTTCACTACACTTCTAATGAAACGGCAAGCATGCGTATTCATACAGAGTCATATTATAACCGAACACTACAGCTGTAGCACATTTTTCCAACACAGACATCAAATTCGCCTAGGTTTAATCGTCTCGCAGTAAAGCATTTGCGATCTGTTAGGACAACGAACTTGTGTCATTTTTCTGGCACACTTTCCTAACACAGACATCAAATTGGACTAGGTTCAACTGCGTTCGTAAGAAATCTGTTGGCACGAGGGGGCTTTGTCACTCTCTCTGGCGTACTTCCCAAGCAAGGACATCAAAATGGTCTAAGTTGAACCGCGATGTTGAGAAATCTTGTTGAAATGAGGGAACTTGGTCACTTGTTTTGGTTTACTTCCCAAGCACAGATATTAAATTGGTATAGGTTTAGCTCATTGTAAAGAATCTTCCAACCAATCACGAAGCGAGAATTCTGGCAAACATAGGTTCATTATTTTCAATTTTTCAACAGTTTAACATCAAGAATCCACACTTTTCTTTATTTGGGTCAATTCTTAGAAGATTTTCCAATCGATTGGTGTAAAAATATTGAAAATCGATCGGAAAACCGCTAAGCTATTAGCGCTCAAAACCTTTCATTTTTCGTGACGCTCGCATTTTTCGATTTTTTGGAATGACACCCTATCTCAAACTTGCCGTAAGACGTAGTTGTGGGTTTAAACCTCCCCATACAAAAATTTGTTCTACACTTTTAAGCTTGAAATTTCTGCTACCAATTGCTTAGAGCACAGGAAAATTTACGGGACTAGTTGTACGATCCTCGTTGTCGTCGTCTGTTTCAACTATACGGCTGCATGCAACTCAATCTTGGGTTACTCGTCGCCGATTTTCCAGGCGTTTCAGAAGGCGCAAATCGCAAGACCAAGGTCAGCCATCTCGCGCGTAGAGCCCCTCTGTTCTTGGTGCCCGTGGGGTTGTTAAATAGACGTTTTCCTTATGACTGTCCGGTTTACCGTAGTTTACCGTTTGCTTCACCAGATGTCCGATGGTAATCTTCCCAAGTTGTGTCTGCTGCTCGTGATTCATATACACGCAAATTTCGTTTTACTTCCACTATTATGAGACGTAAGAACAATCGGTCGAAAAAAGGGTGGACGTTAATTAAAATTTTGGACGTAAAACGAGACGACATTAATTCAAATTCCGTATGTAAAAATATTGACGCAAAAGGAAATCACGTAAAATAAATGGACGTAAAAAGAGATTCTAGTGTACCTCCGCCGCTCTTCGCTTCCAGCTTTTGCTTCGTGAAATATCGTTCGCAAGTGCGGGCATGTCCTCCCTGAGTATCGTCAAATCCATAAAAACTACCGGTCTAATAAGAGCTATGTACTTTGTCAGCATCGTACGGAGGCTATCGTTTGCTAGCGGATGGAAGCGTTTTGCGAAGGACTCGTAGACTCGATTTTCTGCTTAAATGCGCCGCAAGATCTCCTTATTTGTGTTAACCGCGGTCACCAGGGTCCCAACGATTACCGTCTACGAAAAGAGCACAATCGTCTTTTTGAACCTCTACCAATCATGTATTTGGTCTGCAACGCATTTACTTTTACCCCAATCCTACTAGCCTCTTCTTTCAGTCTAGCGCGGATGGCCTTCGCCGTTGCGAAGTTTCGGCCTACAATATCAAAGTTATCTGCGTAGCCAAGAAGTTTGCTACTTTCACTGAAAATTGAGTCTCTCGTTTCGATTTTGCTCGCCGGATCATCTTCTCAAAGACGATGTTGAAAAGCATGCAGATCAACTTGTCTCGACTTTTGCCGCGCTTGGAAGGGACTCGATCCTATTGACTCTAATAGAGTCTCCCAGCCAAGATTTGAATATACAAAGTATCACGATGTCAACTGGGAGGTGCAATTTCAACATCTTTCTTTTATATCAATTTATTTGTTCTTTTTTGTGAAGTCAAATGAAGAACCCGGAATATAAACCAAAAAAGCTTATGATGATTGAAAATAATTCCCCATTTTCTGGCTGCGCCCCTGGTTCTGTGTTTATATAGGCTGGGTTCTAAGATACTTGCATTGATTTAAAGCTCTGGTACCGTTATACAATTTGTTATTTGACGTGAAACGTCTATCTCTTTTAGTTTCGTTGAAATTTCGTTTTTTATATGTGTTAGATTGTTGTCGTCGCACGTAGCAATCTTGTATGCTATGCGTGATGTATGAATTCGTGCAATTTTCAGGCACTAACACCTAACACGATATGTTTAAAATTAAATTACAACGAAACTAAAAGAGTTAGGCGTTCTACGCCAAAAAATGAATTGGAGAACACCAGAGCTTTAAACTGGTGAATAAAACAATCAGTTTTAGCACACCTTTCAAGGGGAAATTCGAGAAAACACCTTGTTGAACCCTTATTTCGAAGCTTTTTGCTTCTTAAAAGTTACTAAATTTCATGAATTTATTCATCTCCTAGACTTAAGACCAATTGTCGGTACAAAATATTCTCAGCTTTCGAATTAAAGTAACCGAATTGAGCTAGCTAGTATAGGTTTTCTGTACCAGAGCTGATTGAAATCAACCAGAACCGAAAATTAAAAATGTTTAATAACTCTGTAATGTGTATTGAGAAGCATCTGCAAGCTACCTAACACGAAAAACATTCCATCAAGAAAACTGGCATCTCTTTCTCGCGCCCATACAAATGACAAGTAAGAGAAGCAACAGAAGGGCCGGCGCTAGCTAATTTGCCGTTCTACGCAAATTATCAAAACGGCGCCCCCATAACAAACGAAAAACAGCAAGCGTTGCTGCGTGCAGACATTTTACTACCTAGACACTCGCAAACGCACAGTCTCGTAGCGTCTTTCTGCATATCCTCTCACGAGGCAAACAACTCGTGAGCAGCCAGCTGCCCGTGAGGGCTAGCGGCGCACCGGGATACAGATTGTGCATTACTTTTTGTTTTCTTTCTCATCTTACGCCCTCAGTTCTACACGCGGGTGGGAGTGCAAGTCCTCGCGAGTGATCGGTATCAGTTGCTCATGTTGCAATGACGTGCGATAGCGACGACCGTGGTTGTTAGCTAAATGCACACTCGCAAGAGTCGGTGCAGTGCATGAATAAAAAAGTGCGGGAGTCCGAAGGGAATGCTTATGCCGGCGTGGTCATTAGAACGAGTACGCGTGTGTGAGGAAATTAACTCATTCAAGTGCGGGCTTCGTAACACTGGTCACAGTCAACCGCCATTTCTTTTGAATAATTGTCGGTTTCTTGAAACCCATTATTAGAATGATAAACCTTCAAAAACGAAAAAGTTCGGTTCATATTTCGGTTCATCGAAGATGAATCTGCTGATTGCGGATTCTGAAGTGATTCGAAAATCTCTCCAGAAAAATTTCTAAATAATTTAATATCATCAATGCCACTTTCCCACCACCTTTATCTGAGTGTATTGATTGTTGTGTTTTGTTGCGAATAGATTTTCATCAGGAGGAGGTGGAGCGCAAATGGAAAGCGAAGAATGGCATCGGCGTATGAACCATGCACTGCAGCAGATATTACTTGGAATGATTCTCAAAAGACACTTGTCGAAAGTTGGGAGAGTGCGAAGGGTCGGTCATGTCGCAAGAATCCGGATGACCGTACAGTGAATCTGTTCTCTTCTAGACCTTCATCGGCCTTAAGGACCCCCTACTCGTATGCATATGTTGGGTTGGGAACGAATAAAATGTTGGCGGGTCTTTCTAGTCGAGCGACAAGCCCAACATCTTCTTTTGCCTGCTTGGTTCGTAGCGCGAGTGTGTGGCGAGAGTGTTGACCGAACATGAATTCACCAACATTTTTTAGTTCCATTCAATGGATTGAGTCCATCAAATATATTTTCCCCTATAATGCCTTTAACACACCATTATTATGCGTTAAATTTCGGCAAGAGATTGTTAAAAAGAATTCAGCCATCGGGATTGGGTTTACTCTTTTATTAACATTTTAATAAAACTAAATCGGTGAGTTCAGCAAATACGCAATGAATTATCGATTCGTGAACTTCCAACAAAATAAACTAAAATCCAAATGGATTAAAAGTAATCCTTCTTAGCTTTGATTTTTATACCCGAATATAAAAAAAACGTAAAGCACTTATCATCATTTCACGGCTGCTCCGGTGCGGTGTGGTTGACGTTGAATGAAAAGATTTATTTAATTGTTTCTGTCCTTCAATCCCTTTTGTTCCGTTGATGGTTGACGTGATTTCTTTTTTTTTGCTCTCCGAAGTGCTGCTATACTGCTCTACTTATTATTTTTCACTCGGCCCTACTGGAGGACGTTTCTACCCGCTGTGCTGTTTTGTTTCCCTCCAGCGCGTAAACGAATAGTCAATGGAGGCGCTTACCAAAATTTCCACCAAGCGTGAAGAAGCATTAAAAGCTTTCTTGCAGTTTGCAACACATAGGGCTGCGTATAGCGAGAGGGCACGTAAACCCAATGGGAAAACAACCCCAGAGACAACTGGAAAGACAAAAACGATAGTATAAAAGAGATACTATTTAAAAATTCCCAGCAGAAGAAAAAAAAACAGGATTTTGCTGCTGGCTAGTCGCTGACAATAGAAGCAGCAACGGAAAAAGAGGATATAAAAATAAAAATTGAAAAGTTTTGTTTATCTCAGCATCCGATGCTGGAGATGAGACTCAGGGTGTGCAAGCCGTACGCTGAGCGGTCCGATGTTGTTCATTCTCCCTGCTTTCATAAAAGTTAATTGTTTATAGAAAAATAAAAGCAGAATTATGGCATCAAGAAGATTATTTGCCGGCGATGCACACTGGTTCAGGCAGTGCGCCAGCAGCGGTCCGGCGTGGAAAGTGCGAATATTCGGAGGGTTGTGGCGATACTGTGGGACGACGAAAATCGAGCAGTCCAGAAGCTGCGGGTTGCTAAAACAGGACAGCGTAACGAAGTTACTTTATTTTTATAGTAATGGGTTATTTTGCAGCTGAAATATTTCACAAAGCTACCATTTACCTACTGCCCTTGCTGATGTATAGAGGTGTGCACCGTTTACAACGTCGGTAACGGGGTTATTTGCCGTTGATTTATATTAATTTCCATTATACCGAAGTTTTGGTACAATGAATTTATAACGGAAATAATCAGTCCAATTGAGTCCGCCAATAGTCGGCGGGGTTTAACTGATTTCGAAGCTATTGATAGCAGGAGCGAAGGCACTGTAAATTTTAGACAACCAAATGGTTGTAACATTTGGGCTGGACAAACATATAATCCGGCAAATGGTGGCTACCGAATCGTAAAAGATACAACAGCAACCGTCCAATTGCGATCCCTCGCGAACTCAACTGCTCGGAATGGAAATTGATAAATCCGTTGTGTTAGCTCCGGTGCGCGTTTCCCATTTCCCTTTTGCGTGCACCTATCTATCGGGAAATGGTCTGGAACCTATCAACTCAGCTCGAATAGGAAGCCGATGGAATCCTTTCACGATCCAATCAGGATCCGGATGCGAATTGAAATTGTTTTCCACTATTCGACTGAACAACGATTGCATGGGCTGCGTTATTATTATTATTGCTGGCATGTTCGCTTTTCTCGCAATATAATCGTCTGGACCATGTCGGCCCGACCACTGCCGTCTCAACTCATGCGGATCGACTTTATCGCTCTATTAGTGCCAGAGCCGGCGGAATCATACCGAGTGTAAATTGGATATGTTTTCAAAGATGCAATATAGAGTGAAAAAAAAAGAACTTTTCTCCGCAACGATGCGATTTGTTGTAAAAGCTATTGTTTGTGCATTGCAACGACTGTGAATGCAGAAAATTGTTTTCGATTGATAGACGTTAGGTTGTATAATAGTTTCGAAATCGAATCGATAGCCTTTGTTTGTTTATTGTGCATGCGGATCGTAAGTCTGAAGATAGCGGTGTACGCTTGAGAATACGAAGTGCGGTTTCTAAACTAAATGTTTACTATGCAATTTAGTTTATTAACAATCATAAGGACTGCAGTATTAATTACTATAAATACGTATAAAAGCAGAGGGTTAGTCTCGACGGAAATAGTTTCAAGCTGTTGGAGAATTTTATTAATAAACAGAATGATCTATGATTAGCTATAATCACAATGATACTTATCACATGTTGCAAAATATTTACCAGTTTCATGATTGTTTTCTTGGTTTAGGTTGGTGAGTGCCAATCGCTACACTAGTAAAATACTGAATAATAATGAGTTTGTTCGAATGAACCTCGTAGGGCGGTGGTATGTTCGGGAGGCAGTTTATTCTCATACACTTTAGATTAACTCTACCCCCAGAAAAAATAATCCAACGGTATCAGATCATACGAATTTGGTCCATTTGGAGAAATTATCGATTCATTGAATTTTCCACGCAATAAGTCTATTATAAGGGCCGTAGTGTGGCATGTTGCTCCATCTCCATCGTTGGGAAAAGAGATCCCCATAATCAATTTCTACTTGCTACTTTTAGGAAGTTTGATGGCCAAATTCCGAAGAAAGGGAGTTCCGCGCAGTAGACTTTATTGTAGGCACTAATATCGAGCACCACATCTGAGTAATTATCGCTGAAACGGGGCCACTATTGACACGAGGTAGCATAGCATAGCATAAACAGGTGCACAAATTCGTAGTTGGTGCCAGCAACAATGCTTTGTTCAAAAGAACAAGTAACTTGTTACCAGCAACATGAAATTTGGGGTTTAATTTCATGCTCTTAAACAAAAGTCAAATGCCTCCAAAGCATGGTCACTGTCCTGGCCACGTCCTTGCAGCTCTTGGGGATGGGAAAGGAATATTAGTCCAACATTTACTTAAGAGAACCGCAGAGAACTCTACGTGCCCTCATAAATGTCCCGGGAGTTGGGAAATACTAGTAATTAAGGGAAACCCTAGGATACATCTGGTAGATGTTGCGGGTTCAAAATGATTTTTATTAATTTGTTTGTTATTTTTTAACGTACTTGATTTATAATCAGCTGAAAATTCAACAGCTAAAAGCATGGAGAATTGTTTCTTGGTGATTTAATAGCCAGCTTAAATTATGATTTATCATTTTGTTCTTGGTAGAAAATTAAACTCCAGACGTCCGACGAAAGGAGTGTTGCTACTTCGTGTTAGCCGTAAATTTATAAGAATTTTTTTAGGATTAACAAGGAAGATTTAGGACAAGTTCACACGCGCCAACTTGAAACCAAACCGTACACGACCCAACAAGAACGCCCAAACAAACAATATACGTAACGATAAATGCAAATACGATAAACGGCAAAACACAACAGAACGCGACAGAAAGTGAAGCATGATTATTAAATATAAAAAAGCTGTTATAACTCGACCGATTCGTCGGACGCGAACATATGCGCTGGTGATCTTCAAATTTTATACAGGGTTTCGAAAGATGATTCGAAAGTAGAAACAATAGGCGCACGCCAAAGCAACTCGAAACCGGACAGAACAAGTCGAAACCGAACAGAGCGACAGAAAGCCGGCATAACGCACATACACTCAAAAAAATCGGCACGTCGCATCCACGTGAAAAATCATGTAAATTTCTGTACAGCAACTTACATGAACTTCATGTACTAGCTAATGTGAAAGTTGATAAAATTTACCGGAATCGCACGTAAACTGGTTAGTATGAGTGCGAGTTACCAATACTTCATGTGAATGTTACATGAAAAGTGTGATGGATGAGAATTACCTATCTTTTCACGTAAACTTGATATGCCGATTTTTTTGAGTGTAGGATAGCAATAGCACATCCCTAAAACTACGCGTACAGACAATGGCTCTAACGGTAAACACAACTACGCGACGACAATAGCTATTCTATCAGCACCGAAGACGACACGACACATCCGATCGCGACGGCAGCTCAAAGCAGACTCCGGGGCCACTATTGACACGAGGTCTTCAAATATTGGAACTTTTGCGCTTAATTGATTGAAAAAGGTTAAAAAATAAGAATTACACTTTTAATACATCGAAATAGTGGACCCCTCGTTTGTCAAGGGACCTAATAGTTTAAAATAAAAAGCTGAGAAAAAAATGCTACAAGAAATATTCACAAAATTCACAAGTTTCATATAATTATTGTGATAATTCCAAAATTTGCTATGAAACAAACCACAAACGATACGGTTTTGTAAAGAGGAGAGATAGGGCGTATAAACGAATTGAAAATAATTAGCGACCATCTTGGATTTGGCTGCCATGTTGGATTTTATCAAAAAAATGGCCGTTTTCGGCATGATCCCCCTCACCGATTTTAATTTCAAGACCACCATCGGAAAGCTGAGAAATAATGCTACAAGAAACATTCATCAAGTTAGGTGTGAAATTGAAATTAAAATTAATCAATATGGCGGTCAAATAAAATATGGCCGCTAGTTTTTTTTTCATTTCGTTTATAAGCTCTATCTCTCCTCTTTACAAAACCGTATCGTTTGTAGTTTGTTTCTTAGCAAATTTTGGAAATATCACAATAATTATATGAAAATTGTGAACCTTGCTGCAAATAACTGGTTGTTTTATTCAGTTAATGTCATTGCACACCTAATTTTATGGATGTTTCTTGTAGCATTGTTTCTCAGCTTTCCAATGGTGGTGTTAAAATGAAAATCAGTTGGGGGGCTCATGGTAAAACCGGCGATTTTTTGAAAAAAATCAATATGGCGACCAAATCCAAGATGGCCGCCAAAAATTTTTTCACTTCCTTTGAAAGTCCTGTTCTTCTTCTTTACAGAACAGGGTCATTTGTTAGTTGTTTCATGGCAAATTTATGAAATATCACATGTTACAGATCTCAAGGTTTGCTCAAAATTCAACTTTTTTTGAAACTATTAGGCCCATTGACGCACGAAGGGTCCACTATTTCAAGATATTAAAAGTGTAATTCCTATTTTTTAACCATTTTCAACCAATTAAGCGCAAAAGTTCCAATATTTGAAGACCTCGTGTCTGTAGTGGCCCCGTTTCAGTGAGAATCTACTAGAGTGGCGCTGGAAAGGTAGAATGTGGACTCGGTTTCGTAGTATTGAGAAAGCAAAAGTAACGAGTTATAAAAGCCCGTAGTTGACCATATGTGTGTGTTGAGCATTAAGGGCAAATTCTGCAACTACAGCCTGCCTAATCATCTGTTGACCAACGATAACGGGCTACATCTCAGAGGAATAGCCATCTGTAGCACCTACTTTCACGTCTGAATATTCGGAAACACATCTGGAGGCATCCAAATGGAAACTCTAGCTCTCAGATCGGTCATGTTTTGATTGACGATTGACACTTTTCGGATGTCATCGATGTACGGTTTTTTCGAGGACCAAACATCGATTCTGACCACTATCTCGTCGTGTGTAAGATTCGCGCAAGGTTGTCCAATGCGACGGAATACCCTAGAAAGCTTGATCAACGAATCGCAGAACCATTCACGCCTCTCACGCCTAGGACCCGGGTTCAAATACCAATCCCGCAGAAGTCACGAATGACCCAAGCGGTTAAAGTGACTATAATCTAAAAAAAAAAAGAATCGCAAAACAGCAAGAAAAAAGGGATGGTAGGGGAAGACGTGGTAAGACGGCCCCCCTAAGCG
Organism: Sabethes cyaneus; assembly: GCF_943734655.1. NCBI lineage: Eukaryota > Metazoa > Arthropoda > Insecta > Diptera > Culicidae > Sabethes > Sabethes cyaneus. Next base: position 178,704,525 of record NC_071355.1, read on the forward strand.
AATAAATTGCTAGCATAAAATGTGTACAAAAATTCACCTTTTCTTGTTCTACACATGGAAAAGCATTCATTTATCTACCATTAAAAATTATATAAAGAATTAATTAGTCTATTTTTCCGTGATTTTTCATCAATTTTCGAAACGTCTAAAAATTACTCGTTCACAGGCGAGGTAAGAAGGACCACCAAAGGGGTAAGACGGACCATGGCGGTGTAAGGCGGATTGTGGCAGATTTGAAGGTATCTTTGAGTTGTAAACACAATTTCAATATTATTAACTAAGTAAGAACAAGTTCTTAAGGGGTTTTTAGGTACATGTTAAAAGAAGGTATACTTAAATTTAGACACCTGCTAAAAGAAGGAATTTTACTACTAGTTGTCTACTAGTCAATTTTGAAAATAAGAGTGGAGTAAACTATCCACTGGTTTTTATTTACTCTTTTCTTGGCGTTATTTTTGTTGATTTGTCAGCAGGATGTTTACTCTTCGAACTTTAGGTGAAGGCAAAGAAGGCAACGTTAAGTGAATTGGAATCATCGAATTTTGATTCCGTTAGTTCCAAATTTACATTGATTGTGTTATTCGAATGGCACTTGTTGGCTTCTTTTGACATGGGAGGTTCTGTGCTAGACAGGATGATCTCAGATTCAGGGATAATTTTTATTACAGGTGTATTCTATTTCGAAAAAGACACTGATGACGCCTGCAAGTCGTAAACGAAATGCGTATCTGTCAGAATAATAAAATAGTTGGTCAAATTTAACTGGAAAAAAGTTGTTGTGTTCATTCAATATTTTTTGAAAATCTATTAAGACGCTAAACAGAAGAACTTTAGGCAATTATGAGCACTATGACGTATGGCCCTTTTACCCCGTGAAAAATAACCCGTCTTACCCCTAGGTTATTTTGCTTTTATCTCTCAATCCGTACTATTTTATATACATTTTCCGCCACACGCAGATCAAGAATTGCCCATTTAGAATCAGTGGTAAGAGAAACGACAAAATACATAGCTTTTTTTTGCTGAAAAACCTTAAATTTGTTGCTGCTGAAATTATATCGCATGAAGACACTGCGAACGAAATGTTTGTTTTGATTCTAGTTTTGACGTTGGATACGGCCGAGTGCCACAGGTTGTCTCGAAAGTGTTTAGATAGGCTAATAAACAAAACATACTGGGGTTTTGTAGAAAATTGAAGGATTCCTTGACGAAATCGATGTGGTCCCTCTTACCCCGCCGGGCCTTCTTACCCCTTGTTCCCCTATAAGTGGGTTGTGGAGGAATCTCCATGGTGAGGTGGAGAGAAGTGGTAGGCACGACGCGTGGAAAACAGCGTAACAGCTGGTTTGATGCCGAATGCCAGAGTGTGACAGATGAAACGAATTAAGCCAGGAGTCTCATGCTCTTTGCGGGTACACGTCAGAACCACCGATTAAAAAAAAGCGAGTACGAAGAGCACATGCTCGCCAGTACAAAGGACCAGTAATTCGCCAGCAACGACATATGGAGTTTCTACAAAATGGTGAGGTGCAGGAATCGAGCCATGCCTGTGATGTGCAATGGTAGTGCTGGCAACCTGCTTACTGATAAAACGGAGGTAGCAGTCAGGTGGAAGGAGCTCTTCCATATTCTGTTGAATGGAGAGGTAAACACGGAGATTAGCAAAAACAGGATAAGGATTCTGAGCAATGGCCAAGTTGTGGAACCACCAACAAAGGAAGAAGTTAAGAAGGCAAACATTGAGTTGAAAAATTGTAAGGCTGCTGGGAAGGACAGTATTCCGGCTGAATTTCTAAAAGCGGAAAGCGAGCGGCTGTACGTAGCAATCCTCCGGATCATTGTAGCTGGGAGGAAGAACAAATACCGGAGGTGTGGTTGGATGGCCTCATTCGCCCTATTTTCAGAAAAGGACATCGACTCGAGTGTAAAAACTATAGAGGCATTACATTGCTCAATTCTGCTAAGGTGCTTTCCTGTTCGGTAGACTGAGACCGTTAGCGGAGTTCTTTGGCGTCGAGTACGAAGCTAGTTTTCGTGGGAGTCGCCCCACGACGGAACAGCTTTTTACGTCAGTGCCTAGATAAGTTTCGGGAGTGCAACTTGCAGACTCATCATCTGCTTGTGGAATTGTCTTAGAAGGTGCGATACGAAAAGCAAACGTGGAATGGAACGAAATCGCATATATTGCTTGATTTTGCGGATGACGTCGATATCATCATAGTTGCTGGCAGGGAACGTGGCAGTCTAAATGGTTTTGGTGCCGAGGTGAGGTGGGGCTGGATGGGGAACGATATGAAGTAGTTGACAAAATTCATATACCTAACTTGATACCCTCGTGGCATGTGTCAGCAATATAAGCTGCGAAATAGCAATGGCTCCGGTCGTCTACTATGATTTCGCCCGTGCGGATTTCAGGGAAATCCAAAGAACCTTGACTAGCATTAATTGGGATGCAATTTTGGACAAGGAAAATGTTAATTCTGCCGTAATGACATTCTCTAATATCCAGAACTACACTGTCGATCGACATCTCCCAAAAAGAACCATGCCTCCTCAGAAGGATTTATCATGCGGATCGCCAAGAACTTCTACGATATCTACTCTACTGTCTCAACTTTCTCTACTGCGCTCTTGTCCGGTCCAATCTTGAGTACTGCGCTCGACTGCGGAGTTGACCGAATCGAGTCAGCGCAGCGTAGATTCATCCGTTTCGCTCTTCGGAGATAGCCCTAAAACGACCTCTTTCTGCTGCCCTGCTATGAACAACGCTGCAGACTCATCGATCTTGACCTTTTGAGCACTCGTCGCGATGTGATCAGAGCAATAGCTGTCGCCGATATGCTAATCTCGAGAGTGTATTACCCATGTTTACTCGCGAAGCTCAACATATACGCTCAAAGTCGTGTTCTGTGGAATTGGCCATTTTTGCGCGTACCGCATCGGCGAACCTATTACAGCAGCTTTAGAAGCACAATCACCGGTCTGCTACGCCATTTCCATTGATTTGGACCTAGCTTCGATTTCAACGTTAGCCGCGAGGTACTGAAAACTCGATTCCTGGTACTAGCACGTAGTTTCTAGGTTAAGTGTATCAGTAGGGCTACAAGCCGCGAATCGGGCTTTCTATGGATTACGTAGCCAGATGAAGTCCCGTAATATGCAATATTGGTCAAAACTCAAAACTAGTGCTCTACAGAACCCCAATCCTCCCGCACTATGGCCCTGTACGAACAAGATTCAAGGACGCTAATGGAAGCTGGTTGCTCTTCCTCTTTAAGTTTTTCAAGTCTACTGTATTAAATAAGGCTTGTTCGCGACAAAATCTGGACACCTCAATTTGGCAATAAAACAAATTTGTTAGAAGTTTAATCCATGAAACAATTTTATATCATTTATGTGTGTATCGGTAATAATTATTAAACAAATTAACATTACTTATTTGGTCTGCATGAAAAATTGGTGAACTTTGGAGTTTACCCTTGCCAGGGCAGACTTGTTGGCAACCAATTTAGCTGCGTTTTCCCAAGATTTTCGAAATTTAAAGTTGTTGCTTGTTGTTTGTGCTGGGACAGCTCTCTCTTCACCAAAGCCCAATACTGGACAGTTAGGTGGATTCGCCTCCTTCGGTACAATATGGACTCCATTAGCATCATACCATTCCAAAGCATCTATGGCGTAGTGACAGGATGCCAAATTAGGCCAAAACAGCGAGGGTACATCATGGCTGTCTAGGGACGGTAACAATCGCTTCTGCAGGCATTCTTCACGGTATATTTCCTTGTTAACCGTTCCGAACCGTAGTGATGTAACTTTTGTTTGCTCGACCACAGCTGCATATGGCTTGCCATACTAAATATTTTTTGGTGAACTTGGCTTTCTTCTTTGTCCTAAAATGCTCTGCAACGCCATTCCGTTTCATGGCAGTGTAAAAAGACATACCAGGAAGCTGTTTAAAGTCTTCTAGAACACACGTTTCATCGTCCATTATAACGCATGGAAACTTCGTTAAATATTCGCGATAAACCTTACGAGCGCGTGTTTTGGTCGTCGTATTTTGTTTAACATTACGGTTTGGCACAGTCCTTACCTTAAAAGACTTCATGCCTTGTCGTTGCTTAGAAGTGTGCACGAATGTTGGCGACGTTTTTATTTTACAAGCAATGCAATGGTACGTACAGAATGATCTGGTCTCCTCCGTACTATTTGTTTTACCTTCGCATCATTGTGGTGGTTCCTCAGATCCGTTTTTGTTCCACTTCCCTTCTTCCTAGCTGTTGTCAAGCGAGTATCGAACGATTTTAAAACACTGTGAACAGTGCTTGGAGGAAATCGAAGGTTTTTGTTAAGTTTTCTTAACGAGAGATCCGGATTTTCATTGCGACCGCACACAATTGCAAATTTTCGCACCTGCTCTTCTTTCGACGCCATTTTACGCTGAGCGCTTGTAATACAAAACAAGTGTTATATTTTCGGAAAGAGCAGACATACGTCTACCACTCTGCAAAATATTTCACTCATTGTTAATGTATTTCCGAAGCTGCGTGTGTTTAGGGGTGTCCAAATTTTGTCGCGAACAAGCCTTATTCACGTAAAGTCTATTTATTTCTATTTATTTCTATTTAACTATCGTAATTTGATTTGTGACATGGTATCTTAAACGTCACTACAATAAATGTTGCTTTAGGGGTCAGTCCCGGGGTAGTGGTTAGCATTCACGCCTCCCACGCCGAGGACCCGGATTCAAATCCCAACGCAGCAAAAGTCACGAATGACCCAAGCTGGTTAAAGTGACTATAATCTAATAAAAAAAATGTTGCTTCGTGATCGTGATTATGGATTGGAAAAGTGTACCTATGAAAAATTTCCTTGTAATAGCTTGGTAATTAGTCACATCATTGTGTCGATGACTGTACTGCAATAAATAGATAGAAAACTTTCAGCAGTAAGCTGGTTGAATTCATTCGACGGGAATTTTTTCACTCCCTTCCACCGCCCGTGGGTAGTGGATCGGGAGTAACCAAGTGTGAGGTTCCATATGTACCATCGATAACTTGTTAAGCCTGTTTAAATCGTCAAGGCACATGTGTTGTGAGTCAAAGTGTCATAATGTTTTACAACACCACGTGCTGGAAGCATAAATTGGCCAATTTCCTTTCCATCCGAAACGCTGCGTCTAGTCGAACAAGACGTATATTGACTCAGGAAGAAAAAAAACATTGAGAAGAGAGTTCGTACCTTGATGGCGAACAGAAGATAGGAAAAAATAGCCTTGAATAACGAGTGAGTATGCCGGCTGAAAGTAAACCATCCGTAATTTTTCAAAACGGAAAAATAAATTACCACTTTTAGGAGCATATTTACACCGCCAGACTGTCTCGTTTTTTTGCCTCCGTTAGTGGGGAATTGTCTGGTTTGGTTCACCCGGCCGACTACGAAACCAGGACACTGGTTTCGCGCCGGAAAGGATAATATTTTTATTTTTATTATCAACGATGTTATAAAATGTAAATGATCATGATTTAAGCTGCGTACGGCTGAGGTAAAAAGGCGTCGTGCAAACCGAGAAAGTATAGAATTTAGCAATCCCACCGGATAGGATAGGCGGTAAGTTATGGTGGCTGACGAAAAGCTCGTCCTTTTCGAATTTTTGATGGCATGAAAGAAGAGGCTGTTGTTTGCAGTTGAAGATAATAATTTCGAATATTTCCGGCAAAAATTTCCAACAAGTGAGCTATCCTTCAGGTTGCATGGTATCAGTCCTGAAATATTTGCGTTATTAAACAATTTTGTTAAATAGATAGCAAAATGTCGACCCCTTCTTCATGATCGAATTTCCCGCATCTGTTGCATCCCATCCAATCGCTACTACCTACATTATTGCCTAGACAGTGCAAACACTGTATAGTTGATGGTGGGTGTTGTGTGCTGTCACGTTTCGAGGCTGCTAGCACAGTTTCCGGAACTTCGGTATGAAAAATAAACGAGAATTGCTCGTCAACGTAAACTTGTCGTGCACCGCTGTCTCATCTTTCACGCACATATTAGTTTGTGCTAGGCACTAACATGTTTTATACTCTTCCAAACAGCCGCCGGGGCTGGCTGTTTGTGATGAAACCACAAAGCACTTGCCATATGATCAGGGTCAACTGGCAGCTGCTTCGGAAAACTTTCCGTGATGTGCAACGTTGCATGGTTACAGCACTGGTTTTTACGAAATGGAAGGACACCACTGCGGAATCCTTATTACATTGCGGTATCCAGGCCCATGGAAGGCTCTCAGTTTGCACATCGCTACAGAAATAAATAAACATGAAAAAAGATATTACGATGTTTGCTCTTGGAGTCACAGCACGGGAACAGAGTCATTTCTCATGGAGCCACACTTCGCGGGGAAGGGTACAGGACGAAAGTGCGTGGCAAATACCTCTCGGCGAAATGCCACCCACACATTATGGGTGCTCATTTCCTCCGACCGGTGTAGGCTGCAGGGCCTCATGGGTTTCCCGGCCAGCCGAGGACAGCTGACAAAAGGAGGCGACAATGAAGGTGTAAAATAAATCATAACTTTAATCAAGTGACATCGTAAATAACTTTGTGTGACCGTTTTCATGCTCTTGAATGTGGATGACGACGTCGACAACGAATGGCGGGCTGTTTCTCTACTCATTTTGCTGGCAGTTGCTGTGATGTTTGCTCATGGCTTGATAACACCCCTTTTTTGGCATATGGCGAGACGGACGACGACGACGACTATTGCTGGGGAGGACCCTATAGAGATGGTATCCCTTATGTGTTCAATTTTGATTTGTAATGCGAATATTTTCTACCATTAGTCTTCAAAAGTGATATCCATCGTCAATATTAATTAGGTCAGCTATTACCAATTCGTTAAAAAATAAAATTTTATTGATTTCTTCAACAAAGAGCTAAAATTTGACTGACTGCATTCTTTCAACAATACTATACGAATCCAGTTCGCTTTCACTCCCTTTGTAAAGATTGTTGTCGAAAAGCAATATCGGCATAAACAGGTTATTGTAGATTTAATCCTCTTTCCGTGCAATGTCTCTCTCACGCCTGGACGGGGTAAGCACTTTGAGCGTACATAATGCGAGGCATTTTTTTTCATTTCCTCTATGTTGAATGAGTCAACCATCAATTTTCCAATAATGCTTTCAGACCACAGTCCGGCTGCATGGGTGCAAAGTGGATTATCCTGTCGATCGTGCAAGATTATTTCTATCAAATTATTTACAGAAGGTATTTAAATGGTTGATACCCGTATAATGATGCCATTCGAAAAGTAGCTCCACAATTTGATTACTTATTTTTTATCATCATTCGCCGTTAACACGAATCTATTTATTAAGTTACATTAAACCTGTATTCGATCACGTTAATGATAAATGAATGTGATTCATTCTGGAAAGCGTCTGATGAATTCGCATTTATAACCAAAATATATTTATGAATAATTTTTTTTTGATTTTTTGTTGTGAAATAACACTATGGTTTTTTTGTTAACTTGCATTAATTTTGGTCGTATACTAAGCATAACAAGCCGCCAGTTTAGTGATCGTTACCGTTATAAACTACGTCAAAATCCAACCAATTTCGGAGTTAATATTACCACACGACTGTTAGTATCTCTTACGTGTTGCTCCTGAAGCGCTCTCGTCCGATAGATGTTCAGCGCAATCGCTCCGGATAGAGCACACGTAACTCATGTAGGATGTGGCGGGTGAAAAAATCTAATTTTTCAATTGTTCATTTTCATACACCAGCCACCCACAGGGTTGTAAGAGAACAGGAGCCCAAGCATGGAAACTACCAATTGGACTGGTACCAGAGCTTCCGTTTCATGCTGTCGTGCTCAAACCAGCTTTAAATTTATGGAAGATTTGGTCGGGCAATGGTGTAGAATTAGCTTGAGTGGGATCTTTTTGGTTTAATGTTAAATGGGCTGCAGGATAATCACGTTCGATGGAAAGCGCATTCTAGCAGGTTTCATGCTGTTACAGAGTAAGTGTCGTACACCTGTTGAAGTGATACGTAGATAAATGTATCAATTGATATATGTAACGGTTCATTATAGAGGAAAAATGGCAATTGTTATTTTAGATAGTTCCTGCGGGTGTGTAAATTTATCAAGCTCTGCGAATGTGATTATTGTACTGTTCAATTTTGAATATTTTTCCTAACAAAAAAATAACCATGACACAAGATCAAGCTTATGTTTTTGTCTTGATCTCTTAATGAGGTCAGCCTTATAATTGTTTTTTTATATCGCCAGTTTACAATTAACGCAGGGGAGGAAAGTAATGAAACAAATATGTTAATAGGATCCAACAGAATGGGACCAGGCGAGAATGGAGAAAGAGCGGAAAATTTGGTAAGAGAAGGTCATTGAAGCAACGCTTAAGAAGATGTTTCGAACCCATTTCTCCTCTGTGGACCGCAGTTATGAACCTTTGAACCACAGCGTAACAGCAACAGCACAGTGTAACAGCATGTTAAAGTAGGACGCGCAAATTAGAGGCGCATTTTAATAACTAGTCATAATTGGATAATTGGATAACATCTCATGATGAACTCGGTATTTGATCATTGTCTTTGAAGATAAACGAACGTCTAATCAACAGATATTTGGAACTTTCCTGTTCCTACGGATGACATGAAATCTTCATTTAGAAGAAAGATCCAAAATCTTAAACAAGAACATATTGTCTTCGATTCGACTTCATATTTATCTTCGCTTGTAATGAAGTCAGAAATTCGAATAATTTTAATAACGATAGTCTTTTCAACACATGAAGGGAATAGTAAAAGAAAGTAATGAAATAAAGGTGGTTGGTAAATGGTTGGATAATGCGTAAAACAGACCCCACAGTGGTCCTCAGCCTCTTATCCAATAACTCCTATTCCTACCTCCACGTGATTCCAACCGGAATACGAGCAACCTTAGCGGAGATCGGGTAACCAACCCCGGGGAAGGAGGCACAGTGTGTTTCGGCACTGTAAGATGGCAGCCCCATTATGAAACTCGGCAGCGTAGGCCTTGGTACGGCTACCTACCTAAACCCTACAAGCTAAAAAGAGTCAAGAAAATCTTATTCGGAACATTCGGCATGGACAAAGGCGACGAAATAAGGACAAGAATTGGAAACTTGGTACCTGGAACTGCAGATCGCTAAATTTCGTTGGTGGCGACAGGGTGCTGCTCGATCAGTTAGAACCCCGAAAGTTTGGCATCATGGCAGGAGATCTGTCGTAAAGGCGAGAAGGTGTGGAGGATCCTGGTGGTAAAGCCCAATTTTTGCAGAGCGGTGGTGCGACCAACGAGCTGGGAACGGGCTTCGTAGTGTTGGGCAAAATGCAGGATCGCGTAATGGACTGGAAAGCGATCAGCGGATACCGCCTTCGACCATTATCTAGTAGCAGTATACGTGCGCTCAAAACTACCGACGGTTTATACCTCGCGACCACGTTTTGACCACGATCCTGAGGAGAAAAAGCGCCAGAAGGAGGACAGAGATCGTGAGGAGCTGGAACACCTATTCCGGGCTAATGAAACGTGCAAGTTTTACGAGAAAGTGAACCAAACTTGTAAGGGCTACACACCACAAACATAAACGGGGTGGTCCACAGGTGGAAGCAGTATTTCGATGAGCATCTCAACGGCGATATAGCAGCAGGAGACCCTAGTGACAATTTGGGTTTTATTGCACTCTTATGATGGCATTTAAGACCAAAATTGGTCTTGAAGACCACCATAAGAGTACAGTAAAAATCACATTGTTGCTTGGGGACGCAATGGAAGTCAACCTCGGAGTACCTACAAACGACAACAGTGTACCGGCTCCCGATCTCGAAGAGATCCGGCGAGAAATTTGTCAGCGGAAGAATAATAGAGCCGCCGGAAAGGATCGACTCCCGGCAGAGCTTTACAAAAATGGCCAAGAACTGCTAGCAACGGTACTTCATTGGATAATTTCTAGGATTTGGGTGGAGGAGGTGAAACTACCGGAGGAATGAATGGAAGGTGTAGTCTGTCCCATCTACAAAAAGGGCGACCGGCTAGGTTGCTGTAATTACCGCGGCATCACGTTGGGCAATGCCGCCTACAAGGTGATCTCCCAGATGTTGCTGCGTTGTCTATCCCCAATGGCAGGATAATTCGTAGGGCAGTATCAGTCGGGCTTTATGGGGGCCCGTGCTACTACGGATCAAATTTTTACTCTCTGACAAATCCTCCAGAAATGTCGAGAGTACAACGTGCTCACGCATCATATTTTCGTGGATTTCAGAGCAGCATACGATACCGTTGAACGCGAACAGCTATGGCAGATAATGCACGAGTACGGTTTTCCGGACAAACTGACGCGGCTGATCAAAGCTACTCTGGAACGAGTGATGTGACTCTCAAGTCCTTTCGAATCGCGCAGAGGGTTACGGCAACGGGATGAACTGTCCTGTATCGTTATTGAAGGTGTGATCCGGCGAGCGGGCATCGAAACGAGAGGAACGGTCTTCAGCAAGAGTAGCCAACTCCTAGCCTTGCAGACGACCTCGACATCATCACTAGGAATCGTGGGACGGCGTAGGCAATCTACGCCAGACTAAAGACGGAGGCTAGGAGGATAGGGTTACAAATTAATGCGTTGAAAACCAAATATATGGTAGGAAGAGGCATGAAAATATTAAATAGCTAATAGGAAAGGGGGCACAGTGGCTCCCGCCCATTTTAGGATGGCAGCCCTATCAGCGGGATAAGGACCTTAGGTTAACAGCCTACTGTACCAGAACATAAAAAAAGTTACCGAAAATGAAAGAAGAAATCTGTCTGGATTATTGGTAACGACCTTTAGCAGGAAAACACGGACACGAATCGGAACATGGAATATACTGACCCTTGCCCAGCAGGGCAAGCTGGCTCAGCTTGCAAGGGAAGCTAGCCGCCCGAAGCTTGAAATCCTGGGGCTGAGCGAGGTCCGTTGGCCAGGTACTGGCGAACACAGGACATCTTCCGGGCAAGTCTTGCTCTACTCTGGCATACGAGGTGAAAATGCTACTCGAGAAAGAGGAGTTGGATTCCTACTGAGCCCAGGGACACGTGCGGCCCTGATGAAGTGGGAACCGATAAATGAGCGAATAATTGTTGCCAGATTCAGAACACGGGTTAGGAACCTTACGGCAATCCAGTGCTATGCGCCAACAGATGCTGCCGACCTGCAGGAGAAAGAGAGTTTTTACAGCCAGCTGAACAGCGTGGTTGAGAAAATCCCGAAGGGGGACATCCAAATTCACATGGGCGACTTCAACGCGAAGATTGGCTCAAACAACGCGGACCTTGAACGCGTCATGGGACGCCATGGCCTAGGGGAGAGGAGCGAAAACGGGGAGCTGTTTACAGAATTCTGTGGTAACAACGCCATGGTTATTGGTGGATCGCTCTTCCCCCATAGACCAGTACATAAAGTCACGTGGGTTTCCCGTGATGGCCGAACAGAAAACCAAATCGATCACATCTGCATCAGCCGGAAATGGAGAAGGAGCCTTCTTGATGTACGCAACAAACGCAGCGCTGATATTGCATCCGACCATAATCTTGTTAAAACTGAGATACGTCTGCGCGTCGCACGTGTCCAACGACGGGAGGAAAAAGTTGGATGCCGCTATGGCGTCCGCCGATTGGAGAATTCTGAGGTGGAAAGGGCCTTTGTCGAACAACTTGAACCTCGTGCCTCGGAGTTGCCACCTGGTGGAACTGTCGAAGAGCAATGGACCGGCATCAAGAACGCCTTCATCACGACCAGTGATGAAACCCACGGCAAAGCGCGCAGCAGGCGGAGGGAGTGGATTTCGGATGAAACTTGGAGGAAGATCGACGAGCGGAGAGGGGCGAAAGCCGGCATTGAGCGAGTGCGGACCAGATCGACTAAGACAGCTGCCCTTCAACGATACGCTGAACTGGAGAGGGCTGTTAAACGTGCTTGTAGGTGGGACAAGAGAACCTGGACTAACTTCCTAGCCGAACAAGGAGAAACCGCCGCCGCCAATGGTGATATCTGTTTGTTGTACGATATTTCTCGCCGCCTTAGTGGTACCAGGATGAATACGAAGATGCCGCTAAAGGACAGAGCTGGTCAGCTATTGACTGACCGTTCAGAACAGCTAAAGCGATGGACTGAACATTTTGAACAACTCTTCCGAGTTTCAAATGTCAGAGACCAACAAAACCAGCAGCATATGACGCCTACAGTTCGTCGAATCAATCGTGTGAACTCGGAGGCGTCATCGCTTTGTCACCCATCTTTGTCAGCCCAGATGATGCATCAGCTTTTCAGCAATATTTGGGAAACCGCAATTTTTCCGGTGGACTGGATGCAGGGCATATTGGTCATAGTCCCTAAGAAAGGAGACCTAACTGAATGCGGTAACTGGCGTGGCATCACGTTGCTCTGTATTCTCTCAAAGTACTCTGTAAGATAATCGTCAACCGGATCCAGGAGAAGGGGTAATAAATCGGAGTTCATGGTACACTGCTGTTGCTGCAAAGCTGCAATTTAAACACCTTTCTATCTCGATATTCGAGCACATCACTGAAGCAATAGTGTAGCTCACAAAGAGAACATCTCTAAAAGCAAAAATTCGCACAAGATTTTCTTTTTCGCATGATGCGTACGTTCTGCAGTGCATTTTCATGTGAGACACGGTCAGCTGACCGAATATCCTTGCCTGCAAATAATGTTCAGCTTTCTGGACTTTCGTTGAATGTTATCAATGTGAGCGATGCTATGATCCAAAAACCCATCTCCGATATGATGCTGTTCACCTCCATTGAACCGAACGGGATATCTGCTATTCTCAAGAAATGCACCACAGGTTTGATTGCTCCTCCTCGTCATCTTTACAATTTGTCTTTGTCTTTAACGGCGTTTATGTTTCCGGTTCATTAAAAAGGCGACAAAAAGGACATCTATAATTACCGAGGTATCGCCGCTTTGTGTGCGGCATCCAAGCTATTCGAAATAGTAATTTTGGGACCAGTGTTCTACCATTGTAAGCAACTCATCGACGGTTCTCAACATGGATTCATGCCACATCGATCAACCACGACGAATCTCCTTTCATTTACTACTTATGCTACGGATACCATGTCTAGGTGTTTCCAAACGAATACAATCTACATCGACCAGAGTATTCCACAAGGCTATATTCGTGCTATACGTCAACGATGTAAATTTTTCTCTACGGGGACTCAGGCTTTCCTTTGCTGATGATCTTAAGATCTATCTCGCGGTCAAAAAAGTAGAAGACGCTATGTTCTTGCAACAGAAACTGGAGAGCTTTTCTAGATGGTGTAACGACTATAATCTAGGGTCTAGGCGGTAAACTAATTAAAAGAAAGTCCTGCATCAAGGACTTGGGAGTTCTGCTTGACTCACAGCTCACCTACAAGCAGCAAGCACGTCAGCTACATCGTTGCTAAAGCATCCCGCAGTCTTGGTCTAATCATGAGAACTGCGAAAAGCTTCACCGGTACATTGCTTGAAGAATTTGTACTGCGCGATGTCCATTCGGCGCTGGTATATTGCTGGGCGATCTGGAATTCCCATTATTTCGCAGGAACCGCACTATTCGCAGGAACATTGACAACCATTCATAGCAATGGGCCTGTCTTGGCAAGGGGGAAAATGGTTAATAAAACACAAAACGAAGTTTGGCACATAAAAATTATAATTAACTTTGTTTCTTGGAGTTTTATACATGATACTTGACAAAGAAAAACAAAGAAGAAAGCTTTATTTGGTTATCTAGCAGCAAACGTGTAGTAAACATTGTTGAAAGTTTGTCCCAATTATGCCACAGTATCTAGTTAAATAGAGAGAAAATTCTGTCCGGTTTCCGGTAACGTAAACGAATAACTTGTACCGCAATTAACAAATTATTAGTAGGAGACAAGTTTAATAACACTTCCAGGTGGACAAAAAAGTGATTTTAGAAACGCTTGTTGCATGATAAAATAATTCTTTTTCAAACAATATCATTTTCTTTTCGTTTTGTTCATCAAGGGTACAGTATTCACAATGTACCATGCGCCTCCATTGAATTTTATTGCCATACAAATTTCAAGTTAAGTTTTCTCAAAAAAGTTCCATAGGCTACACCTATACGAGCAGTGCAGTGAAGTTCTGGATCGACAGGGCTACACTATGGTGTACATCGTTAAGTTCAAAGCCTGTGACCGATAGTGATGTTTCCTTGTTAGTATAATGTAAGTCACACGTGACACGATTTTGTTGAGCAAATCGACTGAGTCGAACGGTAGAAAGCTAGTCACTCAGCTGTTAGCAAATGACGAGTGAATTTGTGTTGTTTTAGCCTTACATTAAAGTTAGAGCACTGAATTGCAACTTTCAGTAATCGGGAGAGTTGCAGTGCTAGCTACTATCTACAATATTTCTGAATCAAACATTGGTGTATCGTTTGTATTTACGGTTCTATAAGGCTGTAAATCTGTTAACATTAAAGTCAGGCTTATTTTGCTGCCAAAGGAATTGATAATTTAAAAATCGTTTTATAGAGCGAGATGATGTGATCTTAAAACTCTAATTCTCCAATTCTTTAAAAATTGTCCTACACCAAAATAGCACTTTTGTCTGTGATTATTTTTCACTACAGTTTGGGTAGTCTTTTCGTACTACAGGTTTGCGCTCATCAAGTCTGCTTCTGTTTACGACAATGGCGCAGCAGAAGCTTCCTATCGATATTTTTTTTCGACGAAAGAATGATACACTGCATGAATTTGTTGCCATACAGTTAGGATAACCGTTTCTCTGCTACACATGTTTATGGATTGACCTAAATAATCGAGCTTTGAATTATCACAATGAAGTCCGCCGTGACCTCCGTGAAGAAATCTTTGCAGTTCTAAATAATCTACATAATCACTCACAGTTTTATCGAAAACTGGCATCTAGTTTGGTCGTCACGAACAAAACAAATTTCATTTATATGAAATACCACATTGACTCACAGTTTCATCACACGCATCTCTCGTTTGATTCCAATTTCAGCAATTCACTTTCGCAAACCACAATCCTCCGTCGGTAATAGAGTTGAATGTTCGCTTACTGCATGTTAAATATACACCCTCTCGGTTCTCGTTGCTTTCAGAAAGGACGATCGTCTTTTTTCGAATTCATTTAGTTGAGAACCACCATCCGTTAGGATAGAACAAATTTGAAAGCGCATTGCCAGTAACGAGCGATTCCAAATACATGACAAACTTTGGCAGCCACGTAATCAACCCGAAAGCAGCGGAGAGAGGACATTTATCTCGGTCTGAAAGGAAGTTTACTTAAATTTTAACACCACCCATGGTAGTTACACCGAGCAACTGTAACGTGCTTTTCCAGACCGGAGCAAAATTTCCATTTCACGTTCCGGGTTTGTGTATGTTACCGTACCGTACCTTAGGTACTGATAGCAATCGTTCGTTGTTGCCGTTTTCGGTGTCCCTTGCTTCGCCTCGGAAAGCCGAAAGGGTTCCGGGCAGATTTAGGACTCATGAACGGTTGATTGCCTGGGGAGGACGAAATGCGGCCGAACAGAAATCTTAACCAAATCTCTTAATCTTCGCCACATTAACTTAATTACGATAAGCATCTTAATGCTGCAAGCCATGCAAATTTATGTTTATCTTTAAATTGCGACTACTTTCATGGACATTTGTAATCTTTGGGTGGTTACGTGTTTCGCTGTTTTGGTTGGTACGTAATTGATCGGAAGTGGTTATTGCTTTGATTTTATTTCGGTTCGGCGTTTGAATTGTGTCAGAGATTGTGAATCGAAATGTTCAGCATCAAATTTTTCACCAACTTTCATTGCTCTGCTCGTGCAAAATTTGGGCAGTCTATTTTTTTGCATGTTGCATGATGAAATATTGAGTTCAATCTGCAATATTGGTGCCTCCAAAGCTGTGTTTACAATTTATGAACGCGTCTACTGCACCGAACATCCCACGTCGAATTGCCTCAAAGCACCAACTTTGCTACATCATGGCTGAAGAGCATCGTCAATTTTCAGCATGTAGGGCAGTTAGTTGCACTGGATGAAAAAAAAAGCATTTATGTTTTGTTTGATATTTCAAAAACTCAATTTATCTGTTACAAGCTTTTCCGGTCACGTATAAACAAGTGCTGAGCAGCCACAGTCGTTTTGGGACGGTTACGGGAATTGAGTTCGATCGTGTGAGTTGGTAAATATATGTACATATTCGCACTGGACAGTTGGCCAAGGGCAAAATATGCTCTTGCTCTTATTACGTGCTCCAATTTCGAACACAGACAGACAGATAAAAGAGTCAGCACATTTCTAATTTAAGTTAACAGTTGATCTGGTAACACAATAAACTTCAGTTAGAATTATTGGTAGTGAATCCAACTTAAAGCTGCTTCGGGATTAAGTTTAGAAACTCTTTTCTACTACTGTTCCACTGTCGATTATAGTCGATTGTTTTCACGAAGGTGGAAAAATTCCGAATCGAGAAAAATCGAAAAAACCATGTTTTAATTATTTAAAAAAAACTAAGGATTCCATTTCCATATATTATTCAATAATGATGTTAACGGAAATAAGGTCCGAGATAAGGTGAAACTGTCTAACAGACAATCACCGTTTCCCGTGATATCCAATTTCCTACAAGACATCCAATCAGTCACGCTAGAAAACAAATAGCTATTCTATCCAAAACTTCCTGTGATCGCAAACCATTGGAAAAACCACTCCAAATCCTATTTACTCTGCATAAATTAAATGGATTCCAGCTCGGTACCAGTCGGGTACCGCTAGCCAAACACCAAGTGCAATCCACAAAATTAATTTACATTCCTTCCATAAATAACCACACTTCGCCGAAGTAAATTACTCTCACCTAGAGTCCGAGCTGTCGGTAAACAGTTTCCCTAGAAAATTTTATTAGCTTTGAACAGGGCAAAGCTCTTTTACCTCCACGGCTTCATTAGTTCGTTAGTAGAGCACTACTGTATAGTAATACGGCTCTGACACTGGCACTCGTTAGGTTAAACGGACAGTACATGAAACAGTCATTATGTACATTGAGGACGATCAATTTTAAACGTTCTCATTTTTTTTGTTATCCTGATCCGTTATCTCGTATTCACGAAAAAAGACTGCCAAAATTTTCGGTGTACAAAAAAACCCTGGGCAACAATTTCGCGGGGGTGCAAAGCAACACAGCAGATACAAAAATAAACATCCCTACGCAGTACTGTCTACTGCAAGCCCAAGGGCTGTTGGTTACTGTTTGAGAGGGCTGAGCGAACGGTAGGTTTAATTACGTTTACCGGCCATTAAAATCACTTCCCGAGGGTTCTGTATCCGTAACACCTTACGATAAAAATATCAACCAACAGATGAGGAACAAATTAAAACATCCTTATCTGCTCTATGGGTCGACTGTTGATGGCTTTTCTTGTTTAGATACTCTCCAGGCCAGTGGCGAAGAGTCCGCAAGCCAAAACAACCCTGAAAGTTTTTATCCCGGTCACTAAATGCTGAACGGCATAATTTGCACATTTTGTAGTGTGACGGCATGATGCCTACTGAGCGGTAAAAGGAAAAAAAACCTTGCCCGGAACATCAGATTAATAACGTTTCCGGCCGTGCAGAGGAGTTCTGCATTGTAATCCTAGGAAATCTCGACATTGTTTGCACGGAGAACAACGCGTTGTCCCTCTGGTTTTTAGTAACCGAAGTTCATCCCGCATTTTTGCAGGGAATTTTTCACTGGCCGTTTGTTTACCTTCTAATTTCGGTCTAATCTTACGGTTCTACTGCTTCAGTGACTTCGGTTCACAGGACCTGCCTGTGTTGTGTTTGGGCCACAGAATAAACAAGTAGAAGTAAATTGATGGCATTCTTTTCCGTTTGGCTTGAAAATAATGTTTCCAGGCGGGCCGAATCGTTGCATAACAACTTTCGGACGAAAATGGCTTAAATATGTGCCATCATCATGTTGTGCCAAGCCGGACTGTGGGGCGGCACAAAATTTATGCACTGCGTCCTGGTTCGGCGTGGCACTGGGCGTTCAAAACTGTGCATTGGAATGGATATTAATCAATGGATCCGTTGTTGGGAAAATTCATTGACATAATGTGTGTATATTTTAGCATTCGTTGCTGGAGCGGTTCGGTTCCAATAATGCTTGTGCCAGGAAAAATGTGAGGAAATAGATGAAGTAATTGAGTCAAACAAAATTTCGACAAAATTAAAATAACTATCATTGGACTAAAAAGAAATATATTTATGTGTTGCCTGTTGCATTCGACGGAAATATTTTTAAATTATTTTTAACTGTTGGACGAGAGTACTGGAGATATTTTGGGTTGTTGTAAAATTTGTCAAAAGCATTGAATTGGATAGGTGAAATTTTGGTGAATTATGCTCCAGATGAAGATCAACATCAAGTGCCTCTACAACTGAATCAACACTGAATATAGCTATAAGATGACCCAATTAGAATACGAAGAGCTTGATAATAGCGAGCACCTTTTAACAGCAAATATTGAATATATCGAGTTATAGTGAAGGATCAGTATTTCCGCATCAAGCCAGGCTGAATTAGAAAATACTCTAATCAACCGTCATTGGAAACTACTTCAATTTCGAAACATGTCGTTATCCATGCAAATCCTTTGTTACTCAGCATGATCAGCATACCACCGGAAGGCGGCAACAATAAACAATTACTGTGTTCAAACACTACAAATTTACAGGACAACAAATAGAAACAACCATCGTCAACCGTGCTCTCAGACTTTGTCCAGCATTGTGACTGATATTTTTACATAAACATAAACTAAAATAATTATTAAAACCGTAGTGAAAGGGGACTGCAAATAACGATGGACTACGGAAACGCCGAGGAACATTCCATCACATCTGATACAGAAGCTTGGAGCATTCTGCATTTCCTGTTATGAAGTCAAAGATAAATAAAAGGTACTGTTTGATTCGCCTAACTAATAGTTTTTCCAGGTTAATCAGACATTTTGATCCTACTTTATACTGATGGAGAGAAACAGTGTGGCAGTGACTGTAGAATGTTGCATTTTCTGCTGTTAATACACATGTCGTCGCACCAAACTAGCAACAGATTGGTATCTTGAGCTTGAATTGTGCCACAGTTAATAGGAGTGACAGTCATGCGAAATTTTTCAAGATCGTTGACAAAAGAAAATTTCGAGGATGAAAGTAGCTTCAACAAGTCGTCATTATAGGTTACTAGCTGACCCGACAAACTTCGTAATTTTCCTCAAATTTTCCTCACAGTAAAGTAGAAAACAACTCCTTCCATTGCTTAGCCTGATAAAATAAAGCGGATAGCATTTAAATATTCGCCATCATTACAAACCATTTCGCCGAATACCATTTTGCGGAACACCTTACGCGGGATGTACCATTTCACGGAAAATCTTTTCGTAGAAAGTACCATCACCCCCCCCCCTCTCTTAAAAGGGAGAGGGGTCGAAAAATTGGAAATTTGTATTTCATTTGTATGGGAGCCTCATATCCTAAAAAGGGAGAGGGGTCCTAATTCATCATAGAAAAAAATCATGCCTCCAAAAAAACCCACATGCCAAATATGGTTCCATTGATTAATTAGTTCTCGAATTATGAGGAAATTTGTATTTTATTTGTATAGGAGCCCCCCCTCCTAAACTAGGGAGAAGTTTCAATTCATCATAGAAAAAATTCTTGTCTCCAAAAACACCCACATGTCAAATTTTGTTCCATTTGATTGATTTGTTCTTGAGTTATAGGGAAATTTGTATTCCATTTGTATGGAAGCCCCCGCTCTTAAAAGGGAGAGGGGTCATAATTCCCCTTCTAAAGAGGGGAGGGGTCTCAATTCACCATAGAAAAAAAATTGCCTGCAAAAACACCCGCATGCTAAATTTGGTTCTATTTGCTTGATTAGTTCTGAAGTTATGAGGAAAATGGTGTTTCATTTGTATGGAAGCTCCCCCTCCTAAACTGGGGAGGGGTCTCAATTCACCATAGAAAAAATTCTTGTCTCTAAAAACACCCACATGTAAAGTTTTGTTCCATTTGCTTGATTAGTTCTCGAGTTATGCAGAAATTTGTGTTTCATTTTTATGGGAACCCCCCCTCTTAGTTGGGGGGAGGGGTCTCTAACCATCATAAGAACCTTTCCTGGCACCAAAAACCATGACATGCAAATTGTCAACCTGATCGGTTCAGTAGTTTTCGATTCTATAAGGAACATAGACCAGGCAGAAATCCATTTTTATAGGCAAGATTTGTATGGGAGCCCCCCCTCTTAGTTGGAGGAGGGGTCTCCAACCATCATAAGAACCTTCCTTGGCCCCAAAAACCCCTACATGCAAATTTTCACTCCGGTCGGTTCAGTAGTTTTCGATTCTATAAGGAACATAGAGCAGACAGAAATCCATTTTTATAGGCAAGATTTGTATGGGAGCCCCCCCTCTTAGTAGGGGGAGGGGTCTTTTACCATCATAAGAACCTTCACTGGCCCCAAAAACCCCTACATGCAAATTTTCACTCCGATCGGCTCAGTAGTCTTCGATTCTATAAGGAACATAGAGCAGACAGAAATCCATTTTTATAGGCATAGATTTGTGCCCCTCCTCTTAGTGGGGGGACAGGTCTTTTACCATCATAAGAACCTTCTCCAGCCCGATTCTTCGGACAAACAGAAATCCATTTTTATAGGTATAGATAAAGATCAGAGGGTCAAGCAAATAGCCTTGAGTTATCAAGGGCAACTAAAATTTCCCTAATCGGCGATTCGGTGAAGCTTCTGTTTGATGTCGAAATAGGAGTGTTGTACGGCCGTCATGTTAATTTTGTGGATGCATCTCTTGATTCTACCAATCAACTGTTTGCAATTCGTGGCTTTCTAGTTATTTTTGTATACCGAGGAGCTCAAAACCCCGAAGAAATTTGCGATTGGGCGAAACTGAGGTAGATTTGTCGGGTTGTGGTTTGTGGGTACAAATGGGATCGAATAGGTATTCAGGAATGATTGTGTTTTTTGGTGTAATGCGATGAACCTTTATCAGGAAAAAATACGTATTGTCCATCTACATGATTAATATTTTTTTGAAACGATGGTTCTACAATTGATGGAGGGACGGTAGGGAAAAGTAATGAAAATTTTTTTGGGAATGGAAGGGAAAGAATGAAAAGAATGGGGGGGGGGGTAGGTAGCTACGCTTAACAAGTTGTCGTTGTGACTCATATCTTTTGTCCAATGCCGGAAGGTGCATGGGTCGAACCAAGCTATAATCAGAGATTATAACCGGATTTGAACCCACAGCACCCGTAAAACCCCACAAACTCCGCCGCATACAAACAAGAGAAGCAAATCGTAGGAGCTCAACCCGAATGCGAACAGACGGGGTTACATAATTGGTTGTGAGTGATGATGCAGAATTGACGCGTTATTGTAAGTGATAGAATTAGACCAAGTAAATGTACTGTAATTAAAAATTTGACCGAAAATTTTATGTTGTATGTAAAATGTAATAGTAAATAAATTTTATAATTGTTTTGTAGACATCTGATGATGGCCGAAGGAATACAGTAGGCAGAAACGTCACACCAAATCAACAGTTTTTGATTTTCACCGAAAAGAATCAACAAGTTCTAATAATAATAATGTCTTTTGACAAAGCCTGCCTCGCATAATCATTCCATCTATTTCGGTTCATGGCAGCTGGTCTCCAGTTCCGCGGGCACCCAATGCTCGCCAGATCTCACTCCACCTGGTCTTGCCACCTCGCTCGCTGTGCCCCTCTTCGTTTTATTTCTACCGGATTCGATGCGAAAACCATTTTTGCAGGATAGTTGTTCGGCTTTCTAGCAACGTGTCCTGCCCAACGTATCCGTCCAGCTTTAACAGCTTTCTGAATACTGGGTTCGCCGTAGAGACGCGCGAGTTCGTGGTTCATTCTTCGCCTCCATACACCGTTCTCTTACACGCCGCCAAAGATGGTTTTTACTAAACTCCGAGTCCTTATCTAGCAGTGTCCACGTTACGTGCCCGTAGAGGACAACCGGTCTAATTAGCGTTTTGTACAGTATGCAACGGGGGCCTAGATTGTTCGACCACAAGTGTTTGGGAAGCTTGTAGTAGTCCCGACTTTCGCTGGTAAATGCCTTTTAATCTCACGGCTGGTTGTTGTCCTCTGTTGGCTACGAACTCGTTGACTACCTCAAACTCGTCCCTGCCGATTACCACGGTACTTCCTAAGCGGGTCCCGCCCGCAAGCATATACTTCGTTTTGGACGTATTTACCTTCAACCCAATCTTCTCTGCTTTGCGTTTTAGTCTGGTGTACTGATCTTCCTCCGTCTCACATGTTCTGTCAACAGCATCCACGTTGCCAGGAAAGCAGATAAGTTGACTGGATTTATTGAAAATCGTGCCCCGCATTTCGATCGTCGCTAATCTTATAACACTTTCAAGCCCAATGTTGAATAGCAGACAGGAAAGACCATCTGCTTGTCGAAGCCTCTGCGTAACTCTCACACAGTAGTAAGCTGAAGTCTGGTAAGTCTAGTAAGCTTACCCGATAAGCCGTTTTCATCCAAATTTTTCCACCGTTTTTTGACGGTTTACACTATCATATGCGGCTTTAAAATCGATGAACAGGTGATGCGTAGGGACTCGGAATTAGCAGCACTTCGGGAGAATCTGACACAGGGTTTGGTGAAGACCGACCCTCCATGAAGCCGGTCAGATAACTTCCAACAAATCTATTGGCTATTGGCGATAGTCGATGGATGATGACTTCAGACAGCACTTTGTAGACGGCATTCAGGATAGTGATCGCTCGATAGTTCTCACAATCCAACTTATCGTCTTTCTTGTAGATAGGTAAAGTAACCCCGTCTTTCCACTCATTCGGTAGTCTTTCCGTATCCTAAATCTTGGCAATCAGTTTATGCAGACAGTCGGCCAACTTGTCCGGGTCCATTTTATTAAGTTCCGCTCCAATGCTATCCTTTTCCGCTGCTTTGTTGTTCTTCAGCCGTAGGATGGCTTCTTTAACCTCCCTTTTTGATGTGGGTAGCACATCTTCGTTGCTCTACTTCCTCCACCATGCTCCATCATGATCTTTCGCCTGCAAGGCATTCAGATGTTCATCGTAGTGCTGCTTCCACCCTTCAATACCCGCACAGTCGTCAGTCAAAATACCTACATCTTTATCTCTGGACATTTCAGCCCGCAGCACAAAGCCTGAGAAATTCCTTGACCGCCACCCAGATCTCCCCTTTTTGAGATACTGGAGTCTGCGTACGATCTGTGCTCCACGATTGCAGAGCAAGTGTTCTGAGGTTAAATATCATCTTGTACGAAACCGAAATTCCGAAGATGATATTTACTCGGACAATGTCCTGTTCGAAACCGGTAAGCTTGCTGAGATCTCTCTTATAGAGACTCAGCGACTTTTGAGTAACTCTCATCCTCGACGTTATATATTTTTAGATTGTTTGAGCGGCTGGCCATAACTGTTCGGCTCTCCTTTTGTTTCAGCCCACCCTCCAGCACACAGTCAAAGATCAGGCAGAGTGAATCTCGACCCGTGAGTAGAGAATTGGAGCCACATCTTCGTTTGTCGACTCACAACGAGACGCTAACAAAGGCTCTACAGTGGGATTTTCCAAGATTTGGGAGGAGGAAAAGCTACCGAAGGAATGGATGGAAGGAGTGGTTTGTCCCATCTACAGAAAGGGTGATCGGCTCTAGTGCTCCAACTATCACGGCTTAACGTTGGTAAACGCCTCCTATAAGGTATTCTCCCGCATCCAGTTACACCAACTGTCACCGATAGAATAGGGTTTCCTAGGGAACTAGGGAAGTCAGATTCTTACCATACGACGGATGTTGCAGAAATGTCGGGAGTACAATGCATCACGCTTTAGGTTGATTTAGTTGAGGCAACCGAATTACGACTGAAATTAGTCATATTTCGGTTACCACAACAACTTTGTAACAACCGTGTTAGTAGGGTATTTGGTATAGCGGGTGAACGTGGACATCCACACTAGTAAGCAGATCCTGTGGCGTATCCAAGCGGAAAATCGGGCGTACTTTGTCCTTCGCTACGATCAAGAAGCATACGCCGCTGTACGAAGCTGACGATGTACAAAAGCCTTATCAGACCTGTAGTTCCTTATGGACTTGAAGCCGTAACCCTGCTCACTGACGTAATGTGACACGTTTTTGGCGAGTTCGAGCGGAAGGTACTGCGAACAATATTTGGCGGCGTGAAAACTGAAAGCGGAGAGTGATGGAGGCGTATGAATCACGAGCTACAGGCACTGGTTGGAGATTCACATCGTACATCTGGCGAAAGTTACTATGCAGTATGCTGCCACGCAAATACGAACTAAGCTATAGAGTGAACCACTGTGAAGCTCCAAGTTACGAAATTTTTCTTATTACTATGCCACGGTCAATACGATCGAACACTGCTTTCAAATCAGTGAGATTGCATCAACATGAACCTTTTGTGCAATATGCATGCAGACGTAAAATTAAGAAAATTTGTGCTAGCAGATCGCCCGGGCATACATCCATGTTGATCAATGGAGATGTAATTTTTCGTTCGACATAGGATCATAGTGCTTACTATAATTTCGAAAAGCTTCGAGACGGCAGAGAGTCTAGCTATACCACAGTAGTTCCTCACATTCCGACGATCTGCACTTTAAATACTCGAAACGTGAAAGTGAAAGTATGTAGATTTGCCGATGATGATAGATGGAATCCCATCCGGTCCTGCAGAGAACATACGTTCTATTTTTTTAGCAGCAGCTAAGATAATATCCGTAGTTATATCAAATGTGCTTAGTTCCACTAAATTGTCAGGAACCGACTGTGAATCTGTTTCAGATTCCAATTTAGATGCTGTATTGTAAAACCAATTATGCGAAAAATGGACCAGTCAATAACATGATGCGCCTTTATAATCAAAATTGCGAAAGAATTGACATCACTATGTCCAGAATCCAAATTATACTACGACTTAGCCATAGGAATAATGTATAGTATATAAGTAAACATTGTAATAATATTATTGTATGTAGTCTCACAAATGCTTGACGAATAAAACAACAAATAGATCCGCTCCCATACAAATGAAACACAAATTTCTGCATAACTCGACAACTAATCAAGCAAATAGAACAAAATTTGGCATGTGGGTGTTTTCGGTGACAAGAATTTATTCTATGGTAAATTGAGACCCCTCCCCTCTTTATAAGGGGAATTATAACTCCTCTCCTCTTTAAAAGGGGGGGCTTCCATACAAATTTCCTCATAACTCGAGAACTAATCAAGCAAATGGAACCAAATTTGGCATGTGAAGGTTTTCGAGGGCAAGAATATTTTCTATAGTAAATTAAGACCCCTCCCCACTTTAAGAGGGGGGGCTCCTGTACCAAAGAAACACAATTTTCCTCATAACTCGAGAAGTAATTAAGCAAATGGAACCAAATTTGGCATGTGGGTGTTTTTGGAGACAAAATTGTTTTCTATGATAAATTGGGACCACTCCCCGTTTTAGGAAGGGGGGCTCCTATACAAATGAAATGCAAATTTCCTCATAACTCGAGAATTAATCAAGCAAATGGAACCAAATTTGGCATGTGAAAGTTTTCTAGGGCATGAATATTTTCTATGGTGAATTAGAACCCCTCCCCACTTTAAGAGGGGGGACTCCTATACAAACGAAATACAAATTTCCTCATAACTCGAGAACTAATCAAGCAAATGGAACCAAATTTGGCACGTGGGTGTTTTTGAAGACAAAATTTTTTTCTATGATGAATTGGGACCCCTACCCACTTTAGGAAGGGGGGCTCCTATACAAATGAAATTCAAATTTCCTCATAACTCGAGAACTTATCAAGCAAATAGAACCAAATTTGGCATGTGAAAGTTTTCGAGGGCAAGAATATTTTCTATGGTGAAGAAGGACCCCTCCCCACTTTAAGAGGGGGGCCCCCATACAAACGAAATACAAATTTCCTCATAACTCGAGAACTAATCAAGCAAATGGAACAAAATTTGGCACGTGGGTGTTTTTGGAGACAAATTTTTTTTCTATGATGAATTGGGACCCCTCCCCACTTTAGGAAGGGGGGCTCCTATACAAATGAAATGCAAATTTCCTCATAACTCGAGAATTAATCAAGCAAATGGAACCAAATTTGGCATGTGAAAGTTTTCTAGGGCATGAATATTTTCTATGGTGAATTAACCCCTCCCCACTTTAAGAGGGGGGGGGCTCCTATACAAACGAAATACAAATTTCCTCATAACTCGAGAACTAATCAAACAAATAGAACCAAATTTGGCACGTGGGTGTTTTTGAAGACAACAATTTTTTCTATGATGAATTGGGACCCCTACCCACTTTAGGAGGGGGGGGCTCCTATACAAATGGAATTAAAATTTCCTCATAACTCGAGAACTAATCAAGCAAATAGAACCAAATTCGGCATGTGGAGGTTTCTGGAGGCAAAAATATTTTCTATGGTGAATTAGGACCCCTCCCAACTTTAAGAGGGGGTGCTTCTACACAAATGAAATACAAATTTCCTCATAATTCGAGAACTAATCAAGCAAATGGAACCATATTTGGCATGTGGGTGTTTTTGGAGGCAACCATTTTTTCTATGGTGAATTGGGACCCCTTACCTTTTTAAGAGGGGGGGCTCTCATACAAACGAAATACAAATTTCCTCATAACTCTAGAACTAATCAAGCAAATGGAACCAAATTTATCATGTGGGTGTTTTTGTAGGCAAGAATATTTTCTATGGTATATTTTCTATGGATTTCCCCACTTTAAGAGGGGGGGGGGGGCTCCTATACAAATGAAAAACAAATTTCCTCATAACTCGAGAACTAATCAAGCAAATGGAACCAAATTTGGCATGTAAGTGGTTTTGGACGCAAGATTTTTTTCTATGGTGAATTGAGACCCCTCTCTTCTTTAGAAAGCGAGTTATGGCCCATCTCCCCTTTAAGAGGGTGGGCTTCCATACAAATGAAATGCAAATTTCCTCTCATCTCGAGAACTAATCAATCAAATGGAACCAAATTTGGCATGTGGGAGTTTTAGATGGCAGAAATTTTTTCTATGGTGAATTACGACCCCTTCCCTTTTTAAGAGGGGAGCTCCCATACAAATGAAATTCAAATTTCCTTATAACTTGAGAACTAATCAAGCAAATGGAACCAAATTTGGCATGTGGGAGATTTTGGAGTCTTGAATTTATTTTACGATAGTTAGAGACCTCCCACCCCTGTGGTAGGGGGATATGGACTCTCATACAAATAAAACAGAAATTTTTGCGAAACTCAAAAACTAATCAAACTCGAGAATTCGAGACTCTTCCATAAAACATTAGTCAATACAAGACCACAAAAACTATCTATAGTAACACTAGATCATTCAGGACGAGACGGTCACGAGTGTTACCGGTGACCCGCCGTTGGAAGCGCAGCCCACTGGGGGGCTTGCAAAACTCGAGATTGTGACAAAGATCATCCGAGATTCATGATTTATGTACAACACAGGTTAATTTGTGGCAATACGAAGTTTGTCGGGTCAGCTAGTCAAAATATAAATGCAATAGGTTATCAATTTCTTCCATTTTCGTACTATCTACTGAATTTGTAAATTTTTTTCAAAAGGCTAATTAAATTGATTAAATTGTGAAATAATAACATTCTTGAAGGAGATTAAAAACTTTTTATTGCCATGATGTGCAAGCTAAAATGAAACATTCGAGTGCTAAGTTAGACATGTTTGGTGTTTACCTTCGAAAGCTAGCAGTCGACGAACTTCGATGTAAACCTAATGGTGTGTGAGATAAGTTTGTTTACGAGCAGTTATGAAAATTCTCCAATTACCACAGCACATACATATACTCCCATACATGAGGTGGAAAATGCGGTCAGGAAGCATTTTCCACCATTATTCGCGTCAAATGGTGGTACGTACGTTGTTTATGCTTGTACGAACAACGGAGAGAGGTCGTTCGTTGTACAAAGTCTGGGTTTTCACTTTTACGAGGTTGTAAAAATACTGTCGGATGGCTTTTTTTAAACGCCCCGTACAGCGGTGACATTGCGTGCTTGTTCATGTGAATGTTTAACCCACAAACATGACGTTTTGTTTGAACTTCGTAATAATTTGGCTAATTAATTTTGTTATGAAAAAGTGACTTCATTTTATGTTTCATGAAACAGAATAGCAACATCAGCTGTTATTTCATTTTTAACACTTATTTCACAGCTTTTGTAGCCAACTATATTTGGTGTTTAACTCAAAATTACACTTAACAGAAAAAGCCTTCCATTCTAGTCACATATCCGCCAGCCTGGAGAGATTTTCTGCTATATTATGTCGCACGTTTAATGTCATAATCGGGAGCCATGCCTTCCAACCGGTCGTTGAAGCTTAAATATTTCAACCAAACGTGCAACTTCATAAACCCTTTTTCCTCTATCTCAAACAACCTAATGCATATATCAGAGCATATATTCTGCCAGGCTGGATCAAAAGCTACCCAACCGGAGCAAGCTTACGAGCCCCCGGAAGAGTGAGAGTGAACAAATGTTTAATGCATAATCACATAATAAATTATTATAAAGAGAATATTTTTCATTTCTTATCTCCGTGCAGTAGCTGTTGTATTTCACTTTCGTACAGTTTAATGTCGCTTGACATTTCCGGTATCGGGCTCGTTCTGAGTGGGGCTTCCGGGTGCTCCATTACGGGGAGCAAAGAACGGTTTGATGGTGGTGGGCGTCCCCATCTGACTCGGGCCTTGTTGCAGCGGGTCTGAAATATAGTGCGGCAGGTTGCTCTGTCGGGGAGCTGCAAAGTCTCGCACTGCGATGCGCCAACAAAGTGCGATAAAAACTTTTTAACAAAATAAACATTTAACATTTGAAAAGGACTGTACTACAGCAGCATAGTGGTACGGAACTGGAAACGGGGAAAGGCATATGGCAGGCAGCCGGTTCATATTTGCTCTGCCTGTCACGACTCACGAGCGTAGTGTGTGATTTCGAAAACCAACAGTGCAAGGTTTTGTTTAGAGCCGCCGTATTTGTCTATTACAAACTCTGGAGATACGCGATGCAGTCCCGGTTTATGGTTTGGATGACAGGACAGTTCAGAATTGCACCAATAAACAATGCTTAAAAATACTTTCGTTACAACTGTTCAACAACTTTTGTCTAAATTTGCTGAGTTGAATCAGAGTATTTTGTCCCTGTTGTAGAATAAAACGTTACAGTTTAGTGAAAGTTTTAGTAGTTATTAAAGTTCAAACATTCAAATTGACGTAACTGAACTACTATGATAAAAGGTTTATACAAAGCTGACCCTAAACGAGCATCTTAAGCTCATTCGCGTGTCACTTTCGTAATACCAACACGCACTGCATGTTCCGGGAGACAATCTACGCTGTGAACGGAACGCAGTGTCGAATAAATTGTTGCTTCCAGCAGTATAAATTGTCGTCACTAGGAAAATCCTAAAAACAGCAACACACGCGGTGCAGACTAACCGTGCTGAAGAAGGCTTTCGAAAATCTGACAGTCGCACACACGCTTAGCAATAAATAAGCATATGCAATATATCTTATCCGGCTTACGGGCAGAGGCAAAGCCAAACATGCGGGCCAACCCCGCCGGATACGGGCGAAGAGGAATCAGCCTTGGAGCGGAAATTTATGAACTAGAAGATCTTTGCTGCCTTTCTTCGCCCCGTATTCATTCCGGGGCGTGCAAGGTGGATAAACATTTCATGCAAGCGCTGGCGCTAGCTGGCCGAAAGGCGTCTGTGGGTGGAGAAGAAAAGCATACATTTTCCCACTGAAACTTGTTTTTTGAATAGCTTATTTGGCTGGCTGTATGATGCTGGCTGAAACTGACGAGAAGCGAAGCATGGGGCGTGTTTCGGGAATTGATTCTGATGCTTTGTTTACGACGTCATCGATATTCGTTCAGCAGAATAATCTATTTCGATTTTATCCTGCTAGATCGATGACAATATCGTTGAACTACTGCATTTTGCTGATGGTGTGCTATTTTTACAACAATAAGCTCGTAAAAAATGAGATATAATAATACTGGTACGGAGAATTTAACGTGTAACGGTTCAGAAAGGTAACATATATATAACATCTATAAATAAGGTAACATTTGAATGCACGTACCACCCACTCCTAATCTAATAGGAGTTTCATTCCAAATATTCGTCAGTAAGCTAATTACCAAATAATATGGAAACCTGTAAGTAGTAGCTTACATTAAATTCTGTTGTGTTCTGTTCAAGCTTTTGGGATAACTTCGAATCGTTTCAAAATGTGCGATTTTCGATCAGCGACTTGTTCAACATCTGATTTTATTCATTCGCAACATATTGAAAACTTTTCGATCAGGGAAAATATGACAAGTTTAATAATAATTGCATCCTCAAAATATAACAGCTTATCCTAACTAGTCCCTTGCCTCGTAACCATACACACACACATACACCGACATACACTAACCCGAAAGGGGGTCTGTCCCGACGTCATATTTTGTGATTCTTCAAACCATTGAAGCGTCCTCTGGTGTGCTGGCTGCATTACCAAGATGACCATCATCAACTTTTTTTCTCTCCTGTCTACGTTGCGTTGGTTGGCTTCCCCTGTTAGTGGCTTATGAAAGTTTAATAGGAAATCTTCACCGGCAAATCCATCTCGTACAGTTGCATGGCCGAAATTGACTTCGCTCCAGGTTGCACTTTTTTCGAGAGAGAGAGAGAGAGTGCATACTGTTACCGAACAAAGTTTTAATATTAGTTAAAAGTTTCACTAAGATTGCTCAGGATGTGAAACCAGAAGTGGACACCGTAGATGTACCGGTTCGTTCGAACCGTTATGAACATGGTAGGTACAAGTTTGTGCTTTGGAAGCAATATTTCTAAAGTTTTGAAACTGGAAGCTGCTCGGTTGGCACTGAGCAACGATGTTGCTTTAACGAGTTAGTATATTGGAATCTCGGCTAAGGGAGACAGTTAAAGTCAGTTAGAACTTAGTATTAGGTATGCAATTGTCACACTAGGGGTATGGCATGGATTTCGTGAATTTTTGCGCATCCTCTAAACTGCCGCTACTCGCATAACAGACCCATTTTCTATGGAGTTTCCTATATAAATGGGATTGTTTTGCGAGTAGCGGCAGTAATGCAGGTCTTTAACTGACAAATCGTCGTCGTCAGTAGCCCTGAGCTAGGGTGGCTTGTGCTATTTCAAGCAGTCGTCTCTATTCAACTCGATCGCAAATTTTCCAGTCGTCTCAAAAGTTGCAAATCACATTCAACCTGGTCAAGCCATCTAGCACGTTGAGTCCCCCTGTTCCTGATGCCGGTGGAATTGTTGAAGAGAATTGTTTTTGTCCGTGGTCACCAGCGATCCCAATTACACGAAACCATCTACTACTTCAAGTTCACCGCCGTCAATGGTTATCATCCATGGGAAGCAGGCATTTGTTTCCTTTGAGCCTTTGCCTTTCATTTATTTGGTCTTCGACGCATTTATTTTTAGTCTTCATAGACTCCGCCTCTCGTTTCGATGCCCGCTCGTCGGATCACCCCCTCAAGAGCGATGTTGAACAGCATGTAGGATAAGCCGTAGGAAAAGCCGTATCTCAACTTTCGCTACGTCTCAAAGGGCCTCGAGAGTGTCACCGAGATGCTCATGCAACACATCACTCGATTCAATGTAGCTATGACCAATCGCGTGCTGCTTTGAAATCAATAAAGATGTGATGCGTGAGCACGTTGTACTCCCGATATTACTACAAGATCTATCGGATGGTGAAAATCTGGTCCACAGTTGCGCGAGCTTCCATGAAGCACGCCTGGTAATTCCATACGAAACTCTATGTTATCGGCGACAGCCAGCGTAACAGGATCTGGGAAAGTACCTTGTAGGCGGCGTTATGCCGCGAAAGTTACAGCAGTCTAACTACCGGAATTAGCCGGTCACCCCTCTTTTCACCCATTTCTCCTCCAAAATTATGGGAATAACCCAGCGTAGAGCCGTTGCTGGTGTCTCACGGCCAAGTTTTTTGAAGCTCTGCTGATAGGCAGCCCATACCAGCGCAGCGGCTGTGTTGGTCTTCAGCAGTCCGATTTCTCATTTGACTTCTTGGAGATCAGGTGCTGGGATATTCCTATCCTCCACACGCACTCCTAGGGTAACTTCCGTTCCACCTCCTTCTGCAACCCAACTAGGGTCACGCTATCGAGTCTCGTGATGGGGCTGCCATCTTAGGTGGCTAGACAATACAGAATCTCCCCAACGAACAAACCGGCAGCACAAGAGTAGATGTGAAAAAAGGGCTTTGTTGTAGCACCTGTTGCTGAATAAGCGAAATTGCTGAAGTACATGTTGTATAAACGTTATATCCAATATTTCTTCTAGCTTCTAATCAACATCTATACTATGAAATTTTTGGAGCGTCTTAGTAAAATACGAAACCTGAAATTAAATAAAATTTATCTATACTCTATTGTTCTGTAACTGTTTTTTAAGAGAGTATCCGAAGGTACTATGAGCAAGTGTAGAATAAGTCGAACAAATCTTGTGTAGATGTATAAGCAGTAACGCTAAGAGTAGGTGTGTAATACCAGTCGCTTACAGGCAACCAAGGAAATGCTGAATATATTTTGTGTAAACGTAATAGCTGCATTTTTAAGAGCAAGCATAGAATAATAGTGAAATAAATGTGGAATGAACGTTGCGCAAACGAATTAGCAGCATTACAGAGAGCAAGTGTAAAAAAGAGTAGAATAAGAGTGAATAAACGTTGCGAAAATGTTTCAGCAGTATTGCTGAAAGCAAGTAAAAAATAAGATTGGAATAAACGTGGCACAAATGAATCAGTAGCAGTGTGGAGAGCAAGTGTGGAATAAGAATTGAATAATTGTTGCGCTATCGTAACAGCATCATTGCCTAGAGCAGGTGTGGAATAATGGCAATCAATAACTTAAATAACACTTTATGAACATATTATCATGCCCACTTTATTTCAAATTATGCCAACATTCCGAAGAACTTTTAGTTTACATCAACACTAAACAATCAATTATCAAACGTGCTCAGTTATAGTTGCCAAATTTGTTATTTGTTATTTGTTATTTGTTATTTGTTATTTGTTATTTGTTATTTGTTATTTGTTATTTGTTATTTGTTATTTGTTATTTGTCATTTGTTATTTGTTATTTGTTATTTGTTATTTGTTATTTGTTATTTGTTATTTGTTATTTGTTATTTGTTATTTGTTATTTGTTATTTGTTATTTGTTATTTGTTATTTGTTATTTGTTATTTGTTATTTGTTATTTGTTATTTGTTATTTGTTATTTGTTATTTGTTATTTGTTATTTGTTATTTGTTATTTGTTATTTGTTATTTGTTATTTGTTATTTGTTATTTGTTATTTGTTATTTGTTATTTGTTATTTGTTATTTGTTATTTGTTATTTGTTATTTGTTATTTGTTATTTGTTATTTGTTATTTGTTATTTGTTATTTGTTATTTGTTATTTGTTATTTGTTATTTGTTATTTGTTATTTGTTATTTGTTATTTGTTATTTGTTATTTGTTATTTGTTATTTGTTATTTGTTATTTGTTATTTGTTATTTGTTATTTGTTATTTGTTATTTGTTATTTGTTATTTGTTATTTGTTATTTGTTATTTGTTATTTGTTATTTGTTATTTGTTATTTGTTATTTGTTATTTGTTATTTGTTATTTGTTATTTGTTATTTGTTATTTGTTATTTGTTATTTGTTATTTGTTATTTGTTATTTGTTATTTGTTATTTGTTATTTGTTATTTGTTATTTGTTATTTGTTATTTGTTATTTGTTATTTGTTATTTGTTATTTGTTATTTGTTATTTGTTATTTGTTATTTGTTATTTGTTATTTGTTATTTGTTATTTGTTATTTGTTATTTGTTATTTGTTATTTGTTATTTGTTATTTGTTATTTGTTATTTGTTATTTGTTATTTGTTATTTGTTATTTGTTATTTGTTATTTGTTATTTGTTATTTGTTATTTGTTATTTGTTATTTGTTATTTGTTATTTGTTATTTGTTATTTGTTATTTGTTATTTGTTATTTGTGTGTTTCATTGATAACTATTGCACAGCTATCGACGTTTTTAGTTTTCTGTCTTTTAACTCTGCTGGTTAGAATTGAAATGACCGAGCCTTCCTTCCTTAACATTCTATTAACTTTTTGTACCTAATGCCAAATTCCCTTTTTTCCCCTTTACATAATCCGTTCCTACTCCAAATTATCCACTTTACCCGGCAGCTCTTTTGAGTGTTGTTTGTTGCGTTTATGTTGTGTGTGAGTGTACAATTTCATTTGAACTGACTGTTAGCCGCTTATCATCTTATCTAACTGTTTCCCTTGTATCCCTAATCCTATCTTTATATAATTGTTTATTTATTTAATCTTTTTTTCGTTGTCATAATAGACTTCATCTTAAACATAAATCACAGGATTGTCCTTAACATTTGATAATTCGATCAATAGTAAATTATAGCAATCAATTCATCATGAACTGTAGTATAACATCTTCTCTCTTCTCCGGCTGTGAGTGCTCTTAGAGGGTTTAATGGGACAAAGTTTTCGAACGGTAACAAGCTCCACTAGAACTTTTTGAAAACTTCTATAAAACTGCCTTCCGACCAAGTATCCCACTTTTCAGAAGGTTCTAATAACCTCTTTAAGAATCAGGTTATAAGCTCAAGTAGTCTTATAACGCTCTGCTGAAAGCAGCAATAAACCGATTTTGCTGCTTGCCAGCGATCGCTATAATCTGATAAAGATTTTTTGGCTTTGCTCGACAAAGCTATGGTCGTTTTCGACCATAATAAAATATCATATAAAACATATAAATTTTTAGCAGTTTCCGTAGTTGTGTAGCAGATACGCATTAAATTTTGTAGTGCATAGTGGAATAATAAGCGACTAAAATTAACGCGTTGCTTAAACAAAATGAATACATTCGATGAGTTAATCTTAGTATCTAGCAAAATTATTCTAATTATATTCTGACATGAAAACCGATTAATGCTGTATTTTGCGGTTTCGTCACTAAACGAGAATGACATTAAATGGGGCTCGTATAAGTAGGGTTCAGAAGGGAACAAAGAGCGAAGGAGAGGATCCGGGAGTTTGGAATTTGATGTTGTTGGTATTATTCCTACTACAAACAGCTTTAGCGAGGACCATAGCTAATGTCAAAAATTTATCGTGTGGAATATGTCATATCATAATATCATATATCATAACAACTTCCTTTCTGCAACTCACAGTTTGCTTTGATGATTTATTTTTTGCCACTATAATAGATATTCTTTACTTATATTATATATTCATATTACTCATAATTTATTACATTTACATATACATCATTAAAAGGGAGGGGAGGGAGCATCAGGGTACCAAATGAATCGAAAACTGGATGAGGGATGTGGTAACCAGCCCAAGTCATATAAGGTCGGAGAGGATTTTGACGCGCCCTTCTAGCACACAAATCATCACACAAGATAAGTTTGCACGGCGAAGTTATGTATCTAGAAACCGGAAGTCTATGCTGGAAGGAGTGTCTTATATTCCCGTGGAATCATATAAGCGGCATTGCTTATAGATCCACCCAACCCCTTTTGGTCCTTCACGAACAGCATTGACATGAAAGTTGCTGGGTAGATAAATTCGATTCTGCAGTAATTCTACTTGCATACAATGGGAAACCCTTGAGGTGATGGTGGCTACCCCCATACATACATACACATACATACACAAAAACAAATGCTAGAAAACGGCAATATGGTCTCGTATAAAGAAATGCTTTGGGTGTTGAACTCTAATATTCTGCATAATACCAGCAATAATTTTTTTCACCCATATTAATAGTATCATAAAACTAACAGATTAATAGGACTCCGCCTCTAGCTGCTGACAATAAATAACAGAAGTTGACGCAAGTGTTTCATCATGCGCCATGCATGAGAGTATGCTTGAAACTATCAATGTTTCCCTGTCGAATACAACAGATGTCGTTACTTCGTAACGCATATTATACATTTCGGTAACAGCTGAATTTTGCGCGACAATAAATTTACTCACTACAGCAACCTTACTCTCTCATGCATCTCAGGTTCTTTTGTGTTTATCGCTAAACGCAATATAACGTTTGACACTTGAACCAATAAATAGTTGGTAAACATTGTTTTTATTAATGCGTTCATGTTACGAAATTTAATTTTTCCGAATTGAAATGTCACAAATATATTCTCGTACGGTATCAAATCACTTTTTAGGGATCCCCGAAGACTTGTAGTAAGATGCTATGGCGAGGTATAGGAAATGTTTGTTTTTTATCAAAATTAGGTAGAACTCATGAAAATTAAGTATAACAGAGTAACTGTACCACAAATAAAATATGATTGGTGATTGTTTATCGGGTAGGTAAACATAGATAAGTGAGAAATTTTGATTTAACTACCACTAGAAAAGCGCCATCTCTTGAAAAGCAACGGTTCGTATGGTGTTCTATTGCGGTTTGACAAGCAACCGCTATAAGACCAATTTGATTGGTGCGCCGTAAACCATTGCTACATCCCACTTACAGTAAGTTTACAAGCGATACGTCGCAGCCAACCTGCTTCATCGTGATAATATAAGCAGGAAGCAACCACAATAAATTTGCTTTATTAACAGTTTTATTATCGTGTTATAGCTAGCTATAAGTAGTTTTCGACTTGTACCATACTGGTATTGCATAAAACCATATTAAAACCAGAGGTAATGATTCAAATCACAATGAAACCTTTATAAAATTAAAATAAAACCAAGCGGCTTTAGAATTGTTATTTGGGTGGGGTCTGCATTGGGAATTATCCAGCCGTTCACCAACCTAACATATCCATAACTTTTTCACAATTGTAAAGACATGTCCAGGCGTACAATGCAGATACACTATATCAGCCATCCATGATATGTACGGTTATCTATGCTACCTCTCTGTCTAATGCGCAAAAAACATACGTCGTGATTTTATTTCAAATGTCCAAATCCACCACATCAGCATTATTGTTAAATCTCATCTCATGTTCTCGAAAACAGCCGTAAAAAGCGGGTAGTTCGATGCAAACTCTCTTACACCGCCGCGGCGGCCGTCGGTAGTTATTATTCTTCGATAATAACATAAATCAATCTACTAATCAATTTGTACCAATAAAACAGCACTACTGCTAAATTTGCACGATTACCTTCGGTGTGCCGAGCAATATCTATCCATCTTCCGAACAAATTACAGCCGGCCGTTTCTTTTACTCGCCATAAACTCGGCACTTTCTTTTTTGATGCACGAACCAATTAATCACGTCCACATATAATAGTATCAAAACAAGTGGATGGAATAAGCGGACTTGTTTTCGCCTCTGTTGCGGGGTAATTCGCGAAAATAAGCTAGGAACTTTTTGTGCTGTAATAATATGCCAGGTGTTTCGACCACAAAGTTTCGTTGGGATCCGTGACGAGTCTGTTTGGGTTGAAAACAGTTGCACCTACCCCCATCATAACATATAGCATGCATTATATTCAGAGGATTGGTATTGGAGGATTGGTAGTAAACGGCTAGTTATAGGGGAATTACATCAAGCTTATAGGTTCCATGTGCGACAACTCGTCGACTTATGTCGGATTACGGTGTCCATGGTGGGGTTATGGAAAGGATCGATTATTTTCTCTCATTCTTGCTTGTTTGTATCTAGGTGGTATGATTATATTTTGTTAATTTTAAGCCTTAGGAAAATCGAAAAATGCTTTTCTCTTCCACTATCTAGGGTTGAGATGATTTAATCACATAAAGTGACAACTTTAAAGACATATTAGTAGCATCAAAAGTGCTGAAAGCATTGTCAGAGAAACTTTTCAACCGCGCGCCCCGTCGTTTGTAAACGCGCGTTTGTTCCAGCTAGTTCCGTAGTCGTTTAAGTGATGGGAAAAACCGAAAGACGAATAAAGTTAAAAAAGTTAAGTAGAAGCAAGTTCATTTTCTGATACTGTTAACTTGGTTGATCTTTTATGATTGGATTTTATCACTCGGGGTCGCGGTTGACTCGCAAAACTTTGCTGGAAAGCAAACACACTGGGTGAGACTGGCTGGTTGGTTGACAAAAGTTAAGTATAGAGAGTTTCGTTGCGGGTCCTGGTGCACTCTGCATGATACCCAGCAGCCAGCAGGACTACAACGATACTGCCGATCGGCGAAACTTTCAACTTTGTTTAATTTGCTTATGTCAAACTAGGCAAAGTGCCTGCTGAAATAATAATGTAGTACTTGCGATTATATGGGCGACCGAATGCGGGTAAAAACGGCAGATGCAAATTTACAGCGCGTAAGGGCTAATTTTGCTGGCAGGAGGGACTAGATGTATGGTATGGTTATCATGAATGTTAATGGTTTGGAAACCTTTTGAATGATTATATTGAGCTTTTTATGTATCAATTAGCTTCACTGTTTTAAGTGCTGAATATCTTTTTCTGACTACACCGAAAATTGTTAGTGTAAAGATAACAATAGAGCCGTAATTTTTTGGACTAAAATTACCTCTCGGAAAATGTATTGTAGTAAAATTAATGTTTATTTCTACTACGACAATCCCATTCGCTGCTCATCTTTATATCAAACTTTATCTAGTAGTTAGATATTCATATCTAACAGAACAACAGCCACCATTGCCTCTGTAGTAAATCGATTGGGTAGAAGGAATGTTCCAGAATAAAATGTAATAAACGCAGACTTGTTGCTTCTGTCACTATCATTTAGCTACAGTATCCATGCTGTGTTTGTAACAGTGCCCTCGAGGTATGACACTGGTCTAACAAACCAGTGATATACAAGTGATATGATCCAAAGACGGAATGCAACACCGAAACTCTTAGCTTTGCTGGTCGTACTGCTTGTGATTATAACTGTAAAAGTTATGATGGAACTAGTCACAAAATTTACGCAGATATTTACAGCATTCAGATTCGTTATAAGTTATATTCCTACATGGTAACGGTAAGAATCCATCAGAAGCGAAAGCCGAATGAAAATGTTAGTAATTATCTTTCTCAGTGTGCAAAACAGGTATAAATTCTGCGAAATGTCCCGATAATGACGACCGACGGCGCAACGGCCTCACCTCACTACAAAGTATGTCTTTTCAGACGCTAATTAAAATATGCTCTCATGCTTTGGTGCTCTCTATCTCTAGCTTTTCATTGCTGTTCAGAAAGGCAATTTTAATCAGATCATTCTGGATTACTGTGGCAGGTAATTAGCCGCTTCAAACGCATTCAAAACATAGACATAGATTTTTTGTTAGCTCGTATTAATCACGTATCTCTCGTAGCTATTAGCAAATGATACGAAGCGGAAATTGTACTAACTCTGGAATGGCGAAATGTTACCCGAGGTAAATTAAAATGTTATGGAAAAATGTGATTTCCATGAAAATCTTTTTGATGTAGGACCTAGTCTTCATGTATTGTACTGCGGTATACTTTAGAAGTGTCCGAAATGGAACGGAAATTATTCACCTGGTATTTGTCGACTGGTATTTTTTATTAAACGATTAGAATTTTGATCGTTCAGTCATTAAATGTTAGCAGACGCTCAGTTTTCCGTTTTTACACACATGTTTTGGCCATGATAAGGAAACTGGTGACGTTTTGTGCGCTGTAACCACAAAAATCATCTCCCAACAAACACCGAAGCTGAATTAAAATGTTACTGATTTGGTTACAGCTTATTGAACTCTGAATACTGGTGGTGGACGATGAATAAATTTAAGCAAAAGCCTCAATATTCTATATTCTATAAGTGTTTAAGCAGCCAAGGAATGCGCTGCAAATCAGCTGCTTCACATAATAGTGTCACAAGCAGATCAGGCGTATCTTCAACCTCTTCACAACCCGTCACTATTCTCTATACTAGCATGGGTTTATTCTCAGGCACCTCAACATCCTCCCTACTGCATTCTGCATTTACTAACAATGAAGGCCTCTTGCCAGGGCAAGTTATAAGAGTGGTACTTGCTTGAGGTGCGAATGAAGCCTCTTGTTCAAGGGCAAATTATAGCTTGTTCCGCTTCCTGGTTCTAGGAACGAGATTGGTAATGCATAAGTAGTAAGGAACACATACATACACACCCTCACTCTGTGCTGAACTCTGCTTTACCGACCAGGAAGCCTTTAGCCGGGGCTGGTTATAAGAATGATACTTGCTCGAAGTGCGAATGAAGCCTCTTGTCCAAGGACAAATTCTAACTAGACTAGTCTCCGCACTTCCTGGCACTAGAGCTAGATTAGTTGAAAAGTAGTAAGAAACGTACAGGGAAAAAGGGGTGAAAACACACCGACACTTTAAGCACGGATAATAAGCAGTTCGCTCATTCTATAGTGATACTGCAATAACAACGAAGTGCGGAACAACACCTGGATAAGATCACAATAGATCAAAATGATGGTCGATAGTGAGTGATAATATCCACACACATAAAAAAATGCATCGAATAAAATTTATGTAAACAATTCTACAATACTTATTCAGCCGAAATTGGAGAACTTATACAACCTATTTCGTTTTAGGCAGAAAAAACACTTGTTAAGCAATTATATCGTCTTTTATATAACCTCTGTGCGTCTTGTTTCCAGCTTTGTGCAAATTGGTTATTTAACCGTTATGTGTGCGACAAAAAAAACACCTTTAGCAGGGCGACAAGGGTACCCGGGTACCCAAAATTGATATTGTTATAACATCAACAATTTTAAACCGATTTTTATGAAATAGGTGTCATTTGATTCGTTAATCAATCTAGTTTTGAATTACTTGGCCATTTGGCCATTAAAAGACATACGGGGCCCGAAAATCCGGAATTCCGGCAGAGTGTCCGCTGTGAGGTAGAGAACTGATTGTATTGCAGGAAAATCAGTCATGCGGATATAAAAACTCTAAAAATTCATACAATGAACTATTTCATATAATGAGATGAATCAGGTTGGCCATTCCGGAGTAGGTTCCTATGGGGTCACGGGTGGCCAGTCTAGGATTGGAGGTAAAACCAAGCAATATGGGTATCAAAGTTCTTGGAATTAGTTCGGTAGGTGATATTTTTTACATTTCGATATATTTTGATTGATTATTTCGAAAATGGTTTCTACGGGGTCACAGATGATACCGCAGAATTCAAGATAATGCATTTTCAGAACAGTTTAAAACGTAGAACCATCCGTTATACATTTGGAACCAGTTCCAAAATTATTAATCAGTACTAAACTGGCCATATCGGTTCAAAACGTCTAATAGATCCGCTAAACCAATTCTAATATTGGATTAGGCACCCAACTGGCCATCCGTAACCCTACAGAAACCCAATTCTGGAATGGCCAATGCAATCTAAAGTCACCAATTTATATAATAAGATGAAAAAAGAGTCCACAATGTCAAGTTCAAAACTAATAGCTTTACTGAAAGAATATCAGTTTCAAAACAAGCGGCTTCCCTCGTTTTACCGGACGTTGCTCCGGGATTACCGATTCCCGGGAAGTATATGTCATTTGATAGCCAAATGCTTTATTTAATCAAAACTAGACAAATGTACGAATCAAATGCCACCGGTTTCATCCAAATCGGTTCAAGATAGCCAAAGTTATGAACACATCAAATCATGGGTACCCGGGTACCCTTGTCGCCCTCCTACGTAATAAAAAAATTCAAGTGCCTCTCATGGCTAATCCCCTTTATGGATATGCACCAAAAATACCTCAATTACTTAAGATCGACGAGTTTTACGATGTCGCAAAATTTCAATGACGTATGTTTTAAACTGAATGAGTTATAACTATTTTAAAACTGAAAAGGTACCCGGGTACCCTGTTGCACACATAACGGTTAAAAACGCACAGAAGCCTCTATTAAGCTCCATTGCAGCTTCGAAAGCAGCTATTAGCAAGCCCGAAGCTTGATAAAATCACCAGATTTAGATGTTTAAGAGCTGAAAAAAGGTCGTTCACATGAATTATATTCGATGCATATTCAGCTATGGCTGAATAATAATGGCTGCTAAAATGTTTAATCAGCTCATAAATGTATCTTGGGTATCTATCTTTTTCATTTGATTTTCAAAGGTTACTTAAAAATTAATTTTGAAAGGTGCACATTGTAATTTTCTAGATGTATTTTCGCAATGAAATTTAAATATTCGTGTCATTTGACATTAAATATCGATAAAAAGAAGTTGCGAAGCTCTACGTCACCGAGCGGCATGCTTCACCTTCGATTAAACTGGTTGAATGCCCGATCTTACCCCCAGCCTGATACATCTGTTATTGTAGCGGGGATTCTCATAATGCAAGAACAACAATGAATTGCTGTCTGTATGACCCTTGAAGACTATTTTTGGCGACGTCACTTGCTAGAATAATTTTAGACTAATCTCAAGATTTTAGTCTTGACCTTCGAATGAGGTCATACGTATATTAATATTTTTTTGAAACGATGGTTCTACAATTGATGAAGGGACGGTAGGGGAAAGAAATGAAAATTTTTTGGTGAATGAGGGGGAAGAGCGGAAAGGAAGGGGGGGGGGGTATTGGTAGCTATGCTTGACAAGTAGTCATTTTGACTCCTACCTTTTGTCCAATGCTGGAAGGTGCATGAGTCGAACCAAGCTGTAATCTGAGATTATAACCGGATTCGAACCCACAACACCCTCCAGGGCATGTGGTTCGCTGGTACTTGTACCTTTGAACCATAGAGGCGCTGGACATAGGCGCATAGAGTTACTTTTTCGGGCTTACG
This sequence comes from Sabethes cyaneus, assembly GCF_943734655.1. NCBI lineage: Eukaryota > Metazoa > Arthropoda > Insecta > Diptera > Culicidae > Sabethes > Sabethes cyaneus. The sequence continues at coordinate 178,747,556 of NC_071355.1, forward strand.
TAATGATATTTCTGGATGCTACTTGTAGCCTGAAAGTCGAAACTGACGCTTAGAGTTCATCAGCATTCATTGAAGTCGAAAACTGACCATTTTGGTTTCCTCGTTGCTGGAATTGTTTTGCAGGAAGTCGATTATAGCGAGAACTAAACGGTCTTTAGTAATGGAAAATCTTTTTCTTTCCATCGAAGCGACGATGTCATTTTCATCCGCTGAAGTCAGTGCAGTTGGCTTGCTTTTTTGGGTTTTACCGGACCATTAGGCGCTGTAGCGAAACTTAAGGGGAAACCGAAAATGGCTCAAAGATGGCTGGATACATTGCTACCGTTTGATGCATGTATTGTTTTGTGCCTTAAAATGCATCTGTATTGGCAGAGCACACTTTCGCCACGTAATCAGTGCTTCCAGTGCTGTTCTCATTTCCTAAAACTTGTCATTTCATTTATCGATCTGCTATATATCAACAAACGCTCTGCAAAACATTATTTCTAATGGAAAATAAATTTAACGGATCATATAGATCATTACGTGTTCATAAAACGTATAATCTGGAATTAGTTAATAGATATTTGGTTGCGCACATATTTCTTTGCACTAGCGATTTCCGAAAAAACTGCACCACGGTCTCAAAGTTTCGCCACAACAATAAGCTTTTCGCTTTTGACGCATAGAAAAGCTTAGAGTAAAGTAAACACACGGAACTGGCCTTCAATGCAAACGGATTAATTAACTATCCTATTGATCCAATGCATTATTCAGTTGCTGCTGGAAATCTTTAATGAATTGGAATGTCTCGATAAAGAAAACAAACCATATTTCGGGAATTTGGAGTCAATGCGGTTGGTTGCGGATCAGCTGTGTTTACATTTGCAAGCTCTGCTATTTGACATATATTACTAATACTAATGCATCATTCAAATAAACGTTTAGGTTTTCAACGAACACATGGGATGTACAGTACAGTGTATGTCGCTCTAATACAATAACGTGAGCCACTTTTGGTTTCTCCTTAACAGTGGAACGCGGAATATTGAAACATCGGCAAGCTACTCTAAACGGTACACTACTCTTAATTACACTAAAGACATTTATTAATATCGGCGCTTCACTGTAATTAGCCCGGAGTTTCACAGTTTTATCCATATTACCGGCACTTTTCACTAAAATCGCGATTCGTTCGGCATGCGCCCACGGAAAATTTTCTTTGTTTATGTTTACTACTGTGTCGCTGACGTTTTGAAAACTAGGGGTGTCCAAATATGGAAAGTCGTTATTGATACCGTTTATTGGACCACGCATATTCGTTTACAGTAAAACGAGTTTTAGATTATTTGTTTACAGTAAAACGAGTTCGATTAAACTTTGCGTCCGGTGGGTTGACTACAGTAGACGGAGGAAGATGCACAATTTGTGTTTAAAAATCCTCAACCTTCCAGATGTTGGTAGAGTTTTCAATACGCTTAATAAGGGGATTGTGGAGTCTCTCTATTGTTCAGTTCCTCCACAGACTAACAGACGTAACACTGAAGCCTCATTCCATCGCCAATAAAAACGATCATTTCAAATGTTCACTTAAGCTAAGATTCAAACAAAAGTTGCTGAACGAGAACGCCGCTCGCTTGCGCTGGCACTGTTGTATAATATACAAGTAAATTTATAGCATTGCTAAATTTATAGCAAGCTACTTTGCGTAGCGCGAAGACTGCACCAGGTGATGTTAGTATTTTTTCCAAGTTTTAGGGGTGTCATTGAAACGATGTTTTGTTAGAAAATTTGTTCGAAGTGTTACGTCTGTTAGTCTGTGGTTCCTCTGTGGTTCAATGATCCCAACCTGTTAGATCGTATCGACTCTTTGTTCCATTTGTTTCTTTTACCGTACCGTCCGTTAATTGTAAAAAAACTACCGTTATAATAACTTAGTATTTCGATGGAAGATCGTGAGTTAGCCGGAAGGTAGAAGCAGCGTTTCGATAAACACTTGAATGACGCCCAAGTGGAGAACCATGGTGTCGAGGAAATGGGTTTTAATGGTGTGACAAACTTGGAAGATGTGTCTGCCCCAACGACATTTAGCAGTTTGAGAACCATAAATTGGCTGGGAAGAACGGCGTCGGAGTGGAGCTTGTTAAGATGGGTGCGGAAATACTAACCATTTGTCACTTTTCGCCGACTACCATCAACTGCGTACAAATTTGTGGGAATTTATCAAAGCAGCTTCGATTAACAAGGGTCCATGATGGATCAAACATTTACGCTGCGGAATTTCCTTCAAAAAGGCCGTGAATACAGAGCTCTCACGCACTGTTTATTAGTTGATTTCAAAGCTGCATATGATACCATTCACCGTTAAGAGAAAATCATGGACGAAAATGGCTTTCCTTGGTGTGGCATCCTGTTATTTATTCTATATCATAAGGTTTCGCCTGAAATGTGTAAAGGTATGTTTGAGCGTGGTCGAGAGGGCAGTGGATACCCACGCAAAGGCAGTTAAGTGAGTGGCTAGTAGTGGATATTTGGTCAGATGTCACATTGGCGATTCTGCCACGATGCACGGATAGAAATTTATTCTCCAAAATGAGCAAAATGACTGATGATTTCAGGTTTCTAGCTTATGTTTTATGAAAATACACAATGAATAATAATCATGATATCATGAACTTCTTACAGTACAACACAACGCAAGATCATTAACTATTTTCATGATTTTGCGCTGCCTGATATGGCAGTTCGGTCATGATTTGACAGCAATTCAAGTTTCATGATTTCATTACTTTATTCATGGTATCAGAATCAGATTTCTTTCTGTGTGGATTTTGGATAGAGTCGTGTTGGTAAACGATATTACATGATGGTTTTACTTGGTAGGCATGGTAGGAATTTAGTTATTTATCCGTGAGGGAAATTTTCAAGTAGCCCAAGAACCTGCTTTGGAGCTGGTTCGGAGGTAGGGTGTGTCCGCATCGCAGTGATAAAGCTACGTGATTTTCACTCAGAGCGGCATTTCTGTGAAGAGTGGATTGGATAAAAGTTTTGAGCACCAGTTCCAAAATCAGTATTGTTTAATGACAACCCGCCAGAATAATATCATATTTGGCGAAACTGCCGAATTGTCGATATCTGCATATCGATTTCACATATCGAACAAGTGTCAGTACTACCAAACAAACAAACAAAAATCTAAATAAAAATTAGTTTGCGCAGAGTTTAGCTCCTAGTCAAAGAAACAAATAATCTAAATGAAAATTAGTTTGCGCAGAGTTTAGCTCCTAGCCAAACAAACAAATAATTTAAATGGAAATTAGTTTGAGCAGTTTTTAGCTCATAGCGAAACAGAAAAAAATAGGAACACGCTTATGAAGATTGCACCGGGAAGGGCCGAAGGTCAGCGCTTATTAAGGGCCCGTGGAGAAAAGCCCAAAACCAACGCTTATTAAGGTGCGGCCGGGAAGAGCCCAAAACTAACGTTTAAGAAGGTTGAGTCCGAATAACCCGAGCACCAACACGTCAGTACAAAAGCAGTTTTCTGGAATTGGGTACTGAAATGACTATGCCTACACGGCACATAACAAAACGGGGAGGCGTATGAGAGTAAGCAAACTTCAATCAGACAAATAAGAATACACAATATTAGCATTAATATATGATTAATATAATCTTCATGATTGACTTGAAACTTTAACTTAAACAATAATTGTTTATTTTGAGCCAGGGGAGGATGTGACATCCTGTTATTTATACTATATCGTAAGATTTTGCCTCAAGTGTGTATGTTTGACACGATACTTGGGAAATATGCGGTAGCGTGCAACTGGTCGGTTGGCAGAGTGTGGTCGAGTGGGCAGTGTATGCCCGCGAAAAGGTAGTTAAGTGAGTGGCTCGTAGTGGATGTTTGGTCAGATGTCACACTTAGGTTAAAACGTCTCAAAAAATTCTTGCTGACCGGCGGTGCCAAGGCGAGATCTGGTGACGAATATACTCGAGTTGTCAAGGAATTGGGGAGCGACAGCCCACAACCGAGTTAATTGATGAAATTATGATAAATATTGCCTACCCATTTGTTGTCTCCCATGCACTTGTACATATGTTTTAGTATTGGGAATTCTCGTAATACAAATAATAAAGCCCGCGCTTTCTGCCATTTTTTCTCTTACAGAGCTTGCAATCAGAAAGCCCGGTACTTTTTAATTACAGTTATTCAAACCGCTGCTCTGCTGCTGTAAATTTGAACTTCGCCAGTAAGGGGATTATTGGAGGTCTTGCAGGTTCCGCAGTCAACAGGGCTGGCAGGCATCCCTGAAACGCTAATAAAGCTTGTTTCATTTTCGCATCATATCGTAAACTGGAAAAGTAGCACAACGGATGCGAAAATTTGGACGAATTTGGATTTTCTCGGTAGCATCCGTGGCACCGGAAGACCGGTGTGGTGTCGTGCGGAACGAGAATGCGGCCATTCATGCTCAAATCAAATCCCAAAAAAGGTCGACCGCTTCTGCCAACATATACGGTCACGTTCTGCTATCGCACTCTCACCTGATGGATTTCACCGAAAGCCGCAGGCAAAGGCTAATGGCTGAAAATGGAATTAGAGTGAGTGAGCGTATTTGCATCTCATCAGCATGCTGGCTGCTTGAATTAAATGTGGAGGAAGTTCTAGATAATTTGATAAGCCAACTCAATAATCACCAGTTTAGATTGGTCGAATGGAACCGAGCAGTTTTCCACATGTAAAGAATTAGGTTTGGTCATGTGCCCGGAATATGGAGCAGTTCATCTTGCTTGGAAAAATAACATGATATAAAAAGTGCAGAATGCAACAGCTCAGTAAAAGTACGCGGCACAAATATAAACGGCAGCGGCTCTCGGCTCGCAGATAGCAGTACGAAAACATGAGGACCGAAACTTTGTGGCGACTGACATGAATTTGCAATTTAAAAATGATTAGCATAAAATGAAAAGATAAATATTTTATTTACGGCCCAATCGTGACACGGATGCCCGCTTTCGACTGCCGACGAGCCGGCGAAAGCAAAATGGAAAAAAATATGATAACAGAACTATTAGCTTTTTTATAATTTTTAAGCGGCGCAAAACGATACGCGTGTGCATTTTTGGGTGTTTTTTTTTGCGGAGGAAATTTTGGGTGGAACCTCTTGATTCAGACTGTCGGATTATTTTGCGATGCTAGTTTTTATGATGCATAACTGTGAGCTAGGACCAGAGTGGTTAGTAGATTATTATCAAATTACATTCCGACCCAGCACTGCCATGATTTCTAATCTTTTAATAAGTCATTGGCAAGTTTAATGTATGCTGGTAAATTCCACTTTATTTTAAATTTCAACTTCTTCTATAAAACTTCCAAGGGAAATCTTCCGGCTAAGCGTCATAGACGTTACAGTCTAGACTTTCATATCATGATTTAGCCGACGCTATCGGAATTCCGTTCGAAAGGTTGTGTATCGCGTTGAAACTCATTTGCATAAGACTGCCGCTACTGAAGCTTTTCTTTTTTTCCTTATGTGCTGTGTGTAATATACTTTCCAACTTCATTACGCAAAGAAAGGGCACGTGTCTGACGGGATCTTTACGTTCCCCAACGTGACATAATTTCTAATTTCGCAGAGTTTATCTCGTTCGGCGTTACTGTGCTATGTCATCAGAATGCTCCACGGCCCAAGATGAATGCAAAATAAGATCCCTAGCTGCGGGGCAGCAAGCGGTGACGACAATAATTCATAAAATGCTCTGTGAATGTGCCCCTTAGTGCTATGCAATTTTCTAGGAAGGAAACTACAGCTTGGTTTCATTTTCTGTCTGCCAACTTTTATTTCCCGTCACTGTCAACGTTAAACGGGCGTCGTTACTTGATTGAGTTGATTTATTCATAACGTTCATTAAATTCTTAAAGAAATATGTATATTGAATGGTACTGAAGAAAATTTGATTATCCAGAAGTATATCTCGATAATTAACGACGCTTAATGTGCTGAGTGGCTCTCCAGAACATGATATGCGTGATAACGAGCACCTGGATACCGTACTCAGGATAAGCAATATTTCGAGCAAGATCATTCAGATGTCGCTGAAGTTCGATGCAGTCGACTGTCGAACGTACAACAAGGTAAAGTTTCAGACCGGCAGCATAAATTAAATATCGGCCTGATGATATAACTTTACAAACGTAGTTGAAAAATATAAAAAATAGCAGTGGTCCCAGATTACTCCCTTGTGGTATGCCCGAGAAATCGAGAAGTCGCCCGCGGATCGAACCAAGCTAATGGAAGACATTCATACATTCATACGCAGAAATACCCGACAAAAACGAAGAGCGATAAATCAGTTATTCTCTGCCTATAAAACAAACACACGTAGCAACCAGAATGTATCACGATAAATATTAGGACAAATGAATGTCCCTTCACACCACCAAGTAGGACAACTTTCGATGAGAATATATTTTGATACACACTCGCTCTCACAAGCGCTTGTTGTTGGTGATGCAGGTACACAATAAAATATATCATTGTCGTTAGTCGGCTGGTTAAAGACAATACTTTATCAGCAACTTCAACAAAAGGAACAAACAGCAAAAACCTTAAAAAAAGACTAGTTTGCTTTGACCTAAAGTCTGGCGTACAAAAGTTACCAACGTTACCTTGGTAACTACCAAACACTACCGCTGCCGACATAGTGTGACATGATTAGGATTGCTTTTGTTGCGTAAAATACGTATTGCATACAGCAGCGCATCTTTTCCGCAGGCAACAACATAGTTGTCATGAAACATCTGTATCCACAATAAACAACTACGATAACTTGTCTTTGTCCTAACCTCCATGCAATAGTGACAAACTTTGATCATACATTGTCGCAACATTTTGAAGTAGGGACAATATCTTTGTCTCTTGTGCGTTCGTGATTTTTGATTACCTGCTTGTAATCCAACTTCTCCTTAGATTACTTAGTAGCAGGCGAGTCCGACAGCGTGTCACTCTCTTCGCTCAGCAGTTCGATACCCATTGGCGCATTGTAATTTCCCATCTTTCGGTGTTTCCCGGATCTGTGAAGCGAAGCGAAGACACGGCATTTTTGTTAGCGTGTGTTAGACTCTATTACACAGTCCAATTGTCCCATCTGTGTTGTAAATATTTATTGAAGTCTACAAATATGGTCCGAAAGCACATAGTGCTGCATCCGAACTGTTAAAAAAGGATAAGGAAAAATACAGTAAACATCTTGAACTCATCACTCTATCCACTTGAATTAAAAAAAATGTTCATACCTAGTAATCCCATTGAATCGGATGCTCTGCTTTGGTTTATTTGTTTCTGCTCCGCTATGCTAGAGTACATTAGCATGAACAAATAAACCAAATAAGAAAATAACAACGACCAAGTTTCAATATTTACCGATGCACACACAAAGATGTTCAACATCCCATCTACGCCCCGCATGGGTGGCGTGTGGGAACATGCGGTGCAAAGCGTGAAAATGGTCACGGCAGCTCGTGACAGCGGACGCTCTCTCCCCAAAGAACTTCTGCCATCGGTGTTAGTAGAAGCAGAAGCATTCACAAACGCTCACCCACGTCCACATGCCCCAGATTTTGGTGGATTGTAAAGCTTCTAAACGCTGAGCCATGTAACTTTCGGTGACACGATCGAAATCTAGTCTATGAGTTGCTTAACTTGAAGCTGCCCTGAAGTTTTTGATGCCTTAAGGAACTAGTTATCGTACATCTGGCGAAAATAAGTAGGCTACGGTGAGCTTGACATGACATGGAAGGATGCTGGTCGACAGAGCGACGAAAAGAGCTCTTCAATAACCTCACCAGCACCAAGAACAGGGAGCTCAACGACCAAGACGGCACGACCTGGTTAAAAGTGATTTGCTACTTCTGAGATGATTGGAAAAATAGCCCAGATCGAATTGAATGGAGACAACTTACATTGGATTTGCGTTTGGTGAATTCGAAACCCTACCGTTTTGAGAGTTTACGAAATGTTTAATTGGAAAATCTCATGAGCCTAAATTGTTGTTGCATCGATGTAAGATAATGGGGCTTTTGGAACTTGTAGGGCTCAACCTTGAGCTCATTTTTAATATGCCTCAGGACCTTACTAGCACAGTTGTTACAAACCAGTTGGGGGAACCGATTTATGACTAATTTCAGTCATAAATAAGTTTTTGCAACTTTAAACACGTGTGCTGCTTGGGGATGTTTTCTGATTCTTAGCCATTTGATTGGCACTTTGTCGTGGACTTCGCTAAAGTCACTTCTTCACTTTTCGAAATATTTCAGATTTTAATGAACACCTCCAAGGTGTTTTGCAATGCTATCAGTATCATTGAAATTCTTTAACCTACATAAAATTAGTTAAAATTGCATTAAATATAATGAGTTAAAATTTAAAAATTCATATCTAAATAACATCTTGACAGGTTCAAATCCTCTATTTAGTGAAATAACATTTTTCTCATGTTTTTAAAAAAATGTGCTTTGATTTTTTTTCAGAAATTTATTTAATTTTTTTTCATGGAAAGCTTTAAAACAACATGAGGTGATTTTTAAAGTGAAAAAGTTATTACATTTCAAACGGATGAAAGATTTCGTTCGATTTTTCAATTGAGCTCAACTGTCATTTTGTCCATGTTGAAGAATTAATTGAACCTTCATGTTGACATTTAATTTTTCTCGGATGCAGCCAGTAATAAATGAACCCTTGTTCGGGAGCGATACAAAAAAGTTTTCCGATTCTTGACAGTTGTAAATATACTAACATTTTCCTGGGAGAATTTCTTCGGTAAAGTTTCTCCGGTACCCGGTCTCCGGTGGATTGCCAAGCGGCGGCGATCACGTCTGATAGTATATACTTTTTATTAAGTTATTAGCTTTTCTTTCACAGCTCTGCTGCTGCTGCTGCTACTGCTGATGTAGCAGGTTTTGGCTTTGCACCTTCGGCTGCGATTACCAGATCGAACATGACTGGGACTGATAAAACTTATGATGGCAGTAGTATACGGACGCGGGTATGATTTTTCAGTGTCATAGCTGTAGCACTGTGACAAAACTTTTGGGTTTATGTTGCGGTGTTCGTGAAGCTGTCCGATCAATTAATGTTATTTATTTCTAACCGATGTGACCGATTGTTTCTGAAGTTGGAAGTTTCATAATTCTTCGAAGCGAGTAGGAAAGGGTGAACAAAACTTTGAATTCCTCACTGTGTAAACTTGAGCATGCGTCCCGGGACCCGAGGCACAACACACGCGATTTTCCTTCACCGGTGCCGGAAGAGATACGATACCATCGCAATCGAAATCTCGAAACGCGTGCTGACTCACTTCGATGGGAAATTGTCTCCAGTGCTGCTGAAGATGCATAGCAAGATAGTGAAAATTAGGTACTCTGAGTTCAAGCATAACCGGTGCTTATGGGAAACGTTTGGAAAACAGTCTTTGCTCTGCTTTGCGAAGTTGGTCATATGCTATTTCTGTTATCGCTAACAGTGCTATTTATGATGCGCCAATGTTGTTCCGTGTGGCTTGGCTGATATTGTCAAAAGATAAGGCAGTAAATCTTAATATTCAGTACGTTGCATACGTTGTTCACAAATTTTGTAATGGATTCTATTTGATTTATTAGAAAGGAAAGGTTTCGACTGTTAATTGAATCAACATGCCTGAATCTTAAATTAGTTTAGCACAGGCCCAGGCTTTCATTTTTTTTAACATACCGGTACTTCAGAGCATTACTTTAAAATTTGAATTGGGAAACGAGCCGCAGTTTCAAATAAAACTTAAAAATACCAATGCAAGCAAATAACAGTGCGTCTCCTTCGTACGCGTTACGATGGAGGCGCGTGGTGTTCAGCTCAGTAAGCGAATTTGCGATAAGACTCGCCATTGTATATTGATCGTTGTTTTCAATAATTTAAACCATGAATTATGAAAAAACGGCAGCAGCATCAAATAATATTGGCCTTTATGCAGATAACAAATTGAGGTCATAAATCAATATGCGTCAGTGTATGAACAAACAAGTAAGCACAGACAAACAGACATAACTCTTGGAAGAAAAATCAACAAAAATTACCGTTATTATATTTTTGTCTTGACTTATAACGAAGTTGGATATTGAACGCAATGAAGTCAGGACGGAGGGTATAATAGAAGAAAGTAATGAAATTAAGGATGATTTGTAGTATCTCTAGACTGGGACAAGACGTGTTTGTAATTTGTTACTTTTTATCAAACTATATTACCGTGCTCCGGCATAAACAAAAGCGGGGTACGCGAGCTTTCAGAAAAATATTTTGGCCTGGAAAAATGGAGTAATCGTAAAACTGTGAATCTATTATTACTTTTCATAAAAATGTCGACCTATTAGGCTTGAGACTCCAGATTTTCGGGTGCGGTTGAATTTAAGGTAAAATTAGTTGTCATCGATTCTGCCAATTTCAGAAGCAGTTTTTTTGTTTGAAACAAAAATTATGTTCATGAAAATATATTCGCTGTGTTCAGATTGGCAAGAAGAAGGCAGTATTTACATTTTTACAACTAGACCCCAGCTATTGGGTCCAAAAACTGCTTCCGAAATTGGGCTCTCCGACGAAAAGTTAATGACTCCTAATTTCCCGTTAAAATCAAAGTTGAAATTAGAGTGAAAATCTTTTGATTTCTGTTTCATATTCCCTTTATAGTCTCATTTTCTTTCTTTTTCTCTTTTTCGTTTTTTCGTTTTTCGTTTTTTGGCATTTTTCTTTTTTCTCTATTCCTGTTTTCTTCTCTTACTGTCCCGTTTTTTACCCTGAGACCTGATTTACTGATTTCTGATTTCACCTTTTCTGATTTACCTCTGTTCTCTGTTTTATTTTTTGTCGTTTTCTGTATCGTTTTGACTTTTTTCTTTTTTTCGGTCCTGAGTTTCGCCTATTTTCGTTTTAGATCCTTTTCTATCGCATTTTCCGTTTTCGTTTGTTCCGTTCTTCCTCTAATTATGTTCTGCTTTTCCTACTTTTTTGTCACATGTTGTTGTTCTTTTCCGCTTTAATTTTTCTCACTCCATTTATTCTGTCTTTTTAGTATTTTCCGTATTTCTGCAATCTTTTTTATTCTGTTTTGCCTATTCTTTTACCCCATTTTGTTCTCATTTTCATTCTCGTTTTTTTTTTCATTTCCTTTATGGCTTTTCTAACTTTTCTTCTTTTCTATACATCTTTTTACAGTCGTTTCCTTCTTGTTCTCTCCCGTGTTTTTGTTTTCCATTTTTTTGCCCCTTTTCCCTTCCATTCTGTCACATTTTTTCATTTCTCTATTCTTCATGACACCTAACATGAATTTATTTATTCTTTTTCTCTCCCGCGTTTTTGCTCTTTTTCTACCCCTTTTATCCCGGGCTTATCACGTTTTTCGTTTTTTCTCTTTCTGTCTGATTTTTATTATTTTGTTTCTTTTTATGGAGAGGAAGAGAAGACGGACTGCCTCTAGATCCATCGGTAACCTGTCTGTGAATATTTATTGACGTAGGACTACGTCTTACCTTAGGGTCCCAGCAAACACCAACTCGTATATCAATGTACGAAAATGATCGTTATTGACTTTTAATAAATGCAGGATCGTAAATATAGCCTAATGACAAGTTTATATTCTGTCGTATTGGACGATAGCAAGTGATTGACCTACGATTTCCAGTACAGAATTGCATAGCATTATAAAACTAATCGCTTTGAGTAGGATCTTATCGCATACAAAGACTTACAAAGTTGAATTGTTAATGTATATTTTGAAGTACGTATATGGCCTGCAAATTAGTACGCATATGCTTGTTTTTTTCAGGGTATATATAGGTACATATAACTCATTTATTGCTCTAAATGTATTTATTTATTTATTTACTATTTGATGGGGCTTTCAACCGTTGGTTGGTTCGCCCCTATGCTCTAAATGTAGCAATTCTGTTGTTTCTATTACTATTCTTTGTTTTTAATCACGAATCAGTTAAAAACAACAAAAAGTTTCAAGATCAAATATCCATACATTTTATTCGTGATTGTCTTGGTTTACAGGCAGGGACGACACAAAGTTGCTGATATTTGTTTGGTTTTTGTGCGAGAAAAAAAAGAGAAGGAAGTATTTTTGCTTTTGTTTTCACGCAAATTTTGATAATTCGGCATGGGATTTCATGTAAGTACGAACGGTCTTAAAAATCTCTTTTAGTTTCGTACTCGCGAATTTGATATCTGTGCTGAAGAAATGCGCTACAGCTGTAGTACCTATTCGGTTGTAATATGATTCTATATGTATGCGCACAAGTGCCATTTCATAGGAAAATTAGTGAAAAGATTGTGTTGTGGCAAGGATGTGCTACTGATAACAAGGGATTGAATTAGTAAAACGTCTTCAACGTGGGGAAAGGATTGGCATTAAAAACAATTTTTGATTTCTGTAAGGTATATTAGCTGCATGATAGTAGTAGTCTTATTCTTGGTTTTGATAAATTGTTTTTTAATGCACATTTTCGCGAAGGCAACTATGATGTTTTCTCGTAGTTTAGTTTGAAAATTTTTATACGCATCAAGGCTCAAAACGGTGCGATTTACATCTACAGATCCAACGCATGTTACGATCTTGTTGAGCAATGATTCGAAAAATATCAACTGAAGGCTGTTTTACCGCTACTATTAGGCTGTAAACAGTGAGTTTGGTAAAGGTAAATTGTCGAAAAAACTGTTTGATTTCAAAAATCGCTGTAAAACCCGTGTTAAATAAGCGTGCGACGTTTTACAAAAAAAAATCCTTCCATATTTTCCTACCATTTTCTGACTTGCTAGCAAAACAAAATTTAAAGGATTAATTCTTCCCATTCCAAGCGACGCTGAAGTTTGAAAACTTAATCTGAGTTATAGTCTTTTGAAAAATACTTTCGTGCACAGCAGTAGTCAGTTCTTTGCAGTGAAGTTTGAAATCTCCACCACAAGAATAAACCTATAAAATCCATTTCAATTACATTACTGCCCTTAAACTCCACCCCTCACCCCCACCCTCCGCCCGTCCAACAACCAGTAACTGTTCCGGTATTTCAACAGGGAATCGCTCTGCATTTGTTCAAGACAGTCATAAAATTTCCGCAAACAGATTTTCATTGCCACCACAGAACTTTTCCAACTTCCCTTCGTAGCACAGTTGCGGAAGCCAGCTCCGACGGACACAATAAAAATGGTATTTTTCGATTAGAATTTTATGAGCTTTAATATATACGGCTAAGAACAATTCACATACACATACATGTATACACACATACCTACGTGCAGGCTACCACACCAGGCTAAAAATGCGCCTTTGCAGTCACACTAGCCGGCGCGACGGCGGCGGCATGGCAGCAAACGGTGCAACGATGATGATGATGATCCAAGAAAGATATGCGTTGTTGCTGCGCGAGTTTCCCTTCGGTAGAATGTGGCCATCGAGAAGAAAATTGCACCGGTGGTTTTTTCCAGACATCACCACTGACTGGCTGGTTGCTGTTGTTGTTGTTGTTGTTGTTGTTGTTGTTGTTGTTGTTGTTGTTGTTGTCGTCGCCGTCGTCCTGAACAGGAAACAGGTTCGATGAATATTTATGAAGACCGTTAAGGTATCTTCAGCGAATGAAATTGGTTGTTCGTCACGCGGAGCAGAAACAATGGTACTTCCATGCTGCTCGCAGTTGTTTATAGTTTAAGCGGAAATTTAAAATTATAATTATTTTGCTTCGAGTTAAGCTTCCTCTGGCAGACATTGTTACGTCTGCCGGCATGTGTGTAGTTTTTGTTAAGCTTTTAGTAACAAGAAACTCTTTCAAAATTAAATCTTTTTGGAACTCGTTATTTCGTGTTCATTCTGACAATAATGCCATTTTCATGCAATGCTTTAAATTAAATCAAAATCAACATCTAAACAACTAAATTTCGGTTATTTTCAAGAAACAAGAACAACTTTAGGTTTTTTAACAAAATGGCAACCTACAAAATTATGTGGGCCCATGGCAAACAACGTTAAAACAATTTTTGTGAACTTTATGCAGGCTTAGAACTTTTGCAGTGAAAAGATGCTTAACCAGTTTTAAACTAACGGTTTCTTATATTGTCCTTCACCTTACAACACACATGCATCTGGGTTCAAACATAAGGGAACCTATATTAAGCGGAATTAATTTGTGACAAATTCTAAAAAACTATTCTAATTCTAGGTTGAAAACTATTTTAAAATCATCTCTTCATGTTTCAAATAAAAGGTTGGTCACCGTGTGATGCAATTCCCGTATAGTGTCACCTTTATTTGTACAATCGCAATGAAGTTGCAATGGACAAGTCTTTTTTTCTTCTTCTCTATAATCATTTGTTATACAACATTGAACCTTCACCTAGTCGGATATGAAAGTGTAGGGGCGGATCGGAAGCGAGCTAGCTAGCTAGCTTTGTTGCATTCACATTCCGTTGTTGGTATCGAACGCACTTTGAACGAAATGTCAGGAACCTTGCAAGCCACGTTTCGTCCTTGGTTATGAGTTCCGAAGAATCTCCCTTGAAGGAGATTGGAGACATCCTTTGTCGACATCTTTTATATCAACCAGCATGGTTTCGACAAACACTTAATGATTTCGATCAATTATTTTACTATATCCTCAAAAAAAAATTGTATTGATTAGCAAAATGGAATTTTTGATGCACGAGTTTCCTCCAGTGCTACCAACAGTAACGACATCGTTGGTACATTTTCAATGACAAGTTTAACGAGGCATCCCTTTCATAAAATTGCAACCATTCTTGTCAATTTACACAGTATACCGAACAGTCCACCAGGTCGGTAGTGATGATGGTGGTAGCATCATAGTCGTACTGCGTCCAGGACAGTATTGTTGACATCGGATATTGGTTAACGTACTGTAGTATGGTATGGTGTGAATCAGATATGAGATGAGGGTACTCTCACATGGCAGAACCGAACGAAGACGATGTTTTATAAATTGTTAGGATAAATGGTGCTAATTCGGTTCACGAATTCAGAATAGCAGCAGGGAAAGATATGAAAGGAAATTGGCAGACTTTGAAAGTGATCAGAACTTTTAATGCATATTTTCGATTGGTAACGGTTTTCGTGTGGAGCTTTGACGGAACGAATTGAAAACTGCTGTTCATACGTATGTGCTAGTTTTAAAAATACGATGATTGAAAATGATTATGTGTCGTCTGAACCGACCGGTCCAGTTTTGTTTGCGTACGTGAATGGAATAGCAGTGTTCGGTTGGTTGGTTGAAATCCGCAGACTGGAGCTACAGGCAGATAAAGCCTAGCATCAGTGAGTATGATGAAAGCCTCCCTGGTGACCGTATGACCTGGGGGATTGCCGCATTAGAAGCTGCCTGTAGAACTTATTTCGTGTGAATTAGTTGATTAATAATCCTCATATTGTTTCAGACTCTACGTGAGAAGAGAAATGTTGACTAGAGGGAAGCAGCTTTTTCGAAATGAAAATGAAGGTTTTTGTGTTCTATTGAATCTAGGGCAATTTCCACAGTAACAGTATTATTCATAAATGGTCGATATTAAGTCAGATCGAACCAAGAGACAAAATTCTGATTTCGAGCAAACCCCGTTCAAAGTATGTATGCTGCTCTCTGTGGTTTATAACTATCGATCGTTCGAAATCATCTTATAGCTTTGGCTGTTTGCAACATTTATGTAGTCTGATTAGAGTAAATTGTAGCTTAGAAAATTCTTGATCTTTTTGCTGTCATTAACTCAAACTGAGCAAAATAGAAAAAGAACCGAGGGCTGGAGGGACAAGTGTCATGTTCCAATCAAAAGTGTTCAATGAATTGAGCATTTGAAAAGAAAAGCATAGACGGGGGTCTATGCTCAACCTAGATAGAAAAAGCGCACTCTTGGATGCACTCAGTTTCATTGCGCGGACCCTTGGAGAAACTGGGCCGTGCTTTCGAAAGATGTTTTATTATTGTAGGTCAATGTTGGTCGGTCTGCTTCCTGCTTCGGCAATTTTTAACTGGCCGTGGATCGATCGGGATTTATCTTCGGGTCTAGGCTGGGTTCTATAAAGTGTGCAAGATGGGGTAAGGTTGTTACACATTATCTGTGTGTGTTTGTGACACTTGACTTTAGTTGTCTGTTTCTCGAAGATGGCTTAGCCGACTCATACTGTTAGCGGAAGACTGTCCAGAACGCACCGGGGAGTACAATGGCCCATGCTATTAATTGTTTAAAAACGCGGAAACTATTTGGTAAAATTATGAATGCGCATTTTATTTTGGTGTAAAAGAAGCTAATTCATAATTGTGTAGAATGTAAAAGCATCAAACATAGCCAGATCCAATAAAATCAAGCGATTATCCGCGATCTCATTCCACATGTAAGAAATCACGGTTTTCTCTTAAGCTTTTACCACTAGTCGGTATGCAACTTTCATTATAAATACATATTTTTTTTTTTGAAACGATGATTCTACAATTGATGAAGGGACGGTAAGAGAAAGTAATGAAGAAGGATTTTTTCCGGGAATGAAGGGGAAGAGAGGAAAGGAAGGGGGGGGGGGTAATAGGTAGCTATGCTTAACAAGTTGTCGTTGTGACTCCTATCTTTTGTCCAATGCTGGAAGGTGCATGGGTCGAACCAAGCTGTAATCAGAGATTATAACCGGATTTGAACCCACAACACCTGCCAGGGCGTGTCGCTCACTGGTACCCGTGTACCTTTGAACCACAGAGGCGCTGGACAAAAGAAGTCTGCACAACCCCCCTTATTAACCATAGCGACTTGGGTTGGTCTATTTTTAGACACAAATTGTGCCTCTTCCTCCACCTACTGTAGAAACCACCGACCGAGAAGTTTTAATCTAACGTGTTTTTACTTTCAGGACGACGACACTATGCAGGCCCTTACGACTTGCAAGGTACTGCGTGTGACGCTGTTCGTCCGAAAGCGTGTTAGTCCGCGTTTCTCAGCGCGGTTCTTCGGAGAAAGGCTCCGTTCCTATGACAATTGACCAAACTCGTGACTTTTGTCATGACCTTGAAATGCGGTCAGGCATATATTAATATTTTTTTTTGGAACGATGATTCTACAATTGATGAAGGGACGGTAAGAGAAAGTAATGAAGAAGGATTTTTTCCGGGAATGAAGGGGAAGGGTGGAAAGGAAAGGGGGGGGGGGGGGTAATAGAATCATCGTTTCAAAAAAAAAATATTAATATATGCCTGACCGCATTTCATGGTCATGACAAAAGTCACGAGTTTGGTCAATTGTCATAGGAACGGAGCCTTTCTCCGAAGAACCGCGCTGAGAAACGCGGACTAACACGCTTTCGGACGAACAGCGTCACACGCAGTACCTTGCAAGTCGTAAGGGCCTGCATAGTGTCGTCGTCCTGAAAGTAAAAACTCGTTAGATTAAAACTTCTCGGTCGGTGGTTTCTACAGTAGGTGGAGGAAGAGGCACAATTTGTGTCTAAAAATAGACCAACCCATGTCGCTATGGTTAATAAGGGGGGTTGTGCAGACTTCTTTTGTCCAGCGCCTCTGTGGTTCAAAGGTACACGGGGACCAGTGAGCGACACGCCCTGGCAGGTGTTGTGGGTTCAAATCCGGTTACCGTGAAAGCACTTAATTCCGATTACCTAAGGCATGATTCATCTTTGAGTCCCTACTGAAAAATATAGCGTTGATATTAATTAACACAGTATGTGTCTTTAGCAAGTATTTTTAATTATGTTTCATGGAAAAATACTAAAATGCCTAAATTATTTACCGAAAGTTAAAAAAATGCATCATAGTATGATGCATCAGTGCATCTAATTCCGATCATCAATTATCAGGGGTGATTCTAATTCCGATCACAGGTGTATCTAATTCCGATCACGTCATGATGAGCTGTTAAAGCAAAAAAACTTTTGTCAACTCGTACCATATGGATCTCAAATGTGTTGCTTTTATGTAGTTTGACGATAATCCCCCTACCAGTCATCTTCTGCTTGCGTTAATGATCATTATTATCATTAGCTTAATATTCATAAAATTTGTGTACTCAAAAGATCGACAAGCGGATTATAAAACTTTCCTCTTCTTTGATCTTTGTTCAACTGTTACAATTACAATAAAATTGGGTCACTTCGACATTTTCATAAAGCTTTGATCATAAATAATAGTAAAAATCATATCAGAAAGGTTGTGTTCCAGACATGACCGCGTAGTTGGCGTAGAACTACGTGAGGCTGGTTTTCACAAAGAAACCTCGAATATTAAAGAAAACTTTTTTCACCATATTGGTATATGTGTAGCGTAAAATAGCGTAAAGTGAGAAAAAAACAAACAATATAATAATAATATTATCTTGCTGTACCGTATTTATGGTAGGTGAGCTATTTTGTGATATCAAAAACTAATATTTTTACCAGTGCCAATGTCGGAGTACTTCAGTATAGAAATTTGCTATACGCATCCAGCTATTAACAAAGTTCTAGGAGAAAACTTAAGTCCTCAAAATAATATGTTATTGTTATATTAAAAGAACACGCATTAATAAGATAGTTCATAACTGCGCTGTCGCTGTCGCTTGTTTGCAGCATTAGAAAAGCAAAACGTCTGAGCCTTTCAGTTGGCTTGGAGGTACAGCACTGGTTTAATAACCCGATCAAATGAATATATCCAATTTATAACAGGATGAGTTCTAGATAATAAGTATTTTATAACAAAGTATCCTTTGCGTTTTGTTATAAACTTGGTCTCGTTAGCAGTTGAAATTGTAACAAAATTTGCTCATGGCATATCACAAATATATCAAATTATGATATAATTTTATCTAGTTTATATCCACATGAGTAACAAAAATCAGTATTCTGTCTTGCTGTATATTCAAATTGTGACAAAGCGATTTATAAGTAACAGAACGAGATAGAATCTTGGTAGAAACATCTATAACAAAGTTTGATAGAAATAACTTGAGCTGCTAACTTGAGAACTTGAGCAACAATTTTGTAAGATTTTTGCTAGAATCATCTGATCAGGAAGCTAGACGTCACATGTTCGAATCTCGACTGAAAGAGTTAAAGGATTTGTGGCACAATTGTCCCGTATTCTTACAGGCTACGAAGTCTGTCGTTTAAAAACAGAAGGTCAAAATTCCATCAAATCGGAATGTAGCACCTAGGCAATACTGTGCTCTGTAGTAAACAAAAAACACGCAACTTTATTTTGCTTCTTTGTCTTGAATCAGCAGCAGCCACAAGCTTGATGCTTGTGAAAATGCAGAGGATTCCCTGGTCTTTATTAGCACCAAGCATTGGACTAACATGCCTTCCTATCCCACCAGGACCCGCATTCGGACGTGGCCGGTGTCTGTATTGATCAGCACGCAGGGACCTGATAAGGTTGCACAACAAGGAACAGTGCGCTGTCCTAAGCATGCTTTTTCCAGCCATCATTTTGCAATTTTCATCGGTCCTGGTCAACTTCTTTCATTCTTCAACAATCTTTCATTCTTTCGGTGGCTTAACGCCAAATTTTGGTTGACACCCTGCCGTAAGACGTAGTCCTACGTCAAAAAATTTCGATAATCCTCCCATGTTATCATGTTGCAATCAATCCTAAAATACAAATAGTGACTTCGTTAGCTTGCATTTTGCCAGTTTATAACTTTGATATAGTGATCGGAATTAGAAGCAGAAAAAAAATTATGTTCATAATTCCGATCAATTACTTTAATGGAATAAATTCCGCAAATACAGCATTTTTTCAGCCAAATTTGATACAGAACGGTTATATATGCTTGTATCTATTAGTTATCATAGAATACCGAAGAAGGTAATATGTTTTCACGCTGTTATGATCTTAGCAAATTTGATCGTGCGCTTAGCACTTCGGCTAAGAAAATACATTTTGATGGCGTTTTTTGCTTCTGCCTGTCGAATTTAATTTATTTTGAAGTGCATGATGCGCCAAAGGCAGTCATTTTTCAACAACTGACACATAAACACATAGCACAATAACTAAGCGTGCTCATTTACTACAGATTTTGGCTCAATTTTCTAAAAATTGACCATTTAGGTTGAGTGATCGGAATTAGGAGCTGATCGCAATTATGTGCGGTCACGGTATAATCTCTGATTACAGCTTGGTTCGACCCATGCACCTTCCAGCATTGGACAAAAGATAGGAGTCACAACGACAACTTGTTAAGCATAGCTACCTATTACCCCCCCCCCCTTCCTTTCCACCCTTCCCCTTCATTCCCGGAAAAAATCCTTCTTCATTACTTTCTCTTACCGTCCCTTCATCAATTGTAGAATCATCGTTTCAAAAAAAAAAATATTAATATATGCCTGACCGCATTTCAAGGTCATGACAAAAGTCACGAGTTTGGTCAATTATAAATACAGTCTATCTAATTGATATACTGTCATACTCGATGATTCATCACAAAAACGGCATTAACCAGGCATTTTTTCACATATATTGCAAAAAACTTCAAAATACAAAACAGGGGTAGAATGCATCACAGCGAGATCGAACAGTAATAAAATATTTTTAATTGGCGGTACATCTTTTGTTTCGGATTAATTATTAAAAATGTAGCAATATTATGCATTGTATAGGACTTAGAATTTGCCTTAAACCTAATCTTACATTGTTTAACTTACAATATTTCATCACACATCAGTTGGAGAATAATAGATGATTAAATTTTATTGCCAATTATATTGAGATATCAACCCATTATATCCCAGCAAACAAGCGTATGTAACAAACGCTATAACGAACGCTTCCGCCATTCCGGCAGCCTAGTTTTAGGAGTTTATACAACACGTGATTATATGTATTATATGCTAGTTGCGTTTAACGCCTAGCTGCACAAACTTGGTGCGTTTTGTCCACGAGCTTTGGCGTTTTTCCTCACATAATGATTTTGACTCTTGCCAAAAATCGTTAAAAATAACAAAAAATACTGGTTTTTGTTAGGAAATTTCACCAGGAGTAGGTGTAAAAAAGATCCCAAAGTCTTCTAGAAGTTGAAAAACGTGGAACAAACACGCCGTTGCTCTGCAAAATGATGTTTTGTTTAAGCGGTGCATTCTGGACCACTCTACCCTACTTTTGTTTGAAGCATATTATTGCTTAGTAGATCACTATTGAATTGTCTTGCGGTTCGATGTTCTGTTTAAAAGTTAGAAGCAAAATAGTGAATTCGTTTTTCTTTGGAACCGCTCAACCAATTCCAACAATTATTATTACAGTGTGACACATATATATTCGAACAAAAATCATTTTATGCTTGCAATGGTATATACAATTAATACAATCAAACTAATATCATGTGCGTGTGTCGTCATAACTTAAGTCTTACCTGACGTAGTTGCATTTTCCTATTGTGTCTCGTTCGGTGTACACGTACCAATGTTCAAGTTACGGTCGTTGATAATAAGTAAATTCCGAAACGGTGCTGCATGCAGCACTATTTTTCGTGACCTCAATCATCTCGGCATAAAAAGAGGATTTGCATACTATATAGTAAAAAGATTTGTCGAGACGCGATCTGATGAAAACCATTAAAAACCCGGAAGAAAACGAAGTGTTAGACCTGCAGAGGTCCTAAAGGTTGCTCGAGAGCGAATTTGTCGCGACCGGTCCGCACGGAAAATGGCAGTTGAGCTGAATATCAACAGGAAATCTCTTCGTCGAATTTTGAAAACGGATCTGGGAGTGAAAGCGTTCAAAAAACGTGAAATCCATGGATTAACGGAAGCAATAAAACAAAAACGGCTGCAAAGATGCAAACTGCTGCTCCGTCGGCACGGTGATTTCGACGTGATCTTTTCTGATGAGAAATTGTTTGTTCTTCAACCCCCGCATCATGCTTAAAATGACCGGTTGTAGTCGGTTTCGATCCTCGACGTTCTAAAGCACAAACGGAATGTATCACGATACCAAAATTCATCAGCAGTCATGATATGAGGAGGCTTTTCAAAGAAAGGGAAACTTCCTCTTGTATTTATTGACAAGGATGTGAAAGTTAATGTAAAATATTATCTAGAAATGGTCTTAGAACAAAATTTGATGCCTTACGTTCGGGGAGTGTATGGTTAAGAATATTATTGCTTTCAACAGGATGGAGCTCCAGCCCACACTGCAAATTTTGTGCATACGTGGTGCAAAGCCAATCTGATGGATTTCATACCGAAAAACTAATGGCCTCCAAGTTCTCCCGATTTGAACCCACTGGATTTTTGTATATGGTGATACACGAAAAGAAATTTGATTCCGATGCCATGAATGAAATCATGAAATGTGAATTCCTGTCAAATCATGACTGAACTACCGTATCAGACAGCAAAAAATCATGAGTAATAGTTCATGATTTTGCGTTGTGTTGTACAGCAAGAAGTTCGTGATATCATGATTATTAGTCATTGTGTAGCTAGAAACCTGGAATCATCAGTCATTTTGCTCGTTTTTCAGGTATTATAAATATTTTTATTTATTTATTTCTTCAACATATAGTTGCACAGATTATTCACTAACTTAATGCCTTAATTCTATGTTTATAGGTACATTTACTGATATTGAAGTCGAACACGCTTGACGTTTCATTAAAAGCACGGCAGCACATAGTCCACGGTTCATTGTGGCCATAGTTAGTACGATGGGAACGATGCCATAGCATTGTATGGTTACGTTTTCGTTTTGGAGATCTAATTTCTATCCATGTACATGCAGCAGAAGCTCAAGGATAAAAAATAGCATAATTTGGACGAATTTAAGTTAGTTATCTACAAGATATGGGATGATATTCCGATGGAAGTAGTGCGTGTCGCATGTAACGACTTTAAAAAGCGTTTGAAGTGTGTTATCCGAGCAAAAGGCGATTCAATAGAATAATAGCGAAGCAAACATTCGCTGCGTTCTGTATCTATGGGTAAACAACTTCTAAAACTAAAATCCGAAATAAAGCTTTTATGTATAAAAATATATGACTTTGTTTTTGTTCGAATACATATGTGTCACACTGTAACTAGCTGATTGCCCGATCTCATTCGGGGCCGCTTTGTCATTCAGTCACTTGTACATCTATTTTTGTAATGAAAACTCTCATAATGCAAAGAAACAAAACTCTTTTTTCATTTGAATATGTCTACTCCCTTTGTCAGCTCCTCTCACGTTGTTCCCCAACCACTTGCAAATCTTCTTCTCGGTAATCCCTATAAATTGACACAAAGCCTTTTTTACGTTTTTGAACCTCCCCCTTTTTAATGGCTACCCTATTCCCCCTTTCAAAAATAAAACAACTTGTACAACTGTTATCGTTCCAAATGCAAGAGAAACGCACCCCTTTACCCATTTGCAACTTTCTCTTCCCTTGTAGGAGCCCGTTCTCTCTTTTGTCAACCCCCGTTATTGACTCTTTTATGCCAAAAAACGTGTGTTTGACAAACGACGTTTGATGAAGAACAGTCCAGAAGTTCCGGAGCTGTGACGGAACATACATTCATACTCACGTCTCTCGTCCCACTACATGTCAGTTCCTTCCTAGTCAGCTTCCGCTTCTGTCACGTAGCATCGTAATTATGCATCGATTTGCTCAATGAAAATCGCTATAATGGAAACGAAACAAAGGTTTATTTACCATATATTCCTCCCCGGGGAAACTCCCCTCTTTTCTCAAAATCCGTTGCACAACTGCAGTCGGTTAAAATGCAAGAGAAACGCAACTCCTTTTACTTATTTAGATCTCTCCCCCCTCCCCTTGTTAGGGATTCTCCCCTTTTGTCCCAGTGCTGATGTGCCCCAATGTCAAGAAACATTTGTGCCAAGTCTGATGAAGAATTATCTAGGCATTCCGAAGTTATGGCCTCCCCCTATTATGAATACTCCTTTACTTACTTACTTATTCAGCCGAGAACCGGGTTGGCTCTTGCTGTATCAAGAATTCCTCTCTATTGTACTCGGTCCTGGGCTACTCGTCGCCAATTCGTTGCGTGTGTCGACACACACAAGACGGCTGCAACCTGGTCGAGCCATATGGCACGTTGGGCCCCTCTATTTTTGGTGCCGGTGGGGTTCTTGAAGAGCGGATTTCACTACACAGTCTTCCGGCATCCTTGCGACGTGGCCGGCCCACCGTGGTCTCCCAACTTTCGCCAGGTGTGCGATGGAAATCTCTCCAAGCAATGCCTGTAGCTCGTGATTCATACGTCTCCACCACTCTCCGCTTTCCGTTTGTACTCCGCCAAAAATAGTCTGCCACACCCTTCGTTCAAAAACGGTAAGTGCACGTATGTCCTCCGTAAGCAAAGTTACTGTCTCAAGTCCGTAGAGGACTACCGGTCTGATTAGCGTTTTGTACATCGTCAGCTTTGTGCGGCGGCGTATGCTTCTTGATCGAAACGTCTTGCGGAGGGAAGAGTAGCCTCGATTTCCAGCTTGAATGCGTCGTTGGATCTCCTTACTCGTATTACTGTCGGCGGTGACCAGAGATCCCAAATATACGAACTCATCAACCAATTCCTGTTCATCGCCTGCATCGTCTGCAAAGGGTTGAAGTCGGCTACTTTTGCTGAAAATCGTTCCTCACGTTTCGATGCCCGTTCGCCGGATCACACGTTCAATAGCGATATTGAACATACAGGACAGTCCATCCCCTTGCCGTAACCTTCTGCGCGATTCGAAAGAACTTGAGAGTGTCCCCGAAACGCGCACGTAGCACATCACTCGTTCCAGAGTAGCTTTTATCAGCCGCGTCAGTTTGTCCGGAAAACCGTACTCGTGCATTATCTGCCATAGCTGTTCGCGTTCAACGGTATCGTATGCTGCTCTAAAATCCACGAAAATATGATGCGTGGGCACGTTGTACTCTCGACATTTCTGGAGGATTTGTCGGAGATTAAAAATGTGATCCGTAGTAGCACGTACTGCCCTACGAATTCTGTTGCTATTAGGGATAGACGACGCAACAAAATCTGAGAGAGCACCTTGTAGGCGGCGTTGACCAGCGTAATGCCGCGCTAGTTGCAGCAGTCTAGCCGGTCGCCCTTTTTGTAGATGAGACAGACTACGCCTTCCATCCACTCCTCCGGTAGTTTCTCTTCTTCCCAAATAATTGAAATCAGCCAGTGCAGTCCCGTTGCTAGCGGTTCTTGGCCATTTTTGTAGAGTTCTGCCGGGAGTCGGTCCTTTCAGGCGGCTCTATTATTCTTCAGCAGACCGATTTCTCGCCGGATCTCTTCGAGAACGGGAGCCGGTATGCTGTTGTCGTTTGTAGGTACTCCGAGGTTAACTTGCATTGCGTCTCCTGCTGCTATATCGCCGTTGAGGTGCTCATCGAAGAACTGCTTCCACCTGTCGACCACCTCGCGCTCGTTTGTGATTAGATCCCCTTCCTCGTCCCTCCACATGTCCGGTTTTTGGGGTGTGGGCCTTGCGAGTTTGGTTCACCATTTCATAAAACTTGCACGTGTCATTAGCCCGAAATAGTTGTTCTAGCTCCTTACGATCTCTGTCCTCCTTCTGGCGCTTTTTCCTTTTCAGGATCGTGGTCAACTCATTCCTCGCTCGTCGATACTTGGCCAAATTCTCTCTTATGGATATGCTCAGATAGTTTTCCCAAGCTTTTTTTTCCTCTCTATCGCTTTTTGGCATTCCCCGCCAAACCAATTATTTCGTGCAGTCGCGGTTTCCACACCTTGCACCGCGGTTGCGGCCTCGTTGACGGCCGAGCGTATCCTACTCCATCCGTTTTCGAGGGTCGAAGCTTCTAGCTCCACTGAGGAAGGCAGACCTTCATCCAGTATGCACGCGTAGTTTTCGGCAGTCCGCGGGTTGTCTAGTTGCCGAATGTTTAGCCGAGGAGGGCGACTTTGTCGCGAGGTATGAACCGTCGATAGTTTTGAGCGCAAATGTACTGCTACTAGGTAGTGGTCCGAGTCAATACCCGCACTCCGTAGGGAGCGTACGTTGGTGATGTTCGAGAAAAACCGGCCCTCGATGAGAAATTGGTCGATTTGGTTCGAGCTTCGTTGGTCAGGTGATCTTTAGGTGGCTTTGTGGATATCTTTGTAGGGAAAGAAAGTGCTTCTGACCATCAAGCCTCGGGAAGCCGCAAAGTTGATGCATCGCTGGCCGTTATCGTTCGTGTCGGTGTGCAGGCTATGAGACCCGATCACCGGTCTATACATTGCTTTCTTGCCGATTTGGGCATTCATATCCCCGATGACGATCTTGATGTCCCGTGGTGAGCAGCTGTCGTACGTTGCCTCCAGCTACGCATAGAACCCTTCCTTCTCGTCGTCGGGTCTACCTTCGTGTGGACAATGCACGTTTATGATGGTATATTTGAAGAAACGGCCTTTTATCCTCAACACGCCCATCCTCTCGTTGATCGCTTTCCAGTCCATTACGTGATCCTGCATTTTGTCCAACACTAGGAAGCCCGTTCCCAGCTCGTTGGTCGCTCCACCGCTCTGGAAAAATCGGGCTTTGCCACCACGGATCCTCCACACCTTCTCGCCTTTGAGACAGATCTCCTACAGTGCCACGATGCCAAACTTTCGGGGTTCTAACTGATCGAGCAGTACCCTTTCGCCACCAACAAAATTTAGCGATCTGCAGTTCCAGGTACCAAGTCTTCATTCCATGTTCTTATTTCGTCGCCTTTGTCCATGCCGAATGTTCTGGGAAGATATTTCTTGACTCTTGTTAGTTTTTTTGGGTTTAGATAGGTAGCCGTACTAGGGCTTACGCTACCGAGTCTCGGGATGGGGCTGCCATCTTACAGTGTCGAGACAACAATGTGCCTCATCCCCTGTGGGTATACGATCTTAGTTTCCACTGGGGTTGGTTACCCGATCTCCGCTAAGGTTGCTCGTATTCCGGCTGGTACCACGTAGAGGCAGGAGTTGCTAGATAAGAGGCTAGGTATCACAATGGGGTCTGTTTTACGCATTATCCAACCATTTACCAACCAATCATCCATTTACCAATTATATCATCCTACGATTAGTAAATTTTCAGGCAAAAACATTCTTTTGATAAGCTAGCTGTCCTACCTTTTATTGATGCTGCGCACGCTAGTGGTACTCCTTACATAAATAAGCTGATAAATGACCTTGATCAAGAACTATTTCTGCAGAATGTGGCCCTCTAAATCATTGACAAAATATTGTTTTGATAAATTACGGTAAGCTGCACTTGTAATCATTCAACCTATCCACCTTCTGCAAAGAAACATTATTAATTTCATTCACGTAACACGATAGCAGTGCGAGTGAGTGCATCTGCCGGTCAACATCCGAAATTGACACTATATGAAATCACTCCCGACAGGTGCATGGAATGTCCACTCTCCACTGCTGTGATTGTAGTTTATAACTTTCTCGTGAGCTGGAAATTAATACCAAAAACGTGTCCTATTCTGCAAAGAGCAAAGAAGGTGTACTGTGAAGTGTGTCAAGTAGCCAACTAATACCCAAAGCTCCCAGTTTCCAGTGTGAAACGAGGGGTGTCTTGCGGTGTTACACCTACTATCTGCCGATCTCCATGTCTAACCTCTTTGGTACACCCAACCAACTTATTCTATCGGAGCACCAGTCGTTGCTCACAGGTGCTGCAAGATTGACTTCAATTATATTTTTTCATTTGCACACGTCTAGCATTATAATTAGATTCTTGAAGTTACTTACTTGATTTTGGCTTGCACGATTGTACTGGTCAGTTCAGAATTCTTACCTTTAGATGTCGTTTTCATAACGAGTACTATATTTCATAATTTATTTTTAGGGACTGATATATCTAAATTACGTCATGTAATCTGGTATAGCTTATGTCAAAATTTTCATTGAAGTTTGTAATTTACAATTTGATAATCACAAAAATCGAGAAAACAAGCAAGGCAATATACCTGTAATATACTTCATCAATCACAGAAGACTAGCATTGAAACTGAATGATGCAGCTCTTCCGACATTTACCAAAATTGGCCCTCGAGGCTGCATGATAGACCAAAAATAGCTCGTTAACTTCATAATGACATCTGCAGAGTAGCTGAAACGAATCAATCATGCACCAACTGCTGTTCACCTACGTCGGGAATTTGTAACCGAAAATTACTAACAGGCTCAACATCTCGTCATGTCAGAAGCAGTAAACGGAAGCAGCCGGCTCTGGTTCTGAACCAGCTCTTCCGTTTCGTTTCCACACAGCTGATGATTGCCCCAAATTGGCACACAATCAGCGCGACCATTCCGTTCGACAATGCAGCATTCGGAACTGCCACCGTACTGCAGAGCAGAGGAATAAATGGGAAGACAAGGTCGAGCTGACAAGGTTTGCTAATGTAATATCAACCCTGTGGATTGATGCCTGAATCGATAGCACTGTATGTCTGCTAGCAAAAGCTGGCTCTTATGAGTTTGAACTTGCAGCAAAAAATTTAAAATTGGAAATGTTCTTTGTTAGTCTAGATTGGGATGTCATGTCTAACAAATCACCGTGCAATTCTTTTCCAAATGAGAAAAGTAGATCAGTTGCAAACATCTACGATTTGCATGAAACTATCGCCATGTTTTTGGCCATGGGAAATCATGCATGTTCCACAAACCGAGAACATATTTCTAGACTAATTTGTAAAGGGCATCCGGGACTTGAAATGTGTGTTTTAGAACAAGTGACATCTTTGAAAAACATTCTAATGATGAAATAATGTTTGATAAATGTTGTAGAATTGTGAGAAACAACTGAAGTGCAAAATTATAAAAAGGCATTGTTGAAAACCTTTTGAAACATACGCTGCGAAAAAATACCTTACCAGTTCAAAACAAACTGTGTGAAGAAAAAACTCATCCGCGTTCAGGCATCGCTAAAATAAGACAACTAATTCTTTTCGCACAATTCTTCATTTAACCAGTGACGTTGGAAATCTTCCGAGGACACTAATACACACCGATTGTAATTTCAACATCAAATGACACTGGGCTGGCGATCTGCGTAACCGTAACCGAACCGTACCGTGCGCTGAACAGACAGAGCAGCAGTGTGCGCTGTAGCGGATAGATGAGACACGGAAAAGGATATCATTTGTTTCGTTAAGGAAATCCAGATTTATGGTTCCTTCCCTGTTACTTTTTCGTCTGCCGGTGCCGGTGATGCAAAAGCTCAAAAATAAAGCTTGCGTTGCGTAATGAATTTCGGTATGCAATAAGAATCCTTCCTGCTCTGCTGGGCTGCACGAGGCAAGCAACAGATTTCCCCCAGAAGATAACTACTAATTCCATCGTGCAGGTAATCCTCACTCTGAAAAGAATAAACTATCATCACCATGAAACTATAACAAGTCACAGAAGACGGAGCGCTTTAACTGGTTCCGAGAGTCTTACCTGAACCATGAAACTATTTCGAGCAGCACAGCAAACAATCCTTTAGTGGTAGGTAAACAGCATTGCTGGGAATTAATCTTTCTGTTTATTAACTCCGTTGAAAGCTATTCTGTGGCTATTTTCGATCGACAACAATTGATTACACTTCATTTATCTGTTGCAGTTTTCCGACTATGAATCATTGCAAGCTATTTTAATTTAGTAGGTATATCAGAAATATTAAATGCAGCCAAAACCAATTAATAGAGCTACTCAGCTGTCGGGGAGACTGGCTAGAAAATATTTGCCTTTTCAAGGTACTTTAGCACTATAACAGACCGCATCAAGTATTCGTAAGATAGCTTCAGCTCAGTCAAATGCAGTTGGGAGAAGTCAATTTCAGATTTTAAGCAGTGAGAATTTTCTTTTTTCGTGCAGGAGCTAACAAAGGACGGCATCAACGCCGAACTTATGAAAATCAGGAGCGAATGGCTGTCTTATGTGAATCTACCAGGTTATGCTAAACTGTGTGGACTGAGGAGAAACTACCCATAAATCGATTTAATTCTACTCATCATCCCCGGTGTGCCACTTAAAAAAGCGTTCGACAGCATCCTCCAGCAAGGTGCTTGAATTTAATAAACATATCGATAATACTCGTTGAAGGTCGCTTTCCACGCTACAAGCCTGTAAGCCTAATAGTCATATGAAAGCACATCTTTTTAAATGAGCCACATATATTCGTTTTTACCCTTCATTAAGCATGTTCAACAAGTACCTACTCCAAGTGAAAACAAAAACGCATACACACCGCACACTTCACCGCACACTAACTGAAAACTCCGTGCAACCGAATAAAGCTTCGCATAATAAGACCACTTGGAAGTGTACTGCAAACGCCCTCCAGTCAACCAGTTGGCTAGTATTTATCCCTCTCAATGCCGAGCACTTTACACTTGCAGCTTTTTGCGCGAAACCTCGAAACGAAACTCATGAACTGTGTGAAACCCTTGAAATTCCTCGCACAGCCCAACAAAAGGCCTCGCAGCGCCGCTTTCCTGGTGAATGAATTGAGATCACCGTCTTTGCCTTCCAATGTCCGCTTCTTGTCGTTACGTCTTTGCCTGTCCCCCAACACCAGGACCTGAAACGGTGCTGCATAACAATAATCGTAATGCAAAAGTTGCAAATCCTTTGTTTAACTTTGCGCTATTATCCGCTTTTAATGGTTGTCTGTCTCCGGCTGGCAGGGCAGTGTCTATTTTTTTTTCTCGCAGGCAAACAATCCCTGTTCGCAGTACCTAGTCCTGAAGGACGACGACGGTAACTGGGTGGCAGGCAGAACCCACGTTTAACTTTCGCATACTGTGCGAAACTTTTCCCTCTGTAGGATCCGACTGAACAATCGGACCCAGGATAGGACATATCTTTGCGTTAAATCTTAGTGGAGGGTACACACGTCGTATATATAACAAACGTTGAGCAGTTCCCAGCATGGTGTGTCAAAAATAAGTTCGCTTTGTGTTGAGATTTTGAGAATAAAACCTGTGCATCAGAAAGAACCATCATGCAAGTAATTGTGTTTGCAAGTCAGGAGGGTTGGCTGAAATAATGTAGCTTCGGATTATAGTAACTACACAGCGCAGTAAGCTCTTTTGTCAAAATTCGCGACAGTAAACAACTTTAGCCCTTTTTTCGTGTCTGACTTACGGTTAGCATAGTTTTGATTCTACAAATTTTGAGCTGAAATTGGTCAAAAAGCGGTCGGGTTTAAGTTTGACAGCCCTATCACGAGACGCGGTAGTGTGGCCCTAGTAAAGCAACCTACCTAGACCTACCTTACTATGAAACAATCAAGGCAATTCGACTCGGAAGAGTCGGTTCGGGAATTACAGATTTCTTAAGTGCAGACAATGCAGGGTGCTGCTGGAACAACTAGAATCCCGAAAGTTCAGTATCGTGTCATTATAGGAGATCTGTCGTGAAGGCAAGGAGGTATGAAGGGTAAGAACCAATTTTACGGGAGCGGTGGAGCACAGCGCTCTCGTAACACTTTGCTAAAGAAAAATCCGTTGTGTTATCATATGCGGTTTTATCAACGCCGAAAAGCTTAACCGCCCAGTTAGCTTCGAGGTACGATACTGTTGTTAGACGAGCCAGTTGTCGTATGTTCGAACTTACGGGACTTCAGCTGGCTACGTAATCCATAGAAAGCCGGATCGCAGCTGAAACTCATCATCTTACCACGTGGCACACATCGTTGTCACATTCCTGAGTGCACCAAGGTATATGAATTCCTCCACAACTTTATATCATTCCCTATCTAGCTCCACCTCTGCACCAAACCGCACTATTTGGACTCCTACGTCCGCTGCTAGCAACCACGTACTTCGTTTTGGTGGTGTTAATAGTAAATCCCAATTCCCTGCTTCACATTTAAAAGCCCTAAAGGCCTCTTCAACTACTTTACGGTTGACTCCCATAATTCCGCAACACCAAAAAGTGATGATAGTCCCGTTCCTTTCCACGTTTGGTCGTTGTATAGCACTTTTCAAGGCAATGTTGAATAGCATGTTAGAGTGTGCATCCCCTTGTTTCAGTCCATCGTACGTCACGAAAAAAAAACGGCTGAGATCTCATTCGCTGTTCTGACGTAAGATTTTGACCCATCCAGCGTTGCACGAATCAGCGTAACTAGTTTCGTCGAAAAACTATGGTCTAGCATTATCTGCCACAGATCATTTCGTTTGACAGAATCGTACACCGCTTTAAAGTCCGTAAACCAATGATAAGACTGCAAGTTTACTCCCGGAAGTTGTTTAATAACTGACGCAGGGTAAACATCTGATCCGTCGGGGAGCGACTCTTAGGAAAACCAGCGTGGGACTCACCGACGAAGGGCTCCGCTAATGGTCTCGATCTATAGACTGAACAAGATACGGGAGAGCACCTTATAGACAGAATTGAACAATACAGGGTAAAGAACCGGTTTTAAGCAGTCTAAGCGGGTCACTGATTGTTTTACCTTATTACAAGCGATGGGTTGACTAAGTGGGGGATATCAGCATACCAATCTTCTTGCTATCTTTAGTTCTTCAAGCTGTTACCATTGGAAGACAATATTGTTGAGCTAAACTTTTGATTTTTCGTTTTAAAAGTTGGAACGGTGGAACTAATTTTGAACAGACCGAACATATTTTCACCGGCAAGGTGCTTTTTTAAGCAGTCCTGAAATCTGAATTTTTTTTACGTCCCCATAAAAAATCCCTTGAATTTTTCCACCTATTCAGTAAGTTCGCGTTCCTATCCGCGACCTACTAATCGGCATAGCGTATCGGCATAGATGCGTAAAATGCCATCTGTCTAAATTGTTTATCGGGGCATACACTCACCGCACCGTTTGGCAAACGGTATTCGTCCTCTCTTATTCTTTAGTGTTCTTATGGGAAACTGCGAGTTTGACGTCTCACTCGCTGTTCATAAGGATGGTGGGAGAACAAAAGAGGTAAACATAGCAGTACAAACGGTCCGACTCAGAACAGTGTTGTCAAAGCAAATAACATTGAAACACATCGTTGCTTCATTAAATCACTGAGAAAATCTCCGAAAATTATTGAAAAAGCTATCTTTTCTGTTGTTTTTAATATAGAAAAATTAATTATGAACATACATTTCTCTTGAAAGTATTGAACCACGTTTTCACCATTGGAGGTTTCAGTTAATTTCAAACCTAAAATTCTTATTTCCAGAACCGAAACAGTGTCTTGGCAACACGATAGTTCATCAGTTATGCTGCAGCTGCTGCTACTGGTGAACAGGTTCCGTCAATTCGGAATTTGTTTTCAGTTTTATTAGAAAATAATAAAACTTTCGGCTAGTGACATAGCCTTAGATAATAGAAAAAAAGATAGTGAATAATATGGTATGTGACAATTGAGTGCTTGACTTTTAGAGTGGTTGTAATCAGTGCTGAAAAATGTGATGGATTCATTAGTAGCGAGGTGGCGATTGCCTTCAGCAGCTGAAAAATGTACATTTTTGGACAATAATTTTTAATTCATCATATTTCTTGTCGGAAACCCAGTAAATTGTGTTTGTGTGAATCAAATGTATGGTTAAGTGATTTGTGAAGATGATCCTATCAAAAGATTTTGAAAATATGAATAAAAAAGTGCATTTTTGGCTCATTTATGTTCAACTGATTAAAATAGCTGACACTGCTTAACTCGTTCCTTACCCTAATACCTCGACGGTTGTTACACTCGAATTGATGTCCTCTTTTAAAAATAGTTCAATTGAGGTGATCCAACTCCTGCGACATGTGTTCTTCCTCTCAGATCTTGACAATGATCCGGTGGCCAACACAGCTTGGCGTTAGCACACAATTCTTATCCTGTTTTTACTGATCTCCATGTTTGCCTCTCTATTCAACAGCGTCTGGCAGTGCTTCTTCGACCTGGCTGCTAATGTCGTTTTGTCAAGCTGCCAGCACTATTATTATACATTACAGGCATGGCGAAATTCCTGCGTCTCACCGTTTTGTAGAAACTTTGTGTGTCGTTGCTGACGGATCTCTCCTCTGCGCCGGCGAGCACGTGCTCCTCAGAGTCGCGTTTTTTCCGTAGCTCTAGTCTCTCTATACTTTTTTTCTGACGTGTAGCCTCAGTGAGCATACGACACGTGGTCTGGTTTTTCTCGTCTGACATTCTCTGGCATTCGGCATCGAACCAGCTGTTACTCTATTCTTCCTTCTTCGTACATACCTCCTCTCCCGCAGCTGTTTCAATGGCACCAAGAAAACGCCGCGGCCTCTCAGTGCGCGCCTTTGCCTCGTTCGACAATCTTGCGCGAGTTTTACACACAACCGACTCCAAATTCTACTTTCTACCACCACTGTTACCCAAGTAGCACACTTTAGATCCATTTAGTTGAAGTAACCGGTTTACGACTGAAATTAGTCATAATTCGGTTACCACAACTACTTCGCAACAACCGTGCTAGTAGGGTGTAGATGTGGTACTTGAACTCTCTTTCGTACGGAACTCTCTTTCGCTGGAATTTGGTTACAGACCTTTCGACGGCGGATCGCCGACAACACTCGCGACCTGCTGCCGTACCCTGAATCATCTAGTGTTACTATTGATAGTTTTTGGTGGCCTTGTTATTGACTAATGTTTTATGGAAGGGTCTAAAATTTCTCGAGTTTAATTAGTTTTTGAGTTATGCAACAATTTCTGTTTAGTTTGTATGAGAGTATTTATTCCCTTGTCACAGGGGTGAGGGGTCTCAAACCATCATAAAAAAGTTCCTGCCTCCAAAATCGCCCACATGCCAAATTTGGTTCCATTTGCTTGTTTAGTTCTCAAGTTATGAGAAAATTTGTATTTCATTTGTATGGGAGCCCCTTCTCCTAAAAGGGGGAGGGGTCATAATTCCCCTCCTAAAGAGGGGAGAAGTCTCAATGCACCATTGAAAAAATTCTCATCTCCAAATTAGTTCTCGAGTTGTGCAGAAAGTTGTATTTCATTTGTATGAGAGCCCCCCTCTTTTAGTAGGGGGAAGGGTCTCTAACCATCATAAGAACCTTCTCTGGCCCCAAAAACCCCTACATGCAAATTTTTACGCCGATCGGTTCAGTAGTTTTCGATTCTATAAGGAACATACGGACAGACAGAAATCCATTTTTGTCTAGAGGATCCGGCACGCGTTGCTACGTCATTCTAAAAAGGGGTAGATGCATAATGCTGAAGACTTGCTTAATTGTAATCTTGCAACCAAGAGCTATCTTTTTGACAATTCAAGATATTCCTAAATCATGCCGCAAATTTCTAATCCCACGTAACAATTTGGGTTTTATTAACAACCCTCAAAATGGGAATGTTGGCAAAATCGCAGTTCGCCGCAGTGCAGTTCCTTTGAAATCATTTGAAAACTGGTCAGAAGCCATAGACTTAGATCTAAACATAGTTTTCTTGATATTTTCATTTTACCAATATATTTTCTCTTCAATTTTGGTTTTAAAATAAGTATTATATTTTCTTACTATTATTTCATTTGACTCATTACTAAATTATTTTGTTCCAAATTTATTCTATATATTAGTATGTCCGGCAACACTAGCGGCCTACGGTCGTCTAGCCTTGAATTATCTTGTATTACTATAGGTAGTTTTTGGTAGTATTGTTATTGACTAATGTTTTATGGAAGAATCTAAAATTTCCCGGGTTCGATTACTTTTTGAATAATGCAAAAATTTCTGTTTATGTTTGTATTTCTGTTTGTATGAGATTATCCCCCATCCTCCCAGAGGGGGAAGGGGTCACAAACTACCATAGAAAAAAACTTGCCTCCAAAAACCGCCACATGCCACATTTCTTTGCATTTGCTTGATTAGTTCTTTAGTTATGCAGAAATTTGTGTTTTATTTGTATCGGAGCCCCCCCCTGTTAAAAGACGGATGGGTCTCAGTACACCATAGAAAAAATTCTTACCTCCAAAAACCCTCCATATGCCAAATTTGGTTTTATTTGCTTGATTATTAGTCGAGTTATGGGAAGATTTGTGTTTTATTTGTATGGGAGCCCCCCCTCTTAGAGGAAGGAGGGGACTCAATCCACCGTAGAACAAAAACATTCTGCCTCCGAAAACCTTCAGATGCCAAATTTGGTTCCATTTGCTTGATTAGTTCCCGAAATATGCAGAAATATGTATTTCATTTGTATGAAAGCCCCTCCCCCTTCTAAAGACCACCACCATAGAAAAAAAATTCTGCCTCTAGAAACCCTTATATGCCGAATTTGGTTCCATTTGCTTGATTGATAGTCGAGTTATGAGGAAATTTTTGTTTTATTTGTATAGGAGCCCCCCACAAAGAGGAAAGAGGGGTCTCAATCCCCCATAGAAAAAAATTTTGCCACCAAAAACTTTCAGAT
Source organism: Sabethes cyaneus (assembly GCF_943734655.1). Taxonomy (NCBI): domain Eukaryota; kingdom Metazoa; phylum Arthropoda; class Insecta; order Diptera; family Culicidae; genus Sabethes; species Sabethes cyaneus. The sequence goes on from NC_071355.1 coordinate 178,783,870, forward strand.
GCCAAATTTGGTTCCATTTGCTTGATTAATAGTGGAGTTATGAGGAAATTTTTGTTTTATTTGTATAGGAGCCCCCCTCAAAGAGGAAAGAGGGGTCTCAATCCCCCATAGAAAAAAATTTTGCCACCAAAAACTTTCAGATGCCAAATTTGGTTCCATTTGCTTGATTAGTTCCCGAGTTATGTAGAAATTTGTGTTTCATTTGTATGGGATTCATTTTTACACGTATAAGGTACCCCAGGGCAAGTGGGACCTAAAAAAATGCATAGTTAGGGTCTATTTGACTGTGTAATCTGTACCTATGATTATTTCGAAATTATTTCAGCACAAAAACTCTTCAGTGGTATTACTTCTAAGGTTTAATCACGAAAAAGTCCTATAAATTTACATGAAATGAATCTGGAGGACAATTTTCAAAATCATGGCGCCATTTACCGGGGCAAGTGGGACCTGTACTCAAATTTGATTTAAAAGCATAAAACAACAGAAAATTGTGTATGTTAACATACAGTAACGTTAAAGCATTGCAAGAAGCAATCAAAGACAATGTTTCTACTAATGGTTCATCCAAAAATGCCGTAACAAAATCAGATCACAACGGGCGACTTTATAATTAATATTAGACACAGATCGTGAGCAATTACGCTGTAATGCAGTGTTGTAAAGAAATGTTATTGAATATGTAGCTGTATCCAATTCTTGCGAGTCGTAAATTATGATTAACAATTGTTTAATAGCTTGAAAATACGATTATGAGCTGTTTGTTCTACCAAGCCCAGTACGGTAGAGCTACACATAAGAGTTATAGTTACGCTATAACAACCACAACACTTAATTGTTTCAACTTCAGTGGCAGACTTGCTTAATTATATTAACCCTCTAACGGGTAAGACCGTCTGTAGACGGCCTTCGCTTTTGAAGCTCCAGAACCACATACGAATTTTTTTTTGAATTGACAATATGGTAAATATGTTCAGAATAGATTTCCTGACATGTTGACACTAATATCACAAAAAAATTATGGTGCGAAAATCCCCTATTTTACGTTTGAAGAAAAGGGACATCTAGAACAAAACGTTCAATCTCAAACTTTTCCTATGAGTAATTTACATACTTTTTTTCAATTTTGTGAGATATTTGAACTGAAAAAATATTTAGGTAGAGCGTTAGGCATAAAAAACTAAAAAGAGAAATTGGACTATTTCATACCTAGCGGAAAATCAACACTCGAGCTTCTTTCGAGTGTACTTTCATGATAAAGTAATCATTTGCTCGATCACCTCGTTTTTACGATGTTGCCCGATAGAGGGTTAACTTTGCCTTTCCAGTTTCAATTAACATCGTTTAGGTATAACCAAAGTATGACCAAACTGTTTGTTCCCTCATAAACTGTACTAATGGACTTCTTTTCTGGGTCAGCTTGGTTTAATCCTTTTCGTTCTTATTTCAAAGCTTTACTCATATAAATATTATGTAATGGAACTGAAGATATTCGGTAGTACATCTAAAAATGTATTAGGACAGAAAGTTTTGAAACACAAAAAGAAACACTTTATTTTTAATAGGTCCCACTTGCCCCGGGTACTCTGAAGTGCCGACCTTATTTTGACCCATTTATTGATTGCCGTTTGTCAATATGAACAATTTGTTTTCGGGTGTAACTTGTTAATACACTCATTATGTTTACGTATTGTTAGAAAAACATGTACTTTTACAAAAGCCTGTGGCCAAAATATCATTTATAAAAAGGTGCGTCAAACTTACAACGCAAATTGAAAATAAGGCTCAAATTTAAAGTCCAATTTTGGTGTTTGGAATGCCAATTATAAATAATCTATAATTTTAATGCATGCGTTTGAGTTGTATCTTTAATTTCTAGAAAGGTTCGGTTGGAGAAAATGGGGTTGAAGAGAGTTATGAGCTCTGTTCACTTACCCCGTATTCCCACTTGCCCCGGGGTACCTTATATGCATGTCGGTTCTACGGGAGCTCAAAATTCGCCAGTAAGAATTTTCTTTGGAAACCTATCAAATCGCGAGATATTAAACTCGAGTTCTTGGGTAGCTTCTGTGATTTGAACCCCCATTTTCCACACTTCCGGGAAAAAATCGAAACGGCCAATTTTGAGGTCCGGTAGAACCAACAACGAATACCCCGGAATGTCCAGATCGGGTTAGAATACATCCAAAAGTCCACCCTAGAGCTCGCGTTGAAAAATCCTTTGATTCGATACCCCATTATTTGCCATATTACTGAAGAAAATTCAAAATAGCCAATTTTGAGTTCCGGTAGAACCGATACCGGATGTTCCGGAGTGTGGGACATGAACATGCGTTCTACAGGATAGTGTAAGATTCATTTTCATTGACCACAAATAAAATGGATAACTTTTGTGCACTCTGTTAAGCAGATTTTTAGTTTTTAGTTTAACGCGGCAATAAAATGTTTATAGAGAATCAGTCATATGATGGACATCGGTTCCCGAATCACTGAGGAAAACAAGAAATGCATAGGGAAGAAATGCAATCAAGGTGACTAACCTTGGGAAGCATTTCGATCAGCCTCATTCAGAGAAACTGAAGCGGAGACCACATACAACGCAAATTGAACCTTCTATATTTTCTTTATCACCTTGTAGCTTCAAGCTTTTCGTTTTGGGAAGTTTGGAAGGCTTTTTATGAGCTTGTTTAAGACCTCGGGTTACCTCGATTGAGGTTAGATTTTTCTTATGCTAGGTAGCGATCTTACCCCTATTGGTAGCTGTCATGCCCTAATTCGAAGTATTTTTATAATTTGTTTTATTTTTAAAAACTAGCTACAAACACAGCAAGTATATCGATTAAATTAGGTCACGCTGATATAATAAGAAAATTCAGGAATGTAGCAAACATAACTTGACAAACCTTGGTTCCAACATGTATTTTTATGGTGTTTTAAAATTGTTCGAGCTGGTTTTTTTTTGTTATTTAGCTTCATGCATTATTGTTATTCATTCCATGTGACTTAACTGTGATTATAAACCAACGTCTTGCCCCACATTCCCCTATGTAATGAAATGAAACAAATACAGCGGAAGTGGGATTTCAAGTTTGGTATTCGCCGATCGCCGATCGCCGAGATTTTATAAAAAAAAATTGTGTTTGTACCACAGCCTTTCTGATTTTTAGTTTAATAGTAATCCATATTTCACCTATAGTTTTTGCGTCTTTTTTATCATCTTGTAAGCATCTTGTTTGAACACAAGTGTATAATGTCTTAATGTTTCGATATTCTATCAAAGGATAATGACGATTTAGAGTGAGTCAGTGCGCCATCACTGGCAATCGGCAATCAGTATTACTGGGTTTATGTACATCGTCTTCAATCCTCTAGAATTTCATTTGAAATAAAAACAAGTTTTAGAAGAAATCACTGGAAGTAATCTTCAGCTGCTAGCCGACCGTAACGAGTCCCAGCAGATTGATCAATTTGCTGTACGGTCGGTAATCCAATCGGAAAAATAATTGCTTTTACCTGCTTCCATCACCCACCTATTCAATCAATCATTCAAACACTGCATTGTGCGGTGGTTTTTGTCGTTTGTTTTCACCCCCCCCCCCCCTCCTAGCTAGTCACACAAGGAAAGATCATCTGCCGTTTACTTAGTTCCGCCGAACCTAAATGTGCTCTTGGGACGGATTGAGCAAAACAGTGCAGTACCCGGGAAACGCTTCCTAAGAGCAACTTTTCTGTTCGAAACCGGCTGGTTACAGTGGCATGTGGCAAGTGCGGTGAAAGAAAAATCAATCCTGATTTTATTCGTTTTGTCTTTTTCTTGTATGTGTATAAATCTGATGATATCTAGAGACATAAGCCCACACAACCTAAAAGTGGTTTCTCACAATCAACGTGAAAAAGGAACGAGCTAATCGACTACGACGGAATGTACATACGAATGGCACCGGAAATGGCGGTAGTTGGTACCGTTATGGTATGTTCATCTTTGAAGAATCCACTACTGGCACTGCACTTGTCGTCGCCACAGTTCGTTTGCATATCCCTCCAGAGGCGGCATCCCACTTAGTTCGATTTTCATTCTCACCTGCAGCGAACGCGAATTCACTGCGTAGCGCAGGAGGAAACCGGAATGCAATAAAGTAAATTGCTATCAGCCATCACATTTAGCTGTTTCAACGTTGTCGGAATATGAAACTGCCATCAAACGAACCGCAAGACCCATTGATGCTGCTAGCTTCGCGAATCAACTTTTGTGTGATCTGACTGAACCACGTTTCAGTGCGACATTGTAAATCATTTAAGCTAGTCAGTTGGTAAGATACGTGTTTCGAGGATTTGCAATGATTCTGATTTTTTGTTGGAAAAAACAGCCAAATTTTTGAGGAAAATTTCTAGACGTGATGGTCAATTTTCAAACATTGATTGAGGAGCGCATTCTCTCGGGTCTTTACGGAAGCAATAGTGCAAAGTGCGGTCTGCGCATTTTCCGCTAGGCAAATAAAATTTGTTCATTGTTCCGCAGGATGCTATTTTTGGTCAGTTCCTAACAGTTTACGGTGCGGTTTCAATATAATCTGAAACATTAAGGAGTACGCGTTTTGCGGGAGTATATCAAGATATGACTGTGCACTGTGTACGTGTGTAGGTGTGATAGAATTGTGCAGTCTAGCTACCTGGCCAGCCCGGGTGTCGAAAGAGGGGGTCAAGCCAGGCTGCAGTGTATGGTCTCGTAGCCGAGGTTAATGTGGTTGCATTGTTGCGGCAACATACGGTTTGGTTAGTGTGGTCATATTTTTTCTGTTTACAGTGTTTTTTTGTGGTTATTATGTTTTCCAGTTTATTTTTACGAGTGTTGAGGTTCAGTACGGTTGCTTACTCAATATGTTTTGTTTAAAAGTTCATTGCATCCGCTTCCATGGTTGAAGCTAGTGTTCCAGAAACGTACCTAGGAAAGTGTAATAAAAATTGTACAATTAATTACCGGCTTACGAATGGAATTTTACAAAAGCGTACCATATAATTACTTCAAGTTAGAAGCCCATATATTTTAAAACATTAACCTAGTATTAATTTGAACTAAATGCTTCTTTCATTATCGGTAATAGGAATCGGTCGACCGTCCCGGGGGATGTTCCAGGGGCTGAATGACAACTATCAATGCGTACGAGTTGTGCACTATTGCATTATAATAGCTTCTGATACGCTTATAGAATTTTAAGTTGTTTTTCCAGTTACTGCTTTCTGATATTCTGTTAGCAAGTGATGCAATGTAGAAATGAATAATGCACCACTAGCTCCGGCTCGGTACCGCTCAAGGATGCTTTTGCTGATGATGGAGGGAGTGGTTCCAACCATCATGTCACATTTTTTTACTCGTGCTGCCATCAACCCATCAACTTCGCAGTTGGTTTTCAAAAGGAGCACTCGCCTCACTGGAATACTGGTTTCATTTAGTTATATACGCTTTTACAATATATAGCCTTTGTTGAGTCAATCTATGCTGTAGTGTGCCACGGAGGACAGCGTTGGTGAAATACGACCGCTTGTTCTGTTTCCCGCCCTAGCAAAAGTGATCGCATATTTTTTCATACTAAATTTAATTCAGACCGTGTATCTTTTGCTCATCTGTGCGAAAACAGTACATCATATTCTATGCAGTGAAGTTGATATTTGCTGTTTTTAACCACCACCACTCACCGCTTTACTAACTCTAGTATAAACTCAGCAAGTGGTTTGTTTTGAAGAGATGCTGAGAGCTACAGAACTCAAATTGAGTTTAGACGATTTTTGTATATTACGGCGTACTGCAATTCTGGTTGGACGCATTTTGCCTTGAAAAGTCGGAACATAACATATATCGGATTAAGCCGGATTAAGCAATATGGAGCAATAATACTTCATCTGTTTGCATCAGTAAAATTTTAAACTCTACAATCCCTGGTTGTATCGTTATGAAACTAGTATCAAAATAAAAGTCATTCGGACCGGTGTGGCCAGAGACAATCAGAAGGTGGAGTCCAATTCAAATTTGGGATTGAAATCAAAAGTTTAATTTGAAATTGGTTTGGATTGGATTGGATTTTTTATTGGACTTTATTCTTCAAATTGGACTACAAATCGGACTTAAAATTAGACGTGAAATTCCATTTGGAACTGAGCATGAAACAGGACTTGGATGTGGACTTAAAATTGGGGTTGGAATAGTAACTTGAATCTGTGAATTTGAAATTAAAATAGTCGACAAAAATGCTACTGCTCTTATCTCCAATGTGACTTTTACAACTACCTGATATTACCTAATACCTAAAACAACCTATTATCAAAATGTTAGAGGTTGCGAGTTAAAACGAATGAGCTTTCGATTGTTGCTTAACAGCTGCGACTCTGACCAGCAACGTTCCCGGACATACACAAAAGGTGGGGCACCCAACCTTTTAGAAGAATGTTTCGGCCCACAAAATCGAGTAATCATAGGATAGCGAATATATTATCACATATCACAAAAATACCGATTAGGTTGAAAAGTGGGCTTTCGGGCCAATTGGATTTAAAATCAAAGATGAAATTCTTTAAAAAAATAGAGCTAGACTTGAAATTATTGTTAAAATTGTAGTTCAATTAGACTTGACATAGGGCATTAAATTAGACTTGAATTTGGACTAATTTGGTTTTGAAGATTTATTTCAAACTTATTGAGCCCGAATCTTACGATCCGGAAAACATAAATGTTTATTCAGACTTCGGAAAACTGCGGATGCATTCCATTGACCAGTGTTTGAGAAGATGTTTAATTTTTGTATTAGTTCTTGAGTTCTTATATTGCATAATATAACTCTAAAATGTTGCACATAAAAAAGTCAGCCGAAACTGAAACAAATAGTTTTTATGCTCGCATTGGATTTTATTTATATGAATAAAACACCTCCACTGTGCTGATTCTATAGGTAGGCAAAATGGCTCTTTTGTATGAGTGGCTCTGAATGGACATTCCCAAGTAACAATGTTCAGTTTTATTACATTTCACTAGTGGTTTTCATGATCAATTCTATAAAACTAACTGCTAATAAAACTATGCGCTCCACCAGAACTTTCCGATGACCGCTATAAAACTGCCTTCCAGCCAAGTGGCCCACTCTTCAGAATGTTTTCATAACCCCTATAAGAATCAGGTCATAAGCTGAAGTCATCTTATCACGCTCTGCTGAAAGCAGCAATATGCTTTTCGCTGCTTGACAGATACCGACATAATTTAATAAAGCTTTTCGCTACAAAGCTATAAAGCATACACCTTGTTCTGATGAAAAGCTAAATAAGTTTGCCAACTTTGTTAACTTGAAAATACATCTGTGAGCAGAAAACTCAAAGTTTTACTGTCAGATCATCCTGATCGATTTGCATTGCAGCGACCTTAATAAAATATCCCATAGAATAATTAATAAATTTTGGCTGTTAACATTGATTGGTTTACAGCACTTGCGCTTAAAATTTTATCGTGAATATTAACATGATAGGTGGATAAAATCAACGCGCCATCAAAATTATGCAATTTTCGAAAACTGGTCGTTTTAACAAAATAAATATATTCAATAAGTCAATCTTAATTTATAGCAAAATCAATTCAGCTGCTTCCAGTGACAGGAAAACCGAGTGATAATAATTTTCTTTCTGCAAAACACTTGTTTTTGATAAATTTTTCTTTGCGAGCTAAAACAGATTACTAGAATATGGCAATATGGCTTCGCATAAAAAAATGATTCCGGTGTTGAACTCTAATATTCTTCATAATAGCAGCAATAAATCTGATGGGTCATAGTGCTACCGTTTTAATAGCTCTATATAACTAACAGATATATTGCGGTTTGACAAGTAACCGTAATCATATCAATTTCAATTGGTGCGCCATATTGTATCGATACGCCAAACGTATGGTAAGTTTATTAGAGACGTAGTGTAATTGGCTGCACTATTGGCTGTTTTATCATGGTGATATACGCAACCACAATAAATTTGCTTTATTAACAGTTTTATTATGGTTTTCTAGCTAGCTATAAGTGTATTATGACTCGTATCCTCTTGGTATTGCGTAATACCATAACAAAACCAGAGGTAATGATTAATACCGTTATAAAACCCATATAAAATTCAAGCAAAACCAAGTGGCTTTAGAAATGTTACTTGGGTTGTCTGCCACGAACCGATTCATATGGTCGGTGTTAAGTCGACCAGAACCGAGTGACAACATTCTGACTTCGGTAAAAACGCATTCAAAGTTTGCTGTATTTGAAATTATCTTATAACTCTGGCTGTTTGCAACGTCTATGTAGTCTGATTAGAGTAAAATATTGCTTAGAAAATTCTTGATCGTTTGCTGTAATTAACTCATTTTTTAAAATTTTGCGAATTGTTCCGGACTGATTTAACACCGACCATACGATATCGCGACAAGCAATCGAGTTGAGGAGGCGAGTCGAGTAGTCGAATCAAGCAATCGAGTCAAGCAGTGGGTCGTGCAGTCGAATCAAACAGTTGGGTCGAGCAGTCGAGTCAAACAGTTGAGTTGAGCAGTCAAACCGAGCAGTTAAATCAAGCTGTTCAATCAAGTGGTCCAATCGAGCAGTTGAGTCGAGCAGTTCAGTCGAACAGTCGAGTCGCGCAGTTGAATCGAGCAGTTGAATCGAGCAGTTGAGTCGAGTAGTCCAGTCGAGCAGTTGAGTCGAGCAGCTAAGTCGAGCTATCGAATCTAATAGAAGTCAAGCAGTCTAATTGAGCAGTTGAATCAATAGACTAATCTCAAGTTTTTAGTCTTGACCTTGAAATGCGGTCATACATATATATTAATATTTTTTGAAACGATGGTTCTACAATTGATGAAGGGACGGTAGGGGAAAGAAATGAATACCGTCCCTTCATCAATTGTAGAACCATCGTTTCAAAAAATATTAACAGTTGAATCAAGTTAGTCAGTCAAGTAGTCCAGTCGAGCAACTGAGTCGAGCAGCTCAGTCGAGCAGTTGAATGGAGTAGTCTAGTCGAGTAGTTGAATCGAGCAGTTCAGTCGAGCACTCGAATCTAACAGTTTAGTCAAGCAGTCTAGTCGAGCCGTCGGATCAAGCGGTTTTAGCCGAGCAGTTAAGTCGAGCAGTTGAGTCGAGCAGTTCAGTCGAGCAGTTTAATTGAGCAGTAAAGCCGCAAAGTTGAGTTAAGCGTCGAATCGAACAGTTAAGTCAAACAATTGAGTCGATCTAATCGACCAGTCCAGTCGAGCAGTCCACCAGTTGAGCAATCGAGCAGTCCAGCAGTCAACCAGTGACTAAGGTGACTGATAATACAACCCATTTCTAGGAAAGCATGACGTCCTGTAAGGGCCTGTTTTAGTTACCTATAAGCCTCTTATGACGTCCTGCCAGAGTCCTGGTTTTCGGTACAGACATATGCCTCTTATAATGTATATAGATATAGATTATATAAATAGATTGCAGTGGAAATTAGACTTAAAATTTGATTTTACATTGGACTTAAATTTGGCTGGAAGTTTTACTTGCAATTAGACATGAAAACGGGAAAAAAGAGAATTTGAAGTTTTTATTTGAAACTAGCTGACCCGACAAACTTTGTATTGCCACAAATTAACCTGTGTTGTACATAAATCATGAATCTCGGATGATCTTTGTCACAATCTCGAGTTTTGCAAGCCCCCCAGTGGACGGCGCTTCCGACGGCGGGTCACCGGCAACACTCGCGACCATCTCGTCCTGAATGATCTAGTGTTACTATAGATAGTTTTTGTGGTCTTGTATTGACTAATGTTTTATGGAAGAGTCTCGAATTTCTCGAGTTCGATTAGTTTTTGAGTTTCGCAAAAATTTCTGTTTTATTTGTATGAGAGTCCATATCCCCCTACCACAGGGGTGAGAGGTTTCTAACTATCGTAAATATTGGGTTAGGTTGTGTTTTTTATCGACTGGATTCAATTGTAACTGTTAATATTCGGCAGGGCAGTCTTCGGAGAAATTTATCAAGACTGAAGTTTGATGTTTTCCCGACGTTTCGACACTTTGTTGGTGTCTCCTAAAGTGAGGAGGGGTCCCCGCTCATCATAGAAAAAAATTTTGTCTCCAAAAACACCCACGTGTCAAATTTGGTTCCATTTGCTTGATTAGTTCTCGAGTTATGAGGAAATTTGTATTTCGTTTGTATAGGAGCCCCCCTCTTAAAGTGGGGAGGGGTTCTAATTTACTCTAGAAAATATACTTGCCCTCGAAAACCTTCACATGCCAAATTTGGTTCGATTTGCTTGATTAGTTCTCGAGTTATGAGGAAATTTGTATGGAAGCCCCCCCTTTTAAAGAGGAGAGGAGTTATAATTCCCCTTATAAAGAGGGGAGGGGTCTCAATTTACCATAGAATAAATTCTTGTCACCGAAAACACCCACATGCCAAAATTTGTTCTATTTGCTTGATTAGTTGTCGAGTTATGCAGAAATTTGTGTTTCATTTGTATGGGAGCCCCCCCCGCTTAGTGGGGGGAGGGGTTTCTAACCATCACTAAAACCTTTCCTGGCCCCAAAAAACCTCTACATGCATATTTTCATGCCGATTGGTTCAGTAGTTTTCGATTCTATAAAGAACATACGGACAGACAGACAGACAGACAGACAGACAGACAGACAGACAGACAGACAGACAGACAGACAGACAGACAGACAGACAGACAGACAGAAATCCTTCTTTATAGGTATAGATTGCAATTAAATTAGACTTGGAATTGGATTTGAAATTAAAGATGAAATGGGACTTGAAATTGGATTTGAAATCATGCTCGAAGTTGAACTTAAAATTGAAATTGAAATTGGACTTGAAATTAGACTTGAAATTGGAATTCAAATTTTACTACAAAGTGGTTTTGAGCTCGGATTGGACAGAGTTTAAATGTGACTTAATATTAAAATAAATTGAACTTGAAATTGAACCTGACATTGGATATTAAATTGGACTAAAACGTGGATATGGATTTGAAATTCGACACCAAGTTTTACTTGATATTTTGTTTTCGTTTTACCTCTTTTCTGTTCCTTTTTTCCTCCTTTCTAGTACTGTGTTTCCACTTTTCGTTCCATTTTTCCACTTCTTGTTCCGTTTTTCCACTTCTTGTTCCGTTTTTCCACTTCTTGTTCCGTTTTTCCACTTCTTGTTCCGTTTTTCCACCACTTGTTTCGTTTTTTTCTTTTAAGTGCCATTTTCTTGTGCTGTGCTCTTAATTTCCTTTCTTTCTATTCCGTTTTTCCTCTTTTCTTTCGTTTTTTTTCTGTTCGGTGCTTTCTGTTTTATTGTTTCGTTTTTCTTCTTCTCCTATCCCATTTTTTCTTATTTCTAGCTCTGTTTTCCCTTTCTCGTCTCTTTTTCTCTCTTTTTCTCGTTTTTTCTTCACTTCTGTAACGTTTTTGTTCTGTCTGCTTCCTCGTTTTCTTTTATTCTCTCTTTATTTTTTCCCGTTTTTATGCTGCTGTTCTCTCTATGCTTTTCCTGTCCATTATTCGCTCTTTTTCTGGTTTAATTATTCTCCTTTCTGTGCTGTTTTTAGCATTTTTCTTTCATTTTCGGGCGCGTTTTCCCTCTTTACCAGTCTCGTTTTTTCTTTGCAGTCCCGTTAGCTTTTTTTTTATTTTTTTTTGTTTTCGTCTGTTCCGCCCAGTTAGCTTCGAGGCATGATACTGGTCTAACAAGCCAGTCGTCGTATCTTCGAGTCTTGGTTAAGATGGTTACACGTAATTGTCCTGTAGACTCAAATGTTTTTTTTTACACGATTTATCTTTACGATCTGTAAATTAATGCGGGTTTTTGCAATATTTTTCTAATGAACACCGTTTTTTGCACGATTTTCTTTTTCGCGCCATGTATCCCCTGTGCAAAAAATGACTGAGTGTACTGAGGTAATATCCAAGGCTTTGCATTGCTGTTCGGCTCCTATTATCATTGTGTCCAGCTTTTCCTCCATTTCAGTCACGTTCTGTTTATCCCGTTTGTTATCCGTTTTCATTGTTCTCTACATTTTCCTTTTTTTGTGTTTTCTTTTCTAAATTTTCATGCTTTCGTGTTTTCTCCTTTTCTAGCGTTCGTAGCGTTTTTTTTCTCTTTTTCCATCCAGTTTATCCTCATTTTTTTGTTGTTTTCCTTTCTTTTCTATCAGTTTTTATCTTTTCGGTTTCGTTCTTCCTCTTTTTACGACCAGTCGCTTCTGGTTTTGCCTCGTTTTCCCTTTTTCTTCCGTCTTTTGTTTTCCACTTTTTTATCTTCTTTTGTCTTGTTAGTTTTTCTTGTTAGTTTCTCTCTCTCTCTCTCTCTCGTTTTATTTTTTCTGTCCCGTTTGTTTAGTTTTTATCGCGTTTTTCTTCGGTGCGGTACTTGAAATTGAACTCCCTGATCACACCATGAAGAATAACTTTGTTTTCAGGGATGGAAAATTAGCGATTTTGATCAAATTTGTGAGTTATCGCCACACACACACACAGATCACGATCCGTACAGATCATGACAAACAGTGAATCTTTAGCATTGATCACAAGATTTTGTGTTGCATCTTACCTAGCTGCGAGAAAAAAGGTTACTCATTTTGTTTGTATTGTCCCAGTAAACATTTTCGTACGTATATCGGAGTGGAAAATGAGATATATGTACCCATATATGTCTTGAAAAATCACACTAGATGCACGAAACTAGCATATGCGTACTATTTTGGAGCCGATATACGCACTGCAGATTATTCGTAAACAATTCACATTCATAAGTATTAGTATACGATGAGATCCGACTCATCATGATTATTTCCATAATGCTATACAATTCTGTGATGAAAATCGTATGTAAATCAGTCGTCATCATTTTGTACGGTTGAATATAAACTAGGGTGCAATTTAATAAGCTTTGTGTACGATTTCGATTTTGTTTAGAGACATTTAAGATTATTTTCATATACTGATATACGATTTGTGGTTTACTGGGGTGATTCATACAATGCACACAACCAAACGTCTGTATCTGTTATATTTCTCAATGCAATCATACCACGAGCATGATCTGACATGAGGTTTATCGTATTCTGTACAGATCACGACAAAGTATTTGTTGTTTACAAGTAGTGATTTCAGTGAATCTGAATCTGATCGCTCCTATGATCTTGATCGCTTGAAGCGATTTTTTTGCATCCCTGTTTGTTTTACATTAAATCTAGTAGAGAAGATGACCAACGAGCCCCACCCCAGTATGTGCCAGCCTAATGACCACGCAAAGCAACTGAGGAAAAGTTTAAATGTGTAATCAGTCTTTTTCGGATCTGAACCAAAATTGAGCAAATTTTTTTTTGGAAAGGGAGGAAGTGTCTGATGTGAAGAATGATTAAATGGATGAACTCGAAAATTCCGATATAGATCAAAAATATATGGGGTTATGCAATAGCCGGTTGGGTTTGCACCCGCGCTTTTCCGGTTGGCACCCGATTGTTTTACTCACTAAACTATTGGCGCCCGGTACGTTAGGTAATATACAGTCGGTCCACAATCATGGGTCACACACAATTGTGGGTCATTTTAGCTTTAGCTGCTAATTTCCGTTTAAATGTCACCTAATGATTGATCAGATTGTTAGTGCTACTTATAAGTAACAATTTTATCAAGCAATTAGTATAATATTCACGCATTGATTGGCAGAAAAAGCTAAAATAACCCATAGTTGTGAGACCCATGACAGTGGACTGACTGTAATACCTAAAAAACCTGGGTACTAATTCCGTTACTGAAATTTGACCTTCTGTTAATAATAGGATAATAGACTACTAGAATGGTGCGAGGATAATGTAAGGGTATCCTACTTGACCGGCACTCGGGAGTCGTGTGTTCGAGTTCCACCTGCCAGAGAAATCAACAGTTTTGGTCTATATATCGAAGTTTCCCAAGCCATTCAATTAGTCTTTTTTCGCATCATACATTTACTTTCCTTCACAAAAAGCTTGCGTCATGAGCACTATTGAGTCATACACAAGAAAGAATGAAAGAACCCAAAATGCCAATAAAGGAACAGGAGGCCGCAATTTACTATTTCATAGATCTTTGTTTTAGAAAGTTAAATGTTTTATTTTTTTTCGCGTACTCAGAACTCTTAGAAAATTAAAAGTTGAAGCACTTTGAAGTATTGTGAGGTTATAAGGAAATCTGAAAAATTAGTTATTATTGATATAAAAAAATGTTAAATATGTCGCGAAACCCGCCAAAAGGCGGCTTTGGGTACCAGACAGTTAAAAAAGCTTGTCGCGAAAATCCAAAAAAATACCTTGTCGTATGTTTTGGATATTTGTGAAGATTTTCGAACTTTAGGCTTTCCAACCATAGAAAGTTCTATACAGTTATTAAAAATGGCTGTTACATAAAATTATTATAATGAGTGTAGAATGAACTTTTAGGTTTAAAACCACTTTCTTTAACTTTCTAATAAAAATCAATACCAACCAACTTGTTCTAATCTTAAGAAAATGGAGGATGTCAATTTTAAGTTAATTTTTTTTACTTATTTGCTTCCAGAAAAGTGATATAACCGAATAACATAGCATTGATCCATACCTACATTGCGTATTCAGTTGCAACAGTAATAAATCAAAACCACAACTTTTTTGAAACAAAAATTAAAATCAAAGTTTAACCCCGCTGATTCACTCACAAGATTCATACTGGCCTGCTCGCATCAAGCAGCAAGAAAGTTGCGACAGCAGTGCTCAACAATCTGGTACAATGGAGTTAAGTTTTTAATTATCTCGGCATTAGCAATGAGTTATGCACTACGGTGCATACCAAGACGGCTCCAGCACTATTACCGGCCGGGACGGACCGGACGAACGGACCGGACCAGACTAGACACGACCGTGTCGTGTCGGCACGGAGACGGGAACGGTAACAATGCTGGCAGGAATCTCTTTCATCGCCCCCGTTAGCGTTTGCTATTTTCCTATGCAGCTTCTGCATTCAGGGGCCAAACAATAATCCTTTCGGAATTTTCCTTGCTCTAGTGGTTTTTCTCGGCACTACTACTGGCTGGCCAGCCAATCTGCATGACGTTGCTCCGGAGAAAAGGCTATATGCATGACAGCAAAGATGCTGGCCGGTTGCTGTGGTGAAGTGTGACACGCAGCATTAGAGTGTAAAAAATGGCGCAAAATTCCGTTTATGCTATGTTTAGTAGGTTTGGTTTAGCAGGGGGTAAATGTACAAGCAATGAATGGAGTTTATTCGGCATAATAGGTGCCAGGAGAATATTAGTTTGTATGCTTTATCAGCTCAAATTACCTTTGTGCTTTGAGTATCTTATTAATGAATGCCATAAAGTTTACTATATTTACATGGTGACCCCTATAGCTGAATGCTAGGGAATTTGCCAAAACAAAACATGTCAACTTGAAACTTTTTTATATAGTAAAATAATATTATATCTGTATCCGTAATCTGTAAGGTAAAACCGACTTTTCTTTGGATTTTTCCAACTTCGTTGCCAATCGTTTTTCTTACGACATTCTATTTTATTTCCTATGCTTCTTTTTATAAGTTTTGGTTTCAGATTCTAGATCAGGTATCAGCATCTTTAGCTCGAGCAACACGTTCCTCACAATCATTCTGGATTCTGGAGATTCTGGATAGTATACTACTATATATATATAGTATTTTTATTTTTCATGATAAATACCAAGTAAGCATATTATTGCGTACATTTGGTAATTGACTATAAGATCCATGCGATAACAAGTCGGACAACTGAATGGTTTGTTTCATTCTGGGATTGATTTTGCACATTTGCATATATTTTGCGAAGATGACGCAGAAGTTGGTGCTTACCATCGTGAAATCAATTTGGAGTTTTTTTTCGCTCGGCGCATACTGTGTGACATTTTTCAAGATTCGATTTCGATCGTCATGTACATTATATTGAAGGTGTGATCTACTATTAGCTACTGTCTATTCTTATCCACTGTATTTGGATTAGTTCTTTGAATAAGCAAAAGGAATGCTACTTTGTGATAGAGACATGCTAAAGGACCATATTTGGAAGACAGTTTTCAGCATGTAGTTTAGCTGACATGTACGACATTGCCGGCAAGAGATTGAAAACATTAGCCAGATTGCTTTTCTCATACATATTTTTTGATGTAAATGACATGTGTCAGTATCGATCGGGCAGTTTTGTCTGACTGAAGCATTTCATATTCATTATTCAAATGTCTAGGTAATGCCTACAGATTCAGTCTCGGATACTATGGTTTCAATTTGTGCTGATGGCTGTTAAAGACCGTCAACGTCACCGTCATGCTTCATCAGTAGTGGCTGTGTGCATGTCAAGTCTCCTATGGAAATGCGCATCTTGAATACTAACGAGCATACTCAGGTTGGTACTTATGGAATCATTTTATGCTTGATTTCTTGCAAGGAATCTGCCGAGATTCATTGTGACACAAAGCTTGCCGATTTGATTTAATATTTACAGAAAATTTTGCAATTGTAATTTTGACCATAATATCCGTTGACCATTTCGTCAGATATTTGCATGGATATTTGAAGTTTCTAAGTAATTGCTAAGAGTGATAGACTTTCTGAATTCCTTTGAAAGTGTATGTTTACGGTTTTACATTATATCATTATAAAATCTGTCTATGTGGATTAAATAAATGATGATCATTTCTGGAAGGGATGAAATTAGGTGTGAAATAATATTTTAATAATATTAAGAGGTACACATTTTATGAAAGTAACTAATATTTCTTTTGTGTCCTAATTATTTGAAGGTATCAATATCACGATTGAATAGTGAAATTTAAAGAAAATGCTTTTGACATGGAACAATGCAAAATAAATATTAGAATTGAAAAGCATTCTTTCCTTTTGCAATTTATGGATAAAACGAATCACAAGATATTTCAGTTGATTTTTCTTTTCTTGCGGTTAGTAAAGTTTGTGAAATTATGGTTACAGTAGTTATACTAGAAGTACCTTAGAACGTTCTAATCAAAAAGCCAAATTCCATAAAATCATTTATCCTGGCTAAAATATTACAATGGTTTCTCTACAATCATGAGCGTTTGATGAATGTCAAACTTTGACTCCTTTCACCGTCAGCTAGTGAAACGTCATCAACATCGACATGATCAACAACATCATCATCATCATCTTCGTTATCTAGCGTCGTTGTCATATTGAAACTAAGATGCTTTGGCCTGGAAAATATGCATACATATATTTAGTAGCAAAACTGTCAATGGCACGCAGTCAGTGGCAGGCGTTGCGACGCCAACTTCCGCGCCGGCTGTTGACCTATTTATTCACGCCGAACGATGTACGTACCATATCGCAACAAAACGGTCCCGCCTTACTTTAGAAGTAATGCTGAAAAAAGCAAGGGTAGCATCGCATATAAATTGGCACAAGTGGGATTTCGAATGGTACATTGTCAGCAACAGCAAAGGGTTGGCTTCGAGCAAGGCTGATGTTTTTCTGTTCGATTTGTGCTACATTACCTACCTTAATAACATTTCTGAGAAACTTCACATGTGTCATCAGATAAGTCGCCAATATTTGATCATATGTGAATAGGTAGCGTGTAGTTGGACTACATTCTAATAGGTCAGATTCGGACAATGTTTATCAAAAATAATTGAAAAAAGTTGGAAAAAATAAAATACAATTTCCTACGGGGTGTTGCGATCGACATTTAGTCAAATTTAAATTTGACTCCTTACTTTTAATCATGGCTTAATAAACCTCAACTGAAAGCCCCGTATTTTGAGCAAAGGGCACTGAATTTTGCTTAATTACTTACTGGTTCATATTCGCCGGTACGGCAGAACAAAGGGATGAAATCATAGATCTCCACTGCCCACGGTTACCCGTCATGGCTTTCAGGACTGGTTATCGTCAACAGCCCGGATGTCGTTGGCTAAACTGTGTCGTCATGAGCCTCTGGGTCTGCCTCTTGTACGTTGTCCTTGCGGATTCCAGACGAGTGCTTCTTTGCAGATCTCTTTCGCATCTTTCCTGAGGGTCTGGTTGGCCCACTTCCGTCCACATTCAGGAACTTCTGTTGATACCGGCCGTTGATAGAGTTCCTCATTCCTCATCATCCAATTGTCAGGCTACCAGGCATGGATGATATACACTAAAGTCTTTTTTTACACGGCTACAGGATCTATTTTATACATCTCCAACACCTTAATTAAGAACGTGTGAGGTATGGAGTCGTATGCTTTCTTGTAGTTTTAGACTTTTTTTGTTTGTTTATAGTCACAGCTTGGGTCATACGTGACATTTGTGAGGTTGGGATTTGAACTCGTAACCCTTATATGATCGGAGATCTAGGACTCCTCTACGCGAAAGCGCACCCCAGATGTTTTCGTGTTGGAGTCGTTCAAACATTTTTTCAAAGTCAACGAACACCATTAGGAGTGAGTCCTGGAATTCGTTGAAATTTTCCAAGTGTCGTGTCGATGCGAAGACTAGAGAAATCTAATTTGTGGGCAGTAGATCATAGGGTCAGAGGGGGGAAGCGAGGGAGGAGATCGTGCCTGCGTTACCGCTATCGGAGTGGGGGAATCAGTATAGTTACATAACAAATTTATCTAATTAAAAAAACAATTTATTTTAATTTTTGCTAAACAAATTCACGCACCACTTGTAAGAGAGCTTCAACGATGATTACACTAGTATTTGTGAACGAACTTTGAGAAAATGAAGTGAGTGGTGTGTGTTTGTGTGCGTTTAGGCGAGCATGAAAACGGCGAACGTTTTGTTTACGTATGGCCACGTTATTGACAGTTCAGTGCTCAGATCGTAGAGTCACAAAATGGTTAAAAACGAACTTTTCCAATGTTATTGTGAAGGCTAATCCTCAAAGCAGTAAGAAAAAATCTCACGGTTAAGCAGTACAGTGAAAAAGCACGTTGCTAAAATTTTGGGGGCAGACAAGAGCTGACACACATTAGGAACCTGCCAAAGCACCGCAAAGCACGAAAAAAGTTGATTGTGATGATCAACTGGATCCATCAGCTAAATGACCATATGAAATCCATGCCGGACGACCGCCATTGGTAGAACATCAGTTCGATTTGCTATCATGGATACTCAGCTAGCACCAAATCGTACATCAATAACCGAAAATTATCGTAAATAACTCTTAACAAATTCGGAATCGTAACTAAAGCTTAAGTCCGCACAAATTGATTTTCAGTCGTATATAATGATAATAGCTGACATACATACGATATTCAGCACAGAATCGTACAGCAGTACGGAGCGGGTCGGGCTCGATCGGGTATTTTCGTATATAATTACTTGTATCGATGAAATGTGTATGTTTATTCCTCATTACGTATATCGCCTCCAAAATTTTGCGCTTCAAATCAATTCAATTCAGGCAGAAGTGCCAGGCCGAGCGATACCAAAATGTTAAAGCTTTCTCGAAACTAACTGAAGCTATGAAGCACAAAGGATTCAATATAAGCCAGTCGGGTACGTATCTACATTTGATACCTTAAGGGCCAAACAGAATGCTGCGTCAACGCGTCCGTCAGCGTTATTCTGACAGTTTTATTTATGGGTTTACTGTCAAATTGACGCTGACGGATGCGTTGATGCAGCATTCTGTTTGGGCCTTTATCGAGCAAACTCTATCGAAGGAAAACGCCATGTCCATGCTACACCGGTAAATTACTGAAGACAAGAAATGATAACCACAAGGTGTTGGTAGGTTTTGTACTGCGACCGGACCGGATTTTTTGCGTTACGTAATTTGTATTCCAGGCCTTATGAAAAATGTGGAAGAGGCGACGTTTTCCTTCCACGGGCCACTGTGAGTTGCCGGAAATAATCGCGACCTGTGACCGTCTTATCCTGAATAAATCTATAAAGCGCTTACATCATCTTGCTTGTAGGACGACAAGCCACTTCGGTTTAGGGATGGCAATTATCGCCATACATATTTCAATACCAATGGGACACTGGCCCACAGTATTCCAGGCTGAAATATATGCAATCTACGAATGTACACGTGTCTGCCTGGTTAGAAACTATAGATATGCTAACATATGTATTTTTTCTGACAGCCAAGCAGCGCTTAAAGCACTTAAAGCTTGTACTTGTAATTTGTTACCGATCATTTTCAAATCGATCGGCACAATGAAAGTTTGTTCAGTTTAGCGTCTTTAGTTCGTAAGTTTGTAAATATTGTGTTTTGTTTTGTTTATCGGCTCTTATACATTGTTGTTAGTTTGTTAAAATTTTTGTTGTTAAAATTTTGTTATTTTTTTGTTTAACATAGTTTTAAGCCATTTCACTAACATAACCGTTTGATCCTGACACAACCCTGGGAACTCTTAACCGGTCCGGGTAACTGCAAACGCACCCACTGGATCCGGTTAGTGAAGAAAGGAGGGAGATGGTCGGCGAGAGGGAGATAGAGGATGAAGGAAGGTCGAAGGTGGAAAGGCCTAAAAGGAGAAGTCAGTCGAAGTCGAAATATACGGGGAACCACATCTAAAGTCTGAAGCTGAAGAACTGAAGAGAAGCGCTGTCGCGCTGTAAGCGGAAGATAAATCCCTGAGTGTTTGGACACCGGTCCGGTGGTAATCCCGGCCTTGGAACAAAATACGCCCTACAAAAGTGCTACGTATCGTGTAGTTAAAGTGCCCGTATCAACCGTAGAAGTTCGACGACGATTGTAACGCACAGGAAGCCGAACGTAGTGCGAAAAACAGTGCAACGAAGTACCAGCGAGACCACGTGATACATTCTAAGGCAGCGCTGCACGTTCTTGACTCTGTTCTTGGAAATTGTAAAACTGGACGTCATCTCGATAGAGCGGCAAAGGCTTAAGCCCGCATTTGGTGGATTCGTTTGGATATGTCATCGTGCTGAAACCCTCGCTATTCGACCGTGAAGCGGTCGTGGTATGTACATCCTCTCTCCCGTTTCCTGCATGTCATCGATGGGCCCCAACGCGTCGTGTTCGTGATCGGTACCGCAACGTGATTAGTGAACTTTAAACCCGGATGAATAAATAGTTAAATTGTAATAATAGTTTTAAGTTCAAAGAGCCGATCCCTTTTCCTCCTGAACTTTCTTTCGTTGTTCCGCTTTGCTTGATTGTGATGGTAAGTAGTCGAATGTGCTGAGTCCCCTGAACACGCTACGACCCTGAGAAGATAGAGCGAGCCAGCAGGGCAGTGTGAGCTTTCTCATACTTACAATTGGCGATCCACGTAAAATAAAAATATTCAAATCCTAGATTTGTATATTTTTACCGTGTTTCGGGGAGACTCGAGTACAGGTCGATACTTGTCTCGATTGTTCTTTGCATGAATACTTCCTTTGATGGTCTTGCACGTGGCCGATTGTTAGAATCAAGTGAAAACGCGATAACCGTATCTGTTGCAAACGACGCATGATCAAATTGAATCCGTGAATTGTAATGCTAGCTCGAAAAACGCGATAATTTTAGGTTTATGCAGCACAGAATTTGCAGCAATTATTACCATTCTTTTCTGAATTAGTTGAACACGTGGAAGTTGGAGAACAAAAGAATTCTTAACAATGGCTACGGCTATAGAAAATAATTATACAATGGAGAATATTAGGAATGAATATGCGTGTAAGGAAATGCGTGTAGATTTTCTTGATGCAGATGATTTAGATCTTGAATTATAGTTACAGTGACCGATTACCACTCCCACAGTTCAGCCAAATAAAAGCACACCGAAAGCCAACTGTGCTAGCTACAATCTACTAGAGAATAAATCCACCATAGTTAATCGTTGGATAGGCTTGCCACTACTGACTACTCAGGTGGGAGCGAACTTCTTTTTCCAACTTCTGAAAACCATGGATCTCAGACCGACTCAAATTACCCTCAGTAATGATCAGCAAAATAACTATTGCTACCGACCGAATACGGTTACTGGACAGATAAATTTCGTCCAACAAATCCTTGTTTCCTTGTCACTTCCTTGGCAATCAAGGACGTAGTGAGTTAACACAACCTGATTTCAGACCAGTATTTCTTACCATCACGCTGGGAAATCAAGGGAGAGAAGTTCAAATCGCGTCCGATGGCAACGACGGGTCATCGAACGTTATCAGTATCGCAGGGGAAAATCGATTTCATTTCACTGGTTTGAATCCATCTATGACCGACGACGGTGTTAATAGTCGCTCACCTAACCACCAGGTGGAACAATACCGAACACTTAAGGGCCCGATTTGCATCGAGTGTGGTTTAAAAGAATTTGATTCCCACAACTTTCCTTACTTTCGAAAAAACCAGAAAATTATGTACGAAAATCGCCGGTCATCAGAGAAATCTGACTAAAATATCCACAAATTCATTCCGAGGCACTAGAGTGGAGTCTATTGGATTCGATAATGGATTCCACTCAATCGCCTCAAAGATTAGAAATTATTTTTCCGGACCGCAACGATAATCGACCATATGTATGGGTCCAAATAAACAATTTTAAAATAAAACGGTTGCTAGATTCTGATAGCAATCGTACTCTTATGAGCAAGAGCCTATTTCAACACTTCACTAGATCACTATATTCAGATTCACACAGATCACTATAACATTAAACCACTTCAGGATAGATTAGAGCTAAGATCTGCCGATGGCAACATTCGGAAAAAATTGGTGAAATATCAACCATTCGATGGCGCCCTATACAAATTTACATTTTTGTTTCAAATCACCCAGGTGATTATAAATTCGAATGGAAGTTGATAGTTCTCTCTGAAAAAGGAGAATTAAACTCGTACTAATTCCGCTACAAATCAATCCGCTAGAATTTCGAAAAACGCTAGCTAGACGACTAGGTGACGAAACTATTGGTAGAATTCACTGCCAAAACGTACAGGTGAAGAACCTGGAAGGGCGGCCCATAGCCCACCCCAGCTGATATGTTACCCTTTGTAGTATTATGTTGAAAACATTGTCACGCTAAATTTTGAACTTACTTCACTTCAGGTCGTCGAATATAAAATATCAACTCCGATGATAGAGCGACTTGGAAGAAATGATAAGAATGGGGTTATAAATTATCGGATCTATCTCCTGCATCTGCCAGCGGGGAAGAAATAGAATGCCGAAATTATGCCTGTCCCGCCCGTTAGACCGTTGCCACCACCGGAATTCTCCGTGAAATAGTCTGCCCATTTTTCGACTATGTTTGCTAACTAAATTTGAGTAATTAAAAGCAGAACAATTAATGATATTATTAAGGAAAATAATGTGCACGAGTCACTTAGCTTGAAGAGCAAGAATCTGATTGACAGAAATAATTGACAGCTGTCGAATCAATGCCCGAAATAACCGGTTCGCATTTCGACTTTATGTTCGAAATTCGAGGGGCACGAAAAAAATTATACTCACCGTTGGAATCCAGGGTTCAAATCGGTTGAAGTAAAATAATTTCTATTAAATTTAATGTCTTGAATTGATGGGTGGCCTAGATCACTCAAGAAGAATACTTTCGCTGGAGACCAGAGTCTTGCGACGATGAAGGTCAGTACAGGGACTTCCAGTATCAGAAAGTAACCCTCAAAATAGCGCGGAGTTGTTGAATCGACGTTGATGCCCTATGACCCCGAAAGCAGTTCCTGGAGTGACTAGATCAACTTTATCAATCAAGCAAATAAACAAGGCGGAAAATAAAAGCCTTGCCAGAAATGGAAATACTTTTAGTGACAGAAACCATGTATTGTCACTAAAGTTAGGATAAAAGGAATATTAGGAATAACGAAAGTATGAACAGGAATGAATGAAAGATAGGGGGAATGAATGAATTGGGAGGACATGTCCATTGAATGAAATGTATGAAAGAATTAGAATAAATGAAGAAATAGATGAAT
Source organism: Sabethes cyaneus (assembly GCF_943734655.1). Taxonomy (NCBI): domain Eukaryota; kingdom Metazoa; phylum Arthropoda; class Insecta; order Diptera; family Culicidae; genus Sabethes; species Sabethes cyaneus. The sequence goes on from NC_071355.1 coordinate 178,807,788, forward strand.
ATAGGTTTCCTTAGCGTAATGCAAAGGAGTAAAATTAAACGAATATGGGAGTAAAATAGAATATTTTCCCATTAGAGATAAAGAAGGAAGAATGGTAAGGAGAAAGATTTGGCGACAATACGTAGAGATTAAATATTAATCCACGCGAAGGCAGGACAATTCACGGATTCGAGAGGAGTTATGAAGTGAGCAACAGGTGGTATTAAAAATAAATGGTCCAGTCGTGCTACGTCAGCGAGTCAAACCGAAGTATTTATGTAAAAATAGTTTAGAAATAGACGAAAAATTATTTACATAATTTTTCTACACCGGCCTGGGGAAGATTGTTACCGATCATTTTCAAATCGATCGGCACAATGAAAGTTTGTTCAGTTTAGCGTCTTTAGTTCGTAAGTTTGTAAATATTGTGTTTTGTTTTGTTTATCGGCTCTTATACATTGTTGTTAGTTTGTTAAAATTTTTGTTGTTAAAATTTTGTTATTTTTTTGTTTAACATAGTTTTAAGCCATTTCACTAACATAACCGTTTGATCCTGACACAACCCTGGGAACTCTTAACCGGTCCGGGTAACTGCAAACGCACCCACTGGATCCGGTTAGTGAAGAAAGGAGGGAGATGGTCGGCGAGAGGGAGATAGAGGATGAAGGAAGGTCGAAGGTGGAAAGGCCTAAAAGGAGAAGTCAGTCGAAGTCGAAATATACGGGGAACCACATCTAAAGTCTGAAGCTGAAGAACTGAAGAGAAGCGCTGTCGCGCTGTAAGCGGAAGATAAATCCCTGAGTGTTTGGACACCGGTCCGGTGGTAATCCCGGCCTTGGAACAAAATACGCCCTACAAAAGTGCTACGTATCGTGTAGTTAAAGTGCCCGTATCAACCGTAGAAGTTCGACGACGATTGTAACGCACAGGAAGCCGAACGTAGTGCGAAAAACAGTGCAACGAAGTACCAGCGAGACCACGTGATACATTCTAAGGCAGCGCTGCACGTTCTTGACTCTGTTCTTGGAAATTGTAAAACTGGACGTCATCTCGATAGAGCGGCAAAGGCTTAAGCCCGCATTTGGTGGATTCGTTTGGATATGTCATCGTGCTGAAACCCTCGCTATTCGACCGTGAAGCGGTCGTGGTATGTACATCCTCTCTCCCGTTTCCTGCATGTCATCGATGGGCCCCAACGCGTCGTGTTCGTGATCGGTACCGCAACGTGATTAGTGAACTTTAAACCCGGATGAATAAATAGTTAAATTGTAATAATAGTTTTAAGTTCAAAGAGCCGATCCCTTTTCCTCCTGAATTTTCTTTCGTTGTTCCGCTTTGCTTGATTGTGATGGTAAGTAGTCGAATGTGCTGAGTCCCCTGAACACGCTACGACCCTGAGAAGATAGAGCGAGCCAGCAGGGCAGTGTGAGCTTTCTCATACTTACAAATTCAAAGCTAGTATGGGAGTGTATCCTCTCACTGATGCAACTGACGGAAAAGAATCAAGTAAACCTTTACTGGGTTCCTGGCCATTGCGGAGTGGAAGGAAATGAAAAAGCCGATACTTTAGCGAGGCAGGGTTCATCTACGGACTTTATCGGTCCAGAACCGTTCTGTGGTGTGTCTCCAAGCACGCTTAAATCCGAACTTCGGGCATGGGAACACAAAACAATAGAGGAAAATTGGAAATCCTCTATAGGACTAAGACAGTCTAAGCGCTTTATACAGCCAGACCGCAAAAAAAGCCTATCATTGCTTAATTTGAAGAAAACCGAACTAAGCATAATAATAGGACTATTTACCGGTCACTGTCCAAGCAAACGCCATCTCAAAACGATTGGTAGGCTGGACAATGGTACTTGCCAACTCTGCGAATTCGAAAGCGAAACCGCAGAACATCTGCTCTGCCAGTGCAGTGCACTAACTCTTCGCAGACTAAGAATCTTCGGTAAAGGAACAATGGAGCCTTTCGAAGTCTGGTCTGCAAATCCCAATCAGGTAATAAACTTCATAAGAAGTTCAATGCCGGACTGGGAGAAGAGGTATGAATTGACAATGACAAACACTTCCATCAATAGTGTTATGTCGGCAACTAATACCTAGACAAAAGAAGAAGTATACCACAATAGATCAAAATAATGGTCGCAGTGGTCAAATCTTCCAACAAAAAAAAAAATCGCCAAAAATGGTTATCGATAACAATCGATATTTCCCGTCATTTTATCGATATTATCGATAGTTTTCAATACAAACCATATATTGACAGGTGAGGCCAACCAAGGCACTGGCAGGGTTCCGTATACTCTATGTGTGTGACAGTAACCAATATGAATATGTTGAGCTTGATGGTTAGGTTATTTGAGTTGAGCGCTGAACCCTGCTTATGCAAAATCCACCCAAATGTCTACCAGCGAAAACTTTTTTCTTACAGACTTTCTGTCAAATATCTTCCCGCTGTTAGGGGCCGTGCAATAATTACGTAAGGGCTTTTTCCTCAGTTTTGAACCCCCCCTCTCCCCTATATAAGATTTTGTAAGATTCTGGCCAATCCCCCCTCCCCCCCGTAAAAAGTCTTGGTAAGATATTTTGAAACATCAAAATGCAAGTTTTATTTAAAAAGTCAGACATTGAAAGAATATTGAAACAGTCAACAAAGTTCAAACAAGTTCATAAAAACCAAATTTCAAACAAATTCATAAAAAAAAAACAAAATCAATTATCTGTTGTAAATCCCTTGAGGTTGTCTATAGATGTTGGTATATGCTCAGAAACTCACTAGCGTTCACATAATTCGCATTGATCCACTCTACATCTTCTGAACACGTGTCCTTGCCAAGTAGCATACAAAGAACTTCATTGCCTCTTCTAGATGACACGCGACATGGTCTTATCTTGGTATTGGCACTGCGTTGCGTCTAATGTACAGATCTGTAATGACCATCCACGGTTTCTTTTGAAGCAAAATACTGACCCCACTCTGGTCACACGTGGCAGGCAAGATTTTTGGGAACAGAAGAACAATACATTCCAAGAAACATTTTTATTGTATAGTAGCTTATCAAGCGCTCGTTCCATTGAAACGGCTATACATTAGTTGAATAAGCTACTTTTAAACAAAACTGTTTCTAGTGATATCATAAGGGATTTTGCGGCATGGGGATAGGCAATTGCAACCAAATATGTTGGAATAATAGCATAAACGGATAGCACAGACAAACAGACGAGACACTCGCGTTAATTCCATCGTCCATTCAAAAACCGCTTATTTTTCAAAAAAGCATGTTTCGCAACATGGCCACACCGCGGCGCTCGAGTGTTGCTTCGAGTTTCCAGTATAAAACCATACAAATGTAAAAAACCTACAGTATAAAACCCTGCAAATGTAAAAAACCTACAGTACAAAACCCTGCAAATGCAAGCTGCTTCGCAACATGCATAACAGAGAGCGCTAGTGTGCAAGCAAAATGTGTAGGACGATGGTTTTTGAAGAATTTTCTTCTATGTGTCATGTCAGTTCGTCAGTGCGGATAGCATCAGATGGCTCTGGACCACGTAGGCCGACTGCTGTATCCCTGAGTGACCACAGCCAAAATACTCAGCAGGTTGCTACGCATTTCTTTTTAGCATGAAGGATTTTGAAACTTCACAACTTAACTCATCAATTTAAAAAAAATTGTAACAAGTAACATGAGTTGCTATTAAAAAATTTTAATTTATCATAACTTTTTCGCGCATGAAAATCTTACGTAAGAAATGATTAAACCCCCCTCCCCTCCAAATAAGATTTTGTAAGATTTTGCGGAACCCCTCCTCCCCCCATTGTATCTTACGTAATTAGTGCACGGCCCCTAACATGAGTTGCTATTAAAAAATTTTAATTTATCATAATTTTTTGGCGCATGAAAATCCGACGTAAGAAATGATTAAACCCCCCTCCCCTCCAAATAAGATTTTGTAAGATTTTGCGGAACCCCTCCTCCCCCCATTGTACCTTACGTAATTAGTGCACGGCCCCTTACCCGTGAAATCAAGCAGCAAGGCAACAACCGTTTCTAGCAGAAAGTTTGCCTTACGCGGTTTTGCTCAAATTTTTTTGACAAATTTTTGTTCGATTTCTGTCAGCCATGTCGAACCTGTTGAACATGTTGGCAAAGCTTAAACTCATCGACATTCTAGACAAAATTAAGGGTGAATCGCATGGTGAAGAAGTGAATGCGGATGTGTTTTAGGGGGGGGGGGGCGGTATGTCACATAAAAATATCGATAATTATCGTTAATCCGAAAATTTTATCGATGATTGACGAGGAAACATCGATATTATCGATTGGTATCGATATGTTTGCCATCTCTATTCTTCACTATTGTTCATGCGAAACATGAAAAGTGAGTGTGGTGAGAAGTGAGTGTGGTGAGAAGTGAGTGTCGAGAAGTGAGTAGTGAGAGGTGACAAATCGAAAGTGAGCAGTGAGTAGCAAATAGCAAGAAGCAAGCAGTGAGTATCAAGTGAGAGAGCAAGTGAATGGTGAGAAATGAGTAATGAGAAGTGAAAAAGGAGAAATGAGATGTGAATAGTGAGAAGTGAGTGTTAAAAAATAAGGAGTGAGTCGTGAGCATGTGAGATGTGAGTAATGGGTAGTGAGTGATGAGAATTCACCTGCTTCGCCGAAAATGCATCTATCGGTTTTGAAATTTATCATGAACATAACCTCATTGTGAATCGAAATCCGTTCAAAAACAGAATGTTTGAAGTTGGCACACGAACTTTAGGTAGTGAACGTTCGGTATAATAGACGTTAGGTATAATATCATTGCCGAGTTAACTTCGAGGTACGGTTCAGATTTAACACGCCAGTCGTCGCATGTTCGAATCTCGGCTGAGCGGTGCTAGAGTCTGTAGGATCGTTACACTAGCTCCGTAATTATCATGTACTCTAATGAACCAGCTGCGAAGTCTTTCGATTCAGAATGGTCAAGTCTCGAAGACGTTTACGTCGAAGACGTACCCATGGCTTTGCTTTGCATAGTGGACGATAGGTATAATGGATAATAGGTATATTTCCATTTACTAAGAATGTGCTGTTAAACTAAGCATTGCTCCATCACAACGCAATGAGAACATGGACCGCCCATTTAGCATAAAGCCTGTTTGACATAAAAAAAACATTGGCATTATCATGTGGGAATACATGACATAAAGACATTTGGCATACGACCATTTGCATAATGCCTTAAAAATTATTTCATGACATTTCATAGACGATTCAGGCGAGACGTCTGCGGGTCCAGTGTTGCCGGCGACCCGCCGTCGAAAGTACCGGTTACTGCGGGGGCGTAGCCCTCCGTCCATTATGCCTAACATCCACTATGCCTAACGTCTGTATGCCTAATGAGGTCCGTATGCAACTTATATAAGTGTATGCTTCCTAGTGCTTCGACTTTTAGTGAGATTCGATTCCAGCCTATAACGCACAGGTGCCACCGAATTTTTTTTTTACTTCGAACAAATGTCCAGCATTTCATTGGATCCAAGCTCACTGATTTTTTTTCTTATGGAGTATAGCTCCAACACCAATGACGGGTTCGAAAAACATTTCGTTCGAATTCGGGATTAACTCCCTCAGGACATGCTTCGGGTTAATTGTGTTATCTTCGACAAGCGCTTGCAAAACGTCATACGTGTCTGAATTCATTTCTACAGCGATTATCACAACTCACTTGACCTTTCTCCATAATCATTCAGATTAATCTAAAACATTAATCCAGCAGATGATGAATCTGTTTGATTGTATATTAATAACAAATTTAACACGATGTCATAACTATTATCCAGTACCGCACCGACATGACACAGTTTTACTAACTCGAAATAAACAACATTCAATCTTTAAGATGTGTCAAATCCTCTACCAGCCAAACAAGGACAATTCGATAGTAGTGACATGGTTCAGCTAGATTGCAAACAGCTATTTCTCAGTTTGACCATTCGTCTGGAATGATTGAGTTCAGTTTCATCAAAGCCGCCCCAATCAATCATCAGCGAGTCCCCGGCGACGACCGGAATTCGGATCGGAAAAGCAAAAAAAAAAAAGACACTTCACCATGAAGCGTGGAGTATGTTCGCTGTCGCTGTCGCCGGCGCTATGTGCACTTGAAAATGATGAATGGGAAAATAAAGTAATAAAAAGTGAAGAAATTCGAATTATTATAGCTATGAATAAGCATTTCAGAGCAAGCATTCTCATAAGCCAAACCAGGCAGATATAGTTCGGAAGTATGTATAGCGAGTGCCACCCACGTTGCGACTCGACTGGCGAAGAATCCGGATCAATATGCGGGTCGAAATTGGCGACACTCCAGGAAATGGCAGAAAACGATTCGAGAAACCATGCCATTACTTAAATTGAATGACAGGCGATAATTCACTGTCACAACCCAATCATATATTACTGGTACACCGGTGCTTAGAAGTTACGTCAGGCGGAAAGAGATGAAACATGAAATGTCAATCAATTGAGGACTGACGGCGGGCTCCAGACATGGTATAGTTTTGGAAAAGTTAGTAAATTCACACCGATGGGATTATTCGATCCATCCTCCTGGGGGTCTGTCAACTAATAACAAAATTCAATGACTCTATAATCACCCTGCCGATAAGCAAGCTATTCACCAAGGTTGCATACCGCCCGCCCCATGATTACGAAAGCACTACTCTCTATTCAGTGCCATGACATTACCCCACAAATGGCACAATAAATCGAAACTTTAAGCTCATCACGTGTGCGAACACTCAGCGCTTTGCTGACCACGATCCGCACGGACGATGCTATGCTGTCGATAAGATTTTCACTGGTTTAAATTGTGTGCCACATTTAATTCCGACATTCCTACGAGAAGCGCCCGCTAGTAGGTAACGGTAGCAGCTACATCCGCTGCCAACGTCCACAAAACCGTTATCAAATAACGACTTTGCTTAGCACATTCTTCCACACTCGGCGGCTTCCATTTGGTTGTTGTACCGTCCAAATAGCCGCTGGCGCACTAGACGTACATACATGTGCGCCCACCATACTGGTAGGTAGTCCTATATCCTGAACCTGACTTCGGAAACGAACGTGAAGCATTTGGTGCCAGTAGCTGCTTGTTGGATGGTTATTTTGTAATAAAATTTTATGGTATTACTCCTGCACCGGGGAGCGTGATTTTTTTGTTTCGCTCTATGTTGTGTACTACTGTATGTATACCTTCCGCAAAAGAAACATACAGATGCTCCCAAAAACAATAAACACAAGCAGAGGCTACGGATCATTTTAACTGCAGGATAAATGTGTATTGATCCACGTGGCAAGCGGTAATGGCTTCGCGGGTGAAGGGGGTTTCTCAAGTTTGTTGGGTTATTTTTTTGTTGGTGATGTCGTAACTAAGAAAACATTGTAAACACATATTTTTCTATCTATTTTTGGCACAATTGCTGTTAGCCACAATAAGAAAAACCTTCGATGTTTATAATTGATTACGTAAATAGCAATCGGTCTGAACTGTTTATTGCTAAACTGTACGTCATGCAACTTTTACTGATTGTGTGGTCCTTATTAATCGCTTTTTTGACAGATGCCATCTCGCAAGGGGCAATGTTTTACAGGTCATTTGGATGATAAAAGTAAGAGTGTACATCCACAAAAGGGCTTTCCGTGTTTCATCATTACGTGACTTAAATGACGCGTAAAAAGTGATGTTTGAAATTGTAAATTTCATGATGACATTTTGACGACGGGCTCCCGGGGAGTAATGATAACATAAAATGGTGAGTTTTATGAACGCTCCACTTTCTTTTATTGTACCCCAAACATTTTAGGATGATATTTTAGAAAAGTGGTACGTGCCATCACCACGAGTTAGAAGGGAGCCAAGCGATCTCGTAGCTTATTACTGTTAACGTTCAAATTTTCCTTTGCACTAGGTTGTGCTTTTCCCAATATAATTTACTTTATTGTACCGAATGCTACACATGTTTTACGCTAACCAGCTCGTATAAAATCCCTTGGTTTCATTGACTTATGACCGTACACAGTCTGCTGCAGTAACTCTGGTTAAATCATGAATCCCTACGTACACGGAAGCCTGGCCAAACAATGCTCTGATGAGTCCGCCTCACCTCCTTGCTCTCGAGTCCGGATGCCCCATTTCGGGCAGACCGGCAGTGCAGCAGACTATTATGTTTACCTTTGAACTACCGGGGAAACCTCAACATGTGACCAAACCGAGTAACGACGCTGCTACGCTGCACAAAAGTTAAAAGCTTTTCAGCCACACTATTTCGTCAGGTCGGTTGCTCTCTGCCGCAGCACCGAAAGGGAAGTGTGCGCTTGCAACCCGGAAGAAAGTCCAACCATACTTACTGGTAAATACTAATACGTAGGTACATCGCTGGAGAAAAGTCTCGGTCGGTACTTGCAAACCATGCCTCCAGTCAGTTCGAAAAAGATCAAATAGCATGTTTTGTCTAGCGCATACAAATATGATAATATATGCACAGACAAGCCAATGTAAAATAATTTTTAAATGAATAAATTTTTAGCAAGCGAAGCAGTAAATAGGAACGGAGACCCCGGTAGCAGTGCGTTTCATACCAAGTGTACTGTAAAGGGCACATAAAAGTTCGCAATTTCCTTTTTGTTTTCCAACCGCCGACTGCAGCAGATATGCGGTTTCTGAAGATGTTCAGGGACACATTGCGATTATTGTTGTGCTTTGTGCTGAAAGTTTCATCAATGTAATTATGAACCATTTTCTGAGGATATTTTGCAGTTAACATACGGCTCTGAACCTAGTAGCCGCCCCGCAGCTGCACTGGGTTGATTTGGATAATTTATATAACAACTTTAAGGTGCATTAACGCTCCTTTCCTTTTAAATTTTGATTCGAGAGTTTGTTTCTTTATGACAAAGTCTGGAATCAAGCTCCTAAAATAAACATCATCGGCAATATGTTGGCAAGTTTCAATGATGTGATTCAAGTGCTGCCTTTGTATTTTTATAAAGCTTTCGACACCACTCCTCATCGAAAACTTTGTTCGAAACTGGAAACTTATCCCAAATAACACTTGCAACATGTTTTTTAGAATAATATTCAGAAAACAGTTGTATTTAAATCTATCTATATATGTAAAAGTGAGCTTGAGTAAGTTTGTTGTGCGTAAGTATGTATATTCCACCATAACTCCAGTACGGCTTGACCGTTCTCTCCAAAACTTGGCACACATGTTCCTTGACATAAGCGAATCGGCACTAGGGGATTGACAAAAGGGGGGGAAATATAGAGGGGGCTAATAAAGGAAAACTTCGAAACGCCTGAACGAATCTTCGTCAAATTTGGCACACATGTTCCATGACATAAGGAGAGGATAAGACACAGAGGAGTTGACAAAAGGTAAGGCTAATAAAGGAGGATATCTTAACTCCGAAACGTCTGAACGGTTCTTCATCAAACTTGGCACACATGGAAGGAGCTGACAAAGGAGGGGGTTGACACGGAACGTGACTATGTTCCGCCATAGTTTCGGAACTTCTGGACTGTTCTTCATCACACATCGTTTGTCAAACATATTTTTTTTGACATAAAAGAATCAGCGCAGGGGTTGACAAAAGATGGAGATCGATCATGCTCTCTATAAACGTCAATAATTTACGAAGAATTCTAACCTCACTGTATTTCAATTTTAGCGCACTCTTCTTATTTTTTGCAGACTAATGATCGACTTGTGTACATGCAACTGTATTTCCGTTTGCTCGGTTTGTTTTCGCTCGAAAGGATCGGAACCGTTGTTTACTTCCTTTTCACCGTGACGAGGGGCTCGTCTATTTACAATTACGGTAGCTTTCGAGTGTATTGTAATATATTTTATTTGTAGAAATAGTGATGCAATGCTTTACTTTATCAATGACATTATTTCTCAACGCATCCAGTCAGTAGAATTGCTTTCTCAATTAAATTTTTATGCGCCCTGTCGTAACCTTAGAACTAGAAAAAATTTTATGGAAAAATCATATAAGTCCAATTATGCGAATAGTGATGTCCGAAATTTTCAATTATTCGATTACCGATTAATCGGTTAGCGTTGTAAGCACTAATCGATTAGTTCAGTATTCGTGCTAGTAATATTCGAATTCAAATATTCGAATATTTCGTATAAAAATTCAATTAATCTTATGAATCTGAACGATTAATGAGGATTATTCTATTTTATCCCCTTTGAACTATTCGATTAGGGGATTACTCGTGCCCGCAGTATTCGATTACAAATTATTCGATTATTCCATGTTCTAATCGATTACTCGATTAATCGAGCGATTACCAGACATCACTATATGCGAAAAATGGACCAGTCAATAACATGATGCGCCTTTATAATCAAAATTGCGGAAGAATTGACATCACTATGTCCAGAATCCTGGTATGAAATGGAGAGAGTTACCTGGAAGGAACGTCAAACATAGCTCTGGCTCTCTCAAGCTCCCACCTAGCGCCTCCACGCAGAACTAAGTCAAATGATGATGGTCGATGGCCTCACCCGGAAATGCTTCATGTACTTACTGAAGCAGCTAAGCTAGGAGGTGCGAACTAGAGCACCTGTTCTCCAGGTGAGGGGCGGCTCACACAGCGTCTGTCTCGAAACGGGCGGCTGAAAATGAAATACTGTATCCCGCAAGCTATACCTAAGATGGCAGACCCGCAGCGGGATGTAGGTATCGCAACCCCGGTGAGGTAGTATACCGAAAACTCAATTACCACGAACAACGAAGAAAGAAATTCTGGACGGAACAATCGACATAGGACACGGCAAGGGACAAGGAAACGATTAAGGGGTAACGATTGGAAACTTGGTACTTGGAATGTCCGAAATCTCTATGAACCGGCACGGGCTGGCTTGCTGGCTCGAGAGCTGCATCAACTCGGAGTGGAGATCGCTATTATTCAGGAAGTTCGGTTGCCAAATTCCGGAGAAAGGGAGTTCCGTGCAGTAGACCCTATTGCAGGCACTTCTTTCAATTACCACATCTACTACAGTGGTGGTAAGAAAGCAGAACATGGAGTCGGTTTCGTAGTGTTGGGAAAACAAAAGCAACGAGTTATCCGGTGGAGGCCCGTAGATGACCGTACATGCGTGTTGAGGATTAAGGGCAAATTGGATAAATCCGATGATGCTAAGGACGAGTTTTACGACAGGCTTGAGAGGACCTATGGAGAGTGCCCAAAACACGACGTGAAAATCATCAACGGAGATGCAAACGCGCAGGTCAGGAGGGAGGAATTCTTCCGACCAGTTATTGGAAGACATAGCCTTCATCTGTCGACCAATGATAACGGTCTGAGGCTCATAAATTTTGCCGCGGCCAGAGGAATGGCCATCTGAAGCACCTACTTTCCACGTTTAACATTCGGAAAGACACCTGGAGGCATCCAAATGGAGACTCTAGCTCTCAGATCGATCATGTCTTGATAGACGGTCGACACTTTTCGGATGTTATCGATGTACGGTCTTTTCGGAAACCAAATATCGACTCTGACCACTATCTCGTAGTAAGTAAGATTCGCGCAAGGCTGTCGAACACGGCGTAAGCTCGCACTGAGAGGACGATGCGTTTCAACATCCAGCGGTTAACGGCAGACGGTGGAGCAGTGGAGTACGCCAGGAAGCTTGACCAACGAATCGCAGAACAGCAGGTAGAAGGAGAAGATATAAATGGGCTGTGGAGGAACATCCATGGTGCCATCGGAACCGCTTCGCGAGAGGTGGTAGGTACGACGCGTGGAAGACAGCGTAACAGCTGGTTTGATGTCGAATGCCAGAGAGTGACGGACGAAAAGAATCAGACCAGGAGTCGCATGCTCACTGCGGCAACGCGTCAAAACAGAAAGAGGTACAGAGAGACTAGAGCTGCGGAAAAAAGAAACCATCGTCTGAAGAAACGCGAGTACGAGGAGCACGTGCTCGCCGGCGCAGAGGAGCGATACGCCAGCAACGACACACGGAGTTTCTATAAAACGGTGAGATGTAGGAATTTTGCAATGCCTGTGATGTGCAATGATAGTGGTGGCAAAACGGCGGTAGCAGCCAGGTGAAAGGAGCACTTTCAGGCACTGTTGAATGCTTGAATGTTGAATGTTGAATGCGGAGATCAGCAGGGACAGGATAGAATTTGTAAGCGATGGTCAAGCTGTGGAGCTACCAACACAGGAGGAGGTTAAGAAGGCAATCAGTGAGCTGAAAAACGGTAAGGCTGCTGGGAAGGACGGTATCCCGGCTGAACTTCTAAAAGCGGGGAGCGAGCGGCTGTACGAAGCAATTCACCGGATCATTGTCAGGATCTGGGAGGAAGAACAAATGCCGGAGGAGTGGTTGGATGGTCTCATTTACCCAATTTTCAAAAAGGGACATCAACTGGAGTGTAAAAACTGTCGAGGAATTACATTGCTCAATTCTGCCTACAAGGTGCTTTCCCGTATCCTGTTCTGCAGACTGCAGCTGGTTTTCGTGAGGGTCGCTCCACGACGGTACATATGTTTACCCTGCGTCAGTTGCTAGACAAGTTCCGGGAGTACAACTTGCAGACACACCATCTGTTTGTGGACTTTAAAGCGGCGTACGATTCAGTTAAACGAAATGAGCTGCGGCAGATAATGCTAGAACATGGTTTTCCGACGAAATTAGTTACGCTGATTCGTGCGACGCTGGACGGATCCAAATCATGCGTTAGAATAGTGGCTGAGACCTCAGCTGCTTTCGTGACGTTGGATGGACTGAAGCAAGGGGATGCACTCTCTAACCTGCTATTCAACATTGCCTTGGAAGGTGCATTACGAAGGGCAAACGTGGAAACGAATGGAACGATCATCACGAAATCTCACATGCTTCTTGGATTTGCGGATCACGTCGATATCATCGGAATCAACCCTAGAGCAATGGAAGAGGCCTTCAGGCCCTTTAAAAGGGAAGCGGCGAGATTGGGACTTACCATTAACACCGCCAAAACGAAGTACATGGTTGCTGGTAGGGAACGTGGGTGCCCAAGTGGTATTGGTGCCGAGGTGGAGTTAGATGGAGAACGTTATGAAGTAGTGGAGGAATTTATATACCTTGATACACTCGTGACATGTGATAACGATGTAAGCCGCGAAGTGAAATGACGAGTTGCAGCTGCGAACCGGGCTTTCTACGGATTACGTAACCAGCTGAAGTCCCGTAGTTTGCAAATTCGCACAAAACTGGCGCTCTACAGAACACTAATCCTCCCGGTGGCCCTTTACGGACACGAATCATGAACGCTAAAGGAAGCTGATCGGCGATGCTTTGGGTTTTTAAGTGTAAAATTCTGCGATCTATACTTGGTGGCAAAATGGAAAATGGAGTGTGGCGCAGACGCATGAATCATGAGCTGTACCAAGTATACAAATATACTGATATAGTGAGAGTAGTGCAATGTGGCAGGATGCGGTGGGCTGGACACGTGGCCAGAATGCCCGACGAAAGAGTAGCCAAAACTATTTTTAGCAGAGAATCAGGAAGAGGCCGTAGACTCCGAGGTAGACCCCGCACCCGGTGGGTGTGTGCTGTCGAAAACGATGCACGTTCAGCTGGTGTCCATGGGGATTGGAGAACGGCAGCCCAGGACAGACGGTACTGGAGGACCATAATTCGTTCGGCGCAGGATCGGTAACGGACCGTTGCCACTAAAGTAAAGCAAGTATGTCCAGAATCCAAATTAAACTACGACTTTGTCATAGGAATAATGTTTAGTATATAAGTAAACATTGTAATAATATTATTGTGTGTAGTCTACAAATGCTTGACAACTAAATAAACATACATATGCCCGAAATAGTAAGTAAAAGTGGTATAAAAAGTAAGCTTGGTTCGACCCATGCACCTTCCAGTATTGGATAAAAGATAGGAGTCACAACGACAACTTGTTAAGCGTAGCTACCTATTACCCCCCCCCCCCCTCTTCCTTTCTACTCTTTCCCCTCCTTTCCCAATAAAAAAATTCATTACTTTCCCCTACCGTCCCTCCATCAATTGTAAAACCATCATTTCAAAAAAATATTAATATTAATGCCTGACCGCATTTCAAGGTCAAAGACTAAAACACGAGTTTGGTCAATTGTCTTCAAATGTAAATGGTGTCATGTTGGTTATGACATTTGAACCATTTTTAATTTGCACGTGGTGCAAACTAGCGGGATTCAAATCAAAAAGTGTACACATAAAAAACGATCAAACGAACGGTATTATCTTCTAACTGAATGAAGGAATAAGCGAAATAATAACTTTTGATACAATGGCGGCTTCCCAAACACAAAACATCGATTTTCAGCATAAATTTTGCTATTAAATTATGTTTAAAATGAATAAAAATATTCGGTGTAGAAAGACCTTTGATTAATTACTAGAAAATATTCTTACAAAGCTTGTACTAAATTTCGAAGTGGATCACGAACTTTAAAAATACAGTTTCAAGAAGCACGCGTTCAGAGTTTTGCATTCCTTCTTCAATTGCTCTGACACGACATCAGGAATAAAAGTGTGTGTTTAATTTCGTAAATATTTGACCAATTGGCATGAAATATTCTGTGTGTATACTTACGTAGAATGTTTTATTTATGTTATATACCTTTTATGATTTAATACTACAGGTCTAGTTCTACACGATACTGATCTAACAAGCTAGTGCTCGCATGTTGGATTCTTGACTAGGAGAGGCTGTTAGAGTCAATAGGATCGTAGTACTAGTCCCGTAAGTGTCCTGTACTCTTACAGCTGACTGCGAAGTCTATCGTATAAAAACAGAAGGTCAAGTTTCGATATCGAAATGTAGCACCTTGGCTTTGCTTTTTTGTTGCTTTTGGTAGTTTAGTTTAGTACTTTAGTAGCCAGAATCACCATAAAATGCAATTTTATGTTCTATTATCTGTTGCAAGCTACTGTTTGAAAGTATTGTTTAGAGTTTTACTTCGTTGATTAGCACATTTGACATGCATATTTTCTTATTTAACTTTATTGTGATGTTTAACACCATAGCAGGCGTTCTGACATTTCTTGAATTGAATCAAGACTGGTCTTCTTGATTTCTTAACTACTGATTACAAATATGATCTATCATATCTTCTGCAGCAATGACTGCAAAATTTGAATATGAAAAATCAGAACGTAGCACTAGCACTACACAACATAGAGATATTCTACAGTAATCCCCCGAATGATGCTGCTAGTGGTATTATCAAACCACAGCTATTTCGTAATTGCCATGAATTCAACCATGAACCAATAATTAGTTCTTCACATAGCGAAAATCGTATTTTCATTGATAGAAACAATCTCGAGCTACCTTCTTCGGGGTGTGCTATATTGGATTCTAGTTTTTTTTTTATTTTCTACTTTATGACAAACAAATTACATCAAAGTATAACATTGGAAGTAAGGAAGCAGCATGTAGTAACATTGACATTCATGTAAAACAATGTATCTAACCAGTTTACGATGCATATTGTCAGAATCTTGTTGAGATTGATTGCCCGTGCCTCTTTGACCTTACAGCCCGCACTGGAGTATCATCAACCAGAAAATTAAATGAAATCCAACCACATTCCGAAAATTGCTGACTGAAGTCAAGTTCAACCGACCCATCCACCCAAATTACTGCTTCTTTCAAACCCATCGAGTCGAGTTCGCAAAAGTTGTACGTTTTCTACACTGAAAAGTCCGGAAGACAGCCAAACACACTGACAATGCCGACCCATCCCGAAATGATGCTCTCCACCAACACAACCAGCGCCAGCGTCCCGTTTCCCAATCTCCTCCGTCTGCAATAATTCCAGTACACATGGAACACAAAACGAATTTTGCCAAGTGAAGCATTCAATTTCCACAGCACCCCACTGACTCGACGAGCCACTACCACTACAGCTTGCTCATCCCATGCCAATCGAGATTGTCAGCGAGAAATGAACAAAATCAGGAAAATATATGTCAACATTTCAAATGGTCCTGTGAGTGCGAACGTCACCTACAATGGTGCTTCAGTTTTGGACTGGATGTTGTGAGTGAAATGCTGGAAGTTAAACGCACAGTTGCTTGAAAAAGTGTAGTTTTATTTTAGTTATAATTAAATGTTACAAGAACTATGCGAATTACATGATGTACATAAAATTTACATTATAAAAAGCAAATAATCCCAGCAAATTTGATATATTTAACGTTTTTAAATTATATAAAATCATAATTTGGGATTGGTTAGAATTTCAAACAACAACAATTGAGCCATACGCCCAGTAAAATGATGCTCTAGAAATAAAGAGCGGTTGCACGATGCATAGTCGGATGGAAAATACAGTAGGTACCTACAGGCGAATCGTCTTGTGGGAAGTCTCCGAAGTGCTTCCTTAGCATGGACCTACACATCGGTGCACTCGGTATGAGCCATGAAGAGACACATTCTGGAGACAATTCAACATCCTTTCAATTTGAAAAGTTTCCTTTAAGTTGACGGCAGTAGCGATGCAAAATTGTTGTTCACTACGGCAGTATTGCGACCTCCTTGGTTAGCATGCAAAATGGGTTTCATACTGTATCATTCCGCACGAATTTCAAATGTATCGGTCAACCTCTATTTTGAAAACTGTCAAATTTTAAAAATCTATTATATTTAAAGATTATGTTGAGTTTAGCAATTAAACTAAAAGTTCACTACTTATAAGTTAGATGCGAGTTTCGTTCACAAAACACTTCAGAAGCGGAAAGACGAGCTTCGCCATTAACAATAATGAGCAATTGCATGGCAACGATTTCTGGTGCACACAGTTTCTTGACAAATACCCGTAGCCGTGCCTTCAAGTGCCTTCCTCATTACGGTTCTTTAGACACTATCGCTCATCGATGAACGGGGATGGCTTCTGTAAAGTCCTTAGAATGGTTTCCGGAACGACCGAAGGAAATAGGAAATACTTCTCCGGTACATCAATGGATAACAAATCGGCCTGCAAAGTACGGGAAAGTATAACGACAAGCACCTTTCCAACTAGCAGTGCAATAGCGCTTGAGTGAGAATCAATCAATGATGATGATTGCGAAAGCTAACAGGAAAGTGGCTATTCAAAACCCAACACGGGAGGATAACGAGACATCGGCTCTCGAGCAGCAAGACCTAATGATCGGTTTTCAGTGGGTGTTGAAAACTGAACTATTCAATAGCTCTCCTCCAACTATAACTGGATGCTGGATTTTCTATGGAATCGTTTGCTTTCGAAGGAAATCGAGAGCCATTGGCATAATTAGAATGTTTTCTCATATTACGACGTAGTGATTGGAATGGAGTGTCTACTATATGACGTTTACTCTCATAAATGCTTGAACATCAAATTGCTATTCTGATAGAGACCAAGGTAATAACTAACACTTTGCATTAATGTATCATTTCAAGTTAGTTAGTTGCCATTACAGTAAAAAATACCTGTTACTTTTAGCAGCGAAAATCATCAACTTTGAGGAACTTTTTACTCAAAATAGGTACATTGTGAATCAAATATAAAAGCGATATTTGAAGCTTTATAATTGCATCAAGCACTTTGAGTCATTTGTACTGCAATCGCAAACTATTCTACCGATCTTCGGTAGAACAAATGTGTCTAGGATCGCTTGGACCATTGCCGGCTCATAGCTTACACAAAATTCATTATTTCACTGGGTCACCAGGAAAGCGTCAGAGCGAGAGATAGTAAAGCCATAGCAAATAATAGCTAAAGCAAAAAAAAAATAGGTATGGAACTATCCTTCCGGCGTCATCACGTCAGCCATACTTTATGGTCCCGGTCAATTTGTCGTGATTCAAAATAGCTCGCGAACGGTCAAAGAATCGACCGGGATTCGCGGCGTTCGACCGCACTGGGAATATTCCACTGGGACTGGTCGACAGAGCCAATCTGAGCCCTGCTCTACCCGACCGACAGGGAGAACCCAACGCGCTTTGAGCTATGAGGATGCAAGCTTTACAAGTTTGGCACACACAAACGGATAGGCCTCCCCGGGGCCGTTTTGCGGAATGTGAATTAAAAACTCCTGTCCACGGTCGCCGTGCCGATCGGCTGGGCGGCCAGGATTTGATTGAATCCGGCAAAGCACGGCAGCAGTGAAATATTGCCGAAAAATATTTCCAGCTCACGCGGGATCCATCACGTTGAGTTATGTGTTTCGGCCAATAAAATTAAATTAAAACCTGAATAAATTATCGAGAGTGCGTGCGGAGAGTAGAGTAGGGAAAAAATAGTAAACTAGCTGCGAACGTTGTTTGGGAATTCATTATCTTTTACAGCGTGGAAAATCTTTTTTTTGCGTTATCTCTCCGTAAAAGGATTCGAACATTATTGACAGCAAAAGCAATTTTATGTTGTAAATTTATTGCAAATTTGTGATCTATTGCGTTTATTTGTTATAGATTCGTTTTTGCAATATATTAATCTACTCTATAACCATCATGTAATTAGTGGTTTAAGCAGAATTGGAATAATGAAATAAAGTAAGTGGAAACGGGGAAAAAGTAAGCGGGAATTCCACTTTAAGTCATCGAAAATTATCAATCTAAAGTTTTCTTCTAGTGGAATTGTAAGATTGCGCTAAAAATTTTATCCGTCTTAATCTAACTTGATTAAGTGCTAGAGTAATTTATTTATTTATATTGTTTTGTATAGTTTTACCTGTGTTGAGTATAGATAGAGAGTATTGATCTCATATTGAACAGTTTTCAAATTATTTACAATTGAAAAAAGCTTCTGATTTAGAAAAATGCTTGTAACTTCGAAACAAAAGGAGCTAGCGACTTGATTTTTCCAAAGAAAATGTGCATTTTTGACGGATCTTAAAGTGCTTTGAAGGTATAATTTATGAGAAATAAACATGAAAGGAGATTTAAATAACCCGCGGATTTTTATAGTCTACCCAGACCAAAAAACTTTACGTTGCTCCAGCAAATTAACTATAAGAGTTATATTAACTAACTCGAAACTAAAAATTCTAATTTTTCTCAGCTATTTGATTCAACTAGCAGAATAAACAATAAAAGATTTATATTTTGGATTCGCTTACTTTGAAGGTCACCCAAATGTAAGATTCACTTAAAAATGCGAAAGTGTAAATAACAAATTTTCTCCGAAAGTACCATATATACCTAGGACTGACGGTTTTATCGTAATTATTTTTGTCCACCTAGATTTGGGTTTCATCCCACAGTGTGCCGGTGGGGTTCTTGAAGAGAACAGGTTTCACTGCACAGTCGTCCGGCATCCTTTCGACGTGCCTGGCCCACCGTTGTTCCCCGACTCTCGATGCCAGATATACAATGGGACTACGCTGCTCTCCGTTTTCCTTTTGTACTCCGTCAAAAATAGTCCACACACAATACCTTTTGTTCAAAAACAGCAAGTGGTTGCTACAACTATATCGTCAGTTTTGTGTGGCAGGTATGCCAAGTTTGTTTGTAATGATGTCAAAGTCGTCTGCGAAGACTAGGAGTTGGCTGTTTCTAACGATGATCGTACCTCTCGTTTCGATGCATGCTCGCCTAATCACATCATTAGCTACCACAACTTTTTGCGTTCGGTTGTATCGTATCGTCGTCTTCGTCAGCATAAAGCTGTTTCAAGCTCCTTCAAGTCGTCTCGTTTCAACTCGATCTAGGACCACTCATCGCCAATATCCTAAGCGTCTCAGAAGTCGTAAATCGCTTTCGATCTGGTCAAGCCATCTTGCCATCTTGTTTTGTACATTGTCAGCGTCGTACGGTAGGCTCGATTTCTCGAGAAAATTGTGGTTTTCGTTTTGTTTCCCCCTGGTTGGATCACTTCCTCAAGAGCAGTGTTGAATAGCATGTAGGATAAGCCGACATCTTGTTTTAACCCTCGCCGCGTCTCGAAGGGTCTCGAGAGTGTCCCCGAGAAACGTACGAAACATTCGATCATATGTAGCTATAATCAGTTACGTCAGTTTGTCCGAAAAACCGTGTTCAGACATTATCTGCCATTAGCTAATCTCGATCGACTGTATCCTATGCTGCTTTGAAGTCAATAGAGATATGAGCCCAAGTAACAATTTGGGTTATATTACAGCCTTATGATGGTATTTAAGACCAAAAATGGTCTTGAAGACCACCATAAGAGTACAATAAAACTCACATTGTTGCTTGGAAGGTGTGCTCACGTTGTACTCCTAACCTTTTCTACAAGATCTGTGGGGTGGTAAAATGTGGTCCGTAGTGGTGCGAGCCCTCTTGGAGCCCTCGTGATAATTCCCAACGAAACCTTGTGCTATAGAAAACAGCTGGCGCAACAGGTCCTCGGAGAGTACTTTGTAGGCGGCGTTCACCAGCGTTATAACGCGATAGCTGCAGCACTTGAGCTGATCATAGATTTATAGATTTGTAGATTTTTTTGAAGATGGGTCAAACAACTGCTTCCATCAAATCCTCCGCTAGCTTTCTCTCCTCTTAAATAACCTGTGCAGAGCCGTTCCCAGCGTTCTTTGACAAAGTCCATAAAGCTCTGCCTTATCGCCTTATGGTCCTTATCCGCGGCTTTGTTGGTCTTTAGTAACACATTTTCTCGTTTGACTTCTTGGGGATCAGGTGCTGGGACATTATTATCTTCCATGGGCACTACTAGGTTAACTTCCGTTCCGTCTCCTTCTGCAAATACGCCCTTGAGGTGTTTATCAAAAAACTGCTACCACCTGTCAACCACTTTGCGCCCGTTTGTGTTTAAATGCTTTCCTTCGTCTCAACATTTGTCAGGTTTCGCTGTGTAACTCTAACGGGCTGTTTATTTGGTGCCGTGGTAACGGCCTCCTCGATGACCGAGCGTATTCTGTTGTACAACATCTTTTTTCTGCAGTTTCTTCTTTTTTTTTGTGATGGTCCCAGACCCTATTTGGTCCTTGCCTCCACCCCATACGCATCTTTGGAGTGGGAGGGACGTTTATCTCTTGGATATTTAATATAGTTACTTCACATATTGTTGCTTATCTATTTATCAGCCATAATACATGTTGCATCACTCTCCCGCGTATGTCCATCACAATACTATTAAATTCTGATAATCGTAATTTCTATGCTTTCATATAGATTGGGCTGCCATTACTTTTCACCTGCCACACCTTCGCGAGCAACAGGACTATTACTATTTCACCTGTCTCGCCTTCGCAAGCAACAGGATATTCCTTAGTAAAAAAACGGTTCTGCCTTAGCAGACTATAGCATGAATGAATCGACAAGTTCACATGTAGTCGTTGATTTAAAATTGGCTTTTCACTGTTTCAATAGCCATGCCTTTGAAATAGGTCAAATTCGTTGAACATTTGGCTTCCTGTGGTAAACTATTGTATATTTGAAGTCCTTCATAGAAAAGCGATCTCTGAGTCGTCTGTTTCAAAAAACGAGGCAGTCTAAAGTCAGAAGCACCTCTTGTGTTGTGTCTGTGTATATCTCTACCAAACTGTATTTCTTGTGTAAGATATTCAGGCAATATGCCAATTTTCATTTTATGTATAAACATCAAGCTGTGATATATTATTCTTTGTTTCACTGACATCCATTGGAGCATATCTAACATAAGATTCGTTGGTGTTAACCGTCCACATCTGAGCAATAGTCTCATTATCTTATTTTGCAACCTTTGAAGCCTTTGCACTTGCGTATCTGACGCCAGCAACAGCACCGTTGCGCAATAATCAAAATGCGGCAATATAATTGATCTTACATATGTTAGCTTGGACCAAAACGTTAGATATCTGTTTATCCGATACAGTACTCCATACTTTATAGCAATCTTTTTTATAACGTAATCCACATGTTCAGAGAAATTAAGCTTTTCGTCCACTTGTACTCCTAGATATTTAGAAACAGTCACTCTTTCTATTACCTCTCCGTCTATTTTGAGTTCAACATTCTGAGCAAATTTTTTATTTCCTATAATTATCCACTTTGTTTTCGATACATTCAAACTTAGTTTTTTCCGTTTCAAATACTCTGCGATCTGCTTGAGGTCAATTTCAGCTTCTTGAATTGCCGTATCTAAGTTGTCACTGGCCCAATAAATTGTGGCATCATCTACAAAGAGTTTCAGTTTTCCATGTCTCAAGCAAGTTTTCAGGTCATCGATGAATAAAATAAAAAGTAAGGGTCCTAATACGCTTCCCTGTGGTAATCCCAAATCATTTCTACTTTCTATTAGAAAGATAACTGTTAAACCACTTCCAAACAGTTCCCCGTATCCCTACGTTATGTAAAAGATCTAACAACTGCGATCTATCAGTTGTTTCAAATGCTCTTTTGAAATCCAAAAAAAACAGCTACAGTGTATTTTCCTTTTTCAATATTAGTTTTCCAATTATGCAAAATCAGATTTATAGCCGTTTCTGAGAAATGACTTTTTCTGAATCCTGACTGCTCAGGTATTATAATATCCTGAGAATTGACAAAACTCATTAATTGTCCTTTGACAACGATTTCCAGCGTTTTCTCTTGGAGCTCCAACATATTAATTGGTCTATACTGCGTTGCATTCTTTGTATTTCTCACTTCTGTACGGAACCCCATTTTTTCTTCAAGTCTTCATCAGCTTTGACCTCCTTGGGATGCTTCCGTAGTGCCTGCTTCATAATAGCTCAGCATTTTTCGATGGGCCTTAGTTCCGATGCGTTGGGCGGGTTCATGTCCTTAGGTACGAAAGTGACCCCGTTGGGTTCGTACCACTCCAGGACATTCTTTGAATAGTGGCACGAACCAAGATCCGGTTAGAAGATCGTAAGGCCCTCGTGTTACTTCAACAGAGCAACCAGTCGCTTCTGCAGACGCTCCTTGAGGGAGATCTACCCGTTTACACTCCCGGTAGTCACGAACGGCGCACTGCGTTTGCCACATGCGCAGATCGTGTATTTCTTGGCAAACTTTGAAAGTTTCTGCTTCCATACTTCCTCCGGAACATCAAACTTGTGCTGGTTGGTAAAGAACAGTAGCCCCGGAAGCTACCAGAAGTCCACCTAGACATATGAGAGACAATGAGGCTTCGTCAGCATCTGGGTGTACAGTTTCCAGGCCCGTCACTTTTCCATTGTACCATTCGTCACGATTTGGAGCCTTTTGCACTTTGTACGTATGCAGTCCCTCCCAATCCTTGGCTCTCTGAAGGAAAGATTTGGACAGATTCAACTTTTTGGTCACATCCATGACCGAAGAATTGGGATTCTGCTTAAAGCTTAAACGCTTTCATGACACGCTTGTGATCTTTATCACTAATAAAACATCCATCCTGACCGCATTTCTCCTTCCGTTCGATGCTCAAAGTTTCGTACTAACGTTTAATCACACGACTCACCGTTGCCTGCAAGATTTCGAGTTGACCTTTGCCAGAGCCTCAAGCAGAATCCAACCCCCTATGGTTCGTGCGACGACTTCCCCACTCTACCTCCCAAGTGTTAAAGTCAACAGCTACAGTAGAACAGCTGCAGTAGAGCACTCCACCCACTTTGGCAACCGCGAATCGCTCATCTGCGATTGACACAACCTGTTGAACCGGGAACCTCTTTGTCGTCCATATAGCTGCCGTCCCGGACCTATCCAAGACCCAGTTGCCGTATTCGGCAGGAACGCGATATGGGTCCGAGATGATGGCAATGTCCGTTTCACAGCTGGCTGCGTAGTCTGTCGTATAAAAAAAAAGGTGGTCAAGTTTCGATAACGGAATTTAGCTGTTAGGCTTTGCTTTAGCATAGTGATTATTGTCCAGCAAGACAAACAAGCTTGCAATTCCAGGGGTTGAATGAAGTCCATTGGCTAAACACTAGTTACGTCCCGATGAGGGAGCTTAGGATTTTCCAGGTACTTGCGGAAAATCAATTCGTGCTGTTGCTTTTCGGGGGACGCCATTTTTTCCAATTTGCGAAAAATTGACAGCGATAAAAATACAGTGTAAACAATACACTCTAAATTATTTCTACCCAAATTTTCAAGAGAAATTACCCACTTTTCCGTGATGCTAGTAAGTAGTAAGTAGTTTATGGCCTGTATCATCTAGATATTGCGCAACACCATGACAAAATGAGGCGTGATGATTCATACCACAATAAAACCTTTATAAAATTCAAATAAAACGAAGCGGCTTTATACCTGTTAGTTGGGGAGTTTGCGGGATTCATTCTGTTTGAGTACGCTCGGTCGTCAGCTGCAAAATTCAACGATTTGAGTTAAAAGTACCGAGATCCCATTCGTTGTCCTTGTTTCGTCGCCCAGATCGATGCCGTATATTCCAATCCATATTTGTATGAAAGTTCTTAGTAGTTTGCTGAACCGATCCACTTGTAATTTTAACTCAAGCTTTCTAAAGGCATATTCAACATTCAAGTAATTAGTCGAAGGTTTTTCCTCGCCGACTAACGTTTCTCATTTAATAGACAACTAGCTGAGTGCCCGATCTGACTCGGGGCGATTTTCTCTCACAGTCACTTGTACATCAGTTATTGTAACCGAAATGCTTATAATGCAAAATGTTCCTCTTTTGGACGTGCCTTCCCATTTGTCAGCTCTCCTTCTTTTGTCTACCCGGCCACTTACACATCTGCTTTCTTTACGGAAATCCCTATAAAACCCTATACAGAAAGAACAACAAAGACATTTATCCTATTTGCACCTTCTAGCAATGGCCACCCCACCCATAATTTTGCTAGTGTACTTTTCAAAAAAAGTAGAAGGTGCAACAGTGTTTCTTCCATCGATACATAAAACCTGTCATTCCTTTCATCTCACTTCAAGACAAACTTATTTGTAAACAATGTTTTTAGTTTCACCACCAGGAGCAAGTATGCACAAATTATTGGCCGAGCCTACTCTGGAGCATGCCACATAAAGTTGACCATGGGAAAAACATGGTGTTCTCAGATTAACTCCACACTGTTTGAATGATTGCCCCTGTGACTCAAATAGAGTCGGCCAGCAACACTTAGCACTAATGGTCGAATACTTTTTATACGGGTCACTTTGATCTACAGCTGCGAGCATTGCCGTTTAACCCATTATGACCCGGGTATACCTAAATTTGGACCAAATGGAGTGAAACTCTGTAATCTATTATATTATGACTCGAATGTGTCGGGAAACGCAAAATCGTCATTTGAAATTCTTTCAAGGCCAAAATATCGCAGGTTTAATATTTCATAGGCTTAGTTTCACACAAACAAATTACAAAGTTGTTAACAGATGTCTTATCGAGTTTTGTGATAGACTTTACATATAAATACCAATTTACATGTCAGGTAATGTTTCGTCACTAAACGTAGACTTTTTCATGCGTTTTGGAGACAAAGTTTTTTACGCCATTTTTCAAATTTTTTTCCGCCATTTATCCCAACTTTGCACCGTTGAAAACACAGATGAAATGACAAAAACTGACAAATTATATCACACACATCAGATTGATGTCTTATCTCTCTTGTAGTGATATATTAACAATACTAACTATTGAAATTCAGCAGTAAACAGGTTTTGAAGACGAGGTATGATATATCATACACTAGGACATAATGGGTTAATGTTTCGTATTTTGATTTTTTCTGTTGTATGGATAAATTGTTACAGTCATGTGGGCGTTACTCCCCCTTCCTGTCAGCAACCTCCTGTCATCAGCTCCCTCTTTTGTCCCACCGTCACAGGAAGAACCGTCCAAACATTTCGGAGTCTTCCCCCTGTTACTCCCCCTGTTTTGTCAACCCCTTCAATTCTGATTCCCTTATATCAAGAAACATGTATGAAAGTTTGATAAAGAATGGTCAAGGTGTTCCGGAGTTATCGTCTCCCCCCTATTAGTCCCACCGCCCTTTGTCAACCCCCGGTGCTGATTCCCTGATGTCAAGGAACATGTGGTCAAGTTTGATGAAGAACAGTCAAGGTGTTTCGGAGTTATGACCTCCCCCTATTAAGGACCCTCTCTCCTGTCAGGGAACCTCCCCCCTCGTTTCTGTTAACCTTCCAGTGCTGATTCTCTTGTGTCATGGAACAATTGTGCCAAGTTTGATGAATAACCGTCCAGGCATTTCGGAGTAATGGCCTAGTAAAGTTACGGAGCAAGTAAAGTTACAACCATCCCCCCCCCCCTTTTGACGTAGGACTACGTCTTACGGCAAGTTTTGAGATAGGGTGTCATTCCAAAAAATCGAAAAATGCGAGCGTCACGAAAAATGAAAGGTTTTAAGCGCTAATAGCTCAGCGGTTTTCCGATCTATTTTCAATATTCTTACACCGATCGATCGGAAAATCTTCTAAGAAATGACCCAAATGAAGAAAAGTATGGAAGCTTGATGTTCAACTATTGAAAAATTGAAAATAATAAACCTATGTTTTACCAGAATTCTTGCTTCGTGATTGGTTGGAAGATTCTTTACGATGATCTAAACCTATACCAATTTGATATCTGTGCTTGGGAAGTAAGCCAAAACAAGTGACAAAGTTTCCTAACTTCAACAAGATTTCTTAACACCGCGGTTCAACCTAGACCATTTTGACGTCCTTGCTTGGAAAGTACGCCAGAGATAGTGACAAAGCCCCCTCGAGTCAACAGATTTCTTACGAATACGATTAAACCTAGTCCAATCTGATGTCTGTGTTAGGGAAGTGTGCCAGAAAAAATGACATAAGTTCGTTGTCCCAACAGATCGCAAATTCTTTACTGCGAGACGATTAAACCTCGGCGAATTTGATATCTGTGTTGGAAAAATGTGCTACAGCTGTAGTGTTCGGTTATAATACGTCTCTGTATGAATACGCATGCTTGCCGTTTCATTAGAAGTGTAGTGAAAAGATGTGCTGTTGATAAAATAGGATTGAATTGGTAAAATCCCTTCAACGTGGGAAACCATGGATAATAAAAACAATCTTTAATTTCAGTAAGGTAGCAGGGAAGCAATAGTTTGTGTTCTTGATTTTGTTAAATTGTTTTCAAATACACAATCTTTTGAGAATTGAACGTATGCAATGTTACTACTTTGATAAACGTTACATATAACGCATGTAGCATGTATATATGTTGCATATAGCATGTATACATGAAGAATCG
Organism: Sabethes cyaneus; assembly: GCF_943734655.1. Taxonomy (NCBI): domain Eukaryota; kingdom Metazoa; phylum Arthropoda; class Insecta; order Diptera; family Culicidae; genus Sabethes; species Sabethes cyaneus. Next base: position 178,834,908 of record NC_071355.1, read on the forward strand.
AATGATTACAAGCATGGATACATGCTACTATCACTACAAAGAGACTTACGTAGTCCTGCGTCACCTATATATGCGGTCGTGTCTTGTACACAACCTCTCTGATTTTTGACGAAGGACTACGTCTTTGTTTACTATACTGGGTAGGGTAGCACTTTGTGAAAATGAAAATAGAAGTGTAACGTTTGAATGAAAGATTTCAAATGCTTATAACTTCTATACTACTGAACGAAACATAACTGTTAATATGTCGTTGGAAAGATAAAATATCCAGCAATTTTATAGTAATATATTTATAATAATGTTTCATACGCTTAATAGTGAAAAAGTATGTAAAAACAAGGTCAAATTTCGTTAACATGGAAGGCTAGCGGTAAGTATGAATGACAAACGGGAGCAGACTGCAGTGATAGTTGCTAGTAAAGGCTTTTCAGTGCAGGATACAATGAATCGATGCCAATAACCTTCGTGCCTGTTGCCATCAGGGGTGTGAAATTGTCAAAATTTGGCGGACTAAATATCCATGGATGGCGAAAACTCTGAAGTAGCCTTCATATCGAAAATAGCAGCTAGTAACAGTTAAATTATAGCTAATAGGCTGTGTTTGAATGCTTTCCGATTAGTTTCAGTTGTTTTATGATGAATCAATCAGGTACCAGAACCAAAAGTACCAAAACCAATGCACAATGGGCAAAAACGAACTCGTAATCCCAAGAATTAGAAGCCGCTGGTTTGGAATCTTACAAGATACCTATTTCTATTTAAAAAAATGCAGGAAATCGATTGGTGGTGGTTTCATCCTGCGCAGACTTCGGGAAGTGGTCCATTTTGCCCTATTTTCCGCAAAAATTGTGGTAAAAGTTAATTAAACAGTATGAAAACTAATTTTCCGCTCGTGAAACGAACTCAAATAGCTTCCAATAGCTTCCAGCTTTTGTCAAAATATCAGAAGAATCAAATTCCATCCATTCCATACTGTGCGAAATGCTCAACCCCGTAATCAACCCTTTTAAGAGCCACCAACAAATTAAATGAAGGTTAAATAAAATTTTTCGTAATCTGCAATTTGTATTTATAATTGCAAATCAACTTTCTTGTAAAAATGTTTAGTTTATTGTACCTAAAACGCTAAATATATGCTACTTTTGTGGCGTTCCCTTCAAACTACTAAGCTATAACACTGAAAAATTCCCTAAAACAATCTTTGCTGTTGCTGATTCATCGAAGAGATATTTGCATATGGAAAAAAATTCAATTTTATCTGATCAATATTATTTGATGCTGAAGGCCACCAAGGCTGATTGATGGTTGATATTCACATTTATCTTGAAACATTTACTAGGGGCTCGAATGTCATGATAATTATGTGCCTTCTGGGACGGAATTTTGACTAATTCTTTCACCAACAAGAAACGAACGAAGATCTGAACCTCACGAGCGGTTTCCGTAGCGCATCTGGTTACTGTTTTAATGAGCCAAGCTGGAGACGATAGATACTTATGAACATACACATGCCAGAAATGCAATCTGTATTAGCACGTTGCTCTAATAATCTGACATAAAGGAATACTTCATCGAGTAAAACATGTTATCAAAATATTACAATATAATGTTAACATAGGCCTACGTCACCCTTTCGTACAACCCTTAGGGCTGTATATCTTGTAGTTTTTATTTCGGAGGTATGGTCCCCTTCTATTAGTTCCCCTCCCCCCTTTGTCAACCCCCGTGATAATTCCCTGACGTCAAGGAACATGTGTGCCAAGTTTGATAAAGAACGGTCAAGGCGTTTCGGAGTTATGCACCCCCCCCCCCCCCCCCTATTAAGGACCCTCTCCCCCTAACAGGGAATCTCCCTCCTTCGTTTTTGTTAACCTTCCAGTGCTGATTCTCTTATGCCAAGGAACAATTGTGCCAAGTTTGATGAATATCAGTATATAAAATATATAAAGTTCGGTCAATGCGTTCTGGAGTTATGGTGGAACATACAAACATACAAACAAACATACAAACATACAAACATGCAAACATACTCACGCTCACTTTTATATAGAGTAAAGAGGGGTAAAAGTGCGATGAGGGTAAAAGTGCGATTCAATAATTTATCAGTGCGGATTCCGAGTAAATTGACTACATTGGCATGGATGGGTGAGTACTTTGACAGCTTAAATCTATCATAAATATTTGTTGTTTACGAAGCATAGTTGCCGAGTTATGGGTAGGGGAAGGGCGGTAAAGACGGACACTGCGGGAAAGACGGACACTTGTCATATTTCATAAACAATAATTTTTTGAAGCAAATCAATGATGGGAAATGTTTCTATAGATTGAATTAACACTTTTGAAATAAACTGCCGATTTTTAGCAGCGTAGCTGACAAATTTATAAGCAAAACAAAGAAAAAATGCGTATATACGCTAACTGATGTAATTTTGTGCGTGAAGAAAATAGCTGGTAAATCGTTAAAAAACAACATGTTCATGCTAAACCGACGACATTGCGTTAGTTTGATCTTTCACTGAATATCCATTGGAAACCTAGTGAATTTTTGAATATTCAGTAAAAAGTTATTGAAGTTTGAAAAAATGGTATCCAAGTCGGGAAAGACGGACACCCAACGGTAGGGAAAGACGGACACACAGATTTTGAACAAAATGGGTTCACAACAACGCCCAACAACGATTTAACATTGCAAATACTTCCATATTATATATGTAAAAGTAACCACAAGTCATATAACAGTTGGAATGAGCCAACTTTTAGAAACGATTAATTCGTCACCAATTAAAATTTTGAAGGGAACCATTCTATTTTCTGGCTCAAAGGGGGGATCGGGAAGGGGGTTTCCCAAACCAATTCTTTCCTAAATACATTATGAAATATGTTAATTTTTCTTAACACTGATAATTCAACGACGCGTGACACCTTTTTGCGAGTGTCCGTCTTTCCCATATCAAGTGTCCGTCTTTCCCGCCCATGCGCAGAAACTCTGATTTATACATGATGTTTATAATATTAAAAAATGCATAAATTTTGGAAGAAATTTTCCAGCACACGTTGTAACTTTATTAGACAGAGACTTAAAGGTTCAGTTTATACGAAAATTGGGATCAATACAGTTATATTTGAGTAGATATTGAGTCTTTACCTTAAGGTGTCCGTCTTTACCGCCCTTCCCCTAAATGTTATTTTAGAACGGTTTTGATTTAATATTTCGTTATACGGCAAATACGATATCAACAGGAGGATATTACTTGTTGACAAATTGTAGCAGTGTTTTACATCACTAAGATATCTCTCTTGAAATTGCGGTGAGAAGAATTTACAAAATATATTTCGCTTTTCCATAATTTAATCAAACCCCGTCAAGTGCCTAGCGGGGCAAAAGTTCGATTTAGTGACGGGGTAAAAGTTCGATTCTTGGATCAAGAATCTAACTCATTTTACTGACGGGACGACGACACTATGCAAGCTCTTGCGACTTGTAAAGTACTGCGCGCTTTGCTGTTCGTTTGTCTGCGTTATAGCCGCGATTCTCAAAGGGGTTGTTCGGGGAAAGGTTTCGTTTCTGTCACGGAGCTCGAATTGGTTTCAAACGAAATTTTTATAACAACCTAAAAATATTTTTGTTTCAAAACGAAATTCTATTTGAATCAAGAAAATACCAGTTTTGAATTAAAAGTAAAGTATTGTCAAATTGAGTTTTCGATATAACAATAAATATTTTCATTTCAATGATACATATCAGTTTGAAACAAAACGAAATTTTTGTTTGTGCATAAAACAACAATAATTGCGGTTGAAACTACATTTTTACCTTTGTTATAGAGTAAGGAGGGGTAAAAGTGCAATAATGATTTATCGATGCGGATTTCGAGTAAATTGACTACATTGGCATTAATGGGTGACTACTTTGACAACTTGAATCGAACGTAAACTTTGGTTGCTTACGAAGCATAGTTGCTGAGTTATGTGCAAATGTTATTTTAGGGCGGTTTTGATGTAATTTTTTGTTATACGACTAATACTATATCAACAGGAGGATATTACTTGTTGAAAATTTGTGGCAGTGTTTTACATCATTCGTATATCTGTTTTGAAAATACGGTGAAAAGAGTTTACAAAATATATTTCGCTTTTCCATAATTTAATCAAACCCCGTCAAGCGCGTAGCGGGGTAAAAGTGCGATTCACGGACGGGGCAAAATTGCGATTCATGGACGAGGCAAAAATGTATAGCTAATTATATACACTATATTACAGATACTAGAAATGGAAGATCTGCAGAAAACTATGTGCTTTACAGATGTTGGTCAAAGGAAAACAATGTTTTTCCGCTGATGAAACAAAAAACAAACGTTTGGGAAAGTTTCGATCTGTCGGAGGCTGCAATACACCAGCCCAAAATAGGAAAGGTGTAAACGTAAATTGAGAATATTCCTTACCGAAACATACCGCAGATTGAAGATAATATGGTTTTGTTAGCTACTGCTGTGCTAATTTCATGAATTAGAGCTTCGCATTTTTGCCCCGCGGTATTCGCATTTTTGCCCCGCTAGTGGGGTAAAAGTGCGAATCGGTACTTGATCAGAAGAATGAAGAATTTATCTTCAATAACACTATTGTTACAGATGATTTATAGTTGAATGTAAAGACATTGAGTAGCTGCATCACTATAAAATGTATTTTATTGTTGTCCTTCTTTATATCTCGCGAAAATTGATGACAACTTCAAACATCGCACTTATGTTCCTCCCTACTCTATACAAATTTCAGAGCAAAATTTATACAATTATTTCTTTCTGGTTTTTTGATTTCTGATGATTGAGTCTGTAGATATCATGCTCTTCACAAATGCCTAATTTTGGAAGTGTTCCTGGAGATTGACTATAGGAGCTATTTCAAAAACTATTTTTGCAAATAAAATACCTTAAAATTCATCTGAAAGTTAAAGTAACGTGTGCAAATTTCCACTTTATTCGGTTTAAAAGTTTTCTATAAAATTCTAGGACAATGGTGTTGCTTAGGGTTTTAACTGTATTAACCTTAAATGAAACTAACTCATCTTACTTTTGTTATCGAAAGAAAGAGATTTTAATTTATTTTAATTTGGCCCATGGCACGTGTCGTGGTTTTTATCAGTTTTGGCCAAATATATGGCCTTCTACACTGGTTTTCTCATGGTACAGAGATATTATAGACCCAGCCTGTTCTGAATAGTAATCTCAAGTACAAATAATAAATAATTAAAATGTAACTTTTGATAAAGGATTATCAAAATGCAAAAATGAAAAGTAGAGATAAACCTTGAAAATGAGTGCACTGTAGGAAGATAACATGGATATAAGATCGAAATAATTCATTTGGTCGTCAAATGATCTGTTACCCTGAAGCACAGATAACTGATTAGCGTGTCAAAACACTCCTCTCGTCAGCCAAAGATAAAACGGCGGCGAAAACAACGTTGTTTACAAAATGGCCTGGTGCGAGTTTGATGTTTACTGTCAAATTCTAATTAGTTGTCTAGTGCCAGCAACCATACAGGAATATTCGTTGTGAAAGTAGAAATTTAGATGAGCAGAAAATGAAACATGCTTACCACTTAGTTACACAGGGAATTATTTAGTAGATGCGAAGTGAATCTACTTGAAATATCTTAATTATCAATTACCGAATTGCTATGGTTCAGAATGATTTCCATACATTTTATACAATAGGTATAAAAATTGTGTGATAATTGGCTTTTGTTCTATTTTTAAAATTTTATCTTTTGAACGTCAGCCTTACGCAAAAAACCAATCATGTGTTTAATTGTGCGTAAAAAAGACCACACCGTCTATTCCGTTCCAGGATCGTTCCAGAAAACCATTCATCATTGGTAATTTTGCCATTCATGGCTACAATGGAGCGGTCTATTTTTATTTTATTTTTTCAAAGATTGGACCATCTGTGCCCCATTCAATCAACTCAGCATCACTCTGAGCGGTAATCGCTAGCCTAATCTCTTGTCGTCATTTAGTACCGCCTGAGGAACAATCGAGGCTGATCATTCGGAATACCTATTTTTTCCCCCCGGGAATAATCATTCACACCCCACGACACCTCCGGATGCGACATTAGGCATCTATCCAATACATTTCGTTCAATTTTCCAAACCGGTAATTGTAGAGACATTTTTCCCGCGTTTACAGCGCACAGTCGTCGCCTTTTTTCCGCGCTCAGTCTCATAGAAAAACCGGTTTCTATTTTGCTCGCATTCACAAACACAGAAGTTCCAATTAATTATGCTAAATTATTCAAACCGCCCTTTTCTTCGGTGCTCGGAGAATTGGTACCCTGGCAGCCGTGCCCGACGAATCAGGCGGTTGGGCTGCCCTGCAGCAGTGTGAGGTTACGATCGAAGCCGGTGACAGTAAACTTTTTACGAAGCTATTCGTCATCGTCAATTTTCTCGCCGCCAGCGCCAAACAGCACCCCCTAGAATCTCCATAAAAAGGTCAAACGCTGGGAGGGCAGAAGTGAAGGACAGTCAACATTCCCAGAATCTGTTTTTCATGCGATGCTGACGACTTCAATAAAAACAAAGTCACACGTCGCGTACTGCCAGAAAAAGACCGAGCGAGATAGAGAAGACAATGTCAGAGCAGAGCGCATCCAGCGAGGCGGAAAAATAGAATTTTTCGGCCGATGACTTTTGCTTTCTGAACACAAAGGCGGGAAGGAAATCGGTGCAATCTTGCAGTGTTATTTTTCCACCGATCATAGACGACCGGGTGGGTGGCACATGAAAACCAAATTAATAGGATTTTCAGTACGGAATATTTCGTAATAGAAACCTAAGCGAATGGAATAAAAAAACAATCGCACTCATTGCCAGTCAGGATGTAAGTACCGCAAGTCATGCTGCGGCATTGTTTGTTTGCTCTATCGGTCGTAAGTCTTACTACCTTAATCCGTCAAATTACGCATAAATCCGAAGAGATTCAAAAAAATGCTACTTAAAGTTGAGTGAACTTTGTTAATAGTATCAGTTGTTTACTGTGAAGGCATTCCTCACGCATTCGGAAAAGAAAATTGATATGAGTTGAGCTTCGTGTTATTCTCACTAAGGCTACGTTATAGGATTACATTTCGATAATTAATTTTAGATCAGATAATGGACGACTTCTATACTAATCCATTCGATAGGTCTATAAGATTATATTGCAAATTTTTTAGATAAGATATATAGATTCGGGACCTGGGAAGGAGTGAAATTTAGCACCATGTAAACCACTGCAGAGAAATCAAATGCATAATATAAGAAGAAATTTTGCGTTCTGATTACGGATGTCTTATTTCTATTAATTGATAGTTGTCTTCTAATTTCTGATTACTCAGATTTTTTTGCTAATCATCTTTGTTTCTTGAATAATAATACTCTGTATTCAAATCTCATTGTTAGTGAACTGCATTATCCTTTTACTGTCAAACATCACAATCCCGTGGAAGATAATTCCCGCCGCGTTACTTTTTATGGTCATTCAAATCTACTCCACCGAACCGTAATGATGCGTGCCCTGCTAAAGATTGAGCAAGCAACTGTAAAAATAGCATTAGTTTCAGCAAATTTCATGTGTCAAACTGGTCCAACCGGAACATGGAGCTTTGCTGTTCCGGCAATTCTTTTGAGATTTCATTGTCGGCGTTAGGAGTACAAAGAAGCGGAAAATATGGCAAAAAAGAGAACCAGCGCGCTGTCAGGGTGGCATAATGGAAAAGTGAATTATGTTTGCTCAAACAACACCAACCGGGGAGCACAATTCGCCCTGTAGTAAATTATGATGTATACTGTGGGGCACCGAAAGGCAGTAGCGTCCTTTCGGATGCAGCGACCCCAGCCGTACCATGTAGGCTACCGCGAGCGAATTGTCTTCGTACTTTCCGGCTACACTGGCGATGATGGTGGCTGGCCACTGCAGGAGACAGACACCGGCCGGCCGGTAGAAGAGGCCATCGGTTCGACCCCAGAGCTTGGGAATACAGTGGAAAGGTTTTCGCTGGCAAACCAAAACCGGACGACAACCGGAAACGAATGGGGGAAAACAAACAGACATCGGGAGCAGCAAGTGTTTGCTCTTTCACTTTACAAGCACCACTTGGGGCATTTACAGCTTAGCCTTTTCCCAGCGGGTTGCTAGGTCTGGATTTTTGAAATGGCAGCAGTGTAAATTTCATCCCTGGAATATTAATTTATTACCGGTGTGGAAACATCCTGCAGTTGCGCAATTCCAAACGATCCACATACACCGCCGGCTCGAGTTTTTGGTGCAGAATAAAAGCTAAGCCCAAACTGAAGCTCTCTAGGCTTTTTTTTGTTTTCATACGTACCAACTAATCTTGATATTCCGGAAAAACTTAAACACACGTACCTACACTTGACAACTGTGACTGTTTCTAAATTGTACTTACAGCTCGTTTAAATAAAAAGTTTCTGCAGCAGGAAGGAACACAGATGACTGTTAATATCAGTTTAGCCAAGTTTAGTCTTCTAATTTGTCTACTTGACTTTAATTGCAAGCATGGTTCAGAAATCAGATGGTCTAGGCAGTGAAACTTCAATCTTCAAGAATACTTTGAATGTTAGTTACGATTATCAGAAACAATTATTGACCGATGGCATGCTATCTTTTCGAGGTAACCAAAAACTATTTCATAACGCATTTATATAACACATTTTCCAACCAGGAGACAAGTCAACTTCGGACTCGGGATTCAAAATTAGCGTGAGTTTATGTACTTCTACAAAATTTGAACCTCTTCTATTTATAATAAACTTTACCTACACTAAGAATAAAGCATGATTTATAGTACGATCGTTTATTTTACGAATTCTTTCGTTGTTTTCCACCACGAAGTAGATTCGTAATATCAATCCTGAATACTTCGTAAATTATATGAATGTTGTTGAAGCTCATAATAAAAATAGTATAATACTGACACCTATCGATAAATGACGAAATCTCGATTTTGTCTGAAAAAACTGACATGATCGGGAATCGAGGTTGTCACATCACTGTAACAGCCGACGCGCCGCAAACCACAAACTACAAATCATAATTGTACAGGTATATTTTCTCATAGACACAACCCTGGCAGTCCAATCTCGTCTATAATGATGCCAGACAATAAACGTGCATCAGATGCGTTCTGGTGCAAAATGTGCTACGAATGTGTTCTCGCACTAAATACAACACTTGCTGTAGCCTGCGATTTTTTTAAATGGTATGGATTTTTGTTTATTTACTATGAGTATAGTTTTAAGAGAATTTAAAAAAAATGGCATAATGTTATCAGTGATAAAGCTGAAACTAAGGCGACATCCATTTAGTACGTCACACGAATTTTGACCAAAATCAAACCCCCCTCCACCCCTTGTCACATTTTGCCACACATTCATGACCCCCCTGAGAAAGTTTGTCACGTCACGGCAACCCCCTCCCCTTTCACAACAAAAAATTGAATATACATATCAACCTTTTTATTTCAAGCTATCAATATAATTCATTTCAATCAATTCATCAAATAAAAAAATGAACTTCAGCAAATAAAAAAGGAAAATTTTCGAGTAAGTCATAAGTCATCGACTTACGGATGCGATCGGATACGCTTCAGAATCGCTGATGTGTCGTCGATTAATGTATGCGCAAAACATTCACATTCACGTCACGTGTGTTTTGAATTTTCATTCGCTTAAGAGTTGTAGTAAGCACGGACTCAAAAGCGAACCAGTGGTAAGCCTGTTTTTGGAAAATATTCGACCGTGTGGTATTTTAAAGAAGCTGAAATCACTCGAAATGAACGAGAGATTCATCTTTCGTACCATCAAGTAATGCAAGGAAATCGGTTGTTGGAAACACTCCTTAAGCGCACTGTGAAGGACACTGGAAGCCTTTCAATGAGTTAGAGACCGAATTCGACGGAAACCAGATCGGTCTGTACGTAAGATGGCCAAGGAACTGTGAATTTCGTAGTCAACGGTGTACGGTTTGACTGAAAAGTAGAAAGTTGCAAGAGTTGAAAGATGTCAACAGCTGCTCGAGCGGCATGGTGTTTGTGAAATTGGGTTTTAGGACGAAAAAATATTCCTGCTACAGGATTACCACAACCAACGAAATGATCGGATATGTGGAGCACATCTTATTGATTTTTATCGAAACAAACTGGCTGTTTCCAGGGTGATGATATGCGGATGTTTCTCCAAAAATTTAAAGGTTCCATTGCTGTTCTTTGAACCTGTGTGTGTGTGTGTGTGATACAATCCATCGCCCGCTGACCGGCAGCGCTTTTATGTAAAAAAATTACTTGCATCTTTTAGTTAGAAAGTTTGTCTTCCTAAATGCAAATAATTTTAGTCCTGGCGATAGAAGGTGATAAATAGAGCTATCATCCAACGACCCATTTCTAGAATGCCTGGATATACACGCACATTCCGAAGTCGCCTTCATAAACAATAAGCCCCGCATGGATACTTTTACATATCCACACTTCCAGAATAATTTTCATTATTCTGGCGCGTATTTAATTTGACAAAACCATAGTTATAATTTGAAACATGCAGCATGCGAAGCTGATTTGAAATAGTTCTCTTCCATACATATACCGTTTAAGTTCTATTTTGGAGATATTGCATTAAACACGAAATTTCATTCATTCAAATTATCCGCTTTTATAATTTTAATCAAAATACAGCCGAAGAGAACATTTCAGTTGTTCAGCTACACATTTCAAAACTCTGCGTAACTATTTTAATTTTGATGCATAACAGCATCATCTGTACCGTAGCGCCACCTGTCAAACAAAACCCATATTCGTCAATAAACATCGAAAACAATTGGTATCTCGAATTATTTTTTATGGGGTTTCTATGACATGTCATCGGAAACTACTTTAAGTTTGAAAATGTACTTATCCGTGCTTATCCTTTGTAAATCAGCGGGATTAGGAAGCCAACAGCACTAAACAACACACTCGCGTAAACTGCAGAAATAAACACTGAGTTTTAACACTGAAAATTTCGAAAGCAACGGAGCGATAAAATAAAAACAACAATTCTGAACCGGGCTGCCAGAACCCCATTGCTGTTCTTTGAACCTGTTGTTAAAATCAGCACAAAATATTACATCGATAATGCTGTAAAACCCATTTGCTTGCCATCGTCAAAAACACTTCAAGAATACACCACACTGCTTCGAACAAGATTCTGCATCGTCTCACCAAGCGAAAGCTACACAGACTCGGTGTGGGGACAATTTTCCGGATTTTATTTCTTTCAGAGAGTGGCCTGCCTCTTTGCCTAGTTTGAATCTTCTCGACTTATATGCATGGCGTTATATGCTAGGCAAACTAGGGTGCACCAAAGAATTGACTACGGTTACTTTCAAGCAACGTTTGGAGAAGATTTGGGATGAAATGCCTCTGGACATCGTGCGTGTAAGCTGTAACGTTTTTAAATATCAATTACGACTGGTAATGAAGTATTTTGCGGTTTCATCACTAAACGAGAATGATATTATTCCTACTGCAAACAGCTTCAGCGAGGGCTACAGCTAATGTCAAAATTTTTTTATATGGGTGCGTGGTGGTATGCTTCATTAAAGCAAAGGAACAAACAATTGAATTGGAGAACCAATACTATATTTATACGTTCAATAAAGTCAAAATTTATGCAAGCGTCTTAGTTTTGTGACCATTTATTTCACTGACAGTTACTACTATTCACCCTGTAAGCATACGATTATAGCAGTGACAGGGAACGTGCGCTCTGTTGTTAGAGATTGCTTTATTGTGGTTGTGTTAGTGGTTTGTTTGCCCACAATTTGACAAACTCTGCAATAGCACAGTGGGAAAAGCACCAACAGCAGCAATACATTGTGTGTGTGCAAGGGATTTCCAGTAAGGCCTATAAGTGCTTAGTAAACAGTTATTAAATTTGTAATCATTTAAGCCTGAAATACATAACCAACGGTAATTAGTAAAATAATCAATAGTAATCTTAACCAATCATTGGTAATTCATTGTAATCATAGCTGTTGTAAACCCCTTGCGTGTACATATACGCAGCAAAGTATATATAGTATATATAGGCTTTAATGTGTTATAATTATTTTCATAAAAATGTAAGTAATTTGCTAAATTTTATTCAATAAACATCAAAACCACTGTTTTTCAACTAGCACGTAACCACGCTACGATCACGTATACTTATTCAAGAAACTAAATAGCAGTGAATATGCTATCACAGAATAATTCTACTTCTTTTTACCACGGAAGAACACAAAAATTCCCCTCTGATATGAAAATATAAATCAATTTTCATTCACTAGCCATTAGCAGCATTTTGTTTTTAATTCCAGCATATGGTGCGTTTTTTACACTACTACCAATACATGACGCCTGAAACGCCTGAAATGCTTCTATCGTGTTGACATAGCTAGTATTTGAGTGACAACCACTTGCTCCTGGCGCTAATGTATATGAACGATTCAATGATACACTAGCGCCAGCAGCAAGCTGTTGTCACTGCAAAACTAATTATCTTCAATGAGCCCGGAATGTAAGCAATAGCGATAAGTTATCCATCGGTCTCTCTTTTGATCTGTTTTTGAAAAGCATTTAATCTCTGTGCTGGCTATTTCGGCCGGTCGGATTTAAAAAACACAGACACCACTATAGAAAATGGGCTCAATTTAGCCGCAGCGACTTCATCATTTCTCGCGACTATAACTGAAATTCGGTTTTATTAAGACCAAAATACAAGCCGATATTCAGTAAATATTATTCTATCAACTGGTATAAAAATCTTGTCTCGAATAAATATAGTTTCAACGTAATTCCTGAATATTGTTCAGGCTACCGCTTAATGGGCTGGAAATACCCTCCGGTACCATAATTGAAACCGTCAAGCAACTCAAGAACAACAAGGCAGTTGGCAAAAAATGCATCGCAGCTGAGTTAATCCCGGATAGGTTGGCTACCTGTCTGCACCAGCTGATAGTCAAAATCTGGAACGCAGAACGGCTACCGGAGCAGTAGAAGGAGGGGGTAATATGCCCAATATACAAGAATGACGACAAGTCAGAATGTGAGAAATATCGAACGATCATCATTCTCAACGCAGCCTATTCATGGCAAGTTATCAAGCCGATTTTGTGGACGATCGATCGACAATGGACCAAATCTTTGTGCTGCAACAGCTCCTTCAAAAGTGTCGCGAATACCAAGTCTCAACGCACCATCATAGATTTCAAGGCCGCCTACGATACTATCGACCGCGAAGAACTATGGAAAGGTCTATGGTCGAAAATTATGGAAAATTAAGGTCCCCAGAAAGCTGACAAGACTTATTAAGTTCACAATGATATATAGTGCTGTGTAAAGATATCGAGCGCCTTATCAAATCGTTTGAAACAGGTAGGAGACTTCCACAAGACGATGCTATTTACTGTCTGTTGTTCAACATCGTACTAGAAACTAGAAGATGTTATACGCGCGGGTTTTAACATGCGGGAAACAATCTTCAATAAATCTAGCCAATTAATCTGTTTCGATGACGACGTGGACATTGTCGAAACGACGCTGTAGCTGTTTGCTGGGCAGTATGCCAAACAGATGTAAGTAATGAAAATTGAAAGATTGATATTTATCCAAAACAGCTGGTGCAAATAGAAAACTGATGTTATATTCGAAATTCGAAAACTATTTTACGTTACAATCAGCACAAATTATGTCATGGTACGACAATTTTCTTTTGTACTATTGATTTGGCTGTAATCGTCTTCAAGAAGATATTAGAAAATGCTGCATAGTGGAAAATGGCCAAACTTGGAATAACTGAAATTACTCGAGTTAGAGAAAAAACCAGTTTTTTATTTTCATATATGCTTGAAATAAAATTTCAGCTTTCAGAAACGGTTGAAAAAGACTAAAAAACACAGAAAAAACCTGATTTAATCCACCTAGTGGTGAAAGGAACCTTTGTTATACCGTCTTACTTGCAATTTGAGATAGAAATCGACACGTTTGGTTTACATGAAATTTTTGGAAATTGAATAAGTTTACAAAATTTGAAACAAATAGAAGCACTTATAAATTTTGATAGTTTCTTTTCTCATGAAATTGCTGAGTAAGTTGTTACTAATGAGGGTAAGTGCAAGTAAAAGTAAGTTGTAAGATGAAATATTATTGTTTAACATATACATTGCGTAGTAAAGGTCTAGTTAAAAGGTTTTTGAACTATGCATAATTTCCTGTAACGCCATTCTATTTGATTCACAACAATAAAGTTCTCTTGAATAAATTTCATCAATTTTTATGAACCTTCGGTTACTCACGTTGTTGTTTTGTACACCATATGTAGGTTTTTGAATGCCATATTGTTATATAGTTACAAATCGTATATTACGTATATACTAACGTATATTCTTCAATAAACTTGTTATGAGCAAAATGTCAGAATTATTCAATGCATTATTACTTTAAATTGTTAGGAAAATAGATTAGCATAAACCGACATCACAGAAACGAAGCAAGTAGCATGTGAGGTGTACCGCAATTGGCCCCAACTGGAATTTTCTTTCGTTTCTTCATATGGAAAAATGGTGTCTGTGTAAAGCAAATGTAAAATGTTTAAAATGTATCCGTCTGTTGGTAGTCGAGTTATTCGGGGTCAAAATCAGGGTATTTTTTATAATCAAAGTTCTACAGTTCGTAAACAAGGAAACATAGAGGTATACTATGTTCAGCAAAGTTGTGTATTTTTATTATTTGTACAACTTTGTAATACATGAAAAAGTCATACAACAATTACAAAAAGAGTTAAAATAGAAAAACTGATTTTTCAAATTCATATACAATAAATAAGATCTCTTCGTTGAAGAGATAGAAGGTTACTGTCTTCAGCAAAATTTCTTGTACTAATATGCTCTAAAACTTTGCAGAACATATCAATGTGTTATATGGAAACTGAAGGAAAATAATTTTTACCTTTGTTATACTATATAACAAAGGTTTAGAAATTGGTCGAAAAACACGAAATTGATCCAAGGCCCGGAGGGCCGAGTCACATATACCAATCGATAGGGTTCGACGAACTGAGCAATGTCTGTGTGTGTGTGTGTGTGTGTATGTATGTGTGTATGTGTGTATGTGTGTTCGCTCCGAATTTTCTATTGCCTGTTACTCGGCGATGGCTGAACCGATTCGACCGCTATTACTTTTGTTTGAAAGGTATTATTGCCTAGTATATCACTATTAAATGGTTTCGTAGTCTGACTTTTCGTTTGAAAGTTATAAGCAAACATGTGAAAACTACGTGACACGGTTTTCTCCGGAACCACGCAACCATTTTTAACGATATTAGTACCAAACGAAAGCTCTTACTATTACTAAACATTTTGCTAAGTTTTATTGAAAACGGACAAGCAATTTAAAAGTTAGCCTTGAAAAACTTGTTTTGACTAGGTACAAATGAACGCCTGTTTCTCAGGGATGGCCAAACCGATTTACACGCTGTTAGTTTCGTTTGGCAGGTAATATAGCCGGATAGATCACTATTGAATGGTTTTCTGATTGGACGTTTAATTTGAAAGTTATGAGCAATCGAATGCACCACACCAAAATTGACAATAATTTATAATGATTTTAACCAAGATAATTTATCTAATTTCAATTATTTCAATATCAAACGAGAGGTTTTCACAATACGAATACATATGCAAAATTACATAAGAATTGGTTTAACCGGTCAAAAGATATTAACCCTCGAACACTCGCGCCAACTTTTATAACACGGTTACTTGCGCGCACAATAGCCCAAAACCAAAGAAAACGTGCGCACTGGAGTTTTGAGTAGGAAAACGTGGTTTTAAGTTTATCGAACCTTTGGAAGAGTTTCTTAAAATTGAAAGCTCTATCGTCTGGTGGAATTTGAATTTTGATTAATCCCCCTAAAAGTGAAATAAAAAAATTATTTTCCTTCAGTTTCAATACAACACATTGATGTGTTCTGCAAACTTTTAGAGCATATTATTACAAGAAATTTTGCTGAAAACAGTAACCTTCTATCTCTTCAGTGAAGGTAGAAAAATCTTATTTATTGTATATGAATTTGTAAAATCAGTTTTTCTATTCTAACTCTTCTTGTAATTGTTGTATGACTTTTCCATGTATTACAAAGTTGTACAAATAATAAAAATACGCAACTTTGTTGAATTTAGTATACCTCTATGTTTGCTTGTTTAGGAACTGTAGAACTTTAATTGTAAAAAATAACCTGATTTCGAGCCCGAATTACTCGATTGCCAACAGACGGATACATCTTAAACATTTTACGTTTGCTGGTAGTTTTGCTGCATACAAACACCATTTTTCCATATAAAGAAACGAGAGAAAATTCCAGTTGGGGTCAATTGCGGTACACTTCACATGCTACTTGCTTCGTTTCTGTGATGTTGGTTTATGCTAATCTTGTTTCCTAACAATTTAAAGTATTAATGCATTGAATAATTCTGACATTTTGCTCATAACAAGTTTACTGAAGAATATACGTTAGTATGTACGTAATATACGATTTGTAACTTTATAACAATATGGCATTCAAAAATCTACACATGTTGTACAAAATACAACAGCGTGAGTAACCGAAAGTTAATAAAAATTGATGAAATTTATTCAAGAAAACTTTATTGTTGTGAACCAAATAGAATGGCATTACAGGAAATTATGCATAGTTCAAAAACTTATAAACTAGACCTTTACTACGCAATGCATATGATAAATAATAATATTTCATCTTACAACTTACTTTTACTTGGACTTGCCCTCATTAGTAGCAACTTACTCAGCAATTTCATGAGAAAAGGAACTATCAAAATTTATAAGTGTTTCTATTTGGTTCAAATTTTGTAAACTTATTCAATTTCCAAAAATTTCATGTCAACCACACGTGTCGATTTCTATCTCAAATAGCAAGTAAGATCGTATAACAAAGGTTCCTTTCACCACTAGGTGGATTAAATCAGGTTTTTTATTTCATAATATATTTTTATAAAATAATTTTATTTTTTGATTAATCAAAATTCAAATTCTACCAGACGATAGAGCTTTCAATTTCAAGTAACTCTTCCAAAGGTTCGATAAACTTAAAACCAAGTTTTCCTAGTAAAAACTCTAGTGCGCACGTTTTCTTTGGTTTTGGGCTATTGTGCGCGCGAGTAACTGTGTTATAAAAGTTGGCGCGATTGTTCGAGGGTTAATATCTTTTGACCGGTAAAACCAATTCTTATGAAATTTTGCATATATATTCGTAGTGTGAAAACCTCTCGTTTGATATTAAAATAATTGAAATTAGGTTATTTTTCTTGGTTAAAATCATTATAAATTATTGTTAATTTTGGTGTAGTGTAATGAATTACTCATAACTTCCAAATTAAACATCCAATCAAAAAACCATTCAATAGTGATCTATCCGGCTATATTACCTGCCAAATGAAACTAATAGCACGTAAATCAGTTTGGCCATCTCTGAGAAACAGGCGATCATTTGAACCTTGTCAAAACTGGTTTTTTAAGCATAACTTTTAAACCACTTGTTTGTTTTCAATAAAAATCGGCGTGAAGTTTAGCAATAGTAAGAGCTTTCATTTGGTACTAAGATCGATGAAATCGGTTATGTGGTTCCGGAGAAAATCGTGTCACGTAATTTTCACATTTTTGCTTATAACTTTTAAACTAAAAGTCAGACCTCGAAACCATTTAATAGTGATATACTAGGTAAAAATACCTTTCAAATACAAGTTATAGCAGACGAATCGGTTTAGCCATCTCCGAGAAATAGGCGATTGAAAATTGAAGCGCACACACATACACACATACACACACACACACACACACACACACACACACACACACACAGACATTGCTCATTCGTCGAACTTGATCGATTGGTATATGTGACACGGCCCTCCGGGCCTCAGATCCACTTCGTGTTTTTCGACCAATTCCTAAACCTTTGTTATATTGTATAACAAAGGTAAAACGTTAGAATTCGTTATACGTATGAGTTTTCAACATACAATGTTCTGCAAAAATATGTCTTTTGATAAGAGAAACAACTTTGTAAAACATTATGATGCAATAAAACCATTAAATTTGAAGTAATTAGCGAAAAAGTAATTTTTGGGAGGTCTTTATATAAAAAGGCCTGTGAGATAGAAACTATAAAAATTACACCTACTATATCTTTGGCAAAGTTATTTATATAATCTTTAGCTACAACTTTATCGAGGGAAGTATCCTTCTAGCTCTTTTCAATAAAAAGTTATTATGTGTTATGTGTTTACAAGCCAAACTGGAACTTAGTCCTTGATTTCACATTAGTTACCTTTTAGAGTTGAACAACTTTGCTGAACATTGTAGGGAGTTATTTTGAACCACAAAAACTTTTCCGCTTAATTTTTGCTCACTGTGCAATGAGTGGGACAAGTTATGAGAATGCCAGAAAAGAATCACGGAGTTCACCTCGAATGCGCTTGGTATCAGGTGCATAGGTGCGCAACGTGCTACATGGTTAGACCATGTGGAGGAAGACCTGGAAAATGTGGCAGAGAAATCGAGAAATTAGACATGGACCGTGTTTTTTGGGGAATCATTGCTATGCACGTCAAATCCTAAGGGACATCGCACCAGGTTAAGTGAGTAAGTAAAACAACATGATAAACAACAACAACAGCCAAGAAACAACATGATATCTAAGCCTTTTTTCTAAATCCTTCAGTCAGCTTACTTAGTTGAAAATAGGTAACCGAGAGAAGAAAAGTTTCAGTTTTACTGTCGGATCATCCTGATCCATTTTGTTTTCTGGCGGCCACAGTAAAATCACCGAACAAATAAATAGATTTTTTTAGCAGATCCCTAGCCATACAATATTTATGCGCATCAATCTTTGATGAGCATATACGGATTATAGGCTTTTAAAATGAACGCACCATCGAAATACCGCAGATTAAGAATACCTGTTGTGCAAACAAAAAGAATTAGTTCGATTATTCAACACCATCGTTCAGCAAAAACAATTCACTGTTTGGTAACCAAGTGAGCTCGCGTGCCTAATATTTGTCCGATAAAATCTTTACTGGAGTGAACACCAGCAGTACTAACGTTTATCCATTATATACTACACAAAAGGTGCTCATTAATCCGCTAAAAGCCGTACCGCTTAATTATTGACCTCATTTTGCGTCGCTGATGGTCCGAGCGATACTGGAACCGGGAGTGGATCTCGATTTTATAATGCCTCCTTGAGCCACTGTCACTCAGCAGCAGCGTCTCGCACGTCATCCAGCGAATCATTCGATGGTCCGCGCCAAAAAGTAATCATTGTGCAATGAAAATCTCCGTCATCGTTATAGCACATAATTGATCCTCATTAAACTCAATCTACCGAATAAAAGCTCAGCACGTCACAGCCAGCATGGGCCAGCCTCGGCTGCTGGCTTGGGCCGGCAAAGTCCCTCCACTCTCTTTGGTAAACGGTGTTGACGCTGTTGTCGCCATCGGTAATTTGTTCGTCAACCCATTGGAATTCGTTTTATTCGTCGTGTTTCGTCCGTTTCCCGTTCCGCTCAGTTAAAAGCTTATATCGTGTTATAAGTTTATGGGAATAAGGATTTATCAACGTGGGTGGGCGCAGACCATATAATTCTGCAAAAAACGACAATATTTAATTTGTGATCTACATTCTGAATTCTGATAATATTGTATGCTTTAACCCATTCTGATTTTCATTCAGCATATGAATTTTTACTACAAGAACGGTTATATCACTTACAAAATAAACGGAATTCACTCGGAAGCGTCATGTTTAAGCTCGATGTTCAGTATCATTTCAACTGCGTAAAGAATAATACTCTATATAAAAATACTAAACTATTGAAATTTACGTAAAAAGTATTGTAAATGGGGTGTTGCGCAAAAAAATACTAAAGGTTCGAAAGCATTTATGGCATATCAATTGCCGCGGGCTTGTCGAACTCTCCGCAAAGAATTGTTCATATATAGGGTAAGAACCCCACAATTCGCCCCCACCCCAGAATTCGCCCTCCCATTGGTATTCCCGTGATTAAACTCAATATATAGTTGAAATATAAGTTGTTAGTTTAATTTATATTCAATTTAACTCAGTTTTCAGTTATTTGAATAGAATTCGTTGTGTTGTTTTATGTATTTTAATGATTTAATGTGGTTTGAAAAATAGGTATTGTATTTAAGACGCGATTTTTCCATTTTCAAGAACGAGCACGAAAAATAAAATTGAGGAAAAGTAATGGAAAATCGTATCTCTTTGCACTTTTTTCGCATCAATTTGGTTATATCTGTTTCAAATTTCATAATTGTGCTTTTATTTTAATATTTTATCGCAATTCTGCTGAAAATAGAACATAAATGCACTGGGCGAAAACTGGGTATTGTAAATCATATGAGTTCCAAAATTCGCCCGGGTCGAATCTGTATATACTTAGCCGAACTTACTGCGTGAACCAGTTTTCGCCCTCATCTATCAAATATATGCAAATATGCCACACATAAGCAAAAGCAAGTCACAATCGATTAGTTTGTTCGCTGATTTATGTTTATCAAAATGGTGTGTAAAAGTATCGAATAAATAATATTTTGATGCAGAAAGCACATCATATTCATTTAAATTCATCTAACAAACGAATTACCTGCTAAACATGGGCTAATGGGGTTTAGCGAAATGTTGAATTAGCAATAATCGGCATCGAAATTGATGATAAGATTAAAACCGCACGAATTAATAAGACGCGCATAATATTCTTAAAAATCACAATTTTTCTTGTCATGAGAATAAATCTGACTATTGAAAAATCCCACGAAAAATCCGTCTACTATTTTAAAGCATATAAGCGCAATAAAATTGTTGTCATGAAAAGTATTTAATGTGGAATGCAGACAACAAAGAAATAATCGTGGTGATAAAATAGAATATTTCGATAATATCATGAAAACTCTAATATCTTAGCATTACAAACCCGGTCTAACCAAAAATGCTAGTTAAGAATTCCAAGTTATGTCCAAAAATATCCTAGTTGAGTAGGTAAGATGGGTATGCTTTCCAGTTACCAGGAATATTTAATACAGTAAACCGGCATACCCATTTACAGACAGTAATTTACTAAACAATTTTTTTTCTTCAACTTTTTATTGACTATATAGCAGTTAAGCTTAGTTATTTCTTGGGGAAGAAGTTAGGTTGTGGATTCGAGTCTCACCTTCGATTAGTCAATATATATAGCCCAATATCAAGATTTTCCAGTTCATCTAATTTTTTATTGTTCACAGTAAACATTTACTCTTTCCCAAAAAAATACTAAACAATGATATAAGTAATCATTAAGGTTATTTAAACTATTAAAATAAACATTGTACCATTCTGTAGGCACTGATATCCCACATATCAATAGTGAAAATGAATTCAGCAAAGGACCAGAAAAAGCACCAACAGGACCATTCATTTTAAATATCTTTGACGAGTGGCAAAAGCCTTATTTTACTGCAATGAAAATAAACATTTAGTAAAAACCCACCTTCTCTGTGTTTTTTAGTTTTACTGAATCAGGTATCAGGAGGTGATGATGATCAGTTTATTTCAATTTAGCTTTACATTTAACGAATTCCTGATACAATTTGATTGCCATATTAAGCACTGGATAGACATAATCTTAAAGTTAAATAATAGTAACAACAATTCTAACAAAATAATTGAGGTTATTTGGGAAATTTGCAACAAATAACAAGTGGGCGAAATCTGGGTCACATGGGGGACGAATTTTGGATCGCTATGGGCGAAATGTGGTACTAGAGGTTCCTGCACAAAATTGGGTTTTTTGCTATCAAATTTCAATTTTCGCGATTCCGAATAGCCAAAATAGATAGAATATTAATATATAGTCCTACTTGTCTGAGTTCAGGGCTGATTTTATAATAATATGGCGATTTATTCATTTTACAGCATAAAAACCTGATAAAAGGGGCGAATTCTGGGGTCGTTACCCTATAGTTATTGTATCTATTTAACTGTTCGATATTCAACCCATCGATCATTGGTTTGAACATTATCGAGTTGAAATTGCTTTAATGCCTCCACACGGAAACATTTTTCCACCGTAATTTCCGCAACCAGCACGCAGCGTTAGGGCCGAGCTGTGCAGTAAATTTATTGGAAATAGATTTATCTCCCGAAGCGAACCTCCACCCGGTTTCTAATCATAGAAAAACGCGAAACACAGACAATTTGCCATATTCGGTTCTCCCAGCGGAAGCGTCTAAATGCGCCGGTGTCGCATTATACAGATTTATTGACACATAAAATGAATCATTAAACGGGAATTAACTTGTAAAATAAAAATCACTGCTCGCACGCAGTTTAATGGCCCTGCTTCCATGTTATATTAGCCGGGAACGATAGCTGCTTGGCTTTGATGAGATGTCACCTAGAGTGTCATTACTTTTCGAGTCATTTAATAATTTTACCATTAACTCTTATCGAACCTCCTTCAGCCCTACTCAGATATACTATTACTATTAAACGATAAATATGCTAGGGTTCAACGGCATAGAATTGGGTCAGGGAAGTGCCATTGCATGAGAAGCGGAAGATTAATAAATAAATTTTTAAGGCTACATGTTTGATTCCTCATATTTAATGCGCACGCTATGTCTGAAGGCACTGATTATTTAACTATCTTGCACCGTAGATTTCTCTTCAAAGGGTGTTAGTGTTGGTCAAAACAATAAATTTAAAGAAGGGCTTTATAGAAGGACTTCGTAGTGTTGGGCAAAATGCAGGATCGCGTAATGGATTGGAAAGCGATCAACGAGCGGATGTGCGTGTTGAGGATAAAAGGCCGTTTCTTCAAACTACACCATCATAAACGTGCATTGTCCATACGAAAGTAGACCCGTCGACGAGAAGGAAGCATTCTATGCGCAGCTGAAGGCAACGTACGAAAGCTGCTCACTTCGGGACATCAAGATCGTCATCGGGGATATAAACGCCCAGGTTGGCCGGGAAGCAATGTATAGACCTGTGATCGGGCCCCATAGCCTGTACACCGACACGAACGATAACGGCCAGTGATGCATCAACTTTGCGGCTTCCCGAGGCTTGGTGATCATATCTTTCCCCACAAAAATATCCACAAAGCCACCTAGAGATCACCTGACCAACGAACCTCGAACCAAATCGACCATATTCTCATCGAGGGCCGGTTTTTCTCGAAGATCGCCAACGTACGCTCCCTACGGAGTGTGGATATTGACTCGGACCACTACCTAGTAGCAGTATATGTGCGCTCAAAACTATCGACGGTTTATACCTCGCGATAAAGTCGTCCTCCTCGGCTAAACATTCGGCTACTAGACAACCCGCGAACTGCCGAAAACTACGCGCGCGTTCTGGATGAAGCTCTGCCTTCCTCTGTAGAGCTAGATGCTTCGAGCCTCGAAAACGGATAGAGTAGGATACGCTCGGTCGTCAACGAGGCCGCAACCGCGGTGCTAGGTGTGGAAACCTCGAGTGCACGAAATGATTGGTTTGACGGGGAATGCCAAGAAGCGATAGAGAGGACAAAAAGAGCTTGGGAAAACTATCTGAGCATATCCACGAGAGAGAATTTGGCCAAGTATCGACGAGCGAGGAATGAGTTGACCACGATCCTGAGGAGGAAAATGCGCCAGAAGGAGGACAGAGATCGTGAGGAGCTAGAACAACTCCGGGCTAACGACACGCGCAAGTTTTACGAGAAGGTGAACCAAACTCGTAAGGCCCACACACCAAAACCTGACATGTCTAGGGACGAGGGAGGGGATCTAATCACAAACGAGTGCGAGGTGGTCGATAGGTGGAAGCAGTTCTTCGATGAGCACCTCAACGGCGATATAGCAGCAGGAGACGCAATGGAAGTTAACTTCGGAGTACCTACAGTCGACAACAGCGTACCGGCTCCCGATCTCGAAGAGATCCGGCGAGAATTCGGTCTGCTGAAGAATAATAGAGCCGCCGGAAAGGACCGACTCCCGGCAGAACTCTACAAAAATGGCCAAGAACCTCTAGTAATGGCACTTTACTGACTGATTCCAACGATTTGGGAAGAAGAGAAACTACCGGAGGAGTGGATGGAAGGCGTAGTCTGTCCCATCTACAAATAGGGCCACCGGCAATACTGCTGTAACTACCGCGGCATTACGCTGATCAACGCCCACCTACAAGGAGCTCTCCCAGATTTTGTTGCGTCGTCTATCCCCAATAGCAAGAGATTTCGTAGGGCAGTATCAGGCGGGCTTTATGGGAGCCCGTGCTACTAAGGATCAAATTTTTACTCTCCGACAAATCCTTCAGAAATGTCGAGAGTACAACGTGCCCGCGCATCATATTTTCGTGGATTTCAGAGCAGCATACGATACCGTTGAACGCGAACAGCTGTGGCAGATAAAGCACGAGTACGGTTTTCCGGACAAACTGACGCGGCTGATCAAAGCTACTCTAGAAGGAGTGATGTGTTACGTGCGCGTTTCGGGGACACTCTCAAGTCCTTTCGAATCGCGCAGAGGGTTACGGCAAGGGGATGGCCTGTCCTGTATGTTATTCAATATCGCTATTGAAGGTGAGATCCGGCGAGCGGGCATCGAAACGAGAGGAACGATCTTCAGCAAGAGTAGCCAACTCCTAGACTTTGCAGACGACCTCGACATTATTACTAGAAACCGTGGGACGGCAGAGGAAATCTACGCCAGACTAAAAACGGAGGCTAGGAGGATTGGGTTACAAATAAATGCGTCGAAAACCAAATATATGGCAGGAAGAGGCTCCCGAGAAAGTAACGTTTGCCTCCCACGGACAGTGACTATTAACGGCGATGAACTGGAAGTGGTTGATGAGTTCGTATATTTGGGATCTCTGGTCACCGCCGACAATAATACGACCCAGCTAGCATTTTCATATGTATAAAAAAGGTAAAAATTAGCATTACGTACAGATATACATGCTAATAAATCGTATTTGATGCGCAAAATTGGCATATCCGTACTATTTTGGAGGCGATATACGTGATTACGAATGATTTCAAGCGTTACGACTGTATAAGTATTTATATACGATAATATCCGGATTAAGCGATTAGAGCTTCGTACCAATATACGATTTTGTGCTGAAAATCGTATGTATGTCAGTTATTATCATTATATACGATAGAAAATCAACTTGGTTCCACTTTATCCAGCTTTAGTTACGATTTAGAGTTTGTTAGGAGATATTTACGATAATTTCCGTACATTGATATACGAGTTGGTGCTAGCTGGGGAGTAAGGAGATCCAACGGCGCATTCAAGCTGGAAATCGAGCCTACTTTTCCCTCCGCAAGACGTTTCGGTCTAGGAGCATACGCCGCCACACAAAACTGACGATGTACAAAACGCTAATCAGACCGGTAGTCCTCTACGGACTTGAAACAGTAACTTTGTTTACGGAAAGCATACGTGCACTTGCCGTTTTTGAACGAAAGGTGTTGCGGAGTGCAAACGGAAAGCGGAGAGTGGCGGAGACGTATGAATCACGAGCTACAGGCACTGCTTGGAGAGATTCCCATCGCACACTTGGCGAAAGTTGGGAGACTATGGTGGGCCGGCCACGTCGCAAGGATGCCGGACGACTGTATCGTGAAATCCGTTCTCTTCAAGAACCCCACCGGCACCTGGTTCGACCAGGTTGAAGCCGACTTGCGTGTGTCGAGACACGCAACGAATTGGCGACGCCCAGGACCCCCAGCCCAGGACCGAGTACAATGGAGAGGAATTCTTGATACGGCAAGACCCACCCCGGCTCTCGACTGAATAAATAAGTAAGTAAAGTAGGGGTCACCCCCTCTCATGTGATCATATTCGTCGTAATCGGCCACCTCAAATTATAGTCATTTTAACAGCTTGGGTCACTCGTGACTTCTGCGGAGTTGGGAATTGAACCCGGATCCTCGGCGTGAGAGGCGTGAATGTTAACCACTAATGATGATGATGATGGGCCCACCTCTCACCCCTACGGAGGTTTGAGGTAGACGATTTATCTATATGATAATTATTATAAAAATAAACCAGGAAAACAAAAAAAAACGGACTGGTTTTTTTCACACAGATACAAATTCCTTTAGCAAATTTCTAATGGCTAACACTAGCATGACTACGAACAATTAAACTCTCAAGTCATTCAAGCTAGAATACCCAGTACAATCATTACACAACTTTCAGCGAAAAAGGGATATTCAACATTTACATTAAGCTAACATCCAGTGTAATCCGTTGCTGAGCTAAGCAGTCCAGACGAAGCCATTCCCGCCGTTAACAGCAAGCAAAGCATAAGTCAAACTGCTTACCAAGCATGAAATTTATAAGGATATTCCCACCCAGGGCAGTCAAAGCAATTTCCCACCCGAAAAGAACCTTGACCAGCTAGGAAATTTTACCCCTAATAGCTTTCAGAAATGTTCTAATCTTCCTGAATAATCTGACGAGTACAACTTGACAGCTGAAAAGTCTTTTAAATAATTGTAAATTGCCAACACAGTCAACAATCAACAATCAACCAAAGCATTCAGTCCTTTATATCTGTGCACCGCGCGCGAAGCTCAAACCTTCGTAGACTACTCTTTTTTTTAACTACTAACAACAATTACAAAATCCATCATCATCATCTAGACGAACATAATAGTTTTTACTCTCTTCAATAATTACTAAAAAGCTATATTGGTGTCCATGCAAAATTATCCGTTTTATAAACTTCGTCAGGCTAAACATGAAATACCAAAAAAAAAAAAAATTTAAAACTGTTCAAAACACAGCTTTGACGTGTGAAATACATTGCCTTTTGAACTCGGTCAGCGTTGTCGCACGTTTAATGTGAGTAGGCATCGAATTGAATAAATTAATACCTTTAAAAAACAATGAATTCTGTGAAGCACATGATATAAAATTTGGTGTTCTAATTTCTAAGGCGCTTCTAGTGTTATATCTATGAATATCACTCCCTCTTACAATTCGATTACACAAATATCGAGGCAGCAATCCATTCACTATTTTAAAAATGAACACCAACGTCAAGAATACAATGCGCTGCTTTACCGATAACCACTGCAAAGCATCCAGCATTAGCGCCGAGGGAGTGAATCTATTGCATCTTAAAATCAACCGCATTACTTTATTTTGCAAGCGCTGTAATCTCGATATTTGTGTTTCAGTTGCCAAGAACAAAATGGAAGCGCAAAAGTCCAAGTGTGGAGAGATGATTGATTTATAGAGATGAATCTTACTAAAAGTGTTCAAATCTTTCTTCAAACGACAGAGAATTCCGTATTTCTTGGCAATTTTCTTGATGACATTGTCAATGTGTACATCGAACTTTAGTTTATCATCAATAATAACGCCAAGATACTTGATTTCTCGTACGCGTTCAATTGTCTCACCATCAATTTCCACAGAGACATCTTCATTTACGCGGTTTCACGAGACTACCATAAATTTAGTCTTACTGATGTTTAGCTTTAGTTGTTTGAATTTCAACCATCTGCTCAGCGAACGTAAATCCTCATTCAAGTGTGCTGTAACATAATCGAGTTTCTTAGCTGCAATAAATAGTACAGTATCATCGGCAAAAAGGTTAATATCACAAAAACGTAACACTCGTCTCATGTCATTGATATACATAATAAATAAAATAGGCCCTAAGACACTCCCTTGGGGCACTCCAAGAGTATTACCCACGGGGTCAGAAATAAAATTATTAAAAATAGTCCTCTGAGTCCTGTCACACAAATAGCTCTCAAACCATTTGTAAACAGTCCCCACCATTCCAAAGCGCTTAATACTTTGCAATAACAAGGGCCTAGATATTGTTTCAAACGCGCGTTTTAGATCCAGAAACACAGCAACGATAGCATCTTTACGCTCAATGTTTTCTTTCCATTTCGCCAACACCAGATTTAATGCAGTTTCACAAGAATGACTTTCCCGATATCCTGATTGTTCTGGTATTAGCAAATCATTAGAATTAAGATAACTCAACAGTTGGCCTTTCACAGCAAGTTCCAAAACTTTTTCTAGTGTGTGTAACATATTGATGGGACGAAACTCTTCGGCTTTAATCGTACCAGCAACTTTTTGTATAGGAACTACTAAGGATTCCTTCCAAACTTGAGGCACGTGCCCAGTCTGCAACGATTCATTGATTAGGCCAAGAAGGTCGTGTCCAATGACATCAAAGCAATCTTGAATAACTCTAGCGTTAACATTATCTATTCCAGCCGTTTTTTCCATTGAAAAACAAATATCTCTCAACTCTTCTATCGTGATTGGACGAAATCTGCTAAACGTACAGTCAGTATTGAAAGGTTGCTTGAGTTCTTCAGGCTCATCAACCAATTCAATAGACTGATTAATCGCTGAAATACTGTCGATAAAATAATCATTGAACCTAGATGCGATTTCTCTTTCCGAAAATTCTAATGTGCCGTTAAAGGTTATGGATCGCGCTTTGCAATCGCTGGGTTTCAACAATGATTTGAGTATTTTCCATAGCTCTTTGCTGTTGTTTTTATGATGGTCAATTTTCCTCTGCAAATATTCGCTCCGTGTCTTGATCAGAGATTGTGAATATGTATTTCGCATTTCCGTATACTTGTACCAATGATAGCTACTGTTAGTTCTACGGAACTTCTTGTACCATTTGTCCCTCTTACGTTTAAGACGCAGGAGATCCAGATTGTACCAGCTGTTAGAATTCTCAATCACAACATTCTTTTGTTGGACCAACTCATTGGTACAAGCTTTCAGTAGGTCAGTAAGACCAGCCGTTTTTTCATCAAGGTTCTCGTATAATGAAAAATCTAGATTTCTCGCAAGAAGATCAGTAATCTTACGTTTCGAGTAATTTTTCCAGCACCTAAGTTTGACTAAGTTACTCTCGCTGTTCATATTATGGCAAATACTAACAACGATAGTCTCGTGATCTGTGATTTTCAAGTCAGAATTCACATCTGCACGAACCGAATCAAAATTAGTATACACATGGTCAATAAGAGTTTTGCTGTGTCTGGAAATACGCGTATAATCGTTTATAATTTGTTTCAAATTAAAAAATTCAACTAATCGCTTCAAATGCCTCGAACTGTAGTTATCACGCCAGTTTATGTTAAAGTCACCAGCAATCATATTGAATTTGCTGCTATCAAGAAATATCTCGAACCAGCTTTCCAATATTTGCATGAATCGCTGGTCACTAAAACTGGGTGAGTGATAAACAACACCATAGTTACCCATCTTCATGCCACTTTCCACTGTTATGCCTAAGAACCAGTTTCCCTCCATTGCTTCATTATTACAAACATTGAATTGAATTGATTCTTTGACATATATAGCAATACCGCCAGTGTGTCTAGAATGTGATAAACAGGCAACGACTTTGTATCCAGGTATTAACGCCTACATTAACTACACTACGCCTATTAACTACACCGGTATTAACGCCTTATTTGTACGGATTGATCAATACTTCTTGCAGTGCCATTCAGTGAAAAATAAATTTTGGCGAATCTTATTTGATAAACTGATCGTTTTGCGTTAAGATCGGAGCTTATCATTCTGAAGTGCTTACGAATGTTTCGGGCGTCGCCCAGGGAAGTAATCTAGGAGCTCTTTCTTTAGTGCTCGCTATTTATCAACGACCTTTCTGTTGAACTGCCATCTGGTTGCCGCCTGTTTTACGCCGACCACGTCAAAATTTATTACATTATTGACAGTACTAATGATGCTACTAGCAACAAAGTGAGATCGTAAGCTTAGTGCAATAAACCAAATTTAACTGTAGTTTATATGAAAATTAATATCAGATCAACAGGTCAGATATATACAGGTGCGGTAATATTGGTAATAAATTTGTCTACAATTGAAATATAAAGTAATAAAGAAGCATACCAATAAAGACATCTAACTTTCGCATCAGTGCGTCGTCCAAATTCTCCATGACGTCTGTTATGGGTACGAACAGTAGAAAGTGATTGAAATTACGCCCAATTTAAATTTCTACGCATCCTTTACTACCCAGCCGCAGCTTTGTTTGAAGGACGGACTGTAGTAACTTCGTTAAGAACCGCTCGTGTTACAATTCCGAAGTGAAAACGAGCCTAGATCCCCAGTAACGAATGCTATGACGTGAACCACTACCAGTCGCCATGCACAGAGCCATTGAACTGTATCGAATTTCCTTCGTAAATCAACCGGGATTGGCTGGACAAGCAGTAGCATTGCTGGCTGCTGGTCTCATTGTGGTTAGAGGGTTCGATAGAGAGAAAAAAACCCAATCCGACTCCCGTACTAGGTTGGATAATTTATCAGTCCCAAAAATGAAATAAATTAGCATCAACGATCTGTCGGGAGGTTTTCGATTATGGTTCACATTTCGAATGCTTTCGGAATGAGGTGCGGCTTGACTCCGTTGTTAACAAGTGTAGCATATTTATTCAGGGATGTCTATTTGTGGGATTGTTCACCAGCATGTTGGAGGAAGCCGTGCACTGATCATGCATTTTTTTCGGAAATAATCGGAAACATTAAACCTGGATAAAGAGAAAACAGTATTTTTCCACTTTGATTTTTATGCAATTTCATACCAACCATGACAGATCGATTACACTGTTTTTGAGTTCAATGCTACTAGCTCTATGATGCTCGATATCGAAATAAAGTCGCGTATCAATAGGAGGATATTCAAAACCATCGGTTATTTCCGGACGCAGCTGTCGAGTGCGGGACCGCATTAGATCGAATTCCCAGAACGATTGAGTTTTCGATTTCTGCTTCGTTACCCGGAATCTAACATAAATTTCAGCGAAAAAATAAAGAAGCTAGTCCGAGTCCGAGTCCGAGAGCACTGTGTGGGTTAATAATGTCCTTCTCGAAACGATTTTCGCGCAGTTATTTTCCCGGTTTTTTTTCCTCCTCTGGAACTGTTTTTTATTTCACTCACACTGGATACTTACGCTTTGACCCTCGGGTCGGGAAATAAATGCGTCTTTAATGTGTTTAATGCTCGTTAAATCCGCTGGAAATTCAATATTGCCTTTTTATGTCCGGCGGATCATTGAGTGGTGAATAACTCGGCGGCGGTTTTAAAGCGCAGAGAGAGAACGTCACTTATTGCGTCGAAATAAACCGCTTCCGGCTGTCAACGCGACGAGGTATTAATGCGTTTTTAATAACCCGCAACACAGCAAATTATAGCTTATTTTGTAGCAATATTGTGAGTGTTTTTTAGTATACAATCTAAAAAATGTTATATTGAACTGGAAACGTAAAGTTAAAAGTGAAAGGGAAAGAATTTCTTTTTCACACATAGACGGTTCGTGAAAAGTTCGAAAGTTCTATAAAATATAACTATTGTAATTCCTAAATAACGTCCCTCTATAGTAACTATCGACAAAAAATTAGACGTTCATTGAAACCGAATAGTTCCGGGGAAATTGATGGTCTGTTCTGTGTACAAAATTGAAGTACACCGCTGCTGATAGATTTCTAGTTGATTAAACACAGAAAAGTTTCCCTTCAAGATTATCACAAGCTCAACGGTAAAAACTACCCACAAAAGTTGACAGCTGCTCGTGCGAACTTTTTCCTGGCAAAAACAATCCGATTGGGACAGGTTAATAAATTTTCCTCTTACGATTTCCATTTCCGTGAACGGTGGAATAGAACGGGAAACGAAAACGAAAAACTCCTGTCGGTATCGTAAATCTGTATAGAGTTCGTTTTAGTCCCAACTCGATTTATTGTGGGGAGGAAATTTTAGAAGCAATGATATTTCTTCCACAAAATCAATAATCGACGCAAAGGAAGGTAAATCAATCTATCTGCATTACATTTCGTCAGATATTTGACACTGTGTTCTATAGCTGTTGAAATGTTTTGATCTGTTCATCTGTGTCAGTCAATAACATTAGCAACGTTTTATCTTGTCACGAATTTGAGCTACAATTGGTGTCGTTTGTCGGGCATCCACGGTGAGCAATTATTCTTTTACTTGTTTTGCCCGACTACTCTAAATATTTTCAAAATCGATGGAGGTGGTTCGCCATATCTCTGCAACTGAAGCTTCAAGACATTTCTGTCGATTAGCAAGAAAGAGAGGACGCATGGTTATTTTTTGATTTGCGAAATTGGAGAGAGAACTTCGAGACTCATATACTACTAATATGCATCCAGACTGTTTAATTGTTATATGCTCTGATTTTCTAAAATAGATTCACTTTACTCAATTTAAAAAAAAAAATATCAAAACAAATGCCACATGCAACATAGAACTGTGGATTTTGTAATTTATCAACCATGCGGGCAAACTGCCTTGTCAAACACATAATATGGATGAGCGTTTCCTGCGATATTTCTTGTAAATGTTTTTTTCTCTATTCTACGTTACACTTTTCCAAAGTGTGCTAACTTTATTCCTGATCGCAATTATAGCACACTACAACCCGGGGTCGACAACCATTCCGTTCGAATTTGTTTGTGCATTTGAACGATCACCGGAATGGTCCTCGAATCGGCATCGGCTATATCCGGCCATCCATTTTGGGTCATAAATCCCGGCCCCGGTCAGCCCGAATTGGACGCCACTGTTCGTAAATTCTCCCTTTGGAAGAATAAATCATCCGTTATCGCTTCGGCATCGTGCTTGCGCAGAATCTCGAAGCTGCCGGGCCCCGGAAGTGTGAAAACATTTGTACTATTTGCCTAGGATAGAAACATCCGGGACGAATGGTTGCTATCCGCGGAATTTTCGTTTGCCGGAATTCTGCTGGCAGAATGTTAATCGATTGCACTGCAAACTGACCAACACAGAACAAGCTCTCCGCTGAAAGGGGGCTTGATTAGTGTGCGAAGCACTATACTCTTTGGAAGAAACTTTAGCACACAGTATCCTCAGCTGGTTGGTGTGCAGGAGGTGCCTCTTTGTTTGCGAAAAACTGTCGGGTCAGCTTTCGAACGTTGCTTCATGACCGTTTTGTTGAAAAAGCTTTTGATGACATGCCACAGGTAGCAGAAAAGGAGACTTGTTTGGTTGAAAATATCGCAGGCTCATACTTTACTTACTTTGAAAGTCGGATAGGAAACAGACAATTAATACTTGATGATATAAGCATATAATCTAAAATATATTACTGAAAGAGCAAGTTAATCACGGAAGAGCAAGATAATCAATTTTAAACTCTAATAAATTTTATATTCCCGAATCAGTGAATCGATAAGCCGGTGTGGTTCGTTACGATTAGTCCATATTGTGTTTGTATTTGCTATAATTTACACGCTTGTTTGTTCATTCGAAAGCTGGTTTTAAATGCGGTTAAAATCGGTTCGCAATATAGGCCATTCACAAAGTCGTTGGCCTTTCAACCAAGTTTGAATGGCTAACAAGCATGTATTTACTCTAATAAAATATTGCTTTCAAACTGATAGCAGTGAGCTCTAGGTAATTATATTCTAATCGCAATTTACCTCCAACGGCTATTAAATTATAGTGCCTATAATTATGAATTGGGCAAAAGCGTCACTCTGTGCCATTGAAAAAACTACGAATCCGTTTAATTTAGTACGGCGAAAACAGGTTTTTATCCCTATCAGCTGCGGGGTAAATTTATGATCTGGATTTTAGAATGCTCTCTAACCATGTTGACTGTGTTCTATAACATTGTGGACTTTTATTTTATGGTAGGTGTTTAGCACTTTAGCTGATTCTTTTTCGTGAGAAACTGTCGTAAAGCTAGAATGAAACTGGGTTAACCCTAGTTTTTTGAACAATCTATCTGTAAGTCTATTTTAGTCATAAATTTTGTCCTCAAATTGTCCATAAAATGGAAAATATTCATCGGGAAAAATCCCTTAGATTCATGTACCTGAAAATCTTGGATTAAAATTGGTATGTTGAATCATCATATCATTAATGGTCAAATATATCAAATTAATAACAACTGTTGTTAGAAAATTTGATAACAAAATAACAAGATGTGTTATAATTTTTTTAGGTTCTCCTGATCGGGAAGCTGCAACTAATGCATGTGCATATAAACTATCAGCTGGTGCGAGTACGTCACGAATACTTTGTTATCCATGCACGGTGGTTTAAAAGCAAAAAATGGAAGGTTGCATCAGAGACACTACCGCCTATTGACGTAGGACCACGCAGTTATGATACGGTTGCAGTTTATGATACGAAAAATAAATGATTACATAACGGAAAGTGGATACGTTTTATACGCTCATAACTCAGTCATTTTTTAAAAGACCTTAAGATCAATTCAACCATTGGTTATATGAGAGTCTTAATAATATGTTTTCCCTTTAGAAATACTTACATCAACCGATCAAAAAAAACTTTGTATTGAAAAAAATACAGAAAATAATAGATATTTTAGATTATTCACTTCGGCTTTCTAAAAAGTGATTTAGAATAAAACGGTCGATTTAACTAATTCTCACTTGATGAGATATTTCTTTATTATAAAAGGGTTTGTTGAATTTGTTTTAGGTACAAAACATTACAATTGAATTGAAAATTTTACGGAACGGATCGAATATATATGATATGAATATATGGTACTACAGTAGACTCTCGGAAAAGTTAACTCTCTGAAAAGTTAATTGTTCAGAAAAGTTAAGCGAACATTAGCTCTCATGCAACGTTCTAAAAAGTTAATTTTTGGCTTAACTTTTCTGA
This sequence comes from Sabethes cyaneus, assembly GCF_943734655.1. Classification (NCBI taxonomy): domain Eukaryota; kingdom Metazoa; phylum Arthropoda; class Insecta; order Diptera; family Culicidae; genus Sabethes; species Sabethes cyaneus. The sequence goes on from NC_071355.1 coordinate 178,869,769, forward strand.
GAGTTTAAATTTATTGGTTGTCCAAAGCGTTTATTCACACACGTGTGTTTTCCTTCTATCTTTATTTCTCATTTTTCGGTTTATTATCGCCTTTCCACAACTTCATACAGAGTATCATCATAGCTGGGATTAAATCAAACTCTTGTACGGGACAGTTGTAGTAATAGTTCAATACGGGCACATAGTTGCTTCAGGATTTTTGATAACAAACGAAAAGCGCGAACTCAGATTGAATTTTAAATGCGAAAGACGAAACAGTAGGGAACAAAAAATAAACGCGAACATTGTCAAAACGTTGTCGTAGACTACGAAAAATCAAAAGTAAACTAGACTAACCGACTATTTTAAATTTACTGAAAGGAACTAAGTATCATTTCATAAAGATCTTGCTACATATTTCTTTACATTACAACTTCCAGATTCCTAAAAATGTGTACCCTGTATCCGAGAATATATTTTTCGCTTTTGTATTTATCATTTTCGACGATTGTCAGGACTACTCAGAAAAGTTAATATTTCGGAAAAGTTAATCGAACTTTTCCGAGAGTATACTGTACCACCTGCCTTAGCGGAACATCCGATCATAGCAATGAGCCAATCATGTCAAAAAGAGTTGAACATATTCAACGATTGGTCATGCTTCCCAATTCTTGTATGAAGGGCCAAAAGGGAATTGGTCGATAAGCAACATCACTTACACGTACCAGGGATTTAGAGAATCTCCTTCCAAGGGCTAAGTCACCTGAGTCAATCGTTGAATAAACCGTCTTAATGCAGAATGACTCCAGCAGGTGGGGAGAAGAGCCCGCTCATTATCCACGATGTGTTGTTAATCGGGCCAAGATTAATCCTAGAAGTTGACTGTTTCACTCTCCCTAGGCCCACCGCTTCAAACAAGTGCTCGGATGGTCCTTTCCTCTCCCCGATTCTAGTTTATTTATGAAATGTGGTATATATGGGTAAAAATAGAACAATCTCACCAGCAGTCCTTCGAATGGAATAGAGTTGCGTCCTTTTAGTTTCCATAAGTGCTTCTAATAATTAATTTAATTTTTCTTCTGGTATCCAATATCCAAGTGCAGTATTAACACTCGTATTGGCCAAAGTTTTCACTATTAACCAGATCGTGTGGCTCCACCGTCTGCCCAAAACCTCGATTATGAGATCAGGCAGCCGGGAATCACACAGTATCGCACCTCCTAGCTTGGCTACTCAATAGAGCATTACCGGGTATGGCCACGTGGAGGCGCTAGCTAGGGGCTTGGGATAGCTAGAGCTATATTGGACGCTCCTCATTTGCCTTCCCCATTTCATACCCTGAAAATTTTACGAACGGATCGAACTCAAAAAATATCTAGCAAATTTAAAACAAAACTGAAAACTGACTTTTAAGGCTGTGAACCATTTTGCGAAATTTTTAACTTTTTAGTTAAAATTTGACAGTTCGATGGTTATTTCTCCTCGAGTGGTTTAAAGCAGTTCAGAATGCGAACCATTTCATATTTGACAGATTGACAGTTGTTTTACTCAATGAGAGCATATATAAGGTGAGGATGAAGATATATTTCTATAACAGCGAATGGATGAATTTTTGGTGTTCATTTGCTCCTATTTGATGGATAAAGTTTATCTCATTTCATTTCGGGTTGAATAAACAAATTTGTTATATGTTAAACATCCATACATTGCACAGTGGTTCAATCAGCGAAATACGTGATCGTGTGATATTGCGCCAAAACGTGAAGTTTTTCGCATATTGTGTTTTTAGGAACATTTCTTGGTATAATAAGCCCTTTCTTGTGAGAGAAATCTTTGGGTGATTAATTTCCTTAAAAGTGAGATACGAAATTTATTTTCTCGTACATTCGAGATACAGGTTTGGTACTTTCGGCGAAGTTATAGTAAATAACAATGCAAACAACTTTGTCAACGACACCATACTTGTATCTCTTCATGGGAATTATCTATGAAGCGTTATTCGTGAACAAACCCTTAAAACCAGTTTTTAAACCCTGACGGATTCTGGTCAACTTTTACGTGTTCATAGTGTTCTAGAAAGTTGTTTATCTTACTAAAATCAATGTTTTTGTAGAAAACTATTATACGTGATTCTCTGAAGTCTCGGAGATTTTGAGCTTTTTTGATGAAAAATAGTACTTCTTTGAGCTTAAATATTTCCCAAGGTGGCAAATGGTGGCAGATCAAACAACTCGTACTTAAAAGTACAACGTTGCTTATTTTATTTTTTGTTTGAGTAATGTTAATTGTTAACTGCTTGTCAATTCGTGTTTTCCAATTAAATAGTTATTTAGTCATTCCGAGAAAATTCGGCCTACTGTGACTGTTGTTGAAATTCGGCCATTTTGCTTTCGGCCATTCGTGATTCGACCATTTGTGTTTCGGCCATTCGGTACCAGCACATTATGAGTGCGATGTTTTGAAAAGACACTAATCGAAGGTATTGAACAAAATAGACTTAAGTTAGTTATTTGGAAGCTTTTCTCTTATTAATTGCGTCAAATAATTTTAAGTCTACATTTATTTTCGACTCAAAATCGAAACTTCGACTCGACTCGAAATAGGCGAAAAAATTGCTGGTAACTCAATTTGTTCGAAAAAGATTGTCAACGTAAACAAAATGGCGTTTATTGCATCCGAAGTACATTTAAATTGTTCTATAAACATGACTGAGATGGATTTTTAAAACAACTATAACTTTTGAGGATACAAACAGATACAGACAATTGACACTCGCTTTTAAAGTTCTACTTTTAAGTAGGAGTTGTTTGATCTGCCACCATTTGCCACCTTGGAAAATATTTAAGCTCAAAGTAGTACTACTTTTCATCAAAAATGCTCAAAAGCTCCGAAACTGCAGAAAATCGCTTATAATAATGTTCTACAAAAACGTTGATTTTAGCAAGATAAACAACTTTCTAGAACACTATGAACACGTAAAAGTTGACTAGAATAAGTGAGGGTTTAAAAACTGTTTTGAAGGGTTTGTCCACGAATAACGCTTCATAGACAGTTTCCATGAAGAGATACAAGTATGGTGTCTTTGACAAAGTTGTTTGCATTGATATTTACTACAACTTTACCGAAAGTACCAGACCTGTACTGTCAAACTTAAACAAAAATGACAAAATTTCGCAACATGGTTCACAGCCTAAATTAAGCTTGGAATCGACCATTTTGCGTGCGTAATGGCGGCTAGTGGGTACAACTTTCGGAGAACGTTAGCATGCCTTTGACAACTTTATTCACGTCCACTTGATATTTCCAGCCTTAATTGTTGTTGTAGAACTTTCAAGCATACGTGAGCAGAGTTCCCAAAAGCAAATAAACATTTCGAAAACTGTACCCATTAGCCGCCATTAAGCGCGCGAAAAGGTGGATAGTATTGGGAAAAATTCCCAAAAGTATCGATAATTGAATATCGATATCAAATCCGCCGCTTTATCGATGCCCTCGATATATCGTTCCTGAAGTACCGATATTAGCTTTATCGATACTATTTAAGGCGGCGTTCTGGGATTTGGAAATGATACACAAAAAAGGGATTTATAAAAATTAATCATAAGTTCATGTTGAGCAAAATGAGTGCCTCCAAAACACATCGTTCGCTCCAATGTAGCTTTATTTCAGCCACGTTACTTTGTTCGGGTAACCGTACTCGTGCATTATCTGCCATAGCTGTTTGCGCTCGACTGAGTCGTATGCTGCACTGGAATCCACAAAAATGTGTCTGATGGGTGGCATGAGTTAAAAATTCTCTTAAGGAGAAATTTAAAAAAATATATTTTCAGGAGCTTGCTCTGCTTTTGTTGAATGATCGATTAAGACTAAAGTACAATTCGTTCTTAAGCTAAGAGGTTAGTTCTTGATAAGCAATTCTGATCGTGGGAACAATGCGGGGTTTTAAGTTGGCTTTCTGCTGATACTGCTTCTGGGTGGTCCAACGGATGTTTATGTTTATGTCTGGAAATACTATTGCTGGTGACTGGGTGACTGGGTGACATGATGTCATCGAAATCATTTCATATCGGGTGTCAGCGATTTTATATCCGACTTATCCGGTAGTTTCTCCTTCTCCCAAATCCTTGAAATTATCCAGTGAAGTGTCGTTGCTGGCAGTTCTTGGCCATTTTTGTAGAGTTCTTTTCACGAGCGTTGTACTCCTTCTGCCACTTATTCTTCTTCAGGATTTCTTGGCCTATTTTCAAACCCATATTCTTTCAGCTGCATATCTCGCTTTATCAAATATCGGCGTTGTAAGTATCGATGAAATATATCGAAATATCGGCCCTTGCGTATCGATACGGTTCGCCCAATCCTAGCTTGGAACACAAACATAAATGAACATTTTTGATTGATTTCGGTGATGGGGTGATTGATGAGGAAATTTTAGTGAAACAAAAATGCTAAGACTTCTTCATCCATTGTTTGGTGAGTGGACCTGCTTAGAGCCTTATATATGTACATTGTGTCTTCTTTATCACCCTTGGTAATGTTTTTCCAGCCTTGCGCGACCTATGCTATTAATTTTTGGCGCCAATCGTCAAAGTTCACGTGCTATGTACATTTGAACGTTTCGCAGAAACTAATTATGTGATCAAGTAGTCTCTATTTCATTAGAACGGGAATTCAAAGTCCGTCCTTTTTTTCAAATTCTATCTTTCCATCATCTACGTACCTGAAAGGCGTGGCTTGCGATGCACTACTAGTAGGCCGCGTAGCTGTTACTGTTTTACGCAATACGTAGCAACGAAAACTGCTAGTGTTTTCTGTTGCATTTCAGGTTGTTTGGAGGGACTCAGCATAAAAGAAAAAACTGAGGAATTGAGATCTTAAATATCCAATGTTAAATAAAATGGCAATAATTAGACTAAAAGGTTATAAAAACGATGGATTTCGCTCTCACATCTACCTAAAAAATGGAATGCAAGTACCGATTTCATACCCGAAAATGCTCAAACGTGATTGGCAGGAAGCTAATGTAAATTCACTAAAATTGTTCAAGTTTATGTAAAACTTCCAGCAGTTAGCAGTAAAAATCCATCTTTTTGTAAAAACCGCAGAATAGGCACATGTTTTGTGAATCGATTGGTATGCAAATCAGAAAATTGGTACATAACTGATCGAGTTATTGTCGTTCAAAATCTGTCACTTTTTCGTGTCACGATCATTTTTGTTTTCGTAGCATGCCACCAACCCGGTAACAATGTGATAGCTCCCATATTAATCAAACGTACCTAAAACTGCTGGTTCATGGTTCACGACAGATGTTTGAAAGCGGCGTAAATATCGAAGAAAGAGTTTATTATCATTTGTTTTGGCAAAAAATCCCTTGTGCATATAAGATCTGAATTGGTTTATTATTTCAATAGAGAATTTTACGAACTTACAACATTATGTCAAGTATCAAAACGTTTCCGTGGTAATGACAATAGCAGCATAACTGGTTCTTCTGTCATAATAACATGCTCTATTTGGTTCTGTCATGTAACAGAGTGTTTTTTGTACAACTGCAACGATCTCTATTGCTTAGATTTACTCTTGAATTTTGCTGAACTTGTTCTGTTAACGACAAAATCGATCCAGCAATCATGAAAGAGCCTTTCATTTTGAATTGTGCAGCGGATAACTTTCAATGAAACACGCAATATTTAAATACTTTAGAGCGGCAACTCGTACACAAGAGTGACAATCTTGTAATAAATACCGCCTTTTATCTTGTAAACAAATCAATCAAACAACCCACCAAGAATTCAAACAGTTTGAAATAATCAATACGCACTTTTTAAATCGTTGCCCAGACAGCTTTTTGCGTTCACATTTAACGTAACAAAAATTAACATTTGCTTTGGAAATCGAAGGTGCGTAAATTTTGACCGGCACGTAAAAACGATCGTCGCGACATTTTTGACACTGGCGGGTGTTATGGGAAACTGTTAATAACTGTCACTATGTTACGGGGTAGCATGCCACCCTATTAAAGTAGGACGTAGTCCTACGTCAAAAAAAGTGCGCATTAGAGTTTTGAGTGGGAAAACTTGGTTTTAGGTTTATGGAACCTTTACGAGAGTTTCTTTAAATGAAAAGCTTTATCGTTTGGTGTAGTTCAATTTTTGATTAATCCCCCTAAAAGTGAAATAAAATTTACATTTTTCTTTTCAATTTAGCATATTAATATGTTCCGTGAAGTTTTAGAGCATATTATTATAAGAAATTTTGCTGAAGACAGTAACCTTCTATCACTTCAGCGAAGATAGAAAAGTCCTGTTTCTTTTAAATCAACCATTAAAATTAGTTTTACTGTTTTAGCTGTTTGTTTTTTCGTAGTTGTTGTCTGATTTTTTCATGTTCTACAAAGTTGTACAAATAGTAAAAATACACAACTTTTCTGAATATAGTACACCTCTGTCTTTGCTATGAACTGTAGAAGTTTTAAAATCAAAAATACCCCAACTTTGACCACGAATTATTCGATTATGCGTAGACGACAAAGTTGTTTAGAAACTAGATGATAAAAGCTACCAAATCCGGAAGGTTTCATTAGTATCCCCCTATAAATGACCAACTTGTAGTAGAAATTAAAATAATGGTTTTTAACTAATTAGTCAAACGTTTTTTCCGTTTTTCTATTTTTTTGTAGGTGTTGTACGACTTTTTCATGTTCCACAAAGTTGTTCAAATACTAAAAATATACAACTTTGCTGAATATAGTATACCTATAATTGAATATCATAAAGCTGACGAATGAACAAACTATTTTAGACGTCTGACGATAGGTGAAACGTACTAGCAGGTTTGTCGTTCATTATGGGTACCGTCCAATATGCCTACCATCTATTATGCCTATCGTCCTTTATGCCTATCGTCCATTATGCCTGATGTCCTTATGCTTAAGGTTCATATATCTAAAGTACGTTAGATCGCGCATCCTATTCGTTTCAATAGGAACATTGATATTTTACCGGGTATAGTACGAGAAAAGCGATATATTTTTGTTTTTATTTCCTTGCAAATTTTGACAGTTCCCAATAAGACTTTTGTAGTACGATAGTTGCTGAATTCTACTGCTGCTAAGCGAAAAACCCTCTTTTAGCGCGATAATTAAAACTATTGAATAATTAAGTTTTCAGAAAACACAACAAAAAGTCTCGAAGAGACGAAGACAGAAAGAAGACGGTGTAGAGACGACGGAAATGTAACAAACTTACAAAACAAGAAGACATACGATGGCCAAACGACAAAAAACACCACAAAAAGCTTAAAAACTGATAAAACATTAAGAGAGAGAAGACTTCTATCCGACAGACAAACTACAAAAAGGCAGCGTAGAGACGACATTTTTGTTGTTTTGATAATATAGGCCAGGGCGACGAAAAAATAGCAAAACAGTGACGAAAAAACAATTGAATAAACAGCGAATCCACGACAAAAGACGTAAAAATTATCAGCTTTTTACAACGAAAAGATGCCTAAATATTTGCGAAAAGACGACAAAACAGCATCGAAAACGACAACAAAAATAAAAAAAAGTTACCAAAAAGTTTTAACATCAAAAATAATAAAAAGCAAAAAATAATGCCGAATGTCAAGACACGCCAAAGGATGGTGAAAAGATGTCGAAAAACCCACAGTAAAATGTCCAAAAGACAACAAAAGAACGACAAGAAGACAGCAAAAAAGGAAAAAGAGACGATGAAAAGACACCAAAATAAGACGGAAAGATGTGATGACAAGTAGGCGAAAAGACGATAGAAAAAAAACGACTCAACCTAAGAACGCAATAAAAAACGACGATAAATATTGTACCTTGCAGCAATTTTACAAGTCCTACGCAAATACGTTTTTTAATAATAATTATCCTGTACCTACTAAATACACTGAAACTATGCTTGTCAAGCAAAGAGGGGTGCAGTGGGAGGGCAATAACGACCAACTGATGGTTTAAATTGCTAAATTGCAAATATCCGTGGTAAACGCAGAAAATAACCACGCTAATAATTTTCGCGTGGGTCTCTAAATAGGTGGAAACTCCGCAATAAAGGTTGTCCCACATCAAACTGCATTACGGTAAAAAACAGTGTAGAAAGTTACCCATCGTGTATTTTCTCTTGAAAATTCGAGCAGAAGTAGTTTAGAGTGTATTGTTTACATTGTTTTTTTATCCCTGTCAGTTTTTCGGAAATTGAAAAAAATGACGTCACCCAAAAAGCAACGTTGCGAGTTGATTTTGCGCAAGCACCTGGAAAATCCTCAACTCTCTCATCGGGACAACTCGGAATCGTGCAGACAACGGTTAGTCGTGTGATTAAATGTCACTACGAAACTCTGAGCATCGAACGGAAGAAGAAATGCGGTTAGAATGGATGTTCTATTAGTGATCAGGATCATAAGCGTGTCGTGAAAGCGTTTATGCGGAGTTCCAATGCTTCGGCCAGGGTTGTGGGCAAAAAATTGAATCTATCCAAGTCTTTCGTTCAAAGAGCAAATTACCGGTAGGGACTGCATACGTACAAAGGGCAGAAGGCACCAAATCGTGACGAACGGCAAAATACGGTGGGAAAGTCACGGGCCAGAGAACTGTATACCCAAGATGTTGACGAAGCCTCATTGTCTCATCATGGATGATGAGACTTACCTCAAGGTGGACTTCCGGCAGCTGCCAAAGCTACTGTTCTTCACCGCCCAGTACAAATTTGATGTTCCGGAGGAAGTAAATATATTATTTGGCAAGCGATCTACTCATGTGGCAAATGGAGTGCGCCGTTCGTGGCTATCGGGACTGTAAATGGGCAAATCTACCTCAAGGAGTGTATACAGAACCGTCTAGAAATGCCAAAAAATACTTCTAATATATAAATAGCCACTGTCAAGTCGCCATTTGTCAATAATGTTTAATTTTGAGGATGTAAATGTCTCCTCTAGTTGTAAGCGCCTGTCAGGGCTGTACGCAATGATTTGATTGTTTCCAATGACTTTATGGAATTTTCTTGAGAAAAATCTCATGGTTGTCTAAATACTTGAATGTGTTTGATGCAATTGAATGTGATTAGAAATTTCAAATGGATTGATCCACATTTTGCCTTTCGCAGACTCCCGGTATTGAACAAAGTACAGATACACAACGAACATGCGACTTGATTGCAGGTGATTTGTCATGACCGGTGAAGTATCGTGACAGTTAATTACAAACGAATTAATTTTCCGGTTCATCGATGACGATTTGCATTTCTCATCAAGAAGGCACTTTCAAGGACATCCTTCACTGTTCGTTCTTATGTGGTGCGTTTTCGTTGGGTGGTGGGAAGCTACAGTGTCGAAAGTTGGTGTTTGACTCTAATTGGTATCTGGCCGGTATTGAACCAATACAACATTATATTTTATTTTATTTTTCTCAGCGAACATGAATATGATCGAAAAAAGATTATCCTAATATCGGCCATTGATGGCCAATTAATAAATTTGGGCTACATGAAAAGCTAAAATGACCCATAATTGTGTGTGACCCACGATTGTGGACTGACTGTATATCGAAATCAAGTGCCACGCAGCTTGCAACACCTTTTGTTAAATAAAGTTGAGATGAATTCTTACAAGAAAAAATAGATGGCAAGATGTTTTCATATAACATTTCCACAATATGTGAAAAAATCACACTTTCCACAGCACTGAGGCCTCTACAACAAGCCTGAGATGCTCTCCCCTTTTATATAACCACACGATTCACTGTCAATGTTTCCCGGCACGTAACTAGGTACCGCTTTTGATGGGACACTTCGTTCCGTGGAGACAATCTCCACTCATCATGAGCACTCAGCACAAACAAAAAAAAAAAAACTTCAAACATAGCGCCGTCTTTTCCCCCTCTTGGGGTCGCAAATTATTGTCAAGGAAAAACTTTCTTTTCTTCCATTTACATCAAATGAAAAAGAATGGCAGTCAGATATCGACAGTGACACACTTTTATTTACAGTTTGTCACATGATTCACGCGATTTTGCCTCTATTTTTCTTTTATGTCGTATCCTTTCCGGTTCCTCTTAGCTACCCAATCCGAACAGGATACACCACTTATAATGGAATGTTGTGGAAAATAGAAGAACTGGTTGTGATCAACATCGAACCCGACACCAACGGATCAGTTGGTATCGCCAGTTAACATTTCTTGTTGTTAGTACTAAAGCTTAACCTTGCAACTGGAAACGTCTCAGCAAAAAGGATGCAAAAAGAATGACTGCTGAAGGCTGCCGCAAGTCTTTGATACAGTTGCAATCGCCGTCATCACCGTCGTCCGTCGGGGTATAGTAGAGAAAGTATTGTCATATCAAACCTAGCAGAAGTAGGTCTAGGGAAATAGACAGTAAGAATGATCGCAAAGAGTGGAAACGCCACAATCTGCTTCAAGGTGTCACTGATGGGCTGTTGGCCTGGTTGTTATGCCACAATGAGGACTTGTTTGGTCTGCTCCGCCTGGTGGCCTTTATAGCTTGAAGCAGGCGGGAATGACAGGCGAGCTGGGTGGCATCGGGTATAGATTACAGCCGCTAGTTAGCCCGGAGGAACGGTGCTTTGAGGAGTATAAACACCGTGATTTGATAGCACTGCTGCTCTGGTTGCTCTGGTGAAACGAGTTTATTTCGCCGGGCGGTAACTTTACTGACAGTAAGCCGTTTGTCAGTGTTGAGAGGTGTTCTGCTTTGATGACGACTGATAAAGTATCTATTAACATTGTTTAGCAATCAAACTGTGGCGGTTCGAGATGAATGCAAATTATTTTAGCAAATCAACCATTAGCGGGAAGTCGGTAATTAAGTGAAGAATGACAAATTTGGATTAATTAATTGAATCGAGCTTTCGATTTATGAATGTAAAATCAAGATGAGTCCTCTTTATCCTTTTATTTTGCTGCGTGGTTTGATAATTCATTATAAACGCTAGAATGTTCTACGGACAGTAATCTCTAATCATATTTAAGTGTATCTTTAATCCGAGCTGAATAAATCAGCTGCGTGACTGAGCTAATTAGTGTTTTATTGTCACGTGCCGCCCTAAGTGGGCTTGGTTGGTAATCAGTAAAGTAAGGGAAACTAATCATGGTAATCGATTTTACGTGTAGCAATTGTAACCGCGCCTTGTCACGAAGTTCGATTGATTGATGACCGATTTAATCTTCAATTTGCTTGAAGCAATTTGTGATAAGCCTACCGGCAGCACTGGTACGGTGGGTATAAACATGCTCGATTGCAGGCGAATTGCAGAATTTTTAGCATTTCTGATTAAAGCCGGCAATTGAACAGATGTTGGTTACAGTTCAATTCAGTCGGCAAATGGGAATCATGTTGTTGTCGCCAGTGTTCTGAATAATTCATCAGCTTTTGATAGATTGCACTTTAATATATAGCAGGGGACATTGGAAAGCTTTTGGGTCGTGTTCATTAGGGCGACCTCGAAAATATTCAAAACTTTAGTTTATTCAGAGCATGTTTATCAAATTTTAATTTATTTTCTACAACAATTTCAAAATTTTCGAAATTTCTCAGAGCTACCAAATTTCTCAGAGATACTCAATTTAGAGAAAACTGACTGACTGAAACGTGACAACTTTAAGAAACAAAAGTTGGTTCTGTCAAATATCAAGTAAAATGAAGACTTGGGGCAAGGGTGGGTAATAAATACAATCCTTGGTTTCTGTAAGATAACAGGACAGCAGTAGTTTTATTTTTGATTTTGTTAGATAGTTTCCAGATGCACATTTTCACCAGAGCAGCTATGCTTTTTTCGCGTAGTTTGATTTAAATATTTTTATACATTAAGGCTCAAAAGCGCGTGATTTAAACAACAAATCCAATACTTGGTATGATATTTATGAGCAATGATTCGAAACACATCTACTGAAATCGGTTTGCCTGATGCTAATGGGCTGTAAACAGCGAGTTTAGAAGACATAAGTAGGGTAATGTAGTTCGTGGCGGGCCACTGTTATGATCGAGCCATCACGATTTTTCCAGTTTTAGTAACTGGTGATATCTATGTACGAGTATTATAAACTTTTTACTGTGACAGCTAACTTTTCATAATATTGTGAGTTTCAATTGTGTATTCCAAACATGCGTACAGAATTCAGTGGTTGGTGATTGCAACTTTCAAAAAAAGTATTCCTACTGCAGTGAACTTTTCTTCAAGAAATGATCCATGCAGTGCAAAAGGCGATTGCAGTAATATTGATTTTACAAGATCGCCAAAAATTTTGCAGAAAGGTAATTCAGAAAGGGTATTTATACTAATATGGGCCGTCGTTCAAAGAATTCATTCTTTTCATGTCTTGATATAGAACTAGCTGACCTGACAATAGAGGTGTGCGCCGGTCAGATTATCGGCGGCGGCAACACAGGAATCATTTTTATTCGGCGTCGGTGGCGGCGGCGTCGCCGGCGTGACGCCGTTCGTTACTATCGGCGGCGGCGGCGGCGTGCATCGGCGTGCGAGTACTTTACACCGTTAAATTACCGCATTTCGTATAAGTTTAAGCAAAATCTTTTTAATAATCGAACTAAAGTTGACAAGTAAAACAAATCTTAATAGTACTTATTTTGTGAATGATTTTTAATGACACTTAAATCTTTGAACAATTTTTTATTTGTATGTTTGCGAATACGCGATATGGTAGACACTAGTACGTAAAAGGCAGGGAAGATTGGGATACGCGCCCCATCTTTCGATTTTATGCCGTACATATGAACGTGCGATTGCTATAGATCGAATTTAAATTTCAGTTTTCTGCCAATGTGTTTTTTTTTAAATTAAGGGATATTACATGCATTGCGTATAATAGACGGCGCCTAAAACCAGGCGGGTGAAATCGGCAATGTTGCAAATCGAGCAAGAAGTAAAGTATGCCATGCGAGCGAGTATAAGCAGCATCCAGCGCTTACGCAACTGACGCAAGCGTACGATAAGCACCCACCGATGCTGCGTGCATACATCCTGCTACCTACTTACTAGCGAGCGCACAGCCTCGAAATGTCTTTCTGCACAGCCCGCTCACAAACCCTACAACTTGTGAGAAGCTAACAGCCCGTGCGGGCTAACAGCATACTAGGATATATGGATACTTATTTTCAGTGCTGGGCATCGCTAATTCGCTAACCGACCAATCGAGGAATGCTAGTTAATAATTTATACTCAGACTAGCCGAATTGTTGCTGGTCCATAATTCCAAATGAATTGCCGCTGTTTATTTTAAAATTAATAAACTGTAAAGCATTTTATCCATTATAATAGGTTTTGATCTTAGTTAAACTAAGAAAAGTCGTGTAATATATACAAATTAGTAATAAGTTGTATAGTGATAGATTACAATGCAAGTTGTTGCGATATGTTCAAATATAGACAATGACTGTTAATTTGCAGTTTGCGATTAGTGATTAGCGAAATTTCCACGATTATCGAGCAAATTGTATCGGTTAGCGAATTAGCGGTGCTCAACACTGCTTATTTTGCATTTTTGTCTTCTTTGTTCACCTTACGTCCTCACTTACACACGCGGATAAGACTGCGAGCCCTCGCGAGTGATCGGTGTCAGCTGCTTGGATTGCAATGACGAGCGAGAGCGGCGACTGTGGCCGATAGCTAAACGCACACTCGCAAAAACTTGTTACAGTGCATGAAAAACTAAGAGCGAGAGTCTATAGGAGATACTCTTGCCGGCGTGTTCGTTAGAACTAAAACGCGCGTGTGAAAAAATTAGACCACACGAGTGCGGTCTTGCAACACTGGAAATCAGTATGACGGTAAGACCGGCACCTAATTTTGGCACCAGTCAGTTTACAACCGCGAAATGAAAAGTAATACTAGCTCTCACCATTCCGCTCTTTCTCCTCACTCTAAAAATTTTATTATTTTCTTCTGCCGTCCCTTTGTCAATTGTAAAAAAACTACAGTTTTAAAAAATATTCTTTTTCCTTTTTCTCAAGCTGTGATTAGTTTGCAAAGCTCAAAAGTTATAAAAGTCTTTGCCAAGCTTCTACCAATAAAACCAAAACAAAATTTTCAATACGGTGTGTAGTTTCTGAGAGAAAGGTACATAAAGCTTGAAAATCGTGTTTTTACAGGAGCGGCGTTTTATTCCAGCGGGAGGTTGTTCCACGCCGCAGTGGAATGCTTATGTGTTCGATCGTTTTTCGGTCACTTCCTGTGGTCGGATCATTACAAAATTAGTATCAAAATAAACGAAAAAGACTGCAAAATCAAAATTTGAAATAAAAAATTTGACTTTTTCAAAAATTTTGGTCGCTTATGTCTCTTTAAAAAGAAATGAGCACCGGGAAGCAAGACAGAAGTTTGACAGAAAACGTCATGCTGACAAACTTCGTATTGCCAAAAATGAAACTGTACTGTACATAAATTCTGGGTGCTACCCCCCGCAGTGGCCAGCGCTGCTGACGGCAGGTCGCTGACAACACTCGTGGCCTGCGGCCGTCTCGCCCTGAATCATCTAGTGTTACTATATAGTAGTTTCTATATAGGTTTCTATATATGTAGTTTCTAGTAGTCTTGTTATTGACTAATGTTTTATGGAAGAGTCTAAAATTTCTCGAATCCGATTAGTTTTTAAGTTGCGCAAATGGGTGATGGGTCTCGAAACATCATAAAATAAATTCATGCCTTTAAAATCCCGCACATGCCAAATTTGGTTTCATTTGCTCGATTAGCTCTGGAATTATGAGGAAATTGTATTTCATTTATATGGGAGCCTCCCCTCCTAAAAAAGGAGGGGTCCGAATTCATCATAGAAAAAATTCTTGCCTCCCAAAAACGCCAACATGCCAAATTCGGTTACATTTGATTGATTAGTTCTCGAGTTATGAGGAAATTTGTATTTCATTTGTATGGGAGACCGCCCTCCCCAAAGGGAGAAAGGTCATAGTTCCCTTCCTAAAGAGGTTAAGCGTTTCAATTCACTATAGAAAAAAAATCCTGCCTCCGAAAACACCCACATGCCAAATTTGATTCCATTTGCTCGATTAGTTCTCTAGTTGTGTATAGATTTGTATGGCAGACCCCCCCCCCCCCTTAGTATTGGAGGGGTCTCTAACCATCACAAGAACCTTCTCCGGCCCCAAAAACCCCAACTTGCAAATTTTCACACCGATCGGTTCAGTAGTTTTCGATTCTATAAGGAACATTCGGACAGACAGACAGAAATCCATTTTTATAGGTATAGATTTGTATGGGAGCCCCGCTTTTTAGTAGAGGGAGGGGTCTCTAACCATCTCAGCAATCTTCCTTGGCCCCAAAAACCCCTACATGCAAATTTTCACGCCGATCGGTTCAGTAGTTTTCGATTCTATAAAGAACATTCGGGTTGACAGACAGAAATTCATTGTTTTAGGAAGAGATTTTTATGGGAGCCCACCGCCCCCCCCCCATCTTAGTGGGAGGAGGGGTCTCTTACAATCATAAGAACCTTCCTATAAGGACCATACGGGCAGACAGACAGACAGAAATCCATTTTTATAGGTATAGATTTAGCTACCACTTCAAGGCCCCTTATACTATAACCGCTTATTTGGTTTTGAGGTACGATACTGGTATAACAAGCCAGTCATCGTATGCTAGAATCTCGGCTAGGCGGTGCTGCTGAATAGAGTCAGTAGGATTGTTGCACTAGCACCGTAACTGTCCTGTACTCTAATAGCCGTTTGTGAAGTTGGTCGATAAAGAAGGGTCAAGTCTTAGAAAGGACGTTTAAGCCCAAGGCTTTGCTTATTTTGTGCTTCTATCAAGCCACTCAAAAATAACTCTTTTGATTAGTTATTGCGGAGATGCCACCTTTTTAGACTCCCTTGCAAAAATTATTAGCGTGGCTATTTTCTACGTGTCCCACACATGTTTGCAATTTAGCAATTTGAACCATCAGTTTTTCGTTATTGCCTTTCCACTGCACCTCTCCTTGCTTGACAAGCATATTTTCAATGTCAGTACAGGATGATTATTATTAAAATATGAATTTGCTTAGGACTTGAAATTGCTGCAAAGCATAATAAAATATGTTTTAATCAACAGAACACTAACGTCAAGAATGACGGGTTATTTATGGATTATAAACTATGATCAAACCAAACCGAAATCATGATAAGAGCATTTTATATTCCTTGGTAGTAAGCTAGTGTCAAAACTGTGACAGATGACGTATGAACTATTTACAACCAAACCAATTTAGAAAATGTATTTAGTATTCCACACTGCGATAAAACTTAATTTGGAAAAATTCGATTGTCCAATCCGACGGCTAGAGCGACGTCGATTCCAGGAAATAGAAAAACACCTTCCGACAGTACAGGCGTCATCCGGATGTTCACTACATATTAGGGCGGTTCACATTGTAGCATCAAATAATGTCCATTCAAACACGAATTTATGTTTCGGTGTGGTTTTACAGAATGACTGCCGGACTCAGAAACAAATTGTCCGTGTCGTTCAACCATCGAGCATACATACAAGATGTATCGTTTTGTATCTTCATAGAACGAAAAAATGAGACTCAGAGACCAGTGAATACTAAACTGCTTACGATATGATCGCCCAATAACTGATAAATTCCGGGAGTACAATCAACAGATCATCCGTTCACGGGTTTTAAGGTGGTGTACGATATTGTCAAACGAAATGGTTTGTGGCAAATAAAGTTTGAACATGGTTTCCCGATGAAATGATACAGCTAATTCGAATAACGCTGGAGGGATCAAAATCATGCGTAGGGGGAAGTCCTCCGAGTATAGACTGTTAAGGGTTTTCAGATAAAACTTAATAAATTCCGGCTTTATTACATATATTTTCCCCTTGATGTGGAGAAAAACAATGAATAAAAGCAAAAAAATACAAAGCAACAAAATTTGTACAGCAAGATTAAATTTGAAATTAGAAAGTATTTTGTGTACAAATTAGTTCAAATCGAAAGCTGTCCTCTACTCTCGGGCATAATAATTAGAACTATTAAAACCTGCATCAATGGAAGAAAATGATTCTAGAATAATTAAATGATTCTAGAAATCTAGAATAAATAAACTTCAGCACTCATCTTGTGAGTCCAGTCTTTGCAGGTTTGCCGTATAAAAGTTGAATGAAGTGCCATTCACATAAAATGTTGTTTGTTGAGAGTGCTGGTATTGCGGAATGCATACAAAAATGTACGCGGCAGTTCCATTTACAAGGTGTATTGATTGGTTGCCATCAAACTGATATTTTGCAGCAATTTTTTTCTGGATTTTTCTACCTTTTGCATTGATTCTTTAATTTTATTTCACATAGGCATCAAAGATACAGCAATTTCAGACTAAGTAAGTATATTTCACTGATTACTTCACTATCTTGTCATAGAGGACACAACAGAATTTCAAAAGAATAAGTTTTTCTTCAAAATCTTGTATTTTATCACTTTATCAAGCCAACATTCAGAAATATTGCTCCTTTATTTAATAAAACATTTGCAACTACACTTCCATAAAATTTGCTCGATTCTATCTGTTTTAAGTGGTTTAACTTTTGCCAGCAATGTTGCGAATCGAGTGAAACAAGCGAAACAGTTTGAGAAACATAGCATTCAACGCTTACGCCGCACACTCAGGCGTAAAAGAAACAGCCACCGATGCTGTGTGCAAACATTTTGCTACCCACACACTCGCGCACACACATCCTCACATCGTCTTCCTGCATAGCTTATTGCCGAGTCAAAAAATTCGTGGGGAATCAGCTGCCCGTGGCTGATGACGCACTGGGTAATAAATTTTGCCTGAACCATGAAAGTAACCAGAATAAGACAGGTAAAAACAGTGTTCAGAGTAAACAAATCAATGTCAACTCATTTTTTAAGCTTTAATTTAGCTCCCAGTCGCTAAACATCCGAAGTGAATCAGCCTATTCATTACCCCGCACCTCGCCAGCACATCACGCCTTCCCGAGAAAGGTTGTCCTTGAAGTTTAGTCCAATAAAATTGTCGATCGACAGAACTTCCAATCCCTATTTGAATATGCCAATCAAGTGTCAAATCATGTTTTATACCAGCACCCGTTGTGTTGCCTTTTGGCTGGCGGTTAAACTGCTGAGCTGAACATGGCAAGTGTCAAAAAGGATCGAGCAAACAAACAAACAAACAAAAAAAATATGGAACAAGGGAACCGTCACTCCGCCACCGGCTACCGTTATTCAAATTTAAACTGCTTTTCGATCCGATTTCGAATGCAGAGTGGATTTTCCGCCGTACAAGAGAGCTAGCAACCCGAAAATCCGAACAACTATTTTACATTTATTTATTCCGATTACGGTTTTACGGCCTCCGCCTTCTTCTTTGATTCGAAAGCGGGTGCGGTGTGACGCTTTACCTTCTGCAACACTGGCTCATAGGCCTCCGCCGGATAGGAAAAAGTTGATGGCTAAATAGATTATGGGAATAACACCGACAACAAGAGAGTAGAAAATAAACTGGAGATATATGCGTCATTTTCACCTCTCGTGAGCTAAATAGATTGAGTAGGTAGCTTTCTTGCACCGTTAAGTTCTACCGGCAGCTACCGTTCGTTGGCAGAAAAAGGTATCCTGAGGCCCAGAAGGAAGCTAATAAACAAAATTATTTTATTTCAACTTACTTCATAGACATTCTCTTTGGCACCATAAAAGGATATTGTACTACAGAGAAGCTAAAATGATGAAAACAATTGAAGTGGTTCAGACTGGAAGAATGTTTATAAAAAGCTAAAACTATGTAGGAAAATGAGATAAATTTATTAGTGCACGTGTATTTTGATTTTTGATTCCTTATGAGCATTGTGACATTTTTCTGAATCAAAATTAATGACTTAACAAACCGTTATACATTCTAATGGTCGATGAAGTTAACAATCTTTCGTCAACAACCTGAAAAGGATTTTTTCGTCATCAAGGTCTACTTCATTGCATGATTCGCCGGTATCAAATATCGAAATTTGTTAAGCAAATGCCTACAGATGTGCTAAAAAGGGAGCTCAGAAGAGAATTTCCGAAGCAGACACAGTTTTTTCTGATATAGTATCATGCCGATATGCTCGGAATGTTGCAAACCAATAATGAACAAGAAAGCGTGAAACTGAAGATCACACTTTGAACTTTTACAAAGAGATATATGAAAAAATCTGAAATTAAACAATTCAATAAAAGTAACTAAACCTCATAAAAGCTGTGCAACATTCGATACGTGCTATCAAGCGAGAAATGCAGCGAAATAAACCATGCAAGTCGCAACTAATTAGGAAATCCAAAAAAAGGCGAAATTTTCATAGGACAACTTCTCTGTGTGTCACTTTCCTCCTTTAACTCAATTCCGGACGCCAAAATGTTAATGTCTACACTACCGTTGCGTTGTTGGACGGCAAATTTTCAACAAGCTAAACAAACAGACATCATCATTCGTGAGATGGAAGTACCATGCCGAGCACTCTTCATGCAACATTGACTTTTATAGTCGGCGTTGACGTCGTTTAAAAATCACGCTCGTTTAGTCCGAACGAGCAGCGCGTTGTTGTTCACAGCCGAGTAATGGCTAACCAGTCGGACTTGCCGTGTGCCGAGCCGACCGATGGTCTCGATGCCGATGGGGTTCAACTGTCGAAAGGCTTGGAGTGCCAGGCGGTCTGCTCTCTTGGACGATGATGATGATGACGGTGAACAAAGTTTCTGTTTGGTATAGGATAACGGGGCGCTTCGGTATCCAACAACATTTTTGCTCGTTTCGATGCAGATGATTGCGATTGTCACTGTTATGAAAGGCTGTTTCCCAGCTGTGCCAAAATGTAGATGATGTGCCGATATTTATACTTTTTGTCCCTAGACAGACCCAATAGGCAGACAGACAGCCGATTATCTATCGCTTTTTACTGTACTGGTTTATTTGATGTATTTCAATCAGAAATTATGAGCATAATCCACGACGTATGCAGCAGCTACAAAACGGTAAAATAGAAGGATTATCCTTTAACTTATTTTTGTTATAATAATCTATATTTCAAATAATGCTTATGTGACCTGCGAACGCCGCCCAGTGCTTGGGAGTAAGGGGTTTCTGTAGATTCTGCAAGTAAAAATCCTTGTTAAACATTGACCAAACTCGTGTTGTAGTTTTTAACCTTGAAATGCGGTCAGGCATTAATATTCTTATTTTTTTTGAAACGATGGTTTTTACAATTGATGGAGAGACGGTAGGGGAAAGTAATGAAAATTTTTTGAGAAAGGAGGGGAAAGAGTGGAACGGAAGGGGGGGGGGGGGGTAATAGGTAGCTACGCTTAACAAGTTGTCGTTGTGACTCCTATATTTTGTCCAATGCTGGAAGGTGCATGGGTCGATAAGGGTTAATAAGGGGGGCTGTGCAGACTTCTTTTGTCCAGCGCCTCTATAGTTCAAAGGTACACGGGTACCAGCGAGCCACACGCCCTGGCAGGTGTTGTGGGTTCAAATCCGTTTAATCTCTGATTAAAGCTTGGTTCGACCCATGCACCTTCCAGCATTGGACATAAGATAGGAGTCATAACGACAACTTGTTAAGCGTAGCTACCTATTACCCCCCCTTCCTTTCCACTCTTTTCCCTCCTTTCCCAAAAAAATTTCATTACTTTCCTCTACCGTCCCTCCATCAATTGTAGAAATCATCGTTTCAAAAAATAATATTAATTGTTAAACATTAATAAAGAAATTAGTGAACTTGAAGTTCCGTCTGTTTTTCAGTCAGCCCATTTCATAACTTGCGCGATCAGTAGTCGCGCCGTAGCTGCAAGGTTATCGAACCTACTTTGATCGTGGGTTCGAATCTTAGAAGTATCACGCCATTATTCGATGTCAACTGACTATAGCATGGGTTTATTCTCAGGCACTTCACTACCCCTCCTTCATGCTGAATTCTAAATGCTACTTAAAAACTAATTTGTCCAAATTTATACCTATAAAAATGGATTTCTGTTTGTCTGTGGGAATGTTCCTTATAGAATCAAAAACTATTGATCCAATCGGCGTGAAAATTTGCATGTAGAGGTTTTTGGGGCCAGGAAAGGGTTTAGTGATGATTAGAGACCCCTCCCCTCACTAAGAGGGGGGGCTCCCATACAAATGGAACACAAATTTCTGCATAACAAAATTTGGCATGTGGCTGTTTTTGGTGACAAGAATTTATTCTATGGTAAATTGAGACTCCTCCCCTCTTTAGAAGGGGAATTATGACTCCTCTCTCCTTTAAGAGGGGGGGGGGGGGCTTCCATACAAATGAAATACAAATTTTCTCATAACTCGAGAACTAATCAAGCAAATGGAATCAAATTTGGCGTGTGAAAGTTTTCGAGGGCAAGAATATTTTCTAATGTGAATTAGGACCCCTCCCCACTTTAAGAGGGGGAGGGGCTCCTGTACAAATGAAAAACAAATTACCTCATAACTCGAGAACTAATCACGCAAATGGAACCAAATTTGGCATGTAGGAGTTTTGGATGGCAGAATTTTTTTCTATGGTGAATTACGACTCCTCCCCCTATGGTAAATTGAGACCCCTCCCATCTTTAGAAGAGGAATTATGACTCCTCTCGACTTCAAGAGGATGGGCTCCCATACAAATGAAATACAAATTTACTTATAGCTTGAGAACTAATCAAGCACATGGAACCAAATTTGGCATGTGGGGCCTTTAGGGGGCAGAAATTTTTTCTATGATGAGTTAAGACCCCTCCCCTGCTTAGGAGGGGAGGCTCCCGTACAAATGAAATTCAAATTTCCTTATAACTTGAGAACTAATCAAGCAAATGGAACCAAATTTGGCATGCGGAAATTTTGGAGTCTTGAATTTATTTTATGATAGTTAGAGACCTCTCACCGCTGTGGTAGGGGGATATGGACTCTCATACAAATAAAACAGAATTTTTTGCGAAACTCAAAAACTAATCGAACTCGAGAAATTCAAGACTCTTCTATAAAACATTAGTCAATAACAAGACCACAAAAACTATCTATAGTAACACTACACTGTAAAAAAACAGCACGTTCGATCCAAATGCCACCTACACTTGAAAGTCAATAATGGTGAACACTTCAATTTCATTTGTGAATCCCTACACATTGCAAGTGGAATTCACATCACTTTCGAGTGCTTTGCCACTCACACACTTCAAGTGACAGGCATATGACTTCGATATGCAAGGTACCAAACAATCAAATGTGTTTACACTTGAATTCATGCTCACTGTAAAAAACAGCACTTTCGATCCAAATGCCACCTACACTTGAAAGTCAATAATGGTGAACATTTCAATTTCATTTATAAATCCCTACAAATTCCAAATGGAATCCACTATCCACTTTCGAGTGCTTAGGCACTCACACACTTCAAGTGACAGGCATATGATTTCGATATGCAAGGTACCAAACAATCAAATGTGTTTACACTTGAATTCGTGCTATATGCTAAAGCACATAACATTCAAGTGTGAACCACTTTATACACACACGAGTAATAAGTTCAGTGTCAGTTTATCGTAAACAATATGGCAGTAGTGAAAAGTTATGCTGCTGCTTGCAGATAAATTTGGTTCTGCTGCATATTTCGGTCTTCAGCGGTAAGATAATTATTGATCAATTTGTAAATAATGCAATTTATAATCGGTTTCATTTTGTTTCCAGAGCGTCGCGTAGTCACTATCAAGATTTCAGGCAAAAGTTCTAGTGGCTGCGGGATCTCTTCCGGTTAGGTTAGCGGAATGCAATCGCCGCCCTGTCCGCTACCGTGTCGAATCTCAAAAGTTAGCCCACTATGGAGGAGCGAGAGACATTACTGTAGGGGGCGGTATTTCTGGCCTACGGTTTCAAGGTATTTTTACTACTGTACACATATTACTGATTTTTAATTTAAAACAGTATTTAATACCGTTTCAGCTTGGATCAATTACAGGGCGGCGGCGGCGGCCAAGAATTCGTTCAGATAAATGGACAGTCGACAATCATCCAGTGTATAGAACAGCAGCATACTCATCTTTAGTTGAACTTTTCGTGGTGCAAGCAGTGGTAGCGCCTACAGGCAAACAGTTGATCCCGAGAAAAAACGAGCAGCCATTTATCGTTGCTTTTTTTTTGCTTATTTAAAAACACCCACTTTTACGGGGATCAACCGTGGAACCGTTTCAGGATAATGGACAAAACCGAGGTAATTTTTCTGTTTTCTTCTGTCGTTCATTATTTTTAATCATATTATTATATTCTTTCTTTAACCTGATATAAAATTGATAACTAACAGGTTATCGTTACAAATAATCAAACAAATTACAAATTTTTTTAAAATTTTTACTATATTTACAAACAATTTAGCTAATTTGTATTTAAGCATGTGCATTTATGAGCTTAGTGAATGGTCTGCAAACAAACGAATTAATCGTAATCTAAGCATATGTTCGATTGTGTCAATCAGATAGCAAATGACAATAACAGGTACAGGTGCAAAAATTGTTATATTTCCTGTTAAATAATACAAAATAAGTATATCTAGAAACAATAAGGTCAGATGATTGAATACAATGCATTTATGAGGAATTATTTTAATTTCATAAGGGGCAGAAATCGTTGTGACTGTTATGCGAATATTTTTGAAATGGGTTTTGTTTTTCTATTCTTCGCGAACAAAGCATACTATTTTATAAGTTTTTCTTAAACTACAGACAAAATCAAACTAATTTTTGCAATAAACTCAAAATCACCAAAAATCGCCATGGGACTGTTATGCGAAGAGAGGCAGTTTGGTAATAATTATTAATTAATAATTTTAATTAATAATTAATAATTATTGTTAAATTTGTTGGGCTCATTAGTAGGTACCGGCAGATGACACAGATTCCGAGAAATACGAAAATAAACTGTTAATAAAAGATTGTTTAGTCTCTAAGCCAGTGATGGCCAAACTGCGGCCCGCGGGCCGCATGTGGCCCTTCAAGATGATTCGTGCGGCCCGCGGACTGATTTCAAAGATGGTGGACTTATGAGAAATTTTTTGATGACATAGTAGTCACTCAGTTTAATTGTAATGCCTCATTCATGTTGTGAATCTGATGCTTCCCGGTTTAAATCTTGCGGTGATTCCTAGAGAGTGGTTTTTGTTGTCGCTTATTTTACATTTTGTTAAGCAGGAATGGCCAGAGACAATTGCGGCCCGCGGCATTCATGGGCGATCTGATTTGGCCCGCACCATGCCTATGCCTGGGCACCACTGCTCTAAGCCGATCGATGGTGCCCAGGCATAGGCATGGTGTGGGCCAAATCAGATCGCCCTTTGAACGCCGCGGGCCGCAATGACTTCTATAGTCATTCTTGTGCACAATAAAAGGCAAAATATGCGGCAGCAGAAACCAGGAATCACTACCAGTTTTATGCCGGAAAGTATTAAGATCCACAACATGCACGAAGCATTACGACTAAACTGAGTGACCCTCATGTTTTCAAAAGCTTTACTCATAAGTCCACCACCCTCAAACGGGCGTCAAATTTTTAATTGAAAACCGACAAACTATTTTATATTTATAGTATTAGCTCCTTTGATCATAACAACAATTAAATCTCAATTAATTATGTTTAACCCCCTCCGCTGATCTTCTAGTCCTAAGATTCTTTGTTAAGTTTCAAACACGCGTAATAGATTTTTTAAGATTTCGAAAACAGTTTTCATGCTCAAAATAAAGACATGTTCACGACAATTTGTGATTGTGCTCCGACAGACCCAATAAATGGCTCGAGGACAGTTCCATGAACATAATTATTATTTTGAGCATAACAACTGCTTTTGAAATACCACAAATTAATAGCACGTGTTTGAACCTTAAGCAAGACTCGTTCGCGTTTGTGGGGGAACTCAGCCACCTTCCGATTGGCAGGGTGTTCTTCACCGAGCATCCGAATCAAACCTCCGTGTAAGCCCGTTTTATGTATACTATTTTCATATTGAACTAAGCCGTTTTGTTTTACTTATGGCCGTCAATCTGGCTACTGTTTTACCTGACTCACTGTGAATATGCGTATTATTGAAATAAAACGTAACCATACGCTTTATTCGTTTATAACGCATATGCAGTTAATGTCGATAACAAACGATTTTTTGTAAGTTGTGCTTTTGTTATTGCATTTAATTTGTAAAAAGTTGCATAAATAACAATTCAGTTTCACAATACAATAGAGGTTTTCCGTCAGATCATACCCCTCCTTTTCTTATTTTTTCTCGAAAGTACTCCCAATACGAGTGACAATGGTGCAAAAATATATTTTTTTTGTTGACTCTAGAATTTACTACGATTTTTTAAACAATATAAATTGCAAGAATGTTGAATTTCTTTTCACCAAATCACGAATGTTGAGTTTTAAAAAATTCGTTTCGGCAGCACTGTTTATCAAAATTTTTTAGTTTTTCTGGCAGCATTGCACAACAGATTTTGACATATGTGTATCAGCGGTTGAGTGAAAAGGACAAAACGAATGAAAAGCTAATGATTACCTTCTTTTTCGTTTCGTGTGTTGCTTGCCACAAGAGTAAAGAGTGGCACAAATGGTTTCGAAGTGGTGAAAATAGAGTACACTGGTACAAAAAGCCATGTAATACATCTGAGAAGTGACGGGTTGAAATATACGTATTTTATTTTTTCATTTTTACAGTAGTTAGAGGCTTTATTAAAGAAAGTTTTATATGGGTATCATTTCTAAGAGTCAAAACCGAACATTTAGTGAAAAAAAATTTTTTGACGGAAAACCTCTATTATTGCGTACTACTGGCACATGAAATATAACGTTTAAGTACGTTATTTTTAGTGATCAAAATTAACGATATTTTCGATACAAGGGCGATATTTTTCGAAACCTTTCGAACCAACACGATCCCGCGAATACAACGCATTTCGCAGTGAGTCAGGTAACACAGTAATCTTCTATCTATCTATACCTATAAAAATATGAATTTCTATCTGTCTGTCCGTATGTTCCTTATAGAATTGAAAACTACTGAACCGATCGGCGTGAAAATTTGCCTGTAGGGGGTTTTGGGGCCAGGGAAGGTTGTTATGATGGTTAGAGACCCTTCCCCTCACTAAGAGGGGACTCCCATACAAATCTATACCTATAAAAATGGATTTCTATCTGTATGCCCGTATGTTCCTTATAGAATCGAAAACTGCTGAACCGATCAGAGTGAAAATTTGCATGTAGGGGTTTTTAGGGCCGAGGAAGGTTCTTATGATGGTTAGAGATCCCTCCCCCACTAAGAGGGAGATAAAACACAAATTTCTGCATAACTAATCGAACAAATGGAATCAAATTTTGCATGTGGATGTTTTTGGAGGCAGGATTTTTTTAATTGTGAATTGAGACCCTTAACCTCTTTAGGAAGGGAATTATGATCCCTCCCCCTTTTAAGAGGGGGGCTTCCATACAAATGAAATAAAAATTTCCTAATAACTCGAGAACTAATCAATCAAATGGAACCAAATATGGCATGTGAGGGTTTTATGAGGCAGAAAAAACTTTTACGATAAAACTACAAGGTATACAGCCTTAAGGGTTGTACAAAAGAGTGACGTAGGACTATATCAGATCATTAGATCAAAGACTAATGTAAACTACATTTCTGGCATTTGCATATTTATAAGAATCGTTGTTTAAGTAAATGTTTAAAAGAGAAGAGCGAAATATTCAGATTCAGTTCTTCAGTGAATGCAATGGTGGCTTTGAAAATACGTAGACGGGGGCTCATAAGTACAACGCCTGCAACCATTGAGACAGAGATTTCTTTTAAAAATCACTTGTGTGCATCATAAAGGTTGAAATAGTAATGAATGATTAGCCCACAGATTAGCTTGACATGTTTCGATAATCTTACTTTAAATCGCTTGAGGCCTTTAAAAGGGCCATTGGTTACAAATAACATTAAAGCCAAAGCACGTTCATCGCAAATATGACGTGCCATTCGAATGTCCTTGTCTTTCGACATGAATGGCAAACGGCACGTTACTTAGCGGCATCGATTCACTGTCTCTTGCTCCGATAAGGTTCTACAAGATTACTTTCACATCTTATTGCTGGTTACATAGCACAAAATATGTCATATACGCAAAAATTTCTGTTTTATTTGTATTGCGGAGTTTCCACCTATTTAGAGTCCCACGCGAAAATTATTAGCGTGGTTATTTTCTGCGTTTACCACGCATGTTTGCAATTTAGCAATTTGAACTATCAGCTTTTCGTTATTGCCTCCCCACTACACCCCTCCTTGCTTGACAAGCATATTTTCAATGTATTTAGTAAGATCAGGATAATTATTATTAAAAAAAATTTGCGTAGGACTCGTTAAATTGATGCCAGGTACAATATGAGAGTCCTTATCCTTCTACCACAGGGGTGAGGGGTCTCGAATCATCATAAAATAAATTCATGCCTCCAAAACCCCCACACATGCCAAATTTGGTACTTTTTGCTTGATTAGTTCTAAGGTTATGAGGAAATTTGTAATAATCTACAAATGGGAGCCCCCTTTCTAAAGAGAGGAGGGGTCTCAGTTCACCATAGAAAAAAATTCTTACCTCCAAAAACCCCCACATGCCAAATTTGGTTCCATTTGCTTGATTAGTTCTCAAGTTATAGGGAAATTTGTATATTATTTGTATGGAAACCCCCCTTTCTTAAAAGGAGAAGGGGTCTCATTGCACCATACAAAAAATTCCTGCCTTCTAAAACCCCTACATGCCAAATTTGGTTCAATTTGCTTGATTGTATAGGAGCCCACCCTTTTTCGCCCTCCTTAATATTGGTCTCTTACCCCCTCCATAAAATTGCTGGTCATTTTATCTATCCAACGACATATAAATTGTTCAGTTGCATTTAGTAATTGAGTAGTTATTAGCATTTGAAATCTTTCATTCAAACGTTACACTTCTATTTTCGTTTCCACAAAGTGCTACCCAGTCCCAGTATAGTAAACAAAGACGTAGTCCTACGTCAAAATTCCACTATTAATTTTATTCACGACAGAAATACACGATGCAAATCACAAAACTGCTTAAAGATCGCCCAACGAGTCCAAGAAGAAAAATTATAGCGATGGTTTTTAAGTCTATTACAACATTTATAAGTATAAGCGTTAACAAGTAACCAAGAGAAAACTCACGACAAAATATTAATCAACCACAAGAAGAGTATACCATAAAGCCTAATGCTGAGCGATTAATTGCTGAGTTTTAAGATAAAAAAACGAACGAAAATTTCCATACTTTCTGCTGGAAAAATTAAAAGTCCAAAATCGGGTTAATTTTAAAATAAATATAACCTCATTAACTTCAAGAAAGTTTGAATTCGAATTGGGCTTACTTTTTCAGGACAATATAGGAATTCTCAAAATAACACCCAGTGGATATGATTGCCGAGATAATTCCAAGTAACTCAGACGGGATTGGCCCCAGCAACCGTAGTCCGCACTCAGAAGCCGTTCCATCGCGAACAAGTCAACTGAAATCGAAAAGGAATCTTCAACAAAGCAGTTCAGTTTCGGTTCCACTGCCAACAGTAAACGTTCGAAAATTTGTACCAACTCTAAAATCAAAGGAAAGTAAAATGCAAAATCTTCCAAACAGAAGAGCAAAAAAATACACGATCCGCGAAAAGCGCAGGGCATCGAGAAGCAAAAGGCAAAAATAAATAAAGAAAGAAATGAAGTCTAGCGCTCCACAGACAGTCGAGAAGGGTATCATCCGAAAACGACTCGAAGAGATTCGGAAAAACAGCGGAATGCTGGTCAGTAAAAATGTTCATAAAGGACAAAAACGTTCCCTCTCGGAAGCACCACCTTCGTCTGGAGGTGTTGGAAGTCATTAACCGATAGCTTTAGCTCCAAGATGACTAGTAAAGATCTCGCCAACAAAACATTTACATCTATCTCTTCGTTACCAATTACGTACTTGTTTTAGTGGTTTGCTAATCAATGCGAAAGTAACACAGTAGGCAAAAGATGATCGTTGCTTTAGAAACCAAATTCGTCGGAATTAATAGGGATCATGCGGAAGCCGGATGGAGTGGTTTTGGTGGATGCGGTAATCAGCCCACTAGGAAGTCGGTGTATTGCCTGTGAATCTAGAAGGAAATCTCCTGAAAAGGAAAATGAAATAGCTATTGATAAATCAAGTCACGAAATCGCTTCACACTGTTAAATAACAATTAAAGTTAGAAGTGCCGGCTATAACGTTACTGTCGGATTAGTCGTTGCAACCACCGACAAAGTTTACGAATGAAAAGAAGGACAACAAAGTAACTCCAGCATGGTTAAAACATACGCTGCTTCAGCCAGGTCCGTAACCATTCATAATAGCCGTTCGCAAAAAGCTGGAAATGGCTTTCAGCTCGAATCTTGAATCGCGAATCGCACATCCACGCAAAGCAACTATTCCACGCAAACAAAGCATCACGAACAACAGTCAAAAGTCTCTGAAATGCCTGCCTTATATTCGCAAACCCGTGGAAGATAGCACAAGCGATCAGCATAACTCTTCAGTTTGTCGACAATCAAAATCGTATACTACGCCAAAAATTAGTTCAATAAACTTGGATTTGGTTTAGCATTATAAATGTAGACCTTCCTGAACCATCGACTAGAACGCGACAAGTTACCACTGGAATTACAGTATTGCAAAAAACTGTTGGAAGCTTCTAACCGAAGTTCAGCTCAACCCATTCAGGGTAATCAAAAGTTCTATTCTGCGCTTCAAAACACTCCAGGACCTATCGCTGCTGGTGAGCGGATTAAAATTCAAGATGAAATGACTCAAACAACCCCAATTCCGTCAGTGCCCAATGCATCCACTATTAATTCACTACACTGAAGATTCCGAGTGATCAGAAGTTCCGAAAACCATTACCACCGTATCTACATTGGCGAAAGGCAATTCAGAATAGATTAGTCACAGTTCATCGTATAGAAGTACTACAACTAGCACAACTTCAACAACGATTAACGCCACGGAAAGTAGCCCCAGCTAAACGTGTGAAATCAGTGATTCGCATGCTTCCTTAGAAACCAGACCTCTAGAAACCTCAACTTTACCGATAGTCATCATACCAGTGCTCCCCCGCCGGAGGAATATTCGCTGTGTTTTAAAGAAAGCTTGCAATGTCACTCGAAAAACCATCCTGCCAAGCATCTAACGAAATTTCTGCAATTCCTGTACGTCTCGAGAGGGAATGGGGTGGACTGAACAAACAAGTAATGTCATAATTTGAATGCACCTTTGTGTAAATAACTATATAGTAATATTCTATTTACAGTTTTCATAAACTTTCTCTGTACACATCTAGGACAAGGAATAGCGCACGCTTGCCAATTATCACCGAAATCAGTGAGGAATTTAAATTTGTTTTCATCGAACAGCTTACAAGAATCCGGCGGAGGTGCATCCGCTCTGTCCAAAATCAATTTAGCGTCCTGCCCAAGCCGCATCCTGGCCTCGTGAAAGTTAAAGATGACCACGACAGTGACGACTTCGATATCAAACACGCTGCATCTTCATTTGTCGACGGTACCGTGCATGGTGTGGAACTGGAACCGAACGATAGGGTTAGTAGCCAATTGTGTGTGTCCTAACAAGTCTAATTAACTTTTATTTTGATATCAGCCGATACTGCTGGATGTGCTTAGAAAGCGAACATGTCCAGCCGAACCCGAAGTCCATTCTCTTCAACGAACGCTACTAAGCTACAAAGAAACGAAAGACTGCTACCAAATTTACTCCAACGACGACTGCTACTCGTCATTAAGTAGCAATTGGTAAGAACAATAGTTTATGGTACCAAAATCAATTACTATTATTTCCTTTTTCACATTTTCAGTGATCTGATCAAGGATGCCGTTTCGCTTGGCCATTGCCTCTGGATAAATCATCGACAGCATCGACAACATTAGGAAGGTTCTTATTACATTTTTATATTATGTACCGTGCAAGCACCATATTCAAAACAGTACCTAATTCTGAACAGTTTCGTTATTCATAAATATTGACAAAATTCTAGTTATTTAAACAAATTAATCACTACATCTGATGATTTCATATTACTAAAATGGTTTAAATAGCTAGAGTTTTGTCAATATTTAAGATAAATTTGCAGCTGTTCAGAATTAGGCACTGTTTTGAATATGGTGCTTGCACGGTATATCCATTAATTGATTTCAATAAAAATTGCATTGTTAGAAGTAAAAGCTATACTATTTTATTAATTATATCACATTGCCTAATCATATGCCAACACCACAAAACCCAAATTGTCGCATTTGGCTGTCATATAAAATGTCATACGAAATCCAAAGTGAAAACCATTTAATTTTCATAAACAATGCATTGCGTATTCAACAAAAAGCATTTAAGATCCAATAATAGAACCTTTAATATTCATAAGCATGACACGTGAAATCTTAGTGTTTTGCTTTTTGATTATCAAATGGACGTCACGTGAAATCTTAATGTTTTGCTTTTTGATAATCAAATGGACGACACGTGAAATCTTAGTGTTTTGCTTTTTGATTATCAAATGGACGTCACGTGAAATCTTAATGTTTTGCTTTTTGATTATCAAATGGACGACACGTGAAATCTTGGCGTTTTTCTTTTGAAATGCTGGTGTAGCATATTGATTGAATCTCAAGTGTATTCCACTTTAATACGATGTGGTTCATCCTATAGCACAGATCTAAGTGGAATCCACTTCATGAGAACGTGTTGATTTTTTACAGTGTAGATCATTCAGGACGAGACGGCCGCGAGTGTTGCCGGTGACCCGCCGTCGGAAGCGCCGCCCACTAGGGGGAGGCAACTCCCCGCAGAAATCTCTACTGTCTAGGTTTATTTGTTTTCCTAGGTCTACCTGGGTTTCCTGGAACGAGCGACAGCGAGTAAGGAGAGGATCGCGAAACGGTACTTTCCACGAAAAAGTTTTCCGTGAAATGGTACATTCCGCTTAAGGTTTTTCACAAAATGGTATGCGGCAAAATGTTGTACAATCATGGCGAATATTACTATCCGCTTTGTGGCTATGCAACGAGGGGACAGGGGAGTTGTTTTCTACTTTACTGCGAGGAAAAATTGCAAATTTGTATATTAAACTACCCATTCTTGGTAACTAATAAGCATTTACATAAGCAGGAAATCAGCGTATCTGGCATTTTATACTGCACGTTGTTTTATATTAGCTTTTTGACTGCATAGTTGTTGTAAATTTGCATCCAAAATTGTA
Source organism: Sabethes cyaneus (assembly GCF_943734655.1). Classification (NCBI taxonomy): domain Eukaryota; kingdom Metazoa; phylum Arthropoda; class Insecta; order Diptera; family Culicidae; genus Sabethes; species Sabethes cyaneus. Next base: position 178,902,083 of record NC_071355.1, read on the forward strand.
TTCAAATTCTTCGTGTCGGTAATTAGCTGTAAATTAGCATTGTCAGCACTATAAGAAGGTTATCAGTAAAGTAGCTGTATATCTTGCCAAAATAGCATTTAAGTAGCATTTAAGGCGACTTAAATGCTTATTGGCCTACATTTGAATAGCATTGGTGATGCTTATTGGTTACCTGGGATGCTTTCATAGTTACGTAACTGCCAAAATGAATCGTCTAAGGTTGAACTCCTCAGAAACTTGCAAAACTTGAGATTGTGACGAAGATCATCCGAGATTCATGATTTATGTACAACACAGGTTAACTTGTGGCAATACGAAGTTTGTCGGGTCAGCTAGTTATAGATAATAAAAACTTGTTATTAATGTTTATTTGCATCGAAGTTATAAGTTCTCATGCATTAATGTGCATTTCATTTTACTATATTGATGAAATGCCGGGAGTTAGAATTCCCCCAGGAAATGAGCGCTAATTCCACCAGTGTTTAATTCCACTATTACCTTAGCAAATCCTTCGTACACAAATTATTCACTATACAAACATTGTATAACCACGCGTATTTCCGTTATCACTTATATTCTTCAGTACTATAACGAAAAATTATTCTGATAGTCATTAATTATACATAAAATCTTATTTACCAAAATCAACGCACTGGAAGAAAAAGTTTTGTATTTTCAGGTTAACATGGATCGTTTATCATCTCTTAATCATCGAAACATTTTAAACAACGTCAGAATAAGAGCCGTTCCCGACTACAAAACCGGCTATTACGAATGGATCCAGTCAAGCAAAATCAATCAATATTATAAAATGCTGTTCTAATTCGCTTCAAATTGAATAAATAGGTGAGCAAAAAAAACGAAACAGTACTGCAAACATTAGCACAACAACTGTTGAATGACGTTGTGGTTGCAAATGTTTGAATATTTTGTCACTTTCTCCCTAATAAATTATGTAACAAACAATGGATTGAATTATGACAGGGAAACTACTTTCAGTTAGCTCGTGTGAAACAATAAACCTGTTTAAATATGCATTTTGAAGCACACCTGACATGATTAATTAATGATTTACTGGCATATTTTCAATTTATACGAATAGATTCTAAATTTTGCGTCATGTTTTTGTAAACGAGAGAGCCGGTGACTGTTTTTTTACTGAAATGGGATTAAATAGTTGTTTACAACATCAATGATTTTCACTGTAAATCATATTTGCGGTGCAGGCAAAATATTTTTATAATGGATATAAATTTACAATTTTGCAGTCAGAATGGATGACTAGTTAAAAAATGGTTAGCGATTATTCACATGATGTAACAAAAATGTCGGAGATTGGAAAGGGTGCATACATTTGAAAGCATTCCATAAACATCAAAAGGCACCCAACTGCTCTAAAAATCCGAACTCTAGTTTCCAATATGTGCGTAACAAAAAACCCATTCCAATTAATTACCATTCAGCAAGGACACCGAGATACTGCAGAAATAATTTAAATTTCTGCTAACCAAGTTTGGTTGATGCATATTCCGACAGGCACTCAAGGCCAGGTGAAAATGATTAAAATTTAACATGAGTTGTCCGATGTCTGGAATCTCTGCAAACGCTTGGCCCTCGACTGAAGCAATGCTAGAAAGCAGAACTGCCGGACAGAACACAGGACAGGCCAGGACAGTGACCTGGAGTCCCCGGGTGTGCCAGATGGTAGCAAGATGCTGATGCGTACAGCTCGGAAACTTCCTGCCAGGAGTGACACTCACTGCTAACTAGGAAAAGAGAGTGAAAATTTCATAATTATAATTAAACCCTCGTAATCCATTTACCAAGTAGCTGGAACGAGATTAAGGGTAATTTTGTGTGAACTAGAAGAAGCTATGGGTAGAAAATTCACCGGGGCCGGTGTGTCTTGAGCGGGTACAGTGTGGTTGGTACAAAGTAGTCAAAATTTGCTCAGTGTTACTTAATTTAGTGGAAATAATACCCTGTAATTATTGACATAAGCAGAATACCGAATATTTAGTGAAAAGTCTTCGTGACAGCTTGAGCGCATTAGGTGCACTGTTGAAACAAGATAGCTTTTTAAATACACTTGACGTTGAAAGAATCGAATGACTTCAACAGTTTTGTACCCGTTGGCGTCATTATCAGTTCAGCTGTTACCAAAAGATTTCCAGTTTCGGTATGATGCTGTATATTAATATTATTTTCGGATTTGATATCAACTATTAGAATGCAATATTTGGCAATATTATTGCCAAATAAAATATCAAAATGAATACAGTTTTCTACATTTATCAACGCTCATTGATGACCACTTCCTCAGCAACTCTCATGTGAGCTACTAAATTTAGCTCGTAACAACATTTTAAATCATAGTCTGTTCGGTTTTTATTACTCCCACAGCAGGGGGTTTTGTCGACATAAAAGCGTGTGCAGCTGTTATCGGTACTGAAATAGGGGACATGGGTATAATATGCTCCAATGGGAAACTACCACCAAACTAAAGCGAAACTAAAGAAACACTAGTATGCAATTAAAACCAAATCAAAAACAAAAAACTGTGGTGTGATATACCCCATCACAGATGCGGTTATAAACATAGTTAACAGATATAAGTGAAAGTCATCAGCTATGCATCAACGTGGTGGCTCAATATGTCCCATATAGAAAAGAGAATAATTTCCTAGAAGAGGAGCATCCACAATTTAGATGCCGTTCTTTAATAATTTTTAGCATATTTTTTCTGTCAATACTAATCGAAGTAAATAGTTGCAATTGATTTCAGTTCAAAAAGTAACATACATTCGGAGTTGCATCTTTAATCTCTGAATGCACGATTGAGATATATCCATTTATTCTTAAGAAGGGCATATTATATTACATTACCCTACTGAAATATTAGCGTTAGTCAACCTCTGAAAGAGTTGAGACAGAAAACTATGCTGTGTTCTATATAATTCTCTTGTATCGTTTTATTATTCGCATACAGATGCATTGCTGGTAGCAACCTCGTAAATGGCTTCCTTCAATTTCGCACATCATAAATCGGCACCTCTACAGCTTTACTCTGCTAGGTTTCTTGCATTGTGTTTGAGAAGATGTTAGCAAAGCAGAAGTGTTCTAGTTCCGACTAATTCCTCCCTTGTTTACTATAGTTTGCGAATCGATCATCTGACTAAATTTATAACTCATTATTAAATAACTGCTAAAATCTGGATTTATCTGGTGATGGCAAGTGTTTCTTTATTTTGACGAAGTTTATGGTTTAGATACCGATCGACTCATAATAGATGTAGCAATTATGTAGTTCCTATTATATATTTGTTTTTCAATCACCAGTTTAACCAGTTTAACCAAATTAACGAAAAGTTTAAAGGTCACATATCTCCGTTCATTTTCTTCATGATTGCCTTGCTTCACAGGCAGGGATGACAGTTAAATACACCTTCTGTTTACAGTGGTCTTGAATATTTTATTTTTAGAAAAAAAATCGACAAAGCCCCCTCGTCCCAACAGGTCGAAGATTCTTTACGACATTCAGACTTATACTAATTTGATATCTGTGCTTGGGAAAGGTCGGTTTTTCTCGAACTTCGTCAACGTACGCTTCCTACGGGGTGCGGATATCGACTCGTACCATTACCTAGTAGCAGTACATGTGCGCTCAAAACTATCGATGGTTTATACCTCTATACAAAACCGCCCTCCTCGGTTAAACATTTGGCAATTTGACAACCCGCGAGTTGCCGAAAACCACGCGCGCGTACTGGATGAAGATGCTTCGACCATCGAAAACGAGCGGAGTATCGACGAGCACGGAATGAGCTGACCACAATCCTGAGGAAGAAAAAGCGCCAGAAGGAGAACAGAGACCGTGAGGAGCTGGAACAACTATTCCGGGCTAATAAGACGCGCAAGTTTTACGAGAAGATGAAGACGAACCAAACTCGTAATGGCTACACACCTATACCTGATTTGTATAGGGACGAGGGAGGAGATCTAATCACAAACGAGCGCAAGGTGGTCGACAGGTGGAGGCAGTTCTGTGATGAGCATCTCAATGGCATTATAACAGAAGAAAAAGCAACGGAAGTCAACTTAGGAGTGCCGACAAATGACAACAGCGTGCCGGCTCTCGATCGCGAAGAGATCCGGTGAGAAATCGTTCAGCTGGAGAATAATAGAGCCGCCGGAAAGGACAGACTCCTGGAAGAACTCTACAAAAATGACCAAGAATTGCTAACAACGGCACTTCACTGGATAATTTCAAGAATTTGGAAGGAGGAGAAACTACCGCAGGAGTGGATGGAAGGTGTAGTCTGTCTCATCTACAAAAAGGGCGGTCGGCTAGATTGATGTAACTACCACGGCATTGTGCTGGTCAACGTCGCCTGCAAGGTGCTTGTTGCATCGTCTACCCCCAAAAGCAATAGAATTCATAGGGCAGTATCAGACGGGTTTTAATGGGGCCCGTGCTGCTACGGATAAAATTCTGGATTATTCTCCAACAAATCCTCCAGAAATGTCCAGACTACAACGTGCACACGCATCATAATTTCGTGGATTTCAGAGCAGCATACGATACAGTTGAATGCGAACAGCTATAACAGCGAATGCAGGAATTTCCGGACAAACTCACGCGGTTGATAAAAGCTGCCCTGAAGTTTTTGGAGCGTCATCGGACTCAAAAGCTGTCCTGTTTCGGAGACACTCTCGAGTCCTTTCAAATCGCGCAAAGGGTTGCGTCAAGGGCATGGACGTTACTATATGTTATTCAATATCGCTATTAAAGGTGTGATCCGGCGAGCGGGCATCGATACGAAAGAAACTATCTTCAGCAAGTGTAGCCAACCCCCGGCGTTCGCAGACGACCACGATATCATTACTAGAAACCTAGGGACGTGGAGGAAATCTACGCCAAATCAATGCGTCGAAAACCAAATATATGTTGATGAATTCGTATATTTGGGATCTCTGGTCACCGCCGACAATAATACGAGTATGAAGATTTGACGACTTATTTAAGCTCAAGCGAATCTCCTTTTCCCTACGCAAGACACTTCGATCAAGGAGCGTTCGCTACCGCACAAAGCTTATGATGTACAAAACGCTAATCACGCAAGTAGTTCTCTATGGACTTGAGACAGTAACTTTGCTTTCGGAAGACATACGCGCACTTGCCGTACTTGAACGAATGGTGTTGCGGACTATTTTTTGCGGAGTACAAACGGATAACGGAGAGTGGCGTAGGCGTATGAACCACGAGTTGCAGCCACTAGTTACTTGGAGAGATTTCCATCGCACACCTGGTGAAACTGAACTAAACTAAACTAAACTACAGCGGAGAGGAACTCTTGATACGGCAAGAACCACTCCGGGTCTCGGCTGCCCAAGTAACAATTCTAAAGCCACTTGGTTTTACTTGAAATTTATAAAGATTTTATTGCGGTATTAATCATTATCTCTGGTTTTATTGTGGTATTGCGCAATACCAAGAGGATACAAATCCGATGACACTTAGAGCTAGCTAGAAAACCATAATAATACTGTTAATAAAGCAAATTTATTGTGGTTGCTTATATTACTACGTTAAAACTTGTTGGCTGCACCCTGTCTGTTATAAGCTTACCATAAGTGTGGCGCAGCAATACAAAATGGCGCACCAACTAAAATTGATCTTAGCGCGGTTGCAATCCAGCGCCTCAGCGGTTCGAAAGTACATGGGAACCAGCGAGTCACACGCCCTGGAGGGTGTTGTGGGTTCAAATACAGTTATAATATCAGATTATAGCTTGGTTTGACCCATGCACCTTCCAGCATTGGACAAAAGGTAGGAGTCAAAACGACTACTTGTTAAGCGTAACTACAAATACCCCGCCCTCCCTTCCTCACCTTTCCGCTCTTTCCCCTCCTTCTCCAAAAAATTTTCATTTCTTTCTCCTACCGTCCCTTCATCAATTGTAGAACCACCGATTCCAAAAATATTATTTATTACGAATTGTTTCCATATCCATATTGATTGCAGGCATGCTCGTATCGGATACTACAAACTCAGGGACATTGCTCGTGGTTGCACGGTTGTAGGCACTTTTAAAGAATTCAGCAAACATGTCGACGGTATCCTGTACTTGCAAACTCAAATATAATTGTAAACTTGAATGAAAAGGGTTGTCTTCAGCTCATCTAGAAAGGCTCTTAGGGATTTGCCTTGTCCTATGGACCAGCGCCGTAAAATTCAACAGGCAACGCTAGTTGCGAAAATCTTAAACAACGATATCGATTCTCCGATATTACTTACAAAAGAAAATTTTCGTGCTTCGCAAAGATCTTCATGAACCACTACGTTTGTTGCAAAACAAAGTTTCATCGCACCATTTTTTGTTTTTATGGGCGCCTGAACCACTGCGACCATTAGTTAGATCTACTGTGGTATACTCCGAGTTGCTGTTTGCATAATCAGTTCGTTCCATCACTATGAGTCAGAGTGTTGGTCGCCCTATGAATTTGCATTTCTCCCCAAGAAGGTATGACGTCCTTAATGAATTTCAATACCTTTTTTGTTTCAGCAGACCATATCTCGCTAGGCGTTAGAACGCCCTCTCCGAGAATACGCAGTCTTCGTTGAATTAGAGCGCTGCATTGACACAGTATATGTTCTGAGGTCTCGATCTCAAAATTACAGAATCGACATATATCATCTGTCAGCTTACCTTTATTTTTAAGGTGATATCTGCTCGGACAGCGTCCGGTTAAAAGACCGGTCAGCGTACTCAGATCCACTTTATTCAAACTGATAAAGCTGCGTGTGGTGCTTTTGCATGGCGTAATGAAACGCTTTGATTGTCGTAATGTTGGAACAGCTCTTCAGTTGGCATCAATCGTTAATGATTTGAGTTTGAGCTCAGCTTTTACGCAGGCTGTAGACACCCCGCAGAATGGCTCAGGCCCAACGAATGCAGTTGAGGAACCAATTCTCGCTAAGAGATCGGCCTTTTCATTTTTTTCTTTGCCGGCATGACCGGGTACCCAGTATAAATTAACATTGTTAGCTAAAGCCAATTGTCTTAGGGAGAGGATGCATTCCCAAACCAGCTTTGACTGGCATGTGCATGCCTTTAAGGCATTTAGACCTGCTTGACTATCGGAGAAAATACAGATATTGGCATGTCTGTATTTCCTAGTCAAGCAAATGTTTGTACAAGTTGATATGGCATGTATTTCTGCTTGGAAGACTGTGGGCCACTGTCCCATTGGAATTGATAGGTCCAGTAACCCCAGCTCCTGTAGATTTCCCAATTTTAGAACCATCGGTGTAAAACAGGAGTGATCCCGGACGAGTCTTAGGACCACCTTCTTCCCTTAATCTGCGATCGGTTTCGATTACTTTGAAGGGTATATCGAAGTTTGTCCTAGTTTCCATCCAGTCTTCGTTTATGGTTACCAGGGCGTTCAGTTGAAAATCTCGGAGGATTCGTAGGTGTCTATTGAGATCTCCATCTTGAAAATGTTTAACACGCCTAAGCCTGAGAGCACCTTCTGCTGCTTCAAATTGTACGAATTGGTGCAGCGGTAGAAGATATAAAAGAGCATATAGAGGTGTGCTGGTCATTGCTCCAGTTATTGAAGAGCACGTCATACGTTGTAGCTTTCCAAGCATTTTTTGAGCTGTTATTTGTGTAGTTTTCGGCCACCACAATAGCGAAGCATATGTTAGTCTGGGTCTCACAATTGCCGAATAGATCCAGTGAATCATCTTCGGTTTAAATTCTCACTTTTTGCCAAATGTATTGCTGCAAGCCCAAAGAGCATTGTTTGCTTTTGAGATTGCATACTCTAGATGATCGTTCCAATTTAGCTTATGGTCAAGTATAACACCCAAGTATTTTGTACGTTTGGATAGCTGCAATTGGGCTCCCCTCAGCTGCAGAGCTGAAAACTGTATTTCCTTCTTCTTGTAAATGGTATTATGACTGTTTTAGAAGGGTTAATACTTAGTCTTTCCAAGTCACACCATTTAAGTGTGTAGTTCAGGGCAGATTGCATTCTATTGGAAATAGTATGTTCATACTTTCCCCTTACTAAAATTGTTATATCGTCAGCGAATCCTATAACTCCATAGCCTTTTTCAGCCAATTTATTTAGAAGATCATCGACTACTAGGGACCACAGTATAGGAGATAGGACTCCCCCTTGAGGGCAACCTCTAGTTGTTTTTGTCGTTAAAGTAGATCCTCCCAGTTTTGTAGTTATTGTACGGTTGGTGAGCATAGCATGTATCCAACTGGAAATGCACCTGTCAAAACCCCGTTTCTCCATGGCTTTATTTATTGAATTGTGGGAGGCATAATCAAATGCTCCCTCAATATCAAGAAAAGCTGCAAGTGAGATTTCTTTATTGTCAAAAGACTTTTATATTTTTGAAATCAACGTATGAAGCGCTGTTTCAGTTGATTTTCCTGCTTGGTAGGCAAACTGGAATTTGTTCAAAGGTCTTCTTTTCAAATATGATAATTTGATATGAAGATCCATGATTTTTTCAAACGTTTTTAAAATCACAGATGTGAGACTGATTGGTCTCTATGCTTCGGGATTTGTCCTGTCACGTTTTCCCGCCTTAGGAATCAAGATAATCCGGACCACTTCGCCATTTCTTAGGAATGTATCCTAGTATCAAACTTGCCCTAAACATCTTTGTCAGAGAGGAACCGTGATATACTTGCTATTTTATAATAGCACTGGATAAATTTCATCTAATCTAATCTAATCTTGGAGACTTGACGGAACTTATAGAATCCACTGCCCACTCAACTCTCGACTCCGTGAAAATAGCACTGGCTAATTCTTGAACTCCTTCTTCGTCCCTAATTGAACTAGACTGAGCTGCGTTGAAGCCCTGTGCGTCATCGGAAGACGTTTGAATTGAGCCTGGAAAGTGTGTGTCTATCATGCTACTAAGCAATTCCTGAGAATCGGTTGTAAACTGGCCAGGTTTATTTTTTAGGCTTCCAAGTCCATTATTGTGATCTTTTGAAAGGGCTTTGTGCAGTCTTGCTACAAGAGGCAAGCTATCAACTTCATCGCACCATGTTTGGATATCACGAACTGCATCAATGACTGCATGTGTCCGGACATTCGCTCGGGGCGAAAAATTGTTCGAGTTTGGAGAGTCTACGGGAAAATTTATGAAGCGATTGTGGAGAACTGATATAACATAATTTCTAAGATATAAGATATAATTTTTTATTTATGTGAGGAACTTAAGTGTGCTTTAAATTCATTAAGACATTCTCAGATGGTAGTATTAAGAAATAAATAAGTATGACGCAACTCATGAGCGTGCTGTGCAAAAAGGCGCTACGAGGCCACGCGTTCGTGGGTGTGTAGGTAGCAGAATGTATGCATACATTATCAGTGGTTTTTTGTAGTACGCTTGCATCAGTGGAGTAGAGTTGCGTTGAATGCTATGCTGTTCACGCTTGGTCGCATGACAGTAGGCATTGTTTGCTTCTAGCCCAATTTGCAACATTGACGGAAATTTCAGCTGTTATGCTTTTGGTCACTGGTACGAACACTTCTGATAACGGAAAATGGGTCGGACCGAATAGCTGTTGCGAAGGAATTTGCTCGTTAAGTCAGGGTTTCGTTAATACTCGATATCGACTCTGTTTCAGCAATAAAAAAGTCATCAACTTTGTATTCAAACAGCATGTATGTTCTGGGAGTAAATCAACAGCGGATTGGAGGTACTCTGCTGAGGGCCAAGCACCGACCTGGAAAAAAAGACTGCGTCAAAGAAAGAACTGTTATAGTAGTTATAGCTGGGCTCTAGGTCTAGGTCTAGCTAGGTCTGACATTTCGGAAGTCCCGTTCAGTCACCCATACGCAGGACCGGGGCGCCTGTAGTTCGCTTGCAGGACTGGCTCCAAGACTCTACGATTCCCCAGTAGTTGAGGATTATCACCTCAGGTTGAGAACTATCGCCTGAGATCAGCGATCATTATCTAAGGGGAGGCCAAACAGTGTGTATCAGCAGTAGTAAGGAAATAATCACAAGATGGTTGAGAGATCGATAGTTAAACACCCTGAGTTTCCAATCTGCTTTTAACAGGGAGTTCAGATGATTTTTGGTATTTTGTTTGAAATATGTGAATTTTTTTGCAAACAAATCATCAACTGTGATCATATCAGTAAGTATACTGAAGTTACGAGTCATGGTAGGCGCCTTTCTGATTCGTGTGCGACACTTATAATTACGCTTGAATTTAAAAACTGGATCAATCGAAGTCAGTTCAACTACCTAGCACCGCGTTCATTATATCTGGACAATTTCCGAGCACTTTCGCGGACACACTGACAAGTGGCCAGTTTCGTCCATGAACAAAACCTAAACGTGCGACACCTTAAATCACACTAGACCTCAATAACTAGATCAATCGAAGCCAAATATTCTATGTAGGGTGAGGTTTGGTCATAGTGCATATGTTGCATGAAAATTCAATACCGGTAGTGACTTACGTTCTATTTGGAAGTGTGGTTCGAGATTTTTATTTACTTTATATGAGCAATCTGCACTTTAAAACTTCAAAAGAGCGTAACTCAAAAATTCGTCGAATGATTTTTTTTTAAATTGACTCAGAGGTGTAGGATGGCAATGCAAACCAACAGGCATTTGCCTTTTAAATGGCCTATCTCTTTTAATAACGATATTTTGAGCACCGTGGTGAGGTTTCGCATAACAAAATATATTTTTGATTTTTAGTCTAAGGTGGAATATTCAGAATGCAACAACACCAAATTAATTCATCATTCTTGTTATCCATTCAGTCGATTGAAAAAAGGGACGTTTTTTTTTCATTTGAGCTGCCACAATTTGCTAAACGGACGGCAACACATTAAACCGCGACTTTTTTCTGAGTTTTGCATGAATGGTTGGTTTACATGAACCAAAACGAACCAATGAATTTCAGTGAAAATACTCAACCAGAACCACCAGAAAATATGCAACAGCTTAGCGTTTCCGAAAAATCATTTTATTTCGAATTAAACATTTATGATCGGCTCGATTTTTTCAATACCCTATAACATAATCTAATATTTCACTACAATTATGCCATAAATTGGTTGATTGAGAGCATTTTATCATCATTCTCTATAATCCTATTTAGGCACATCGAACTTGCCAAATCCGCATATGAATACTAATCTAGAATCATGATACCTGCAATCCTGTATCCACTAAATCCGTTCCACAATATGATCCGGGAGATACGCCAGCCAACCGAATAAACAGCTGCTTCGCAGTTTAAGAGGTGCCCCTCGGTGAAGGTTATAAATAAACGAAATGGCAAATTCAAAACCTGTTAAATGCTTCCTAGAAGTACCTTCTCGTAGCTCGGTTTGCGCCTGGACTTTATTTTTATGGCCTCAAATTAAGCACTCCATTGCCTCTGAAGTCCATTTCAAATGTACCTACTTCCAGACTCCCCCGTGTAGTGGAGCCGTTAAAGGACAATATTTAGACCTTCCGTACGATTTGGAACAGTGGCTTCAGTAGCGGGGTTTTCGTATATGGAAGAAAAATTTCCAGTTCTAACTCGTCGTCGTTGGCCACAGCGCCATCTAGCGTAGCATAATTTTAGCCTTTCCACACGGTTGGCAACGCTGCTGGCAGCAAAATTCGCTATTTCCGCAATTCAGCGCTCATACACAGCAGCTTCATTGTAGCTATACGGCCGGTCACAATGCTCACGCTCACCGGTCGTTGCCCAGGCCACCACCGAATTGTCGATATGAAGCATAACAATAAATTCTGACCGATAAGCCAACTTTGTTGGCCCTTCTTGGCATGCGTTACCCGGTGGCCACTGAAATGGAGCTTACGAACCGTAGCCGAGTCAACGCAGCAGAAAAAAGAGTCAACTATCCTTGCTGTGTACATTTATAGAGTATCTATTGCAACGTGAATGGAGAAGGGAAATACTTTTCCGAGTAATAAAATCCTTTTTTTGCAATTAATAACTCACCTTCTTATAGCACAGCCATAGGGTGGTGGTTATTCTGTTGTTAATGGTTATTTAGTTGGCACTAAGTTTTCACGGCCGTTCCTAGAAGTTTTTACGTTTAACAAAAATTCTGTAACTTTTCTTACTTTCAGCAGGTATTTCATTTTTCCGAACGGCTTTACTTCATTTTCATAGAACCACCCTCAAATTGGCCCATATAGTAGATTGCATCACTCAACCGGCCGCCGGTGGCGGTGCCGTATGTTTCCCATTCAGGACACGGTTCCATTATTCCCTAATTAGAGAAGAAATAAAAATTAAAATAGTAGCATCCTTTCTGGGCTCGAAATTGTCCGCGTTCTGTTCGCACCTGACCGTGCGCGGGCAACAATAGAAGCCTTATCATTACGGTCATTATCGTCACGTTTGCCACATAAACTCACCGAGGAAATGACAGTTATGCCCGTTTCCATCTCGAATGGTGAAGCCTGGAGGGCGGGGTTTGCGAGGGGAAATGAAAAAAGTTCGTCATGGAAAGCGCAGAAAGACGAAGCTCTCGAGAAGAGCTCTCGAGGTGAACGGAAGTCACGAGAAGTTTCGGTTCAAATCCTCTCGATTCGCAAAAGGCGCTTGCACCTATCGCATTAGGTGAAGATTTTAAATTCCTCTGAAAAGAGCCTGCTTCTGGTGGAATGCTTGGATTGGCGGGTTCAAGGGTGGCTCATATGCGTGGGTTGTTCTAAGTTGCAGTTCGTATTTCATTTTCGGTTTGAACTTACCCTCAAACTTCACGTTATAGAAGCAACTTCCGTCTTTTTTATATTTTTAGACACCCTCGCAAACAGTGTGCGGATGAAACTTGCATGTCACGTAAGGGCATGTGTGAATATCGGAATTGGAGCGAAATTCGAGACACTCTTGAAGACAGCGCCTTACGGATGCAAGAGGAAAGATAGGAAGAAATGAATTTTTAATGTGTTCCAATAAAAAAAGGTGCAGCGTGACAAAAAAAGGCAACCAGCACGAACGGTCGCTGCTGATGCGATGATGGCGAGGAAACCGCAGGATTCTGTTCTTAGCAAAGTCCTTTCGAAAGCAGCTATACGTGATCAAATGGTGTCGATTGGGAGTAGGACACTTTCTCTAGTGTGACAGCAGCACGTATGTCCAACCGAAGATAGAAGTGTACCGTTGGAAATTATCATTCTATATACGGAGGTTATCAGTCCGGAATAGCTCGTATAGACCGTATAGACTTGCTTCGGAGTGAGCTCACGAGGATAACGGAGCAATGAGACCTGCAGTTCTGTCCGTAGATACCCACTTTACAGATACGCTTTCCCTGGTGCCCTCTGTTGTTTGCAGCTGGTAATGGAACGTGCACTGGAATCGCATACGTAGAGCTAGCAGAGGACGGGCACCGAGCAAGATAACCGACTGCTCATCAGCAACCCGTGTTGGAAGCGATTAACTAGAAGAAAATGCTCGAAGACAGCCGCCGGAATGCAGGAGAAAATTTATTCCGCAAGCGTGTAGGTAATTCATCAACGCAAAATGGAAGCGCAAAATAAAACTGAAGCTTGAGTTCAGTGTGCTGGAAAATTGAAACATTATTTACTCTAAAGTGGAGGACGCGCGCCATTTTGGTCGGGTGCAGCGTTTGGTTCAATTGTCTGGTTTTCCAAGAACAAATTGTTATGATTTATTTACCATTCATGTTTGTCCTGATAGAGCTTACCAGTTTTTTACTCATTTAATTGATCTTAACGTAACTTCAACCTGTTCGAAGTTCTTTAAATATTGAAACTTTGATTTGGAAGATTTTGAAGAGTAGAACTTTCTTTAGCATCCTCACAATTTGTCTTATGGGAAGATAGGGGATGTACAATTAAAACCAAAATAAAAATGTGGTTGGGTTTTGAACCTTTTTAACTCATTGAATCATAAATTGATTAATCATACAACCTTCCTAAATGACTTACTACATTCGGTTCCAACTCGATTTCCCTAATTTGGTAAACTTTTTATCGTTCTGCGTAAAGGATATGAGAACCAAAGCTCAAGTAGCTACAGTTTGGACTTACTGCCAGTCTGTCGCGTTTGCAAATAGTACTGGGTTACTACAGGGTAGCAATCTGGGGCCACTGTTATTCACTATCAACATAAACGTTGCAGTGTTACTTCTAAATGGAAGTGCAAGCCTTTTCTCACCGACGACTTTAAAATATATCTTCCATTTAGACGAATCGAAAACCGCAGAATACTACAGGAGATTCTGGATTTGTTTAGTATCTAGTAATCTTGAGCTCATATTTAAGATCGCTGACGGTCTCAATGACACAAGAGTTTGCGAGCATTGTTTGGAACTCGCACGAGTCTAGCCGGTAAACTAGAGAATATAGATTATGTTCTTCGTTAACTTCCTTGGAGGCCGTCCGTCGTCTATTGGGATTAGACATGTTGAGTCGACGTAAGCAGGTTTCGTAATCTTTATTTGGCTGCAAGCTTTTGGATCGGTAGCATTCTACGCAGCATCGATATTTTTTTGACCCAGAATTGTGCTACAAGGAGACTCCTACTCAACGCAATACGCTGCCAACTCTCCCGTCACTTTTATGATACTGATGGGGGTCGAATACCCCTGGTACAGATTATCGCTTATCCCAGCGTCTCGGCAATGATACGTTTTGCTTCCGTCGCGACAAACGGTATGAACAGTTCGATGCGTCATCGTGTCGGCAATCATCGGTATCGTCTAGCTTTTGACCGGGTTTAAAGGCCGGTCTGCTGAGCACAGCCAGTCATTCGCAGAAGGTTAAACAAGTAAGACTTGGGCGATTTTTTTGCCTGTAATTTAGGATTTTCACATATAATACGATAGTTTAACTGTTTTGCTAACTATTTTAAGTTTGACGAACCATCACGTATCTACCGCCAATCACTTCCACAATCACACACCAAGTCCAAGTCTAAGTCTAAGTCTAAGTCCAAGTCCAAGTCCAAGTCCAAGTCCAAGTCCAAGTCCAAGTCCAAGTCCAAGTCCAAGTCCAAGTCCAAGTCCAAGTCCAAGTCCAAGTCCAAGTCCAAGTCCAAGTCCAAGTCCAAGTCCAAGTCCAAGTCCAAGTCCAAGTCCAAGTCCAAGTCCAAGTCCAAGTCCAAGTCCAAGTCCAAGTCCAAGTCCAAGTCCAAGTCCAAGTCCAAGTCCAAGTCCAAGTCCAAGTCCAAGTCCAAGTCCAAGTCCAAGTCCAAGTCCAAGTCCAAGTCCAAGTCCAAGTCCAAGTCCAAGTCCAAGTCCAAGTCCAAGTCCAAGTCCAAGTCCAAGTCCAAGTCCAAGTCCAAGTCCAAGTCCAAGTCCAAGTCCAAGTCCAAGTCCAAGTCCAAGTCCAAGTCCAAGTCCAAGTCCAAGTCCAAGTCCAAGTCCAAGTCCAAGTCCAAGTCCAAGTCCAAGTCCAAGTCCAAGTCCAAGTCCAAGTCCAAGTCCAAGTCCAAGTCCAAGTCCAAGTCCAAGTCCAAGTCCAAGTCCAAGTCCAAGTCCAAGTCCAAGTCCAAGTCCAAGTCCAAGTCCAAGTCCAAGTCCAAGTCCAAGTCCAAGTCCAAGTCCAAGTCCAAGTCCAAGTCCAAGTCCAAGTTCAATTCCAATTCCAAGTCCAAGTCCAAGTCCAAGTCCAAGTTCAAGTCCAAGTCCAAGTCCAAGTCCAAGTCCAAGTCCAAGTCCAAGTCCAAGTCCAAGTCCAAGTCCAAGTCCAAGTCCAAGTCCAAGTCCAAATCCACGTCCAAGTCCAAGTCCAAGTCCATGTCCAAGTCCTAGTCCAAGTCCAAGTTCAAGTTCAAGTCCAAATCCAAATCCAAATCCAAATCCAAGTCCTAGTACTAGTCCAAATTCAAGTCCAAGTCCAAGTCAAATCCAAGTCCAAGCCCAAGCCCAGCATCACCTTGAAAGCAGTATTGATGAGAAGACTACAGGGAAATAAAATTAAAATAAATTTGCTAAAATATTAGTTGAAATTCAAAATCCATCATTGTATCTTTTAGCACAGACTAACAGACGTAACACTTCGAACAAATGTTCTAACAAAACATCGTTTCAATGACACCCCTAAAACTTGGAAAAAACACTAGCATCCCCTGGTATAGTCTTCGCGCTACGCCGATCGGGTCGCTATAAATTTAGCAGTGCTATAAATTTACTTGTATATTATCTGACATCAGCGCTAGTGTAGGCGAGTGGCGTTCTCGCGCAGCGACTGTTGTTTGAGTCTTAGCTTAAGTGAAAATTTGAAATGATCGTTTTTATTGGCGATGGAATGCAGCTTCAGTGTTACGTCTGTTAGTCTGTGCTTTTAGTTTTTCTCCTTCTTCCATTACTTTTTCTTGAATTTTAGTAGCAGGATAGAGTTATTCGGCACGTGCTCTATCACGTTTATCTAGTCTATCTGGTTTACTCGGTCCTGGGCTATTAATAGAGCGTTTTGTATACTCATAGATCTAGTTCGAATTAGTCGAACCATCTTGCACGTTATTCTTATTGCCGACGGGATATTTAAAGAGTGAGTAATTCTCGCTGAAACGGGGCCACTACTGACACGAGGTTTTGAAATATTGGAATTTTTAAGCTTAATTGGTTGAAAATGGCTAAAAAATGAGAATTCCACTTTTGATACCTCGAAATAGTGGACCTCTCGTTCGCAGTTTCAAAAATAGTTGAATTTTGAGCAAACCTTGAGATCTATATCATGTGAAATTTCATAAATTTTCCATGAAACAACTAACAAATGACCCGGTTCTGTAAAGAAGAAGAACAGGGCTTTCAAATGGAGTAAAAAAATTTTTGGCGGCCATCTTGAATTTTATCAAAAAATCGCCTTTTTCACCATAAGCCCCCAAACCGATTTTCATTTTAAGACCACCATCGGAAATCTGAGAAAAAATCCTATAAGAAACATTAATCAAATAACATATATAGTGGCATTAAATAAACAAAATAATTAATTTTCTGTATCAAGGTTTACAACTCACATATAATGGAATATCTTGCTACAGAAAATTAATTGTTTTATTTAGTTAATGCCATTGTACACCTAATTTGATAAATGTTTCTTAACCTTAACCTTAACCTATTGCACACCAAAATTTATGGATGTTTCTAGTAGACTTTTTGGTGGAGACAATGGTAGACAATGGTGGTCTTAAAATGAAAATCGGTTGGGGGGCGAAAACGGCGATTTTTTGATAAAATCCAATATAGCGACCAAATCCAAGATGGCGGCTATGATGGCCGCCAAACAAATTTTTACTCCATTTGAAAGCCCTGTTCTTCTTCTTCATAGAAACGTGTCATTTGTTAGTTGTTTCATGGCACATTTATGAAATTTCATAATTTATATAGAAATATAAAAATATAGATCTCAAGGTTTGCTCAAAATTCAACTGTTTTTGAAACTATTAGGCCCCTTGGCGAGCGAGATATCAAAAGTGAAATTCTCATTTTTTAACCATTTTCAACCAATTAAACGCAAAAGTTTCAATATTTGAAGACCTCATGTCAGTAGTGGCCCCGTTTCAGCGAGAATTACTCAGTACAGATCTTATCGCACTGGTATCCTCGTGACCTGGTCGGCTCCCGACTTTCGCTACTAATATTTCACGATCTAGTCTGCATTTTAGCATCGTCAGAGTAAGGTAAACCAGGTAAGGTATTGTTCACTTCAAATTTCCTTTCTCCCTTCGCTCTGTTCCCTACACTGGAATAGATTTTCGGATTCTATTCACTATTTCTATGAGCTTTCCTCGTCCGTCAACCCAGGATCGGTGAGCGGTGTCGCGTGCTAGTGTACGCCGCTAGAGCTTCCTAACAGTCGGAAGGTACTTTGTTGTGAAAGCTTTTATTTCAGTAGCGTCCAGGTGAGTGGTCGCTTGTTGACGATTGTCTCCACCGCGATGATCATAGTTGCCCGTCCTGTGTAGTTCAGCTTCCAGTTATTACAGTACCTACACGGTTTCTTTTTCTGGTTTTATCGACCTTACCATCCTCTCCAAAGGACTCATTCAAGCTTATCGTCACTGACGATTCGTCTGAATATTCGCTGATCACTGGGCGCCTCCATTAAATATATTTGAAAGGGGACGCATGGTTGCTTTCCTATCACGCAATAACGGGTGCCAAAAACTTCCAGGAGAAAATCAGAGCTCTAACGGCAACAATGTTTACTAATAGTAACACTTTATTTCTCCAAATTTCGTTGACCAGTAAAAAAATAATCAACCGTTTTTATTTTATTTACATTGTCCGGTGCACCGCATGCAATTTTAAGCTATGAGGCATGCATGAACGGGGCTGCACAGACCGTCGGCAGTAGAAAATTAATTGCAACTTTGTTGGCCGACATCTCTGACACAGATGCAGATGCTACGGTTATTACAAATTGATTAGTCGTTACTTTTACTTCTTCTCTTTTTTTTCTTAATGAAGCCTCTGCCAAACAGTTGGATGGTCGCTTGCAAGCCATCCCTTTCGGAGCATCTAAGAACATCTGACGAAGGCAGAATTCGATGCAACTGTTGTCCGATTAATTCCAAGAAGGTTTTTTTGATAAGAGAACTCGCAGAATGGCATTTTAAAAAACGAGCTAATTGCTCAACTGTGGTTTTATTGCATGGCAGCAAAATTTTCTGATTATTGCGGGCAGTTTGATTTTCGCTACTCTCTCCGGACAATCCATGATTTCAGATTCATGCTACCTCAATGAGTGGGCAAACCAAATTACTGGCAATTGCCAAGTCACCACATAGTCATTCAGTGGAAGTCTCGTTGCACGGTGCTCTTTCGTTGCTAAGCCAATTTTGAAGGGTTGCTTTTCGCTTCATCAGCTGACCAAAAGTGTAACCGAGAAGACCATTCAAGTGCTGTTCAGTCAGGGTAAAATTAATTATTACCACATCTTTCGCCATTCTGTGAGCTCTTCTAGTGACTTCCCGGGCGGGTTTGCAGCAACGAACCGAGGCTTTCGGAATGATGAGTCAAGCGATAAAATACTCCATTCGGGGTGGCGTTTGTTGAGCAGAAATATGCTGTAATGAAAGAAAATGTTCTCCTATCTACCGTGAAAGCTCGGTAGCATCGCAGCAGCGCAACAACGGCTGCAAGTTTTATCTTCCGGTGGTGCATGATTTCCTGCAGGGTATAGTCGGTTCCAGCGACAAAGAAGAATGCTTTACAGGATTTTGATCGATGCATTGTTGCACAAGTGGTTTTAGCTAAACGCTAAACACTAGGGAAGTTGAAAAGCAAAATGCTTTTACCTTCGTATAGCTACTGCTGAATGGTAAAGTGGGCCACGGGAGAGTTGCTTGCAAATATGCGTTTAACACGACACCACCTGCTTGCTGCTGGCATACTGTAGAGTGGCACTGATCTAATGTCGAATGTAATTATGCTTCGCTATGAAACTGCAAACTATCCTTTGAGAAACTGTGTGCTTTGGTCGATATTTTGCCTTAAAACTACTGTGCTACTGGCACCGAATGAACAAATAGTTTGAATTGTCTATTTTCTAGGATGGCTTTAACAGCTGCAGTTGCATTTTTGCAAGTACTTATTACAGTTTGGCATTCTTCAGCATGCTCAAATTCCTCTCACACTTCATTGATCTGCATCGTCTACAATTTACCGAAAATGCTAACTTACATACTATTATGTTCCTAAGTACCTAATGACAAAGTAGAATAACTTATTTTCAGGGTGAGTAGTAATAATTGTCAGTTTTTTGGGATAAGTTTAATTTAAAATAGGTTAATCACAGATGTGTCTGCCTATTTTCTTTTAGAGTATATTCAAATGTCAACACAGCTTACAAGTTTGTTTTGAATTTTCATACGTTTAAGAGTCATGGTAATCATGGATGTAAAAAGGGAACTTGTGATAGGTCTGTTTTCAAAAAATCAAGCGATACAAGGAAACAGGTTCATGAACAATGCTCCCCAAATCTGGCCGTAAATACACTACAAGCACATCCGAAGCCTTCAAACGATTAAGACTGCAGTCTGGGCGTAAGATGGCTAGGAAATGGGCATTTCGCAGTCAACCATGAAGACTATTTTGAAAGATGATCTTCGATTGATTCCATACAAAAAAAAACGGGTCCACGGTAGTCGGCAGTGAGCACCAAAGAATTGACTGTGAATACTTTCCAGCAAGGTTTGAAGAGGATTTGAGATGAAATGACTCAGGATATCGTGCGTGGCAGCTGTAACGCTTTTCAACAACGATTATAACCATTCACTTTGTAATGAGTTAAGCGCGATTCCTAGGCCTAGGCATGGTGCGGGCCAAATCAGATCCCCCCATGAATGCCGCGGGCCGCAAAGATCTCTGGTGGTTTTGAGCATAACAAAATGTAAAATATGCGGCAGCAAACACCATTCTCTAGAAAGCACGCACCACAAGGTTTAAACCGGAAAGCATTCAGAACCACAACATGCACCAGGCATTATGACTAAACTGAGAGTGTGCTCAAAAAATTCCCTCATAAGTGCACCATCCCTTGAATCAATTCACGGGCCGCATGAATCATCTCGAAGGGCCACAATTTGGCCATCAATGGTGAAGTGCATTGATAAAATAAAAAAAAATCAGTATTTGAAGTTCCTGAGTTATGATCGAAAAACTGACGATTAACGACTTCACAAGAGTGGGTTTTAGGTCGCTGCTCAGGAACGCTGTCAGCAAATTTTAACGTCAAGGTTTGGAATAGGGTGTCATTCCAAAAAATCAAAAACGGCGAGCGATGAATGCGAAAAACCAAAAAATGCAAAAAAATGAAAGATTATGAAGGCTTGCTCTGCCAATTATGAATGGATTTTGATGGTTTGAATACCAATCGATTCAGAATAAATGTACCAGTAATGAGGTTTTTATTACAATTTTCATTTTCAATCGGAAAATAGTGAAATTTAGTAAAAGTTTCAAGGTCAAATTTCCCAATCCATTTTCTTCGTAATTACCTTGCTTCACAGGCAGGGACGACAGTTCAACACACCATCAGTATGGTTTCTTTTTACAAAAAAAACAACCCTCCATCCAAATAGGTCGAAAACTCTTTACGGCGTTTAAACGTATACCAATTTGATATCTGGGCTTGAGAAACACTCCAGAGTGCAAAGCTGTTATCGTTTGAACATTTAACCTAGTCCAATTTGATGTCCTGAAAGTAAACAATTTTGTTAAAGTTTAAAATCACCCCTTCTTCAAGTGATTATAGTCCGTATGAATAAAACAGTTTGCGTTGCTTTTCCCGTGTAAATCTTATGGGAGAGTTTGCTCTAACTCTTTTATGCATACGGCCTTATATCTTTAAACATTGAATCTAGTAAAAGTGACGTCCTGAAAGTGAAACGCCAAAGAAAAGTGAGTGGTCATCCTTTCATTATGTCAGATTGCATCCATATACTGCAAGTATTTGTTCGGAACTGTTGCTTTACGCGGAAACAAAACTGAAGAGTTATTTTTGCATGTGACGTGACGCAGCAATTCCCAAAACGAGGAAAATCAGTGACTGTCTTATGCGAGAATAGTTTGAGCGTTTCATTTGCTGGTTTGCATCATTCTTTACATAGTTTTAATTGTATTTCTGTTAAGTATGCAAATAGCTGTAAAGTAGAATGCCGAAAGGAACTAGTAAGATGCAGAGGACGTTTCCTAATTGATATTTTAACTGGCTAGTTGTAAGGCAATCATACTTTACATCAATCTTTCACAATGAATGGTGCTATCAACAATTTCGTGGAAATTGAGGAATGCGAGTCAGTGTTGCAAATAATAACCAAGAAGAGTTATTTATTTTTTCGGTTTAAAGTTAAATACCAGTTTCAAGCCAGTTATTTAGAATGCGAAATCATCGCCAATCATTAGAAGATGTGTAATTGTGGCCTGATGGTTTAACTCTTTGTAGAACTACAAACTCTAAGAAACTGATAAAAAAGATATACAGTGGACAGTCATTTCGGATATTTAAACGTAACATCATTTAACAAATGTATATAAATATACTACGGAATTTATTACTATACAGTAAATTATAAAATTGCGTAACAAACTGCTCAGCATTTTTAAATCGTCAAGCATTGTCGAATTGTACTCGTCTTCGTAGTCCTACGTGAACCCCACGTTTGTTCCCCTAGGCACAGACTTCCAAATTTTTTAACACTTGAAGACTATGCATTGGCAAACAGTAAAAAAATACATGAAAAAATGTAGGTACAGCTTTTCCGTCTTTCGTTTAGTACAGTATAAAATTTAATGAAAAACTTTTTCCAGCGAATAACATTTCAAGATTTCTAAAAATTTTTTATGCATTTCCATAAAAAATGTTTAGTCTAAAACGTGAGATGTGTCTACGGAAGTCAGAAGTATCAAGTGAGAAGTGTGAAATATGTTGTGAGAATTGTGAAGTATGCGGTTAGAAGTTAGAAGTATGAAGTGAGAAGTGTCTAGGAAAGTAAGATGTGTCTAGGAAAGTGAAAAGTGTCTAGGGAAGAGAGAAATGTCTGGGGAAGTAAGAAGTGTTTAGGGGAATGAGAAGTGTCTAGGGAAGAGAGAAATATCGAGGTATGAAGTGGGTAGTGTGAAGTATGTAGTGAGAATTGTGAAGTATGCAGTTACAAGTGTGTAGTATGAAGCGAAAAATATCTAGGGAAGTGTCCCAGCGAACACCAACTCATATATCAATGTACGAAAATTATCGTGATTGACTTTCAATAAATTCAGGATCATAAATATAGCCTAATGAAATGCATACAAGTTTATATTCTGTTGTATTTAACGATAGCAAGTGATTGACCTACGACTTGCAGTACCAAATTGTATAGCATTATAACTCTAATCGCTTTGAGTCGGATCTTATCGCGTACAGCGATAATAATAGTGAATAGTGTGAAATATGTAGCGAGAATTGTGAAATCTCGGGTACTTTTTCATTTCGACGAATCTGCAAATGAGAGATTCTCTTCGTGTCTCCTCTCTTCCGCTGTTTACGGCGATGCATTTTGACACATCAGCTATGCATGAATCGGTTGCCGGAGTCACTAGCTCGCCAAATGTGTTGAAAATTTTCTTTTCAATGCATTAGTATCGCCGTAAAAAGCGGAAGAGAGGAGACGCGAAGAGCATCTCTCATTTGCAGATACGTCGAAATGAAAAAGTACCCGAGAAGTATGCAGTTAGAAGTGTGTAGTATGAAGTGAGAAGTGTCTAAGGAAATAAAAACTGTCAAGGAAAGTGAAAAGTGTCTATAGAAGTGAGAAATGGTGAGGTGAGAAGTACGAAGTAAGAAGTGTATAGGGAAGTGAGAAGCGTCTAGAAAAGTGAGACGTGTCTAGGGAAATGAGCAGTGTCTAAAGGACTGAGAAGTGTCTAGGAAATGAGAAGCATCTAGGAAAGTGAGAAGTGTCTAGAGAAGTGAGAAGTGTCTAACAAAGTAAGAAGTGTCTTAGGAAGTGAGAAGTGTCTAGGAAAGTGGGAGGTATGAAATGAGTAGAGTGAAGTATGAAGTGACGAGTGTGAGGTATGAAGTGAGAAGGGTGAAGCATGTAGTGAGAACTATGAAATATGCAGTTAAAAGTGTTTAGGGAAGTGAGAAGTGTCTAGGAAAGTGAGAACTCATTTCGCTAGACACGGAAATTAGAATTGTGTAGGGAAATGAGAACCCAAGTAACAATTCTAAAGCCACTTAGTTTTACTCGAATTTCATGAAGGTTTTATTGCGATATTAATCATTACCTCTGGTTTTATTGTGGTATTGCGCAATCCCGAAAGGATACGAGTCCAAACACACTTATAGTTAGCTAGAAAACCATAATAAAACTGTTAATAAAGCAAATTTATTGTGGTTAAAACTTGTTGGCTGCACCACGTCTTACACTTACCATAAGTGTGGCGTAGCAGAACAAAATGGCGCACAAATCAAAATTAATCTTATCGCGGTTGCTAGTCAAACCGCAATAAATCTATTGGTTTTATAGAGCTATGAATTCGGTAGCACCCTGACCAAACAGTTTTTCTGCTGCTATTATGAAGAATACCGCAGTTCAACACCAAAATCATTTTTTTATGCGAGGCCATATTGCCATATTCTAGTATTTTGTTTTAGCTCGCAAACAAAAATTCATCAAAGTAAGTGTTTTGCAGAACGAAAGTTATTATCAATCGGTCATCAAGCTACTAAAATGATTTTGCTAGAAATTGAGATTGACAAACTGGATATACAGTGGTAATCCGATTTGGTCACTCCGCGATTTTGTCACCCCCGATTTTGTCACGTTTTTTACCCGATTTTGTCATGCTTTTGATTTATCATAAGCTTAGTTTGAAAATCATTTTCAAACATGTCAAATGTGTTAAAACACTGCGAAAAGAACTGTGTTCAACAAGTTGATTATCGTGGAGTTTCCACAAAAGTTGTTTCATATCTCCACAACTATAATAGCTAGAAGGTTACTTTCTTTGGCAAAGTTCTTTATAATAATTTTCTTAAAAATGTTGCAGAACATTGTTTTGCTCTATCTCTTACTGCTTGAATAATAAATTTTCTATTTTACTTTTAGGGGGGTTAATCAAAGAATCGTTTATACCATGAGAAAGAGCTTTTTACGCTGTGAAATTTCTTTGAACATAGTTAACCAGTATAATCAACCATTTCAGCGCAATTAAAAAACGCGTGTTCTCATACCTTTGGGACCTGTGCTGTGAAAAGGTGATAAATGTCCACAGAGAGGTAGAAGGAAGAGCGAAATGTCCTAAAAGTGATCAGAATGAAATATATGTAGTTCGTTCTAAGTTATCTGCAAAAAAATAAAAATTTAAAAAATACCCGATTTTGTCACTGTCCCGTTTTTGTCACCCCTAAATTCATCATGGGGGTGACAAAATCGGGTCATTACTGTATTTATTTTGTTAAAACAACCAGTCTTCAAAAATTGCAAAATGTTAATGGCGCGTTGATTTTACCCACCTATCATATCAATACGCAC
The DNA here is from genome assembly GCF_943734655.1 of Sabethes cyaneus. Lineage (NCBI taxonomy): Eukaryota > Metazoa > Arthropoda > Insecta > Diptera > Culicidae > Sabethes > Sabethes cyaneus. Next base: position 178,927,108 of record NC_071355.1, read on the forward strand.
GATGAAATTAGATGCGCACATGCTGCAAACCAACGTAATTGCTTAAAATTTATGAAATATTCTATGGGATCAAATCCATAAGAATAATAACCTAACAGCAAAACTATAACTTTGCTGCTCAGGCATATATTTTCAAGTAGGTAATGTTGGCGAACTTATTTAGCTTTTACCAGAGGCGAAAAGCGAAAAGCTTTTTTAAATTATGCCGATGGCTGTCAAGCAGCGAAAGCTTAACCCGTTTTATTGCTGCTTTCAGCAGAGCGTGATACGGCTACTTGAGCTTATGACCAGATTCTTATAGCGGTTATGAAAACCTTCTGAAGAGTGGGCCACTAAGTAACAAGTAAGAAGTAAGAAGTAAGAAGTAAGAAGTAAGAAGTAAGAAGTAAGAAGTAAGAAGTAAGAAGTAAGAAGTAAGAAGTAAGAAGTAAGAAGTAAGAAGTAAGAAGTAAGAAGTAAGAAGTAAGAAGTAAGAAGTAAGAAGTAAGAAGTAAGAAGTAAGAAGTAAGAAGTAAGAAGTAAGAAGTAAGAAGTAAGAAGTAAGAAGTAAGAAGTAAGAAGTAAGAAGTAAGAAGTAAGAAGTAAGAAGTAAGAAGTAAGAAGTAAGAAGTAAGAAGTAAGAAGTAAGAAGTAAGAAGTAAGAAGTAAGAAGTAAGAAGTAAGAAGTAAGAAGTAAGAAGTAAGAAGTAAGAAGTAAGAAGTAAGAAGTAAGAAGTAAGAAGTAAGAAGTAAGAAGTAAGAAGTAAGAAGTAAGAAGTAAGAAGTAAGAAGTAAGAAGTAAGAAGTAAGAAGTAAGAAGTAAGAAGTAAGAAGTAAGAAGTAAGAAGTAAGAAGTAAGAAGTAAGAAGTAAGAAGTAAGAAGTAAGAAGTAAGAAGTAAGAAGTAAGAAGTAAGAAGTAAGAAGTAAGAAGTAAGAAGTAAGAAGTAAGAAGTAAGAAGTAAGAAGTAAGAAGTAAGAAGTAAGAAGTAAGAAGTAAGAAGTAAGAAGTAAGAAGTAAGAAGTAAGAAGTAAGAAGTAAGAAGTAAGAAGTAAGAAGTAAGAAGTAAGAAGTAAGAAGTAAGAAGTAAGAAGTAAGAAGTAAGAAGTAAGAAGTAAGAAGTAAGAAGTAAGAAGTAAGAAGTAAGAAGTAAGAAGTAAGAAGTAAGAAGTAAGAAGTAAGAAGTAAGAAGTAAGAAGTAAGAAGTAAGAAGTAAGAAGTAAGAAGTAAGAAGTAAGAAGTAAGAAGTAAGAAGTAAGAAGTAAGAAGTAAGAAGTAAGAAGTAAGAAGTAAGAAGTAAGAAGTAAGAAGTAAGAAGTAAGAAGTAAGAAGTAAGAAGTAAGAAGTAAGAAGTAAGAAGTAAGAAGTAAGAAGTAAGAAGTGAGAAGTGAGAAATGAAAATTGTTATCTCATGTGAGAGGTGAGATGTGAGATGTGAGAATTGTGATGTGAAATGTGAGATGTGAAAAGTGAGAACTGATAAAGGAGCAGTGAGAAGTGACGAAACAAGAACTGAAAATTTAGAAGTAAGCAGTGAGAAGTGAGCAGTAAGAAGTGATAAATGAGAAGTTAGAAGTAAAAATCTAGAAGTGAAAAGTGAGAGGTGAGAAATAAGCAACGAGAAATTAGTAATGAAAAGTGAGAAGCGGCAAAAGAACAGTGAGAGGTTAAAAGTTAAAATTGCGAAATGAGCAGTAAAAATCATTTAAATTATTTTCAAAATAACGAAAAAATCACAGTCAAGAAGGATTGACTTAAAAGTACTCATCAAATCACTGTTTTGGTTTGCTTAGGTTTGAATGTAAAAAGGAATGGTGAATAATCTCTATTCAATTTTTCCTATTCAATAAAATAAATACTCACTATCAGATAAACCATTAATCGCTTTATTTGGCACATATCTACAATTTATTTCATATAGGTAAATACCAATAAATTAATTCAAATCGTTCAACTTGTATTATCAAATTTCACCATTTCGCTTCCTGCCTGAGGGTTGCTATTTCCCCCCATAACATTAAGAACCAACAGACCAGAACATTAATATTTCCACACCTTCCGGGCGATTCAGTTGTTTGCATGCAGCTCACATAGCAGTCAGTCGAATGGGTCCCCTCCATTAGACTAGGAAAGTAAATATTTTTTCACTTTACCGAATGTTTTATAGCCCCGCGCTCTAGTCGCTGGAGGAAAACGAATTTCATCAACTTCCCGTTCGAAGTCACCTCCAGCGGCAACAACCAAGAATTACAGAGGGTAAACAGCAACGGGGAAAAATTATTAGGTTAAATTAATAGGGAAAGTTTTCGCTAACAATACCGTGTGCAAAATTTTGTTACTTTTTCTTTGCCATCTCCAGGCTTCCCCGATCCTGAACTGACTTTCATCACATTCATACACAGTTTCCACAACAGTCTGATTTGAAGCTGTGCGGTCTGCTGGGGACGGGACCTACGAAATGGTGAAAGTTAGTTGGAACCGCAGGGGGGTCGGGGTTCACTGATGACAACGGTTGAGACACGGCCGGCAAAATGAAAGCAAAACAACTGCTCGATGTTGAGGTTAATTAGATCATATTTAACGCACTGTCGACAGTGGTGGCGAAAAACACAAGTCAATTTTTGCTGAAAAAAATGACAACAGTTGCTATAGAAGAAGACTTCAAAATGTGAAAAAGGGAACAACACTTTTTGTTCGTGGTTACGGGCTGATTAAATTCTGGCGAAACAAATTTTAAATAAATGCTTCAACCATTTTTAAAATTTTCAAATGATTTGCAATTTTCAAAAGAACTTGGTCAGGCAATAAACGCTGGCAGATGCGAAGTGCCAAACAGCACAAATAGTTTGTTTCCAAAAGTAATTAACATTCTCTGTACGAGAGCTAACCTATGGCAAAACAGCAAAGTATCAAACTTTAAGCGCATCAATCAAAAGCACATCTTTAACCGGGTGATATATCTAAAACAAACTGAAAACTTCTTGAAACTCAGTTGCACCGTGTGTTTCTTTTTTGCGCAGCTCCGAGAATTTTCCCACACAACCCACTCGGCTTGCTTGTTTATTCGAGCTGCTACGTTCCTATAGTTTCTCCAGGTTTCTCCCAGGATGCCGGAGCTACCGATCTGAACACGGTGCATGAGCCGACAAAAAGGTAAGTAAAAAAGTAAACGTAGGCGCAAAAGTTTTCCTCCGCTTTGCAGCGCACTGTGTTACTTATCACTGCCAAGGGTAATATGCCTTGCGATTCCCGTGGTCTGGTCGAGTGGTCTGTTGGTCTATTAGAAGCAAGGGGTATTTCCGTTTCATTTTCATTCTCGTTTGATGTTGCGATGCCCAGTTCCGACTGAGCGGAACGAAAAAAGAATCCGCAAAGCTGATGTAGTAATGGAGGAGGAAGAGTACACTAAACTTTCTAATCAAAAGTAATTTAATTATATCTTTGGCTCGTTTGGGATATTTTTTGGTGAAAATAGATGGACTTTTTTATTGTTTTTGTTTTTCAAGGTTCGTTTCGATTATTAGATTTTTGAAGAAAATGTAGTTTTAATACTGACCGCAATTCCAAAATTCTAAATAAGAGGAGCAATCTTATTACTTAACGAAACACATTCTTTATTCATATTTCTTACACGTTGCAAATGCGATCTTAAAGTAAAGATACCCAACTGATAGGAATCAGAAATCAATACACTTGCAATACTGAGATACTTTCTCATGCGCCTTTTCCCGTCGGTCCTACACAGAGCATCACAAAGGGATGGAAGAATTTCCATTGTGAACGATTGCGTATTTTGCATTTTTCTGTCGCCATAACAGTCTGCCACAAGGGTTGTCCTTGTGACTTTCAGTCGAGTGCGCTTTCGACGCTGATTTCATTTGCGCCCTTTCACAATCCGTGTATCTGATTTTTTATTGCTCTAGATCGCTGATGACATTGTTGATGAAGTTTCGCTTTGAAAACCCAACTACCCGACCACTAGGAATGAATCACTGACGGGCTAACGAAAACGTGCATTTTTGTGTTATCGCAGTACAGATCTGCTGCATTGAATACAAAATTTGTTGAAATTCAGGGCCCCGCACAGACTGACATGAACTAGTTTATTTATTAATTCGCTTCGGAATTCTTTAATTTGCTGCTCTTTTCAACATGATAGTGAACTTGTTGATGTTATGTATACCTACTAGATATTCACGTCTTCGAGATGTTTACTACGATGTCCGGCATCTGCGGAAATCCAAAATGTAAAGTTCAATCACTGACAAATAGACATAATAATTACTGTTCAATTTAGTTAAATAGATAGAATTTAGTTAAATTGGGAATATATCCGTGATTATCTCTGTATACTAAAATTGTTCATCTGAATTTCTCTATTTTTCTTCGTTACTTTTGTTGGAGAACGATAAAATATGTCATGGTGGTCAGGCGTAGCATTAAATGTTGTTACATTTTTAAACAATTAATTGGGGCTAGGGACTACTCTCACTAAGAAAAGAGACACCATACGCCAAAAATAACATTCAAGTTTAAACCATTTTGAAAAGCAATAACTAAAGAAAATTTGAAAGAAATGAGCGTCCTTTAGTTCTGATATGTCTTTTTAAATGGATTTGTCGAACAAAAAAAAAATGATACAAAAAGCCATCTAAAATTGCGCAAAAATGGATACGAAAATGACACAAAGTTTTCTATGTTTTAAAAAGGGGACAAACACGATATGGTTAATTATCGAGAATTTTTTCTTTTTCAACTGGATCAAAATTCTTCGAAATATTGGTTGAGAATATACTACTACGTGAGTTCAAGTCACATACCTCGATGGATCAGTATGTCTTCTACCCCGGGAAGATTAACAACGACCAATGTACTGCAAAATGGCGTGCAAGTGGACACTATTTACACTGATTTGAAAGTGGTGTTTGATCGTGTCGACCACTCTATCCTATTAGCTAAAATTGAACGTTTCGGAGTCTCAATACAATTTACTGACTGGCTGGAATCTGATCTCTCTCTAAAATTAGACTTCATTGAGTCAGACAGGTTGCCCAGTTAGCTTCGAGGTATGACGCTGGTCTAACAAACCAGTCGTCGTATGTTCGAATCTCGGCTGGGTGGTGCTGTTAGAGTCAGTTGGATCGTCGCGCTAGCCCCGTACTTTTTTTTGTTAGATTATAGCCATTTTGACAGCTTGGGTTATTCGTGACTTCTGCGGGGTTGGGATTTGAGCCCGGGTCCTCGGCGTGAGAGACGTGAATGCTAACCACTATGCCGGGACTGACCCCAGCCCCGTACTTGTACTGTACTCTAATAACCGGCTGCGTAGTCTGTCGATAAAGATGTGCCAAGTTTTTAAGACGCATACACTCAAGGATTTTTTTTAGAGTCAGTCATTTTCGTTACCATATCTGGAGTTCCGCAGGGGAGTAACATGGGACCGCTGCTGTTCTCTTTATTTTTCAATGAAGTGCGCTTTATTATCTCTGTTGGCTGTGAACTCATTTACGCTGATGATTTAAAATTATTCCTTGTCCTATTTGCTAAAAATTTGGTGAAACAAGAGCCAAATTACACAGTAAAACAGACCAAACTCGTGATTTTAGTCATGACCTTGAAATGCGGTCAGGCATATATCAATGTTTTTTGAAACGATGATTTTACAATTGATGAAGGGACGGTAAGGGAAAGTAACTGAAGAAGGATTTTTTGATAATGGAGGGGAAGAGTGGAAAGGAAGGGGGGTTAATAGGTAGCTACGCTTAACAAGTTGTCGTTGTGACTCCTATCTTTTGACCAATGCTGGAAGGTGCATGGGTCGAACTATGGAATATACGACAACTGTTCTGTTCGCCACTGGACATCAAAATCGGTATCGGAGCTAGCCCGAAACACTTCCTGGCAATCTTGTTAATATTTCACATGAATTTGTTTATTTTTATTCGTTTTTCGTTTTTCGTTCGTGAACTGTTCTGTCGTGTTGAAGAAATATAGCATTTTTTCTTGGTAATGTCTGTGAACGGTTATTGAAGATTACATGAGGATAGAAGATAGTCGATGATACTCTTACTACAAAAAATCGGTGTTGAAGTTGTAATAAGTGATTTCACTTTAAAAGCTATGTAAGGCGTAAAGAATAGTACCGTTGAGACTCTCAACTTGAGAGAATACGGCAGCAGAAAATAAAGTTTGCCGGTACAAAAAACAATTCGTTCTTCCAAGCGGGAGTAAAATTGACAGCCATAGCATACACAACGACTGCTGTGAAAAATTCAAGAAACAATGAAAACGGATTCCGTTTTCCGCGTATTGGGCTGTTGCGGTCTTTTATCTGAGCTTCCTATAGGAAATTGATCCAAAAAGCATTCCACGTTTATTGTGCACCAACGCCAACCAACGAAAACTGCCGCAACCGTCGTTGATCTCGACCCACGTTGGTTGTTCCACAGTGAATGAAAAAAAAAGTAAATTAACGCAGTTATTGCAATGAAAAAATCACTGCACCGAAAGAGAGATTGCGAAAAACGTGGTAAGTGTAAATAATTTTACTAGGAACAGTCAAGTAATTATAAATCAGATAATTTGTGCAAACAACCTAGGCAGCGGAATGTGAACGGCGTTTGGAAACTAGCGGCACTCGAAAATGCAGTTCGGTAAATTTCGTGAATGGTGATTGGATACGGTTCGAATGACTGAAACTCCGAATATGCGGTATTGTAAACTAGCAGGAGCTCTGTTTTGAGGGTTAAAATGTGTGGAAGATCTACGTTTATAATGACAAACTCTACTAGTGCGGCGGTGTACTATCAAAACGCTCGAGGTAGGATTTATTCTGTTGGGAAAAATCCAAAATTGTACAGTAAACTGAAAGGTTATCGATGAAAAAGTCATGTCTAAATCATGAAGATAAATCAGAGGACGATGTGCTCTACGAAAGTGTTCTATTCGAAGCTGTGAACAGTATACGATGTTTGTCACAGGTCATGAAAATATCCATCGCAAGTATGAACGGATAGCGAGCGTTTAAAATGGGTTTCAAATACTGTTAACAGTTAAACAAAACAAAAACCTCCGTATACCCTGTTGGTTTTGTCACACTGCAATTTTGATTTTCATGTATAGCAGTAGATTGCGTCCTAATGTAATAGCTTTGTTTACTTTCATACAAACACGAAAACGGTGCTTGTTGTTGCTGTTGAGCGAGAATAGTAACTTTCACGGTCTCCACTGGCTGCTTTGTTTCCTTTCTAAGATATGTACACATTCTCACCATGATGGAATCTAAACAAGTAAACATTCTTCCGCGTAGGCTGAAGCTCTGTTATCAGCCGACGATAATCAATTTATCGTATACATTGTTGTTTTTCCTTGTGAATGAAGAAAGAACGCTGGCTTTCGTGTGTTTTATCAGGGTTCTTCAGCGGTACTTTTTTGCGGCAGAAGAAAAAAAAGGCCAACGAAACCTTTTTCAGACTGAATCCTTTCGAAAGTTGAAGCTCGCTGTTAAAAGGGTAAAACGAGACGCTCATGATACTGGGAGGGCTGTGTTAATGTGTACGGTTTTGATACGCGTAATCTAGTCAATTTGAGCATTGAGTCCCTTATCACAATCTCTTTTCAGCAGCGAGCGGCGGGAAATTGCCGTTCAACTTTGATGAAACTTTATCAAATGGAAATTATTCTTAATTTGTATATATCCCATTGAACGAACCAATGGAAATAAAAAATAATAATCGGTATTTTTTTATTGTCTCAGAGAAAGTTTGGTTTGCGGTCCAGGCATAAAAGCGAATAGTAGTAACCTTTGCTAGATTCGATGAACAATATCAAGTCTACTATTTGTTTAATTAAATTATGCAATTCTTTATTACTTTGTTGCGTGTATACTTTCCACGCTTCAATTTGATTTTATAGTTGCTGGGTTTCAGTTCCACTACTACTAATACTAATACTCAGCGGCAGGTATAACTCGCCATATCTGTTGAGTCAGATAACCGTGTACGATGGACGTTCTTCGTTGAGGCGGGTTAGGCCTTTCCAATTGACAAATAGAGTCCAAAACTATGCTAGAAACGAACCAGTATATAGAATGATGTCCATATTGAATAATTATCGCGATATTGTTAATGTTCAAATGACAAAGCAGCAAATTAAGTGTAGTTTTAGATTGTTTTATGTAAATTTTATGTGATAAATAATTAGTTCTAATGATGATAACGGGCGAAGCCTATCAATCAGTTAATCAATAAATAAATAAATAAGTTTACCTAAGTTGTATCCTACATTCATTACATTTTTTTAAATTTTGTATTAGCGGATTCAGTTATGTTTTTTAATTAATTTTTAATGATGTGATGCATGCATAATGAATAATTTTTACATCCACTTTTGGCGGCTATCCCATATTTGATTCCAGTGTAATTAAATTTTTTCTTACTATTCTGATTTTTCTCGGAATCTTGAAAGTCATATTTGGGGATAATTCATCATGAAGAGCTACCCGAAGCGTATTACTAGATAAGAAAAGACATAATGGTACATTGGCGATCCTGCCAAATTGAGTCCTTGGTGAGTTTGTGATGAGAAAATTTTTGTCTATGCAACGACGAAGAAGAGGTAAGAAGTCGTTGAGGTAATAGACATAAAATTTAGTATTGTAGCACGAGTTGAGGGTGTAGGCAGACAGTCTGTTAGTCGTATCGTATTGTCGCGAATGCATTCCAATGTGAAGGTTGTTTTCAACTTCCGTTGTATGTTTGAAACTTACTAAAATTTCGTTTTACCTAGAGGTGTGCTCTGCAGGAAGGAAGTAAAAACAGTAATTGTTCAATTTAGATTGTAGTACAGTGGGATTTCGAACTTGGCATGGTTCGATTTTGGCATGCCTCGATTTTGGCAACACATAATATTTTACTTCCAAAAATATGCTTAAATAACAGTCAGTTTCCGCATACATGCTTTAAATGACGAAAAAATATTGCCCTAAGTGTGTTCATGAAAAAAGGTTTGTGGTTATAGAAGGTTTCGAACAATTATATTGTTATTGCCGTAGGTATACGTCTTACCGCAGGTCGCCAGAAACTGACTTGCACCACACGGATAGCTCTTGGCTTTTTTCATATCAAAAAAGGGTCTCGATTTTGGCAACATATGCGACAAGCAGTTGTTGCCAAATTCGAAATCCTACTGTAGTACTAAATGAGAAACATCTTGCTTACTCGTAAGAGTTTGTACTCTTCTTTACATCCACGGTGGTCCGGATTCGATAAAATGCGGACACTAGCAATTGTATGTATGTATGTATGTATGTATGTATGTATGTATGTATGTATGTATGTATGTATGTACGTATGTATGTATGTATGTATGTATGTATGTATGTATGTATGTATGTATGGGGGTAGCCACCATCACCTCAAAGGTTTCCCATTGTATGCAAGTAGAATTACTGCAGAATCGAATTTATCTACCTAGCAACTTTCGTGTCAATGCTGTTCGTGAAGGACCAAAAGGGGTTGGGTGGATCTATAAGCTCTGTCGCTTATATGATTCCACGGGATATAAGACACTCCTTCCAGCATAGACTTCCGGTTTCTAGATACATAACTTCGCCGTGCAAACTTATCTTGCATGCTGATTTGTGTGCTAGAAGGGCGCGTCAAAATCCTCTCCGACCTTATATGACTTGGGCTGGTTACCACATCCCTCATCCAGTCTTCGATTCATTCGATACCCTGATGCTCCTTCCCCTTTACGATAATGATGGTATATGACAATGTAATAAAATATGTGTTATATGAATATACGTTATATGAAGATATGTAGACAAAAACAGAACAATCTCACCAGCAGTCCTTCGAATGGAATAGAGTTGCATCATTTGAGTTTACATGAGTGCTTCCATTACCTATTAATTTAATTTTTTCTTCTGGTATCCATGAGTATTATTTAAACCTTCTTCGGCCCGAGTTTTCACTGTACAGTAGGAGGTGCTTGCTTCATGAGCTAAAACGAAACAAATCATTAAAATAACTTATGTTAAGCTTACCTACTAACAAAGTCGTGTGGCTCAGCCGCCATCCAAACCCGCAGTTTTGCGATCAGGCTGCCGGGAACCACCCATCATCGCACCTCCTAGCTTGGCTACTCAATAGAGCATTACCGGGTAAGGCCACGTGGAGGTGCTAGGTAGTGGCTTGAGATGGCTGGAGCTATGTTGGACGCTTCCTCATTTGCCTTCCCCATTTCATACCCAAAAAAAAAAAATGCGGACACTAATAATTGGGTAAAAAATGCGTAATTTTTTAAGGGTGGTGTCTGTGGCGAAGTTTAATAATAAAATATAGTGCAGCTTTTTGCACTATTAGGGTAACCGTAAATTTACCTATTAGGGTATTACGAACTTTGGTTTTTCAAATAAGGTAGATGTACAAGTAATAGTGGGTGTACCAGTAACAGTGGAAACTCGAATCATTTCATAATTTTGGCGGATTTTAAAATAAATAAAATTTCACTATTATAGGCAAATTTTCCACTATTAGAGGAACATCACCACTACTATAGGAGCACAGACTAATGTCAGGAAAAGCAATATTTTAGATATATTAACCAATAGAGTCGTTTAATTTTGGTATGTATTTAAAGCCAACATTATGGTGCATCATATTATCATATAGTTCAATTGGAAACTGGTAAATTGAGCATTCTAATTATCTTTAAGTACTATCCTCTGACATAACTCATCATAAGCATAAGCATCTACACTAATTTAAAAAAAATTCTCCAAAAAGTTGCAGTACATACTACACTAAGCAACTTTGCTGAATATAGTAACTATCTATGTCATTATGTCAAAAATCATGTGTTTGACAAACGATGTTTGATGAAGAACCGTCCAGACGTTTTGGAGTTATGGCGGAACATACATTCATACTACCCTTCCTTCTAACCACCCCCTCTCCCTCTTGTCGGTTCCTTCCCACTCAGCTACCCCTCTGTCATGTAGCTAATTATGCATCGGTTTATTCTATGAAAATCCATATAACGGAAACGAAACAAAGATTTTCAGTGGAACCCCCGCTTTTCTCACAGTCACTTGCACAATTGCAATCGGTCTACATGCAAGAGAAACGCAATTCCTTTTACTTACATATTCGGGCCTACCCTTCTTGTTAAGGACCCCATCTTTTGTCAACCCTCTTGTGCTGATTCCCTCATGTCAAGAAACATGTGTGCCAAGTCAGGTGGAGAACGGTCAAGGCGTTCTGGAGTTATAGTATAACGTACAAACATACTCAAGCTTGCCCAAGTAACAATTTGGGTTTTATTGCACTCTTATGACGGCATTTAACCCAAAATTGGTCTTGAAAACCACCATAAGAGTACAATAAAACTCACATTGTTGCTTGGGTGCTTTTATATGTACATAGGGCACGGGAGGGTATATTTTCAGCCTACAGACTAGTTCTAGTGTTAGAACAGGTGGTTTTGAGGTTCTTTGATTAAAAAAACATAGATTATTTACAGTCTTGAGAAAGTAGTTATAAAATATTAAATTTAGAAACAGGCCGAATATACCCTCCCGTACCCTATATATAGATGTAGATTTCAAGTATAATCCATGTCCATTGCTTGGTCCAATTTCAAGTGTTGGATTTTAAATCCAACGCCAAGTGAGTACAAGTTCAAGTCCGATTTTATGTCCTATTTTAAATGCTTTCAAGTTCAACCTTAAGTACGATTTTGATCCAGTTTCAAGTTCAAATTAAAACCAATGAGAGGAAAACCGGGATGTAAAAAGAGCAAAAAGTGGAAAGAAGAAAACGGGAGAAAAACAGGAAAAACGAGGCAAAATAGGAAGAAAAGAAAAGAACGAGGAAAAAAATGGAAGCAAAATACATACGGGATAAAACGGAAAGCACTCACCCAGCATTTCCATATGTAGATAAGCGTTCCATAAGCGCCTAGCGGGGTAAAAGTGCGATTCACGGACGGGGTAAAAGTGCGATTCTTGGACGAGGAAAAAATGTACAGCTAATTATATACAGCTTTAGGCATTATATTACAGATACTAGAAATGAAAGATCTGCAGAAAACTCTGTACTCTACAGATGTTAGCTGAAGGAAAACAATGTTTTCCGCTGATGAAACAAAAAACAACCGTTTGGAAAAGTTTCGATCTAACGGAGGCTGCCATACAGTAGCGCAAAATGGGAAAGGGGCAAATTTAGAGTATTCCTCACCGAAACATAACGCAGTTTGGAGATAATATGGTTTTGTTAGCGCCTGTTGTGCTAATTTCATGGATTCGAGCTTCGCACTTTTGCCCCGCTAGTGGAAAACCGACGAAACTGAAAACTGAAAACGGAAAACTGAAAATAAGGAGCTAAAACAGAATACACGTGATAGGAAAAAACGATAGAGAGAGTATCTAAAAGAGAAAAAACGAACAGGTGAAGCCGAAAATTGAATTTATTTGATTTATCTATTTATATTAGAGAAGAAGAGTTAGAAAAAGGCAATAAGAGCATCTTCAACGGTGATCCAAATCCTTAGTTTGGTTCAAATTTTTAGACCAAACAGAAAAACGTTTCCGCACTGGTGTTGCAAATCTAATTTTATACCGGAGCGAAGTTGTAAATTTTTTACAACTTGTATAACTTTTGGTCTACTTCTGATTCGATTTAGAACAACGCGAAGGTTGCGTGAGAGTGACATTTGACAGAAAAAAACAACGAATACGGTGAAGTTTATAAAGCCATCGCCAATTTTTCAGCAGACTGATTGTGAAATACATTGATCAATTCATCTAAACTAAAATTGCTTCGATATTATCGCTTGGAGTTGTATTTCTCATATCTGGCATAAACAAATGAAAAGACGAAATCGAACCATCCTTTGGTTTATTTACATCATGTACTCTTTTGTCGATTCGCAACAGGAAATATTTACATCACCGCTGCGGATTGAACTGAAATGAACCATTTCGCCAGTTCTATTTTGAATTTCGCTGGTCCAAATTTGGTATAACTCTAAAATTTAAATATAGACCACCGTAGAAGATGCCCTAAGGCCATTGCAAATTATTTTTACAATTTTTATCACCCTCCCATTTTAAAAAATCGATGGGCAATAAAAATAATTTATGGGATATAAGTCAAATTCATATAACACTTCGACCATGACAGATCTCGGTGTAAGCATTATATTATAACACTAGTAAATTGGTTTTCGGCTGTTTGAACGGTCAAAACGTCGGATTTTTGTCTGAGATTGCAGTATATAGTCGAATATCCAAACCATGTCGTGTTAATTTTAGCAAGCACAACGCATGAAACAGGTCCCAGCTAAGAAATTTTCATGGTAATAAGACCAAGTTTCTAAGGCAAAGCGATTCAACTTCCAAATCAATATCTAAATTTTGATACAAACTATTGACAAGGCATTGATTCAAAAAACACTAGTTTTATGCATGCCAGGAACTTGTGAAACACATTCGGTATCTCCCGGTAGTAATTTAATAATAAAGTATTTTAAAGAGTCCCAAATTATTTTTGACAAAAAAGAAAACGATTATAGAGCATTTTCCAATGAGGTTTACAAATAAGTATTATAAATGAAAGAACACCAAAAAACTGAGGTTTATACCTGTCGTTGAAAATTTACATTAAAATATTCAAACGTAATAAGTCTGATGATTGTTACTTGAGCTCACCAGCTTCAGTCCTATTCACAGTTAACTGTACCTAAGTTCTCTAAGCATCTTCGAAATTCCATAATCCAATTTACCTCGCACCGTCCGCCCGCATGCCGGACTGGTTGACAGCCAAGAGGCACCTTGCAGGCTATATTGAAATTTATCCAACTCCAGGGACTATTCAGTTCAAACAATGAGATGGTTCAGCATTCAGCAACAACACAAAAAAAAATGAATAAACCTGTCCAAAGCTAGAGCAGCACAGCAGACTGTAAAGGCAAAACAGCACAAGCCTTGCCTCACAGCATCCATCATCTGAAAGACCAAAACACCCGATCTCGGTCAACAATTACCCTTGTCAGTCCCAAGTCATACTCCTCGCCAGACACAGGCAAGCGGGGATATGAGTTACCGTAACATAAAAACGAGCCATTTGAATAGACCTTTTTGTAGCAATTTGCCACGCGGCCTCCCGCATCGTACGGCGCAGTAGATGGCCAATCCGAACGGGGCTGGGATTCTTATCCTGTCGACCTTTTCTGTCCAGTGATTTTACGCATACCAACAACCAACCTCCTGCCGAGTGGGAGAAGACCCTCTTTGTGCTGTTTGCTCTGCTTTCAGCGACGTTTAAAAATTCAGTTTAAGGGCTATTCGCAGAACCATACGGTAATCGATTTGCTGTAATGCTGCGGGCCGGATAGGTTAGCAGGGTGGCAAGTCATTTCGCAGGTAATAGGCGAATCGGGCGGTGACTGATATTACGGTCGTACAACGGCACTCTTGACCTAGCTTCAAATTGGTTTGTTGTTCGGTTTTAGTTATTTTTAAATAACAAATTTGGTTGATATTAAATTTAAAATTTTGAACAGAACAGAACTACTTATTACTTACTTCAACTTCATTTTTAAGAGGACTGCACTTTCGTAATAGCATAGGCTCGAAATTTATTGCCTTCATTTATTTATTTATTATCAGCATTTATGAACCATAAAGTATTTTTTATAACTCAACCTTCCATTTATTTCTCCAACTGGTTTTAATTTCGTTTTGGATTTTTTTACCACATCGAAATATTCTACTTAATAAGCTCCTCTGTGCCATTCTCCTTTTTGACAATTATTAAAATAACGCCGAACTGTGTACAGCTTCGAATCTCCGAGAGAGAAAAAAAACAGCCAATAAAATTAATTCGGTAATATTTTCCACTTTCCACAATGCCGCAGATTTTCCATGTGAAATTAATTTATTCTCCTCCTTTCATCAATCAGCAATTGAATCGATTTCGTTCGCAGCAACGTGTCAGTGTGTGGCTGTGTGTGTATGTATGGCTTCAAATCCTGACAGGTAATTTGTTTTTTTTTTCTCGTCACACTTGGGGCACAAAAGTTCGACTGCATCCGTTATCGGATTGGGACTGAAAAAACACGATGGCCTCTCGGGGGTTGCGTGGCGCGATTGAAGTGGTGTTTCCTCGATTATCCACAAACAAGTGCGCCGTAACAACCCGTTCAGTATGTAGCACTATACTATATGTGTGTAATGCAACAGCCGGAAATTATCGCGGCGGTCGTGTGGATTTGGTACATGAAGCCTAGAGTGGATTGGCATTATAGGGTAATTTATCAAATTTGTTTGCTCTGCCTGTTTGCATAGCACGGATGAGTATATACAACACGCACTCTGATATGGGCAAAGTTTGAAAGCGATATGTGAACTGCTCGATTGAATAAAATACCTTTCTGGGAGGAATGGGACAGAATTGCGTAGGAAAACCTCTAACGAGTGCGTATCCATTGTTCAAGTTATGATCCCTGGCAAGTGCCGGTGAAGCACCATTGTATGTGTCGTTAGGCGAAACGTGCTTCGAGTTGTAGTCACTTTCCGGGTTGGGAAACCGTCATCACTTCTCAACCTCAGATGATCAATGATTCGAAAGTTTTTTCTTTGAAAGTGGCGTTGTTCTCATCTCGAGTGGAAAAGGTCTATATTTAGGATTATCAATAAGATTCGTAAAAAAAAGTTTTGGGTGTACACTGCTATTTTCACGGATTTTAATATGCGAAAATTCGTAGTGAAAATGCTAATAACAAAGGGTGTAAATTTAGCTATGAGAGTTTCTCGCATATCTTCCAATTGACAAGGCAAAGTGACACTCGGTTGTCGAACACACTAAAGCAAGTAACTGAACTACTTTTTTTGCTCTACCGGAACGGAGAACCAATTGCTTTAATGTCTTAAATCTGACTGTTTTACTCAATTCAAATCACCTAACACTGTGGCCCTATACTTTTTCACCCTACTCTGTGCATACGGTGGTTTGCTTTTGTAGGGTACGGGAGGGTATTTCCAACCCATTAAGCGGTAGCCTGAACAATATTCAGGAATTACGTTGAAACTATATTTATTCGAGACAAGATTTTAATACCAGTTGAGAGAATAATATATACTGAATATCGGTGTGTATTTTGATCTTAATAAAACGCTACTGAATTTGAGTTATAGTCACAAGAAATAATGAAGCCGCTGCGGCTAAATTGAGCCCATTTTCTATAGTGTCTGTGTTTTTTAAATCCGACAGGCCGAAATAGCTAGCACCGCAACTAAATGCTTTTCAAAAACAGATCAAAAGAGACAAGAAAAGAGAGACCGATAGATAACTTCTCGCTATTAGACTAATCTCAAGTTTTTAGTCTTGACCTTGAAATGCGGTCATACATTCTGGCTATTGCCTACATTCCGAGCTCATTGAAGATAATTAGTTTTGCAGTGACAACAGCTTGCTGCTGGCGCTAGTGTATCATTGAATCGTTCATATACATTAGCGCCAGTTGTCACTCAAATACCAGCTATGTCAATACGATAGAAGTATTTCAGGCCTCATATATTGGTAGTAGTGTACATAACGCACCATATGCTGGAATTAAAAACAAAATGCTGCTAATGGCTAGTGAATGAAAATTGATTTATATTTTTATATCAGAGGGGAATTTTTGTGTTCTACCGTGATACAAAGAAGTAGAATTGTTTTGTGATAGCATATTCACAGCTGTTTCGTTTCTAGAATAAGTAAACGTGATCATAATTGTGTGTTTTCCAAACCATTATCAAGAGCGGATACGCGTAAGCGATTGCTGCTGTTTTTTTCAGTCTGGTTACGTGCTAGTGGAAAAACAACGGGTTGGATGTTTATTGAATAAAATTTAGCAAATTACTTACATTTTTATGAAAATAGTTATAACACATTAAAGCCTATGAGTGCTACATTCGTTTCAGTATTGTTATATAGCGGCAAAGTTTTTATTTGGGAAAGTGTAGCCAAAAAAATAATGCATGCCGAAATTAATAGCGTGATGGGAATACCCTCCCGTACCCTAAATTAAATTATTTGTTGCCGTCGCGAAAAATAATATATATCGTCACACGGCCATGAACGTTTTGCTAACAGATAAGGATCTAAAACGGAAAATGCAAAACTGTGTCAATGCAAATCTGCAGACCGAAAAATCCATGGTTAGACTATATCAAATGATGACGCGCGGGGTCGGAACGCTACATCCCCCCTCCACCCCTTACAGAGTTGCGAATCATCTAAAAAGGGAAGAAGTTGATAGTTTTAAATTTATATTTTAATGTGGTTTTATCCAGTTTGTCATTCACCACGCAAGTTGATAGTTGTTAGGCTCCTTTTTTCTTTATTTTAATAGCAATCCATCTGACCTTTAACGATCTCGTTGAAAAACTTACTCTGTTGTATACAACAGAGTATCAGCACCGTGCTGCTCTCTGATGCTGATGCTGATACTCTGTTGTATACTAGATCCTATCACCATTTGCTTAAACTTATTCAACCCGATCAGACAAACATAGCAAAATTATAACAAATCATGATATTTTGTTATGACGGTATTTCTAACACGATTTGCTATAATTTTGGTCTCGTTAGTAGTTAAAATATCAAAAATTCTATCAGAACTTCTTAGCAGCAGTAGCAAAAATGTAACAAAATTTGTTATGTTTTGAACGAAATTATATCAAAATTTGTTATGATATTTGTAACAGGTTTTGTTATAATTTTGTTAAAATATAACAAAAACTTCTTTGTCTTAATCTGCTATATCGACATTTTATTTCGGCTAAATTGCCAAAAATAGTACAACTATTTATCAGGAACATTCAGAAATAGCGCAGAAAAAAACTTCATACATTTTCAAAAATCCTTCCGGCCTCGACCGGGATTGAACTCACGACACATCGCACAGAATGCAACAGTCTTAACCTCTGTGCCAGAACTACTCTTGAATGAAGGAAGATTAAATACTTATATGATTTAGCCGATAGCTCATTCGGGGTTGTCAGTTTTTGCTTCGAGCTGTCTATAAATAGAAAATAAGCGTTCAATCCAAAGCCGATATTAAGAAGACGAAGAAATCGAATCGTTGCGTCACTTTAAGAATGTTGCACGAATTGCCATCAAATATGATCGGTGTTAAATCAGACTGGACCAAGTCGCAAATTCAAAAAAATGAGTTAATGACAGCTAGCGATCAACAATTTTCTAAGCTGCATTTTAGTTTAATCAGACTATCATAAATGTTGCAAACAGCCATAGTTATCAGATGATTTCGAACGATTGATATAGGTATTAATCATACAGAGCAACAAACTTTGAACGCGTTTTTCTTGAAGAATTTTGTCACTAGGTTCGGTTGAACTTAAAAAGGACCATATATGATATATGTCTAACTTAACAGACCGAACCAACTGACAATACTCGAAAAACGCGTTCAAATTTTACTGCTGCTATGTAGTTTAAAGCTATCAATCATTCAAAATCATTTCATATCTTTGGCTGTTTGCCACATTTATGTAATCTGATTAGAGTAAAATGGAGTTTAGGAAATTCTCAATCGTTTGCTGTCATTTACGTATTTTTTTTAAATTTTGCGACTTGGTCCGGCCTGATTTAACACCTACCATATAAGAAAATAATGCCATTAAGATTTTTTGCAATGACTCCTATGTTACTGTTTTTGAGTCTGTAGACTTTTCTGCTCATTTCAGCAGGATACAACCACAGAAAAGATTAAAAACAACCATGAACTTAATTATTTAAATGATGTGTACGGTTGAAAGCCCCAATAAAAAGTAAATAAATAAATAAATAAATAAATAATTAAATAAATAAATAAATGATGCGTAGAAGAAACTATTTCTCAGTAATTATGCGATCTATTTAGACAATTTTTTTGTTTTGTTGGTAAAGGTTTGAAAAATTTTTGAACTTTGTAAACCTTTTATATAAACCGAGAATATAAAAGATAAGATTTTATTTTATCGTACATCTATATTTTATATGTTGTTTTGCTCAGTTATGTTCAGTTCCAAGCAGCAGGCAATAAAATATTAGTGTGAGTAAACGAGACATTCTCCAACTACATGCCATTGAATAAAAAAACTGGTTCTCTCATATATGAAATTCTACATTGAAATTCAAAACTAACTCTTTAGATTTTTTAAACAAAGACTTCTGTCAATACGTTCTTTAATTTTTAGTAATAAACCGCATGAGGTTCCCCAAGCGTGACTTGACAGGAGCGGCTTGTTACTGCATCGAGTATGTTTCTTAAGGTGCATTTGAATTAGACAATTTTTTAGCAACCTGTAGAATGCAACATGTAGAATGCGACATGTTGCTAGTTGTTGCTCGCATTTATCGTGGGGAGGACCAACCAGCACCAAATTTAGGATTTTTACATTCTGACCTAAAACAAACAATCTGACAAAATTTGGTTCAAATCCGTGAAGGTCGATTAGAGCTCAGACACTTGGCGTAGAATTACCCTAATACGTGATATTTAGATTTTAAATGTGCAATAATTTGAGAATGACCTAAGAAAAACGTTTACATGACATAATTTGTTCAATATTATGCGTAGAATTTGATTTTATTTTAGCTTTACAAAAACTTTTCAAAAATTATAAAAATTCCGCCTAAAATCTTTACCAGATTTTAGAGCATTATTTGCGCTTAAAAAAATCTTTAAAAAAAGACATGTTTTGAGATAATTCTCAATTTATGAGTTTTATTACATATTTGCAAAGTTTTTTCTTTAAGCGTAATTGTTTACTGGAAATACACTTAATTTACTACAATTTTTGCTTTGACGTCATTTTCATAAAATAAATACCTAGTTTTCGAGATAGAATTTTTTGAAAAACAAAATCTCGTTTCTAAATACGCTCTTTTTAAAAGTTACTCTTGACGAAAAAATATATTTCATGGAAAATGATTCGGTGAGTGATTGTAATGTATTAGCAATACTTCATTGCAATCAAAAACAGTCGAGACAAACCGTTTGCAAGCTGGAACAAGCTGAAATTGCTCTGTAACAAAGTTATAACAAATTTTGATATAAGAACAAAACTTGTAATAATTCTGTTAGCCTCATTATTTTGTCTGATCAAAAATATAACAAATTCTGTTATTTTTATCTAATTGAGATACTTTTTTGTTATATGTTTGTTATAATCATTTACTCGGGAAAGGTCTATCAAAAGCCAAACCAAATTTACAATGTTGCTCAACGCGGCTAAATGTCCTAACACACGATGCAATTGGTTTAAACTCAGTACAATCAAAGTGGTTGGTTAGCAGCAAAGATGAACGCAGAGTTTTCTGTGACAAACGGAAATTCGATAGCGACAGAAATTTGGACGTTAACCGCGCTGTTTATTAGTTTAGAGTTTAGAAACAGAGGCTGTTGTCATTTTTTATTAGAGGTGGTATTTAACGTAGGACCGCGACAGAGTCGAAGACAAGTAAAACAGAAAAACACACCCAGTGTGGTAAAAGACACTAGCGTGCTGATCGACGGTCGCAAGCAAGCAAGGCAGTCGATAATAATCTATCTTCTCAGTGGTAGAAGCAGAAAGAGCAATCATATAAAAATAATTACCGTCGGTGGGAGGAGCGTATGGTGTGTGCGTACGGATGGCTAGACTGAAATCATCGAAAATAGATGTGAGATTATCTAATATAGGGTGTCGTTTGCTGATAGACTAATCTCATCTTGCTGATAGTTTAATTGTCAAAACACTTGGGCGCAAACCGAGAGAGTGTGAGTAATTGAACTACACAATATATTTTTGACCGCGCATCAAAATTTCGCAATTTCATCCAGTCTAACATTCTTCACCTCCATGCGACAGAGTCAAAGACAAGTAAAATAGAAAAAAAAGCAAACAATGCTTAACTAAGCATAGCACAACATAGTTTGAGCGCCGATATCCTGCCTGTGATTAATCTAGTTTAGCAGAAAATGCACAAAGAACCATCAAAATGATGCTTGGAAGTAACAGGTCATTCACAGTGTGCATTTTTTGGTGATCTTTATGATTCTTTATGATGATCAATAAAGCTAGCTACGTCTAATACAAGTCAGTTGGGGATGGAAAGGAATGCTAGTCACACACTTGCTGCTACTTGAGAGCGAGGATTCCCCAGCATCACCTACAAGTGTTAAAGTAAGGAGTTATTATTGTAAGGTGTAGAATCTGGACCAACCGAGATGGATGGTAAAATCATTGTAATTTGACCTCGCGTACGTTTTAAAAACGTATTTGCACAGACAAACAGACGAGACACTCGCGTGAATTCCATCGTCCAATCAAAAAGCACTCATTTTTCAAAAAAGCATGTTTCGCAACATGACCACACCGCGGCGCGCGGGTGTTGTTTCGAGTTTTCAGTATAAAACCATACAAATGTAAAAACCGCACAGCATAAAACCCTGTAAATGCAAGCTACTCCGCAACATGCATAACAGAGGGTGCTAGTGTGCAAGCAAAATGTGTAGGACGATGGTTTTTAAAGGATTTTCTTCTATGTGTCCTGTCAGTTCGTCAGCGGTATTTGGTTATGTGGCCATCATGAAATAGAAAGTGAAAATCCGAAGTGTCGATATAAACTACCTCGAGAATTCAGTTTCCGATTAGGTCGATCCATTCAAAAGCTCTGTTTTTGTCTTTCCTTTATAACGTCAAAAATAACCAACCGATCACGATGAATGATAATGGCGAACGATGCACCAACTTTACAGCTTCCCGAGGTCTGGATAACCCTCTCAAGCACCTAGCCGGCAGTATCGAGCAGACAGATCAGCCTATATGACGAGGAGACACCCGGAGATTTTTCCGGCTTCGGCAACAGGAAAAGGTTCTGTCGCTTCCATCTGTCCGGGAAGTGGCCAGCTTACAGGCATCTACTCATTACTACCCCAAATAATTCGGGAGCCTTTAACATAGCCGCTTTAATGGTCATATTCGGGATTCCGGCTGGCCCCGGTGCCTTGCTCACCTTTAGCTATTTAGCGATCTCAATGAGTAACCGTAACCGTCACTTCCTTCCCGACCTCTAAGCCGCCGTCGCCCACGTTACTTTGGATGTTCGGCATGGAGGCCGACCATCCTACGCTATGGTCTGAGATACTGGAACGTCGGCCGTGGGACGACTCAGCGGCCTGAGGCCAGGGCCTTGTCTCGTGGCGCGGAAAGAGGCCCTCGATGATCCGCTCTGCGGGCGCCTTCACGTCCATGGTCTTTGCCATTACAACCCTGTAGGCAGCACCCCACGGGTTCGCATTGGCACTAGCACATTACCTTTCAAAGCAGGCTCACTTGCTAGCTTTTATCCCACTCTTATGCGCTGCGCGTGCAGCAACAAGTGCTACTCTGCCCTGTCCTCGTCCGAACGAGTTGTTTGCATAATTGCACGAAAGCAGGCTCCGCGGAGTTCCGCAATTTCTTCTGTCCACCAGTAAGCCGGTGACCTACCATACCTAAATCGGCTTTTCCTAGGCATGGTGGCGTCACACGCTCGCGACTGTACCTCAACCAAATGCTCAGCGTTCGGGTCGGGCATACCGCGATCACCGCACTCTCTTTGGATCGCATCCACAAATACTTTGGAATCGAAGTATAATGTCTTCCATCAACGGGTGGTTGGAGTGCTGGCTCTACCCGCCGCCTGCCTCCTCGTATCTGAACGACCCTATAGCCGACTGCCTGATGGTCATTGTGGCTGTAGCCATTGTCTACCCTCCAGTCTCCTATCAGACCAGGACTGCCGAATGTCACGTCGATGATAGACTCTGCACCATTCCTACTGAAGGTACTTGTGGTGCCGACGTTGGCCAAGTCTACGTTGAGCTGTGCCCACTCAACCGCCCACCCAGTAAACCATTTGGTTTGTATATCTCGATTGCAACTGAGGTATACGAAATCATATCTGAACGAAAAAGTTATATTTCACGCCATATAAGACCATATATGTACCAAAGTGGAGGCGATATACGTGCGAAAATTTTGACAACTATTTGTAATTCTATTATGCGCAGTTTTTATAACACGCAGCTAAATACTCCTGAATATATGATATAGATATAATGAAATATTGCAATTGTCTATCCTGCATTATAATTCACAGTCATGAATTGTATATGAAGACACGCACGACTGCAAAACAACTTATTGTTCACTTCGATTTGACATACTCTAATCATTATATAATTCCAATGTGAAATTGACATGAAAACGATTTAATGTGGACTTTCTATTACGATTTTGTGTTATCTGGGCAAGCGTTCAAGTCACCCGCCCCAACCACCGGCCTTAGAGCAGTCAGCACAACTGATACTCGGTCTACCATCCGCGTAAGCTGCTTGATATACCAACTCGGCGGAGCATAACCGCTGCAGTAGAACACTCCACCCACTTTGGCAACCGCAAATCCCTCGTCTGCAGTTGACACAACCTCTTGAACCGGGAACCTGCTTGTCGTCCATATAGCCGCCGTCCCGGACTTATCCGACACCCAGTTACCATTTCAGGCAGGGGTGCGGTATGAGTCCGAGATGATTGCAATGTCCGTCAACGACTCAGTAACTGCTTGGTACAACAGCTGCTGGGCCGCGTAGCAGTGATACAAGTGTAGTTGCGTTACCTGCACTACGCCCGTGTTTTAGTCGCCGGCGCGCCTGCTAGGCCCTTTGGGCTTGCTGTTGTGTGCTTAGCGTCCCGTTGGCCAGTACATATCTGGCATATGGGCGGCGCAGTACAGTCCCTCGTTATATGGCCCGCATCGCCATATCTCCTACACAGGTGGCTTCTGTCAGGCCAGGACTTGTGCCCTCGTTCAAAGCCTCCGGCTGATGGAACACGCCCAATGGGCATACGGACCATCCCACCTTCAGCTTAGCCACTTTCAGGGCTGCATTTCCGTCTACCAGTGGAGGTTTTATTGTAGCTACCTGGGTTCCCGCCGATCCCTTGCGCAGACGAACTGCTTCGGTAGTCACCACCACGTTACATTGCTTCTTGAGAGCTCGTGCCAGCCGCTTCAGTGATTTCGTCCAGGTTTTTAAGCTGGAGAGTCATCTCAGGCGTTAGTGCGCGGATCTGTACGCTATCGCCGAGGACCTTTTCTGCCAGCACCTTGTAGTCAAAACCCATCTCATTGGGATCTTTTTCGAGCTCAAGGATCATATCGCCCGTGCGGGAGCGTCGGATACTCCGCACATCCGCGTCAAGACCCTTCAGCTGATCGTTCCCTCTCATGGCCTTCAAAACTTCCGAATATCTCAGCCCCTCAGTTTTGAGGATAAGGGCATCGCCTTTGCTCCTCTTTCTTCTGACCACTTTCGGTGGAGTTCGATCCTTTTATTTCTTCCTGGCCTTCTTCTTTTTTACTAATTCTAACTGGTTGTCGGACACTAACTGCGTCGTGTTACCCTCGGTGGGTTCTTTAGTTGGCTTGCGACCCTCAGCGATCAAGCGCTTCTTCGGGCTCGTGGGGGTTTCTTCCCTTGGGGACTACCTTACACGTTTAGTGGATACCTTGTTGTCATTGGACTGCTCTGTAGTCGCAAGGGCCACGGTGTGGTCAGTCGTTGACAGGCAGGCATCCGTTTGTACAGACCTCGATTCAAACGCCTTCCCGGTCTCTTTCTCTGGCACTTTTACTCGCGCTTCGAGTGCACTGTGTTCCTTCGTCGCAGCACGCATGGTGCTCTGAAGCATGAGCAGACTTTGATTCAGATCCTTCGCCAGGGTGCTGCGACCTGCCACGAACTCGATAATGGCATCGAGCTGATGAGACGCCGCTACCACTCTTGGTAGCATGTCTCTTTTTCCTACCACTGCTTTTATTAGCGACGGGTCGTTCATCGCTCATCGTCCGGTGTAGATCCAGTTGGAGCAACAGGTGTGCCGTTTCCATTTCCGCTTACGCTGAAACTTCTTCTCGTATCCATCGGCGGAGATCTCTGGATACCACCTCTTGCGAACGGATTATCTAATTCGTCCGTGTTCACTGAAGTAACGTTATTTTGGTTTTGATTGTTCATATAGAATCCCACGAGTTGAGGGGAAAGAATAGTCCGCCGCTTCAGAGCTCCTCATGATGCGGTAAGTGCTTATTACTGCGGAGGGCGCTCTGGTACTCCACAGGCTCCGTTTGAGGCTGAGTATTTATAGAAACCCCCCACCATTCATCCCTCGGCACGGGTTGCATGACACCTTGGATTAGGGGTTTATCCATTCACGTTTTTACTTTTAGCCATGGATAACACCTATTGAAACCATCCTCCTTTAGGGGCTTTGGACCCTCTGCTCTGGTTCTCAGTATTTTCAGGTTCATCGAACATGCTTCTACCGAGATCCATCATTTGCAGGCGGAGAGTTTACACTCAGCCTTCGCATGAGTGCCCCCTTCTCTGTCCGCATACGACCCTAGTTTCCACCGGTTGTCCGATTTCCACTAAGGAACGTATCCCGGATGGTACCACGAGGAGGTAGATATAGGAGTTGCTGATTAAGAAGCTGTGGAACTTCGTGGTAGATCTGGAGCGCATTATTGAACCATTTTCTATCCAGAAAAGTAGGTATGAAAGTATCCATTTGTTGTTATTATTCAGCTCTTGTCTTGGTGAAATTCAAAATCTCTTGGAATTTAAGCGATACAACGCGCCTCCATATACTTGTTTGTAAAAATGGAGACGCATGTTTATTTTCACAAAAAAAATCCAAAAAGCTTATTATCATATACACTAAATTTGCCTTTACGCCAGGAGCTGCAAAATTCCGATAGAAATCGGGCAAATTTCAAAATTTGCGCAAGCAAACCTCATAAATTTCAAAGCTACGTATTCAAAAGAGTTACGTAGAGCACAACCGTGTGCACGGATAGAAATCCAGTCTCAAAAATGAGCAAAGTGACTCATGATTTCCGTATTTTGGCTAATGTTTTATGAAAATACGCCATGCGGTACAATACAACACCAGATCATAATTTATAATTCATGATTCGGAGCTGCCTTGTATGGCAGTCCAGTCATGATTGCACAGCAGTTCAAACTTTATGATTTCGAATTTTATTCATGGTATCGGAATCGGATTTCTTTCCGTGTGAATTCCGAATGTGTACCGCGTAAAAGAGCCGCGTAAATCCTAAAACTCGCCTAAAATGCGACTTCAGTATTAATTAACAGACTATATTCTTTGCATTCACTTTCTCAGTTTTCTCAGTTTCTCTGCTTTCAGTTATTAAAAAGTGTCAGTGCTATATTCCATCCACGGCTTCTGCTACAGAACAACTGCGGGATTTGTGCTACAATTCTACTCTTACCAAAAGTCGCTTTCAGTTGAGCTTCGTGCTGAAAACAGCAAGAAAAAATTCATTACCGTTCAGTTCACAAGCGACAAAATGAAAAAAAATTATCAATTCATAAATGTTTTTCTTTTGATGAGACATCCGCCTTTAATTTTTAGTTTCAGCATTAGAATTTTTCAATAGGTTAGTTTGCTGGGAAAAGTTCAATTTTAATCTTTAGACTGTTATTTCGTTATTGCGGTGCACAAAAGTTCTGTTCAGTAGGAGACTTATGTTAATTTGACAACTTTTTACTGTAAGACAAACCAATTATCGTAAATAATGGTTCGAATCATTAAATGAAATTACTGCACAGCGTGTTACGTTAGTTTAGAAAATTTACCATTTCGACTTGATTTATGTCGGTGATTGATCGCACGGGACTTAGATATCTCTAGCATAAAATAGAATTTATTTCTTCGCGAAAACCATCAAACCCAAGCTGCTTCCGTGATTCACGACGAGCCGCCACGGATTTATGCTAATACGCTTTCCTGAAATCCCGACAAACAATTCCCGTAATGATGGTCCGCAGCTCGGGAAATCTAATTATTCTGTCTTGGCTTTGCCAGTTTATTTTTTGTTACGCGATAAGACCTAGTTGATGACGTTTCACTGATTTCGATTTCCGATAGTAATCGATGGGCTGTAGCGAATACGGGCTGAGCTGGAAGTTGATAGCCTTCGTCGACTTGGAGGCTTTCTGCTTACGAAGACGATTCATCCAGACAGCGATAAGAAAACTGTCAATAGAGAAACAAAAAAACAGTAAGCAAGTAAAAGCCATTGGGCGAGAATCATCAATATCAAAAGCACTCGAGAGATATCCTTGTCATCTTTGCAGTTGTTTTTACCGGGTTTTCTTTAGGCAGTAGTTTTTCCGTACTTCATGTCTCTTCTCGCCAATGAAGCTCGGCAAATCACATCATGCGAAACAGGGCGTGATTTTTGCAGGCTCATTCCGTCCTACACTGTCAATAAAGGCAACTCCAGAAATCGTAGCCGTCATCCTCAACATCATCATCATCATCGTCATCATCATCATCATCACCGTTACCGTCATCAACCACAACGCCAACAACCATATGGACTATCTCCAGAGAAAAATGAGTGGGTCTGTAGCAAAATAAACAACCGATCCGGTACCCTTCGCATTCAATCGACCAAATGACCCACCCGACGCCAATTTGCGTAAATTATTAATCACGACATGGCTCATAAGGTACCTCGTTCATTTACAGGACAAACTGTGGAAACAAATTCCATGATGCGTCTATTCATTACCATGCTTCTTCGGCGCCAGTTGTTCACTGCCAGCTTCGATGCAGAGAACCAATAATGCGTGCGGAGGATTTTCCCTTATCAACCGTGGAAAACAGACTCTCTCGTGGTTCCGACCAAAACGTCTCTCCATTTGAGCCACATCAGTAGAACATCCTCCAGCAGCTGTAGTGTAGTACTAGAGTGAAACCTCACCCAAACTGACGACGGCTGCTGTCGCCGGGAGATGCTGCAATACCGGTCACTCAGCCCACACCACTCTACTAGACCACTCACTCGTGTGGTACTCATCCAGTTTCCAGTGGCCCCATGCTCTGTTTATTATGCTACTTTTATGCTCCCTGCAACTGATACATATATTTTCAAGACTAGGTCAGTGTTGACTTGACTTTCCACCTCCTTTTAACGCCAACACGCGCGCGGCTGTGGTAACAGCTTTGCCGCCGGATAGTTTTGTGGGAGCACGAATTTCAAGCGGCGAACACCATTCAGTCATTTTCCATTGATGAATTCA
The DNA here is from genome assembly GCF_943734655.1 of Sabethes cyaneus. Classification (NCBI taxonomy): domain Eukaryota; kingdom Metazoa; phylum Arthropoda; class Insecta; order Diptera; family Culicidae; genus Sabethes; species Sabethes cyaneus. Next base: position 178,955,286 of record NC_071355.1, read on the forward strand.
ATCAATCGTGTTTTGAAATGAATTTATGTCTGAGTTGTGTATAAAAGCGGATGCCTTAGGTTGGTACGTGTTGGGGCTTTTTTGGGTGTATATGCGTGCCTTAAGTGGTGTTGGGACTTGGAAAGTAAACGTTGTTAACTTTAGGGGTAGGTGGGAAACGGTTCATCACACTTGCCGCCTTTTGGGAAAAGAAAACTTTGGGAGAATGATGAGAATAAGTGGTAATTTCTATGGAAGGTTTCTATTCTTGGATAAGATTCTAATCGTCATTCAGTTTAAGCAGCGTGTTAATAAATCAAAACTCTAGTCCTGGTAAGGTATTTTCGAACAATTCGTTGGTTGGTGATTTTGGTGATGATTCCATTTATATCTATCGCCGATGCAATCAGATTAAAAGCACCTTTTACCAACTTTGTACTCTTCCTGGATTTCAAATTTTAAGTAGGTAGTTAGCAAAAAATTTCATTGGAAGCTCACTTCCTGGAAAATGCCAACAAACTTCAGAGACTAAAACTAAAGTCGCATCACTTCACTTTTAATCGACATATTGATTCACTCAAATTTTTGCCGAGTATCTTAAACATAACTGCATTAGCAAATAAATTAATAGTTTCAAAGTTATAAGGACACTTTTTAAAAATATACCTACTACAAGTTATAAGGACACTTTTTAAAAATATACCTACTACATAGTTTTAAATGTTAATTAGTTGCAGCAATCTAACAGCACCGATATCACAGAAATGAGCACGGCAATCATAAATCGAACAGTTCGCTACTATTTAACTGAATAACATTTTATTCATTTTATGGCCATTGTATTTTAGTGAATAGAAAAATGATGCTAATTTCAAGGAAAAACGTTAAGTCAATGATCGCGAAATGCGAAAATTGGCGCATTGAAATCGAACATTTCAAACACTTAGTTAGAACGATGACACATAATTCGAATCGGGTCATGAGCTCCAAATAAATGACTTCGCAGTGGCATCAAGTTCAAAAAGTTTCTTCATTATATCTACAAGAGCTACACATTTATTATCTTGATACAAAGCTGCAGCTGAGACATGTTTCTATAAGTGATCATTATTCATGATGATAGTTAAGAATTATATGAACCGAAAGCACAATAAATCATCATCAACAATTGCAAACGGTTTGTGCAAAATTAAATTCCAACAAGATGAGCTTGGACTCGGCCACAGAATGAGAAATTTAAATCCATAGAGCTATAAATTAAAAATTAACCTCATTCTACTTGATAACATTAGACGGAGAGGGGCTCTGTCTGCGCTGGATTACCGAGTCTACTTGACAAGCAAAGGATTATGAAGCCAAATCTTAGTAAAATCGGGCAATTCAATGTCAACTGTCTTTAGCATAGATTTATTGTCAGGCCCGTTTATGTTCTTTATTATTTGCTTGAGCTGAATTCTGCATAACCAATGATAAGGCTTCTTATCAGGGTAGGTTTTTACGGCAGGTTTTATTTTTTGACGGATTAACACAATGTTCGCATATATCGATCAGATCTCTACGATTCTGAGCTTCCCAAACACAGACGACACATGCATGTACGAACTGACTATTATGGAACAATTTTCGTCCATGAAATGATCTACAATAGACCAAATAAGTAAAACGTTCCATTTTTTTTCCACGTGATGCCTTGGCGCCTACAGCTCAGGGATTAGGAAGCGGACAGGACCGAGCATGCTATAACTAGACACGGTGCCTTCTTGCGGTTCTTCTGACACGGTGGCTTGATGGTCACGGCTGCAGGTTGAAGATAAGCAGGTAAATACAGGGTTCGGCCCTCGAAGTGTAGCCAACTTCAGACCGTTGTCGCAGCTGTCTTCTTGTCGCCGTTCACAAACAACCCTGGTGTACCTCAAGGCAGTAACTAGGGTTCACTTTTGTTTATCTTATTCTTCAACGACGCTGCCTCTGCTCTAGGAATTCTAGTTGCAGACTGGTGTATGCTGGTGATCTTAAAACTTACTTGAAGATTCATTCCATCATCAAGGATTGTCATCGTTTTCAAATACTTTTGGACGTATTTCGGAACTGGTGCAAATCGAAGTACATGACCATCAGCATTTCTAAAATCGCCAATCGTATATGACTACAGTATTGATGGTCAGGTATTAAAAAGGGTCGGTAGCGCTAACGATTTTGGTGCCACAATTGACTCAGAAATGGCGTTTGATCGTTATCGTGCAAAATTGGCCGAGATTTCAATGACCCGCATTATTTCTACCCATGTAACAATTCCAAGTTTTATTACGTTCGTATAGAGGTTTTCATGACCAATTGCATAAATCCGCTAATAAAACTATAAGCTCCACCAGAACTTGCTGATGATCGCTTTAAAACTGCTTTCTGTCCAAGTGGCCCACTCTTCAGAATGTTTTCATAACCTCTACAAGAATTAGGTTATAAACTCAAGTAGTCGTATCACGCTCTGCTGAAAGCAGGGATAAAACCGATTAGGCTTTCGCTGCTTGACAGCCACCGCCATAATTTAATAAAGCTTTTCGCTTTTCACTCTGGCAAAACCTAAATATCAGATCGCCAGCTTTGTCAACTTGAAAATATATCCGTGAGCAGAAAAGTTTTACTGACGGATCATTCTGAACGATTTGGTTTACCCGAGCAGGAGCGAAGAGCAAAATAATATAAAAACAATATCAAACTATGTTATAATGCTATATTTTGTTATTGAATCGATATGGAGATACATTGATAACACATTTTGTTGTTGAGTAGATATTTAAAACAGTGGTTGTAAAATGGCTAATACACTACAAAATTATTTTCATTACAATATTTGCGATTACAATAACCAAAATCATGTTGAATCATCTAAAAGCTTGCGTATTTTGCAATGGAACATTAGGGGAATGAACGAAATGGGAAAGTTTGATTATATATCACAGTGCTTAGATCAAATTGCCACACCAATTGATGTTGTCATTGTAAGTGAGACATGGGTTAAGGAGCAGAATTGTCTTCTCTACAACATCCCCGGATATACTGTAGCTTTTTCCTGTAGAGAATCTTCCAATGGTGGCTTGGCCGTCTATGTGAATAAAAATCTGAAACACAGAGTTGTAGTCAATGAGACGGTAAACGGATTACATCACATTCAGATTGAATTAAATATCAATAGTCACTTATTTGATATTCATGGAGTTTATCGGCCTCCTTCATTCGACTCTCATAACTTTTTCGATATAATAGAGAATTGGTTTCAGTCAGTCTGTAATAATCGTTCGTTTTTCCTTGCGGGAGACGTCAATATACCAGTGAATTCTCTTGGCAATAACGTTGTGGTCACATATAAGAGGCTACTTGAGTCGTATGGACTGATATGTGCTAATACATTCACTACCCGCCCGAGCAGTGACAATATTCTGGATCATTTAGTATGTAAAATTGAAGATGCTTCGCGTGTACGTAATGATACTATTTTTACCGATGTAAGTGATCATTTCCAAATTGTGTCCACAGTAAATCTTGTCTCAAACAAAGAACCTTTATTAGTAGTTAAAACGCTTGTCAATCGTGTCAACCTGTCCAATGAATTCAATAGGTATATCAATGGTATAGGCCCAATAATTGATGTAGACCAATCTTTGCGAGAAATTATTGAAAAGTATAATACTCTTCTTGAACGTAATACAAAAAGATTCACAAAGCATATTCCTATGAAAGATGATCGTTGTCCGTGGATGTCTTATGATTTATGGTTCCTAATTAGAATCAAACAAAATTACCTAAAAAAAGTGAAAAGAAACCCTAATGACTTACGCCTGAAAGAAATGTTAAAACATGTCAGCAAGAAAGTAGAATTAGGTAAAAAAAGTTGCAAAAAACAGTATTATGACAATCTTCTCAGTGCTACCAGTCACTCGAAAATGTGGAAAAATATAAATTTACTGTTTGGAAGATCAAAGCAAAAAAAAGATATAATGTTAATATCCGAAGGTTTGAGAGCAAAAAATGATCTTGAAACCTGTGAAATTTTTAATAGGTACTTCACATCAATTGGACAGAAGTTAGCTGATGATATTCCCAAGCCATCTAATCTAAATCCGTACAGCAACGTTCGACATGTAAATAATTCAATATTCTTACGACCTGCGACTGTTAATGAGGTAATTTTACTTATTAATGGTCTTAATGTTAAAAAAAGCTGTGGGCCGGATAACATTCCAGTTCACGCAATTAAAAACAACCCTTTACAGTTCGCAAAAATTCTCTGTGGAATGTTTAATATTATAATTTCTTCAGGAACTTATCCCAGCATATTGAAAATAGCTAAAGTTATTCCAATCCCTAAATCTGGTGACCTGTGTACTCCAAGTAATTATCGACCAATTTCTACACTGTCAGTTTTCAATAAAATTTTCGAAAAACTTTTAGTCACGCGGTTAGTAAGCTTTTTTGAAAACAATAATATTTTCTATTGCATGCAATACGGATTCAGAAGTGGATGTAGTACTACTACAGCAATTGTTGAATTGGTAGATAACTTAACTCAAGAAATTGAAGCTAAAAATCTGGTAGCAGCTCTTTTCTTAGATTTGAAAAAGGCCTTCGATACTCTGAATCATGACATATTAATAAAAAAATTGGAATGCTATGGAATCAGAGGAGTAGCAAATGATTTAATTAAAAGTTACCTAACTGACAGAAAACAATTTGTTACTGTTAACGGTGTCAATAGTTCATCTCGTTTAGTTGGAAATGGTGTCCCTCAGGGTAGTAATATAGGCCCATTCCTATTTCTGGTATATGTTAACGATATCGCAAATCTTCGATTAAAGGGTGTACCGAGGCTTTTTGCTGATGACACAGCGTTATTTTACCCGAGTGAAAATCCTGTAACTGCAGTATCCGAAATGGAGTACGATCTGAAAATTCTTAATGATTACTTTTCAATCAATTTGCTTTCCCTAAATCTTTCAAAAACTAAATTTATGATTTTTCGTTCACCTAGGAAAAAAATAAGTAACTTTAACAATCCAAAACTAGGGTCCTTTAGCATAGAAGAAGCTGCGGAATTTAAATATTTAGGCGTGGTGCTTGATGCTACTTTATCGTGGAGTAATCATATAAAGTTTTTGGAAAAGAAAGTCGCCGTTCTTTGTGGATACATGCGTCGGCTTAGTCCATTTGTAAATCGGAAAACACTATTAACTTACTATAACGCTTGCATTCACTCTAGCTTCCAATATTTAAACATAGTGTGGGGAAATGCCTGCAAGTCCAAAATAAAACCATTACAAGTGCTGCAAAACAGATGCATGAAAATTATCCTTGGTCTACCACACTTGCACCCAACTCAGACTATTTACTCAGACACGTCCCACAGCATTCTTCCAATTCGAGCATTATGCGATTTACAAACATACACGTTTATTCACAACATTCTGCATGATAACAACAGGCATCACAATCTTATAATCTCAATGACAAATCATTCACTAAACACCCGGCAAGCAAATCATTTGCTACGTACTAGAGCTCTGACTACTCTAGGTCAAAAGCGGATAACGTTTAAAGGACCGCAATTGTACAATTCTCTTCCCAGCGAGCTTAAATCAATTCAAAATAACAACACTTTCAAGTTCAGATTAAAAACATTTCTCAAAGAAAGAATAAATATGTTTTTATAACCGTTTTCAACTTCGATAAACTGTTTATATAATCTTGCTATCACTTATTTAAATACCAGTAATTTATAGTTTAGTTTGAAAAATCTAATTTTTACTGCCAACTTCTCTTTGTTGAGGCCCTTCAAAGGATTACTAAATCCACTGGGTACTCATTGTATTACTCATTGATTGTTTCACTGCTTTATGTATATTTGAAATTTGTTTTGGTAATAGTGTAATTTTGATAAGTCTTTACTCTTTTGCTTTTGTTTACTATTACCTTGGTGCCCGTCACCAGGGGGCTCTAATAAGAGCTTTTTGGTGGTGGGGGAGAGCGGTGGGTTAATTTAAAAAAAAAAAAAAAAAAAAAAAAAAAAAAAAAAAAAGATGAGTTTAATAACTGATTTTGTTATCATATCTTATTTTGACCTTAAAATGACATTCGATATATTTCATAATTTTTTTGATTGATTAAAGAGATTTTAGATTATAAATATTTTATAAAATGATTTTTTTATATCTCATACTAGCTGACCCGACAAACTTCGTATTGCCACAAATTAACCTGTGTTGTACATAAATCATGAATCTCGGATGATCTTTGTCACAATCTCGAGTTTTGCAAGCCCCCCAGTGGGCGGCGCTTCCGACGGCGGGTCACCGGCAACACTCGCGACCGTCTCGTCCTGAATGATCTAGTGTTACTATAGATAGTTTTTGTGGTCTTGTATTGACTAATGTTTTATGGAAGAGTCTCGAATTTCTCGAGTTCGATTAGTTTTTGAGTTTCGCAAAAATTTCTGTTTTATTTGTATGAGAGTCCATATCCCCCTACCACAGGGGTGAGAGGTCTCTAACTATCGTAAAATAAATTCAAGACTCCAAAATCTCCCACATGCCAAATTTGGTTCCATTTGCTTGATTAGTTCTCAAGTTATAAGGAAATTTGAATTTCATTTGTATGGAAGCCCACCCTCTTACAGGGGAGATAGGCCATAACTCGCTTTCTAAAGAAGAGAGGGGTCTCAATTCACCATAGAAAAAAATCTTGCGTCCAAAACCACTTACATGTCAAATTTGGTTCCATTTGCTTGATTAGTTCTCGAATTATGAGGAAATTTGTATTTCATTTGTGTAGAAGCACCCCCTCTTAAAGTTGGGAGGGGTCCTAATTCACCATAGAAAATATTTTTGCCTCCAGAAACCTCCACATGCCAAATTTGGTTCTATTTGCTTAATTAGTTCTCGAGTTATGAGGAAATTTGAATTTCATTTGTATAGGAACCCCCCCTCCTAAAGTGGATAGGGGTCCCAATTCATCATAGAAAAAATTTTTGTCTCCAAAAACACCCACTTGCCAAATTTTGTTCCATTTGCTTGATTAGTTCTCGAGTTATGAGGAAATTTGTATTTCGTTTGTATAGGAGCCCCCCCTCTTAAAGTGGGGAGGGGTCCCAATTCATCATAGAAAAAAATGTTGTCTCCAAAAACACCCACGTGCCAAATTTTATTCCATTTGCTTGATTAGTTCTCGAGTTATGAGGAAATTTGTATTTCGTTTGTATAGGAGCCCCCCTCTTAAAGTGGAGAGGGGTCCTTATTCACCGTAGAAAATATTCTTGCCCTTGAAAACTTTCACATGCCAAATTTTGTTCCATTTGCTTGATTAGTTCTTCAGTTATGAGGAAATTTGAGTTTCATGTGTATAGGATCCCCCCCCTCCTAAAACGGTGAGGGGTCCCAATTCATCATAGAAAAAAATTTTGTCTCCAAAAACACCCACATGCCAAATTTGGTTCCATTTGCTTAATTACTTCTCGAGTTATGAGGAAAATTGTGTTTCTTTGGTACAGGAGCCCCCCCTCTTAAAGTGGGGAGGGGTCCTAATTTACTATAGAAAATATTCTTGCCCTCGAAAACCTTCACATGCCAAATTTGGTTCCATTTGCTTGATTAGTTCTCGAGTTATGAGGAAATTTGTATGGAAGCCCCCCTTTTAAAAAGGAGAGGAGTTACAATTCCCCTTATTAAGAGGGGAGGGGTTTCAATTTACCATAGAATAAATTCTTGTCACCGAAAACACCCACATGCCAAATTTTGTTCTATTTGCTTGTTTAGTTGTCGAGTTATGCAGAAATTTGTGTTTCATTTGTATGGGAGCCCCCCCTCTTAGTGGTGGGAGGGGTTTCTAACCATCGCTAAAACCTTTCCTGGCCCCAAAAAACCTCTACTTGCATATTTTCATGCCGATTGGTTCAGTAGTTTTCGATTCTATAAGGAACATACGGACAGACAGACAGACAGACAGACAGACAGAAATCTTTCTTTATAGATATAGATACTACGGTATTTGTTATTCAATACCTTAATAATACTAAAATATGTTATTCTAAACTCTGAATACGGTCATGTTATTGCTTTGTTATTCCAATAACACAGGTAGTTTTTCGTTTGGCTTTAAAAGAGCAAAATTTTGATATTATATTTTGTTATTTTACCAACTATGTCAGCAACAAGACCAAATTTTGATACGAGTTATTCGATTTCAATACATTTTGATATCATTCTGCTCTTCGCTCCTACTCGGGTATAACGACCATAATAAAATCACAGACAAACAGACATAACACTCTTTTTCCATTCTTCGTACCGATTAAACCGTCATTTCAAATTAGAGCTTAGATGGGAATGTCTCCGTTTTGGTCAAAGTGGCGATTTTTGGCGAAAGAAGGGGAATTCCCCATAAAAAATATTTGCTACTTCGAAGGATACTCCTGTTGCTAAATGATATTTGGGAATGTCTATCATAGATGGTGCTGGTGTTCAGGCTAAATGTGAGGTACGATAATTTTTGTAGATTTTTCTTCCAAGATTTATGTCTGTTTGTCTGTGATAAAATATTTCATAGAATAAAAAATGAATTTTTAGCAGCCTTATTTCACTTGCAGCATGTGCGCATTATATTTTATCGTGCATATTGATATGATGGGTTGATAAAATCTACGCGCCACACAAATTTTGCAATTTTCGATACCAGTTTTCGTAATATAAGTTAATAAAAATATTCAGTTAGTCAGTCTCAATTTCTAGCAAAATCATTTTAGTTACTTCCTGTGACAGGAAAACCGATTGATAATAACTTTCTTTCTGCAAAACACTTTGCTTTGATGAATTTTTGTTTGCGAGCTAAAACAAAATACTAGAATATGACAGTATGGCCTCGCATAAAAAATGATTTTGGTGTTGAACTTCGGTATTCTTCATAATAGCAGCAAAAACTGTTTGGATACCTGTCCTCTTGTGCCGGATTGCCACCTCGACTGTATTAGTAACAGACAAGATGGCATCCACAGTAAATTTTCCCTTTCGGAAGGCGAATTGGTTCCTTAATAGACCGTTTGTATCCTCAGTGTACTGTACGAGTCTGTTAAGAATAACCCTCTCCAGCACCTTGCCGGCAGTATCGAGCAGACAGATCGGTCTATATGACGAGGGGACACCCGGAGGTTTTCCCGGCTTCGGCAAAAGGACCAGATTCTGTCGCTTTCATCTGTCCGGGAAGTGACCATCTTTCAGGTATCTACTCACTACTGTCCCGAATAATTCGGGAGTCTCTAGAATAGCCGCTTTAATGGCCATATTCGGGATTCCGTCTGGCCCCGGTGCTCTGAGATACTGGAACGTCGGCCGTGGGACGACTGAGCGGCCTGAGGCCAGGGCCTTGGCTCGTGGCGCTGAAAGAGGCCCCCGATGATCCGCGCCAGCATCTCTGGCGATCGTTCTGCGGGCGCCATCACTCCCTTGGTCTTTGCCATTACGACCCTGTAGGCAGCACCCCCCGGATTCACATTGGCACTAGCACATAACCTTTCAAAGCAGCCTCGTTCGCTAACTTTTATCCTAATCTTAAGCGCTACGCGTCCAGCAACAAGTGCTACTCGATATTCTGCCCTGCCCTCGTCCGAACGAGCTATTTGCATAATTTTCCTCGCACGAAAGCACGCTCCGCGACGTTCCGCAATTTCCTCTGTCGGAATCGAAGTATGATGTCTTCCATCCACGGGTGGCTGAAGTGTTCTACCCGCCGCCTGCCGCCTCGTTATCTGATCGACCCCATATCGGACCGCTTGATGGTCACTGTGAGTGTAGCCATTGTCTACCCTCCAGTCTCCTATCAAACCTGGACTGCCGAATGTCACGTCGATGATAGACTCTGCACCATTCCTGCTGAAGGTACTTCTTGTGCCGACGTTGGCCAGGTCTTCGTTGAGTTTTGCCAGAGCCTCGAGCAGAATCCGACCCCTATGGTTCGTGCGACGACTTCCCCACTCAACCGCCTAAGCGTTAAAGTCGCCCGTCACAACCTTAGACCAGTCCGGCCTTAGACCTTAGACCGGCCTTAGACCAGTCAGCACAACTGATACTCGGTCTACCATCCGCGTAACCTGCTCGATAGACTAACTCGGCAGAGCATAACACCTGTAGTAGAACACTCCACCTACTTTGGCAACCGCAAATTCCTCGTCTGAGGTTAACACAACCTCTCCAACCTGCTTGTCGTCCATATAGCCGCCATCCCGGACCTATCCGAGACTCAGTTACCGGCAGGGATGCGGTATAGGTCCGAGATGATGGCAATATCCGTCAACGACTCAGTAACTGCTTGGTACAGCAGCTACTGGGCTGCGTAGCAGTGATTCAAGTTTAGTTGCGTTACCTGCACTACGCCCGTGTTTTAGTCGCCAGCGCCTGCTAGGCCCTTTGGGTCTCCTGTTGTATGCTTAGCGTCCCGTTGGCCGGTACATATCTGGCATTTGGGTGGCGCAGTACAGTCCCTCGCTATATGGCCCGTATTGCCACATCTACACAGGTGGCTTCTGTCTGGCCCCTTACAGCTCCAGGACTTGTACCCTCGCTCGAAGGAGCGAAAGCAGGCCTCCGGCTGCTGGAACACGCTCAGTGGGCGTACGGAGAATCCTACCTTCAGCTTAGCCACTTTCAGGGCTGCATTTCCGTCTACCAGTGGAAGACGAACTGTCTTGGAAGTCTCCACCAAGTTACAGTGCTCCTTGAGAGCTCGTGCTAGTTCTCCCGCTTCAGTGATCTCGTCCAGGTTTTTAAGCTGGAGAGTTATCTCGGGCGTTAGTGCGCGGATCTGTACGCTATCGCCGAGGACCTTTTCTGCCAGTATTTTTTAAGCAGAACCCTTCTCAGTGGCATTCTTTTTAAGCTCAACGATCATGTCGCCCGTGCAAGAGCGGCAGATACTCCGCACATCCGCGCCAAGACCCTTCAACTGATCGTTCCCTCTCATGGCCTTCAAAACTTCCAAATATTTCGGTCCCTCAGTTTTGAGGATAAGGGCATCGCCTTTGCTCCACCACTTACGGTGGAGCTCGATCCTCCTCTTTCTGCCTAGCTTTCTTCTTTTTGACTAATTCGCACTGATTGTCGGACGCTAACCGCGTCTCGTTACCCTCAGTGGGTTATTCGGTTGGCTTGCGACCCTTTGCGATCAGGCGCTTCTTCGGTCCCGTGGGGGTTCCTTCCCCTTGGGACTGCCTTGCACAGTTGGTGGATACCTTGTTGTCGTTGGGCTCCGTAGTCGCGAGGGCCACGGTGTGGTCAGTCATTGACGCGCAGGCATCCGTTTGTGCAGACCTCGATTCAAGCGCCTTCTCGGTATCTTTTCTGCCACTTTTACTCGCGCTTCGAGTTCGCTGTGCTCCTTCGTCGCAACATGCATGGTGCCCCGAATCATGAGCAGACTTTGATTCAGGTCCTTCGCTAGGGTGCTGCGACCTGCCACGAATACGCTAATGGCATCGAGCTGATGAGACGCCGCTACCACTCTTGGTAGCATGTCTCTTACCTTCCACTGCTTTTATTAACGACGGGCCGTTCATCGCTGCGTCCGGCTAGATGCAGTTGGAGCGATAGGTGTGCCGCTTCTCTTTCCGCTTACGCTTGTGTTTCTACTCGTATCCATAGGCGGAGATTTCTGGATACCGCCTCTTGCGAAGAATTATCTAATCCGTCCACGCTCACCGAAGTTTAATTTGTTTTGTTTTAATTATTCATGTAGAATCACGAACCCCACAAGTTCAGGGAAAAGAAGAGTTCGCCGCATCAAAGCCCCTCAGGATGCGATAAGGGCTAATTACTCTGGAGGACGCTCTAGTACTCCACAGGCTCCGTTTCTGGCTGAGGATTTATAGAACCCCCCCCCCCCCCCACCATTCATCCCACAATGGGACAGTCTAAAAAGAATTTGTATGGGACAGTTTAGTTTTGATATCGAGTAAAGTCTGTCTAAAATACACCCGGATAGAAATGCTTAACGAATATTAATGTAAAAACATTACGATTACTATGAATTTTACTGTTTACAACACTTATGCTGAACCTTCACTGTAAAAGTTTTTGAATTTTCTATCTTACAGTGAATGTACCATAAAGTTGACTGTTTTTGGGTTTTGTATGTATGGGAAAAAGTCCAAAAATTTCTATAACAGCACCTAATCACCCCTTATTCGTTGTAAAATCGACGCTTTACATTAAAGTTTATTGTGAAATCATCAATATTCATGGTAACTTCAGAGTAACTTACAAAGCTTTTCACTGTTTCTATGAGGTTTTTCGATGTTTTGTAACAGTGAAATTCAATGTTTTTTGCTGTACATTTTTATTCGGGCTTCTTCGGGCTTTAGCTTCTAGATTAATTGGGATGCAAATTAGCTACTTTTATGCTTCTTTTATAAATCAATAAAAATCATTTGGGATAATTACACCATGAATGGCAAAATCTTGGCACTACATTCCGATGGAATTTGGTTTCCTACTTTTCTGATCGACGGACTTCATTTCTAACCTATAAAGAGTGCTAGACATTGCAGTAAAGGAGCGGTAACCGCTTCAATTAGCAGCTTATAATTGATTCAAAATAAACTTACTTTATCCCTCACAGACAAGCCGGCACCAGACGACCGCAGGTCGAGCGTCTACGGTTTTCCAGCTCTTTTCGGAATTATTTCTGAATAAGCATCGTTTGATTGGTGCGGTGCGGTGCGGTGACTACTCCAAGAGACAAACCTTTCGCCGCCCACGATGCTTTGCGTATTTTATTGATTTCTTGGTACCGCTAGTCAGAATCGAGCAAACTTGCTTGAAAATGTCTCACAATCAAAGTTCGCAGTTTGCTTTTTCCTGAACCGATTTTTGTTGAATATTATACATTTTTTACGATATTAAATCAAATTAAATTGCATACTTGAATTACACTTAAGTTATTCTTATTGGAGGTTAGCCGTCAATCTACAGATTTCATTTTTCAATTTTATCTCATCAAGTTACTCTTGAAATTGTAAATAGTCATAAGCTTGATTAACCAGGGAAAGGTAACAACAATAAAAAAGTTTCTTAGTAGAGCTCTGTTTTAAGGAATCAATGAAGTGTTAAGTCTAGAGATTTATAGTCCCACTAACTTCGATCCTTTGCTTGTAGATATTATTCACACAAAGCAAACTAATATGTATGGAGCTACATGAGTAAATTTCTATGATGAGTACTGGTCACATAAAGACCCGTATGCTTTTTATGCTTGTGCATGACTGGTTACGGTTATATTGTTTATGCCAACAAAGAAAACTTTGACAAAAGCCGTACAGAAAATTAAAACAATGGTTATGCAGCTACCTAGTAAGTGCTAATAATTTTCCTTTCATATTGTATGAAAATTATTACCATAATGCAAAACTACCGTGAAGAGTGGGTTCGGTTACACGATATGCTGTCTACAATGCACCAACATTAAATAATCAAACTGATTGCTTGCTACAGGAAGTGACACAATATAGAATCAATATAACATTTGTTAAATACATACTACACAGTGATACTCGTTTCATTTGTATTGTAAATTTTGAATTGTGAAAGTCAGGAAACTATCGCGTTTTGAAAGGAACGAATTCTCCCTACAGCACTAGGTGAATTAGTTCTAATTTTGCTAATAGAAGCTGTGGATAATTGTTGGTTCAATCCATGTAGAATCGGGCCATTCGATATCAATTGACACCAAAAATACGAATATAGCCTCCATTACTATCAGCTGCATTTCCTATTAATTGCACTCCGGGTTAGTTAGATTATTTGCAACTTGCACACATATTGTACCTACATGCGTCATTTGTTCACAAAATGGAAATCAATAAAGACCTAATAATTATTAGTGCTTGTGAACTTGTGTTATCGGCCATATGTGTGAAAGTACATACTGAAGTTATTGCCAAAAAAAAACAACGAAAGTCATATAAACACAAAGCAAGTGCGTCACTGACTGGTTAAAAATCATATTTTCCACAGATATCTATCAACTAAAAAGTGCAACAATATTGCGTTGCTCCCCTTTACGGCAAACTAGGCTACCAAATAGCTCCAAAAATATCATCAGCAAACGAATATTTTTCTGAATTCAACAATCACACATTTTGTTAGCGCAAAAATCACATCACACTACAGAGCATCGTTGCGTTTACTTTTACCGCTGGCTTTCTCGCTAGATGCTACCTACCACACTCCGTCGGTCTGTCTGATGCAATCTAATGTACTTTGGTAAAAACACAAACACACACACAGAGATACAAAGTTTTTAACGGAACCATTGCCGACGGCATGTGGGCTGCAGCGCAGCGGTGTTGCGAGAGGAGAGGAGCATGAAGGCCACCGCCTGTAGCGGAAATGCATGCATCAAACGACAACGGCGGGAATGAGAAAAGTTTTATCTCCACTATTGCATTCCTTGTCACGTGCGTTGCCGCGACCTGACAATTCTCCAATGTGTTGCGCCTCGTCGCCGGCTTCCATTTCCTTGATTGCGCTTTTGCGTTCTCCGGTGGTGCTCCCATGTTTCGTGGAAATCTCTTCGCCCATAAGTTGGTGGATATTTTTCCCAACCTAACTACCTACCTATAGCGAACTGCAACGAACAGAAAATGGAAACTATTTCTACTCAAACCGACAGCTACATGAGAGACTGGGGCCGGCCGGGTCTGAAGAGTGTCGGTCGTTTTGTTTCTGATTTCGTGAAATCGTTACACAGGTCACAGTGCTTCGCTGAAGTTTCGAGTCAAACGAGTTTCAGTATCTCTTACTTATATAAGAATATCACTAATAAAAGTGGGTTGAATTTTAGGTTTTTGAATAGAAAACTTCTCACCAATTATTTAGTTCACCATTTCTTGCCAATAGTTGCTTGCACACACGGTTCATATAACACAAAAGCCGGATGTTTAGACAAACCAATGAAAATCGGTCTTCAAAATTGCACAAAAACTAATATTTTTACGATCATTATTACGAGTTGGAAATAGTTTTTGACATTGACCTTTCTTCAGCATAGAATATGAAATACTCTCTCTACTCTCACTACTCTCTCTACTCTCTCTACTCTCTCTAGTCTCTCTACTGTCTCTACTCTCTCTACTCTCTCTACTCTCTCTAGTCTCTCTACTGTCTCTACTCTCTCTACTCTCTCTACTCTCTCTACTCTCTCTACTCTCTCTACTCTCTCTACTCTCTCTACTCTCTCTACTCTCTCTACTCTCTCTACTCTCTCTACTCTCTCTACTCTCTACTCTATCTACTCTCTCTATTCTCTCTATTCTCTTTATTCTCTCTACTCTTTCTACTCTTTCTACTCTTTCTACTCTTTCTACTCTTTCTACTCTTTCTACTCTTTCTACTCTTTCTACTCTTTCTACTCTTTCTACTCTTTCTACTCTTTCTACTCTTTCTACTCTTTCTACTCTTTCTACTCTTTCTACTCTTTCTACTCTTTCTACTCTTTCTACTCTTTCTACTCTTTCTACTCTTTCTACTCTTTCTACTCTTTCTACTCTTTCTACTCTTTCTACTCTTTCTACTCTTTCTACTCTTTCTACTCTTTCTACTCTTTCTACTCTTTCTACTCTTTCTACTCTTTCTACTCTCTCTATTCTATCTACTCCCTCTACTTTCTCTACCCTCCATTTTACTCTCTACTCTACACCTTTCGCTCTGCTCTCCACCTTTCTCTCTATTCTTTCACTAATTTCTATTTTTCCATCTACTACCATTTTCACTCTCTACTTTTCTCACCACTTAATCGGCTATTGCAGTCTGCCATCTGTTCTTGCCTTCTAACATCCACATCAGCTCGAATATGACTAACAGGTCGAATATGAGATCAGCTGATATTGAGCAATTAACTTTTTACTTCACTATTCATTTCTCATACTCACTTCTGGCTGCTCATTTTTCGTTTCTCATTTTTCACCGTGGTAGTGTAATAACAGTTCGCACTTTTCACTTTCCAATACTTGCTTCATCATTCGCATCATTTACATAGACATTAGATAATATGGTACAGGCAATAGACAATGGAAAATAAACGAAGTGACTCATCATCTTAGAAACAGCACAGCATCTGTAAACGTTTAATGGAGAATTTATGACGAGACAACCACAAGTCACGGATGTTGGCGATGACTCGCCGGCAGGGCCAGCTACCTCGCAGAAATCATATCTGTCTAGTTTGAACGTTAAATCACCGCAATATTATGGTGTGAAATCTTGCGATTCCCTTTGGTGGAATAAAAACACTATGTTCGTTTTCTACGTGACGCGTTTCAGCCTACTGAATTCTTTCAGCAATCTTCGGACTTCGAATACTGTCTATTAAACAGTGAACGCTGAAAAGCCTAAACTAAACGTGCCTATTTTTGCGTCCGAAGATGGCCGAAAGAATTCAGTAGGCTTAAACGCGTCACGTAGAAAACAAACATAGTGTTTTTATTTCACCGGAAAGAATCAAAAGTTCGCAAATCGAAAAAATAATTACAAAGATAGGTTTATTTGTTGTCCTAGGTCTACTGATCTTCAGGACATTGTCACTAGTCCTTACTCCGACTTACATCCTATTCAATACAGAGCCTACTCAGTTTCGATAAAAAATTGTTCAATCATAGTCCGTCATCACTAATTTCGCTTTACTGAATCGTACGTTGTCTTGAAGTCTATCACCCTTATTCTTGTTTTCGTTCGAATGATATTCGTTCGAAAGTTAAGCCGATCCGTATTCTTGTTTTCGTTCGAATCAATTCGAACGTTTGAGCTCCCCTTCCTTTTGTTCATTCGAATATAAGAATAGTGCTTCCCGATTCGTTCGACGCAAACTATTCGTACGAATGCAGGATACGGCCGTAAACAAGAATAAAGGTGTATGTGTACACTTTCCCAGCTAGCATTTTCATACTTATATCTATACCTATACAAATGGATTTTTGTCTGTCCGTATGTTCCTTTTAGAATCGAAAACTACTGAACCGATCGGCGTGAAAATTTTCATGTAGGGGATATTGGGGCTATGGAAGGTTCTCTCGATGGCAAAAGACCCCTCCCCCCACTAAGAGGGGGGGCTCCCATACAAATCTATGCCCATAAAAATGGATTTCTGTCTGCTCTATGTTCCTTATAGAACTGAAAACTATTGAACCGATCAAAGTGAAAATTTGCATGTAGGGGTTTTCGGTGCCAAGGAAGGTTCTTATGATGGTTAGAGAACCCTCCCCCCACTAAGAGGGGGGGCTCCCATAAAAATGAAACATAAATTTCCTAATTACTCAAAAACTAATTAATCAAATGGAATCATATTTGGGATGTGGGTATTTTCGGAGCCTTGAATTTTTTCTATGATGAATTGAGACCCCTAACCTTTTTAGGAGGAGGGGCCCCTAGACAAATGCAATACAAATTTCCTCATAACTCGAGAACTAATCAAGCAAATGGAACCAAATTTGACATGTGGGTGTTTTTGGAAACAAGAATTTTTTTATGGTGAATTGAAACCTCTCCCTACTTTGGGAGGGGGGCTCCTTTACAAATGAAATACAAATTTCTTCATAACTCGAGAATTAATTAATCAAATGGAACCATATTTGGCACGTGGGTGTTTTTGGAGGCATGAATTTTTTCTATGATGAATTAGGACCCCCTTACCTTTTTAGGAGGGGGGCTCCCAAACATATGAAATATAAATTTCCTCATAACTCGAGAACTAATTAATCAAATGGTACCATATTTGGCATGTGGGTGTTTTTGGAGGCAGGAATTTTTTCAATGATGGTTTGAGACCCCTCACCCCTGTGGTAGGGGGCTAAGGACTCTTATACAAATAAAACAGAAATTTTTGCGTAACTCAAAAACTAATCGAACTCGAGAAATTTTAGACTCTGTCATAAAACATTAATCAATAACAAGACCACCAAAAACTATCAATAGTAACATTAGATAATTCAGCGCGAGACGGCCACAGGTCGCGAGTGTTGCCGGCGACCTACCGTCGGAAGCGCCGGCCACTGCGGGGGGCAGCCCCTCGTAGAGATCACCTCTATCTAGGTTTATTTATTTTCCTAGATCTACTGACCTCTACTACTTTCCTTCAGTTTGGTCACCCCTGCGAAATAATACTTTCTACGAAGACATTTTCCGTGAAATGGTATGTACCCGCGTAAGGTTTTTTTATTTTGTATACATTTATTTAACGTTTCAATTTATATTTACAGTTATAAATTCATTTCTAATGACGGAAAATAATCTCTACCTTAACATTGTAAAATATTCTATCATATTGTAAAATATTTGTAATACATTTTTTCTTCCGATTTTACATTAAAGTTTATTCCTAATGTGAGGCAGCTTTGTTTTAATATTGTTCTTTTCATTTTATAAAGTAATTGTTCTGGGTCCTTTATTGCTAGTTTAAATTTTTGCTATAAGGTACCCCGTGGCAAGTGGGAATACGGGGTAAGTGGGAACGGAGCTCACAACTCTCTTCAACCTCATTTTCTCCAACCGAACCTTTCTAGAAATGAAAGATACAACTCAAACGCAAGTATTAAAATTATGGATTATTTATAACAGGCATACCAAACATCAAAATTGGACTTTCAATTTGAGCGTTATTTTCAATTTGCGTTGTAAGTTTGACGCACCTTTCTATAAATGATATTTTGGCCACAAGCTTTACGTAAAAGTACATGTTTTTCTGACAGTAGGTAAACATAATGAGTGTATTAACAAATTACACCCGAAAACTAGTTGTCTAATTTGACAAACGGCATTAAAAAAAATGGGTCGAAATAAGGTCGGCACTTGAAAGCACCCGGGGCAAGTGGGACCTATTAAAAATAAAGTGTTTCAGCACCAAACTTCCTGTCTTAATACATTTTTTATATGAACTATCGAACATTTTCAGTTCAATTACATAATATTTATACCAGTAAAGCTTTAAAATAAAACCAAAAAGCACTAAACCAAGGGGCCCCAAAAAAGAAGCCCATATGCACAGTTTGTGAGGGAACAAACAGTTTGGTCACATTTTGGTTACACCTAAACGATTGAATTTGGAAATTGAATTTGGTTAATTGAATTTGGAAAGTCAAATTTGATATAATTAAGCGAATCTGCAACTTGAATTGAAACAATAAAGGTTATTATAACGTAACTATCACTTATGAGTAGCTCTACCGAATTGGGCATGGTAGAACAAACAGATCATAATCGTATTTTCGAGCTTTTAAACAATGGTTAATCTTAGATTACGTCTCGCAAGAATTGGATACAACGACATATTCAACTACACTTCATTACAATAATGCTTTACAGCGTAATTGCTCACGATCTGTGGTTTACATAGATTATAAAGTCGCCCGTTGTGATCTGATTTTGTTACGCTATTTTTGAATGGTTCATACAAATATTGTTTTTGATTGCTTCTTGCAATGCTTTTACATTGCTGTATATTAACTTCCACAATTTACTATTATTTTATGCTTTTTAATCAAATTTGAAAATAGCTCCCACTTGCCCCGGTAAATGGGGTAAGTGGGACCTATCGCCATAATTTTGAAAATTCTCCTCCAGATTCATTTCATGTAAATTCATAGGTCTTTTTCGTAATTAATCCTTCGAAGTGATACCACTGAAGAGTTTTTGTGCTGAAAGAATTTTGAAATAATCATAGGTATAGAAAACACAGTGGAATAAACCCAAACTATGCATTTTTTAGGTCCCACTTGCCCCGATGTACCATATGCTGTTAGTTATCCATGTCCACACTATTTAAAAAAAATTACAAAATTTGATTCTATGTTCTATGGTAAAAAAGATTTCTTGACTTTCAATTTAGTTTTAGCATATCGGCTAAAATTATCGATTATTGTTGAATGAACGATGAAGACAAAAATATCGTCTGCATAGGCGATAAGTTCATAAAAGTTATCGTCTATGAGGCAGCCTCTAATAGGGTAGATGCTCCAGTAGTTGTGGTAGTACCAGTAGTGGTGGAAACGCGAAATATATCATAATTATGGCGGATTTCGAGATAATTTCAATTTTCTATTGTTAAATATATATTTGTTAACAGTTTTATCTAAGATGCACAGTTAAAATTAAAGATGTTGGTGCAAAAATTACAAATTCCTTTTGTGCAGACCAATAAAGTGCAATTGCTTAAGAAATTCGTAACAATCCATAACATTTTAACAAGCCTACGCTGTTATCCACCTGCTGTCATGCTCACTGCAAGCGTTACTAAGGGCGGTAAACAAAATTTCACTATTATAGGCAAATTTTCCACTATTATAGGAACATTACCACTACTTTGGGAGCACAGACTAATGTCAGGAAAAGCAATATTTTAGATATATAAACCAGCAGAATGGTATAAGTTTGGTATGTATTTAAAGCCAACATTATGGTGTACCATATTATAATGTAGTTCAATTGGAAACTGATAAATTGAGCGTTCAAATTGTCTTTAAACACTATCCCCCGACATAATCCCTCCATTACTGGAGCATCTACCCTATTGTTATTGACTGATGTTCTTACTTTTTGTTTCTTTTTGACTTGGTCGCTTTTGTGTCATTTGCAGTTATAAATGGATTGTTAGCTTTCTTCGCCAATTTACTGCCTTGTTCTTTTACCTTGCTTAACTGGTTCTCATCGTTGTCTGAGCCATCCGATGAAGTCGTCAAAGCTCGTTTGCTGAGTGCCCTATCCCGTTCACTGATTTCTTCGTCCATGTAGTTACGCTGTATATTGTCGGCTGCAGTATTGGCTTTCGATAGTGCTTTTTCATTGTTCAGAACTATCACGTGGTCGCCGGCGCGGCCTTGCTGGGTATTCTGAGTAACTTTCGATGACCGTTGGGTACTATCGAGAAGAGCAGCATGCTTATTACCGATTGTTACTGGATTATTCTGAGCTGGTAATGCTCGTTCGTCGTTTTGTGCAACTTGACTTCTCGTACTGCGGGATTTCGATGTCAGTATTGTCATGTTTGGTGGATCTGGCTCGGCTATGTCGATTATCGGTTTTGCGGGTCTTCCTAGTGTAGTTCCACTAGCATGTTGTAGTGATTTAGTTTCTGACGCAGCGGCAACAAGTTTCGGCCAACTAGATTTTTCGTGGCCTTCGATTTTGCAGTAAAAGCATTTATTCTTCAGACCTTCATAAAAAATGCGAGCACAAATGTCCAATGTAGAGATGTGCTGGTATTTCCTTAGATAACTCCATCCCAGTAAACCATTTGGTTTGTATATCTCGATTGTAACTGAGATATACGAAATCATATCTGAACGAAAAAGTTATATTTCACGCAATATAAGAACATATATGTACCAAAGTGGAGGCGATATACGTGCGAAAATTTTGACAAATATTTGTAATTCTATTTTGCGTAGTTTTTATAACACGCAACTAAATACTCCTGAATATATGATTAAGATATAATCAAATATTGCAATCGTCTATACTGCTTTATAATTCACAGTCATGAATTGTATATGAAGACACGCACGACTGCAAAACAACTTATTGTTCACTTCGATTTGACATACTCTTATCATTATACAATTCCAATGTGAAATTACCATGAAAACGATTTAATGTGAACTTTCTATTACGATTTTGTGTTATCTGGGATGTGCGCGCCTCGCACACCAGTGAATATATTGACATTCAGTTCGTTTGGGAATCGTTCTCTAACGTGCTGCCTTATAGCGCCATATTGTCCAAGAACGTATTGGATTTCTCGTTCATCTATTTCAGGTGGTAGATTGAATATACGTACGTACAGGAAGATACGACAAGCTTGATCAACTTGCACGTTGATCTGCGATCCATCATCATATTGGAAGGTGTATTGTTCCGTAGCCTCCGCGATAAATGCGGAGAATGTTAGTTCGTCTATGAGCTTCACAAAGAATTGCCCACCATTTTCTTCTTTGTAAATAGTATGAATGCCCGCTGCTGTTAATTTAAGATTTCCAGTTGTGAACTTAAGTACTTCCAAGTGCGACGGTACTTTGCTAGAAGGATTGAAGACCAGTTTCACTGTATTTTTCCTTACACTGTTAGCCATTGTGCCTAATAAATCTTTCTCGAAAGAAAGATTCCGCTATTATAACGCTAGATTATCAAAAAGAACAATAGTCACTGAGGACTATTGTTCACAATGTTCTTCAGGAGCAAAACGAGATGTACGTCTGTATCGACCGCGCACTTGTCCGAGAATGAAATGGTATTCTGCGAAACTCTATATTCCACGTTATGGTCAACCGAGAATTGGTGTTCCACAAAATGGTATTCGGCGAAATAGTTTGTAATGATGGCGAATATTTAAATGCCATCCGCTTTATTTGATCAGGCTAAGCAATGGGAGGAGTTGCTTTCTACTTTACTGTGAGGAAAATTTGTATATTAAAACACCCATGAAATCCCCAGAAACTTGCAAAACTCAAGATTGTGACAAAAGTCATCCGAGATTCACGATTTATGTACAACACAGTTTAATTTGTGGCAATACGAAGTTTGTCGGGTCAGCTAGTAAATAAATAAGCTCTACTCTATACAAGATCTAATTTAAAAGTGGTAACAAAGGATAACTATAACAGCGATTATGATAATTCCTAATAGTATTGAGATGAAGCGTCAATAACTGCACCTATAGCCTCTTAGATGAAAAGATGAAGCGAATAAAACGGAAATAAAATGTAAGCTGCCATAAAATTGAACTTATGTGGAATAATGAAGGCACCCATAATACCACACATTGATTATTCCCATCCATATATCTTTATCGTTTTCAGATTTAAGACCAGATGAAGTCAGAAAGCAATATAAAATAAAATAAAATAGTTTGAATCTAAACGAAAACCCGTCCCGGTTCGTAATCCCTTACAAGCAGTCCTTCATCGAACGGATCCATCCCGACCGTTCTCCATATTTCCCGGAACATATACACACACAATGTACGGGCAGTAAAAAAACGACGAAATAGCTTGTACTTTCAGTCAGAGCACGCACATGCAGCCGTCTGTTATTGTTGTTGTTATTGCTGCTGCAGATGTTCCCCAATTGGGTGTACCAGTGAAAACATGCAAGGCCAGCAAAAAAAAGAATGCATTTCCAAAATTGCACTTGCAGAATCACGAAAAGATTAAATGAACGACGAGCAAGCTTCTTAGCTTCCCGGGGTTGGGTGGCATTCTGGGAACTGCCGAAATGTGACCCCCTCAGGCTGGTAAAAATTTCCACGGTTGCCGTCCGTAATTTATGCAATTCGTAATAAATGTTTAGCTTAACGTAGTTTTTCTCGGAAAATTCGTTGAAAATAGCAAGGTTTAAAGCTAAGAACTACAATTTTTATTGAATGAGAGATTATAGTCGCCTAGTGTATCTTTGTCCTATCAGACAATTTGAAGATTCTTTATGTTTGCTAATGGATTATTTAACCACCGTTTTAACGACATGCTTGTAGGGATAAACAACTGCACCAAGCACTGGAGCATTGCCGAACAAAGCCCGAAACGTGAGATGTGAGCAAAATGTTCCTTTAAAAGCAAGGATATAAATAGGGTACAATGCACAAATTTAAAATGAAATTACGCGGAAAATCGAGACAGGATTCCTGCACACATGCTGGTTTTTGTCATACTTGGATCGCTCGTCTACTTGAGTAGCGTAGCAGCATAAGAAGAAGTGAATTTGTTATCAGCCAACTGGCGGCATCTCCATTGCTTAGCTGCTCTCAGCTCAGACTGCATTATGGAACCAATCCAGGAAAATCACATCAATTTTTAGCTACGTTTCCTTCGAAGAAAACACGGCAGATTTTTTTAGGATAACTTTTTGGCAACCAATTTGAGGTTTTATCAGCATTAAACAAGCTAACTTAGGTACAGACTAGTTCAAGATAGTCCAAAACTAATGTTTTGCCTGAACGATTCATGTTCTCGTCACTGTAGCTGCACACTGCACCCTTCCCTTAACGTTGCTGATATCTTGTTATGGCGATATGATATCAAATAGCAGGGGAATGGATAGCATAAAAATATGTGCAACTTCCGGTTTCGGATCGTTCCGAACTATAGAAGGTTAGTCTTCGTAGCGGAACTGCCATTGAATGGATGTTTTAAAGCGCACCAAAGCAGAACTAACGACAGTATTTATGGCAAGCTCATATTTTTACCAGTTTCTGGTTGTTTCGGGTGATCGCTTGTCACCTCAACATCGTTAAATCAAAACATAAAGAAACGTGTTAAAGCGTTTCAAATTCCACCGCATATTTGTCGAGAAGGAAGTTTTATTATCCTGCTTGAGAGTGGCAGGGAATCCTGCTGCACTGAAAGTATAACTTTATTAGCCGTACAAGAACACACCAATCACCGATTTTTACAGATTATGTTCGTTGTTGAGAAGCAAATTAATTTCAGTACTAGAAAGTTGCAAACTGGAAGGTACTGGATTTTAAATTAAAATATGCGAAGTTTATTTACACTCTAGAATAAATCATCTTATTTATCTGCATAAGAACAAAATTATCAAAAATACCTTTATTAGCGTTTTTGATAGTCTCATATGTTTTCTCAGAATTTAAAAAAGGCTGATTATCATCGATTCAGGTTATTTCCGGCAAATATCTAAACACCAGGACCACAACTAGCAGCAGTATTTCCCAATCGCACCTCCTTCGAAGAAGGAGCTGCCTAACGGTCAACGGGGGATTAATGCTGCACTGGTAAACACGTTAAAAACTCATTTTTCATCGATCGTTATCCTTCCGCCCTGCGTCAGTCGTGATCTCTACTGTTTTCACCATACCATCCACCACCACCACCGCAGTAGGTACCGTCATTTCAGCCGTTCGAGGTTATCGCATCCACTTTCTTCCGGTGGCGTCCGGAAGGGGGAACGCTTTAGCAGTTGATTGAAAGTCAGGGCACATCTCACGTACATTTACGCCACCGTTTTTCCCTTCCTTCTTCGTTCAACAACAGCGAAAGGGAGCGGCACTTCGCAGGAGCTTGCAGCATAAATCGCGACTCTCCGTCATAAATCAAATTCCCATCATTCAGCAGCTGTTCAAACGAATCGCTTTCTTCTTTCTTCTATTCTTACGCTGCTGCTCCTGCTGGTTTCTTTCCTAGTTGCTTTTCTCTCAACCAAATATCCGACCTACCCGTAGGTATATGCTGTCTAGGCAAGCCTGCTCGGCTCGCGAATGAGCGATTCCCTGATTGGTTAGAGGATGAGTTTGTATTCCACTGCTGCACTGGAAAAAGTTACGCGCTGACATTGCCCAAAGTATGTCAATAAGTACATCAATAACCTGTCAATTTCGGTACGAATAGAAAACGACTAAAATTATTGATGATCAAGAGTTGACGTGACGTCTGTGTAGTTGCGTATCGAAAATAGACTGTTTCTAACTGGCACATGAGCAGCCAGAATGTACTGCGACAGGACTCATTGCTGTTAAAAGTATTATTTGATTCACAACTGAATACAGGACAAAATTATATAACTCATCTCAACTTGATTATTAAATCGCATGTTTCACAGTATCAGCAAATATTGGTTCGGAAGACGAAACGTATCCCTTAATTCTTGACATTCAATATTTCCGAGTATTTTGAAGAAAGCTGTTAAATGTCATTAAATTGAGAGCGAATCGATAATTTCGATCGAAAACAGTTTTCTGCTGTGATAATCTAGAATCACAATAACGGATATAACCGGAATGTATGATCAAAATACCTAAATGTACCCCTAACGCTATGTAAATTTATGAAATGCAACTACGTTACTCTAATGCTATTCTTAACTGTAATCTAAAAACTAAATGAAAAAAAGACTTCATGTTAATGAACTGCATAGAACTTTTCACACCTATTTTTCCTACTATAAAAGTGAAATGACTTTCCGGTCGCATAAAAACAAGCAAAACAATGATATAAAAGTTCAGTTTTGACTCCGGAAAGGAATCCTACATAAAACTTTCTTTTATAAAGTTTCTACTGTAAAAAAACTATTGTGAAAAAAAAAATTAAATCCTTATATTTCGGGTCAGTCCCCGCGTAGTGGTTAGCATTCACGCCTCTCACGCCGAGGACCTGGGTTCAAATCCCAACCCCGCAGAAGACACAAATGACCCAGGCTGGTTAAAGTGACTATAATCAAAACAAAAAAACCTTATATTTTAACGGACGTATTGCACGTCTTTTTGTAACTGTGTTTTCTATTTTCACCTCTTCAATACCATTTGTGCTATTTATTTTTTGCTTGTGACAAACAACACCCGAAACGAAAAAATACGGTTATCATTAACCTTTCAATTGTTTTGCCTATTTCACTCAGCCGCAATGGGCAAAGGAGAATGATCTGCACATATTCACTCTTTTGCCGGCCGAAGCACCGTCGAATCCTAAAAAGTCACTGTAGCAATTAATGACGACAGCCACAGGTAGTGATGTCCGTTAATCGTTCGATTAATTCAACTAATCGAATACTGCCAGCACAAGTAGTTAAATTAATCGAATAGTTCAATGAGTACGAATAATGCTGGATAATCATTCATAATCGTTCGATTAATCGAATTATTCAAAGAAATATTAGAATATTTTTAATCGAATACCACTTGCACGAATAGTTGAATTAATCGATTAGTGCAGACAACACTCACCGATTAATCGGTAATCGAATAATTGAAAATTTCGGACATCACTAGCCACAGGCTCATAATCACAGTTTTTTTTGTACCATAATGTGGAGAAGCTGTCGTTTCATCAAGCCGGCGCAACATGCTACTCCGCGTATGCTGTAATTATCTAATGAATCTATCTAATGAATAGTCTCTTTAACGTAACTAATGTTTATTTGAGCGTCTTAGTAGAATACCTGGCTGGTAAACGACTGAATAATGCGTCCGTCGGTGCCTTGTGCACGTGTAGGCATAAAATAGACCCTACAGTGGTTCATAGCTTCTTATTCGGCAACTCCTATTCCTACCTCCGACGCGGTACCGGGATACGAGCAACTTTGGTGGAGATGCTGACAGGAAAGCAGGGCTCTTTCGAGCTTCGTTGGCCCTCCGGCGAAACAGGAGTGGTGTAGCAGGCTTTGCAAGCCGTCACCATGAAAAATACTAAAGCACGGAACGAAGAACAAATAAATTCTTACTGAAACAATCGGAATAGACCCACGCGACGAAAAAAGGACTTCCAAGGGAGCACTCGAGTGCTCTCCGACGTATTGAAGAGTCGCAAGTTCGATGTCGTAGCGCTGCAGGAGGTGTACTGGAAGAGCTCAACGGTACGTACGTTCAGAGATGGACATACCATCTACCAGAGCTGCGGCAACACACACGAGCTGGGTACAGCTTTCATAGTGATGGGCGAGATGCGGAAACGGGTGATTGGGTGGTGGCCAATCAATCCTCGAATGTGCAGGTTGAGAATCAAGGGCCGATTCTTCAACATAAGCATCATCAACGTGCACAGCCCTCACCTCAGAAGTACCGATGACGACAAGGATGAATTCTACGCGCAGTTGGAGAGTAAATACGACCGCTGCCCAAAACATGATATCGGCCAGGAGAAGGTATACAAACCGGTGATTGGAAGGTTCAGTGCACACCAGCGGACCAATGAAATGGGCCTAAGACTTATCGACTTTGCCGCCTCCAAGAATTTGGTCGTACGCAGTACCTATTTCTAGCACAGAATCCATCACAAGTACACCTGGAGGTCACCAAATCAGGCAGAATCACAGATCGACCACGTTTTGATCGACAGTCGGCACTTCTCAAACATTATCGACGTCAGATCCTATCGAAGCGCTAACGTTGACTCGGACCACTACCTAGTGATGGTTAAGATGCGCTCAAGACTCTTCGTTGCGAACAACATTCGGTACCGACGCCAGCCTCGGTTAGATCTCGCGCGGCTGAAGCAGCCAGACGTCGCCGCAAACTACGTGCATTCACTCGAAGCTGCGCTGCCGGAAGAGGACGAGCTGGACGAAGCCCCTCTCGAGGACTGTTGGAACACTATCAAAATAGCCATCAGCAGTGTAGCGGAGAGCTCCATCAGGCATGTGGCCCGGAATCAGCGGAACGATTGGTTTGACGACGAATGTAGGAGGGTGATGGATAAGGAGAACGCTGGCGGCGCAGTGCCACACGTCAGAACGTGGAAAGACACAAACAGAAGAAGATGCAGAGATATCAAATATGCAGAGTTGGAGCGGCTGCACCGTTCTCAGGAAACGAGAAAGTTCTACCAGAAACTGAACGGATCGCAAAGGTTTTGTGCCGCAAGCCGAAATGTGTCGGGATAAGACTGGCAGTATTTTGACGGACGATCGTGAGGTGACCGATAGGTGGAAGCAGCACTTCGACGAACACCTGAATGGCGCCTAGGCGGAGAACCATGGCGGCTGGTAAAGCACCATGTTTCGACGGTGCAACAAACGGGGAAGAGATGCCAGCCCCAACGATAGGCGAAGTTAAGGAGGCCATCCTGCAGCTAAAGAACAACAAATCGGCTGGAAAAGATGGCATTGGAGCGGAGCTTATTAAAATGGGACCAGAAAAGCTGGCCGTTTGTCCACACCGACTAATTGTTAGAATTTGGGATACAGAACAGCTACCGGAGGAGTGGAAAGATGGGGTCATCTGCCCGATCTATAAAAAGGGCGACAAGTTGGACTGTGAGAACTATCGAGCAATCACCGTTCTCAATGCCGCCTATAAAGTGCTGTCCCAAATCGTTTTCCGCCGTCTATCACCAATTGCGAATAGCTTTGTGGGAACTTATCAAGCCGGCTTCGGCGAAGGTCGGTCTACAACCAGGCTTGGCATACACTTTTCGCTTCGATTTTGCTCTTTTGATTACTGCATCTCAGCCAAGCAAAATTTGAAAAAGTGATGTGTGAGGCGTTTGTAGAATTTGTTATTATCTATAATATTGCTGAAGTAAGCATTACTGTACATTTTTTATTTATGGTGCTATAAGGCTGGTACCTTCTTGGTAGCAAAAAGAGCGCTCTTTTTGCTACCAACGGCATTACTACCATACAGCGCCGTAAATACTAAAGATAAAACTTCACTTTCTTCAGTAATATTATAGATAATTGCTAGCTCTACAAATGCCCCATACACCACTTTTTTAAATTCTGCTTGGCTGAGGAGCAGTAATTAAAAGAGCAAAATCAAAGTGAAAAGTGTATGCCAAGCCTGTCTACAACGCATCAAATATTTACACTGCGGCAAATCCTCCAAAAAGGCCGTGAATACAAACTTTCCACGCATCATTTATTCGTTGACTTCAAAGCCGCATTTGATACCATCGACCGGAAAGAGCTATGGAAAATCATGGACGAGAACAGCTTCCCCAGGAAGCTCATCAAACTGATCAAACGATGGATGGTACACAGTGCTGTGTTCGAATTGCGGGTGGATTGTCAAGTTCATTCGAATCACACAGAGAGCTTCGTCAAGGTGATGGTCTTTTATACCTTCATACCTCAACATAGCGCTACAAGGTGTTATTAACCGAGCGGATATCAACACGCGGGGCACGATATTCAACAAATCTAGTCAATTCGTCTGCTTTGCCGATGACATGGATTTTATCGGCAGAACATCTGTGGCGGTGGCTGAACAGTACACCAGACTAAAGCGCGAAGCAGAAAAGATTGGGTTAAAGGTAAATACGTCTAAAACAAAGTACATGCTGGCCAGCGGAACCGAGGCCGAACGACACCGCTTGGGCAGTAGTATATTGATCGACGGCGATGAGTTTGAGGTAGTCGATGAATTTGTCTAGCTTGGCTCACTGATAACGGTGGACAATGATGCCAGCCGTGAGATTTGGAGGCGTATTATCAGCGAAAGTCGTGCTTACTATGGGCTTCACAAGCAATTGCGGTCGAGTAAACTAAGTCCCCGTACAAAGTGCACCCTGTACAAGACGCTTATCAGACCGGTTGTTCTCTACGAGCATGAAACATGGATAATGCTCGAGGAGGACCTGCGAGTGCTCGGAGTTTTCGAACGACGAGTGCTAAGAACGATCCTCGGCGGCGTACAGGAGAACGGAGTATGGAGGCGGAGGATGAACCATGAACTCGCACAGCTCTATGGGGAACCCAGTATCCAGAAGGTGGATAAAGCTGGACAAATACGATGGGCAGGGCATGTTGCAAGAATGCCGGACAACTACCCTGCAAAGATGGTGTTCGCCTCAAATCCGGTAGGAACAAGACGACCAGGAGCGCAGCGAGCAAGATGGTTAGACCAGGTGGAGCGAGATCTGGCGGAGAGTACTCGGTGTCCGAGGAATTGGAGAGCGGTAACCCTCAACCAAGTTACTTATTCTTATTCTTATTCTTCTTATTAATACCATCACAGCCACAATAAAGGATTCCTGGAAATAATTATAATTATTTCTAATCGAAGAAATAATTCAAATTATTTTCTTGTCTGTATTAACATTTGCCGAATATCGTTGATATATTGCAAATGTTTAATCGGCCAGGCCAACTGTGAAGTATTGCCGCAAAGACGATTATACGAAATAACTCTTGTTTGAATATTTTATTCATACAAAGATGCATTTCAAAATCAGCAGGGGAAGAAAAAACGGGGACGTCTCGTACCAACCGTTTCTGATTAACTGTAACTTTGTTTTCGTTGGGAGTATCTTTGCTAACAAAGGTTAAATGATACTCCGGACCCTCGGGGATGAACTTTTGGCCTTTAGACCAAAAGCCTGGCTGCAATTAGCCAAGGTTATAGCGCCTTATTTCGCTCTCTGAAAATAGATTAATCTCACCAACTACCAAAAATATTAGTTCCAATTGATTCTTTCAAAAATATTGAGAGAAAATCATCAAAAATAAAAAGCTTTCACTCATCTGCGTTGCAATCCAGATCCCTCTAGTACTGGTGAAAAGATATTCTCTGAATCACTTTATACAATACACGTAGGTCATTCGGCGTGGTACTAAACGGTTTCCGTACAGCAATACGCAGTTTTGCGACTGAATTCCGCTAATAGCTCCATCGTTAGTCACTGTAGATGATCTTGTTGCACCCGGCGAATCCATTTCTGTTCGTCTTATTCAAGGACAGTTTTACACAAATTTTTTAACCGATAGTTCACACAATCACGATAAATAATTTGCTCTCGAGAGATTTGTGATTGCAGATTAATACTTGAATTGTGACTGATCACTGTCTCAGATTGATAGCTTCTCGGAACTGGAAACGTAAAGCTGATTTCGTTGACAACTTTAGACGTTGAAAATTTGTTTTACAAAATAAAACGAACATTGTTGACGCATAACTTTTACTATTCTATATACTCTTCTCGATAAACTGTTTAATTTAAGTCAATTAAAATGAAAAATTCGCGACGTCAAAATTTTTCGCGTCCGTCCACGCTCGCGGTTTACTTCGATCTTCTCGGTAGCCCTCAACCAAGTTACATGGAGAAACATTGTTCAACAGGCTTTGTCTTAAATAATAATAAGTAGAGTTCCTGAAACGATGAAAAAGAAGAAAAACAAAGAGTTATTTATATCCTTTAACAACAATAGTTACAATAGTAATTAAAATTTTGCAAAAGTTTCTACAGCATAACGTGTGCAGCTTGACTCCTGTTTCGCTTCTCAGTTTACCAACTACTCGGGTGTTCCTCAAGGCAGCAACATGGGACCTCTCCTGTTTGTGTTATTTCTCAACGACATTGGTTCGCTGCATAAAGTTGGATGCAAACAGATGTATGCTGATGATCTGAAATTATATACGGTGAATCGTTTTATTGACGACTTTGTCCGGCTGCAGAGGCTTTTGGATTTATTTATCGATTAGTGCAGGAAAAACTGACTTGTTATCAGCATCCCGAAACGTCAAGTATTGACTTTCCACCTAATTCCACCGCATCGCCAGTCCAGTCGTTTACAACTATCAAATAAATAAGCTGGTGCTCCCATTTATCGAGTTTAATCATTAACAAACTTATATTTATTTTATTTATTTATTTTGGCATTTATTTTTGACCTAAATAAAGTAAACAATATGCCTAAATTTGGTTCAAATTTGAGAAGGTCAATTACACAGGATGAGGACACTTCTCGTGGAATGACCCATATAGCTGTGTACAGGGCTTTTCCCGCTTAAAACAGTATCTATACTTTCCGCTGTCGAACTAAGGGACAGAACGTATTTCCCGTGTTCCTTCAGCACTGGAAGAGCAGTCAATGTTTTGCCCGCCGAGAGCCGACGACGACGACGAAGACAACGTTGCCGGCGGCATAAATAAAACATTAATAAATATTCAACGGCAGCTTCGGGTGATTTTACTTAAATTATGCTTTCTTGTTCTGTGTGTTTATCGGTACGGCTTTTCTGTCTATCAGTGCCAAGGGAGAGAATATCAACAAAATTACCCGATAAACCGCAGACCGGTTTTGTCGGTGTCACGAGACGAGATGGCACAGGCCGCGATTGGCTGGAGAGAAAATAATATCTTGCGAATTTGGAACGTAATTCTAATTTGCGAAATGTAGGCAGGGCATTGATTTTGCTGTGTCCTGCGTTGAGCTTTTTTTATCGACAATATATTTGCTCCTAAACAGTTGTCGTAGACGACATAAATTTGGTGGCCTTTTTCAACCTTTTTCATGTGCAAACAAAAAAAAGGATTTGTAATTGAGATAAAACACAGTATTTTCACCATATTTTAGTACGAGTTATTTATATTAGATGGTAAATTCGATATAAGTGTAGGAAAAAAACCTTAAATTTCTGGACTTCAACCTAGAATTATAGACAATATAAGCCACACGAACTTATATTTATGAAGTTTGATCTCCTCACTCGACTAATAACGAATGTGTAAATTTTCGAAAAAAATGGGTGGCAATGATTCATACAACAAAGTTCCACCAACCAATACTACTTCTCGCTCTTAGCCGTGGACCTGCTGTCCAAATGCTGAAACAAGAACCAATTAACGAAAAGCTTTACTTTCATCAACTTCGGTTTATAACCTGTCTTTCCATTTATTGAGCATTTCTCTATTAGTGCTTCAATTTTGCTAGCACATAAGCCCGCTGGATGCGGTAAGTTATGTACTTTTCAATTTATTTCGCAATAGAAAATTAATGAGAAGCACCAATCAGTGCCGGCAGTGTATGAAGGCAGGTAAGAGACGCTTTTCGTAGGTATCGAAAATAATTAATATAAAGCATCGAAGGTGTGTAGTACAGGATGTAGCCTGTCAGCCGGAAACTTTAGCTAAAATATAATACACGCTTTGCAATCACGTTCAACATTAGAGAGTATTACTTTTCAGCTTTTCATCTGCTACAATTTCGGGAAGCGTTAACGATTTGAACGTGATGAACCATACGAGAGCTATTTTTCAGACTTGGCGATGCAAAGAAAGTAAATTGAAGCAGTTTCACATACGGTATAGACAGTGTGTATACACACAGGAATTTACATCTCAATATTTGTTTATTATTGTTTGAATTTTGAGATTTTAATGTCATGAAAGGGTAAGTATCGCTGCTGGGAAATTAAATATAGCCCTGTCAGCATTGCTGATATTTTGAGAAAAATTTCGAAATGATTCATTTTATGAAATGTGAACAAATTGTATTTGTCCGTCTGACACTTATGGAAGTAGGACCAGTCCACAACGAGCGACAGTCTTTTCAGTCGTAGTTACATAACCATTTAAAGCTTTTACCTCACAGTTTAATCCGTGCTCTATTGCTGGTGTGCTCAACTCAACAGGTGCAATAAGCTTAGTCACTTTCCACTTCCAGTCGCTTTACTTTGCACTATTCAATTTTGTAGTACGTGTACAAATGATGTGCTTTGGAAGCCTGTTGTTGCTGAAATTTAGTTCGTCCTTCCAATCTTCTGAGTTCAGATGAACAGTACGCAGGCATATCGTATTTCGAGAAGAATGGCGTAGGTTGCATACAGACTATCATGTACAGACCCAGTAAAATCCTTAACAAAGCTCGATATTCATATTCAAAAGTCTTTCAAGATGAGTTTTAACTTCCATTGAATAGAGATCTTCTTCATGTAACACGAAAGAACATTCAACAGTTCAAGGAATGCTTCCCGTTATATGTCCACAATTTCCGTTTTTAATGGTGTCGCCCGCCCCAACAGGTCAAAGATTCGTTGCGACGATTATACCTTTGATGTTATACCTGCCTGATAAGTACGCCAGAAAAGTGACAAAACTCCCTCGTCGCAAAAAGATTTGTTAGGACCGCGATGACCCAAGACCAATTGGATGTTTGTGTTAGGGCAGGCTTGGGATACACTTTTCGCTTCGATTTTGCTCTTTTGATTACTGCATCTCAGCCAAGCAAAATTTGAAAAAGTGATGTATGGGGCATTTGTAGAATTTGTTATTATCTACAATATTGCTGAAATAAGCATTACTGTGCATTTTGTATTTATGGCGTTATAAGGCTGCTACCCTCTTGGTAGCAAAAAGAGCGCTCGTTTTGCTACCAATGGCATTGCTGCCCTACAGCGCCGTAAATACTAAACATAAAACTTCACTTTCTTCAGCAATATTATAGATAATTACTAGCTCTACAAATGATCCATACACCACTTTTTCAAATTCTGCTTGGCTGAGGAGCAGTAATCAAAAGAGCAAAATCAAAGCGAAAAGTGTATGCCAAGCCTGTGTTAGGGAAATGCGCCAGAAAAAGTGACAAAAATCCGCTGTCCCAAAAGATCGCAAATTCATTGCGGCGAGACTATTAAACCTAGACGAATTTGATACTTACTTAATTGGCCTAACGTCTTACGACAAGGCCTGTGCAGTATAATTTCTCCATCTGTTTCGGTCCATGGCAACTGGTCTCCAGTTCCGCGTTCACCTAGTGCTCGCCAGATCTCGCTCCACCTGGTCTTGCCACCTCGCTCGTTGTGCTCCTCTTCGTCTTATTCCTACCGGATTCGATGTGAAAACCATTTTTGCAGGATAGTTGTCCGGCATTCTAGCAACATATCCTGCCCAACGTATCCGTCCAGCTTTCTGAATACTGAGTTCGCCGTAGATACGCGCTAGCTCGTGGTCCATTCTTGGCCTCCATACACCGTTCTCCTGCACTCCGCCAAAGATGGTTCTTAGCACCCGCCGTTCGAAAACTCCGAGTGCTCGTAGGCCCTCTTCCAGCAGTGTCCACGTTTCGTGCCCGTAGAAGACAACCGGTCTAATTAGCGTTTTGTACAGTGTGCACTTTGTACGGGGGCTCAGATTGTTCGACCGCAAGTGTTTGTGGAGTCCGTAGTAGGCCCGACTTCCGCTGATAATACGCCTTTTAATCTCACGGCTGGTATTGTTGTCCTCTGTTGCCAGTGCGCCAAGGCTTACGAACTCGTCGACTACCTCGAACTCATCCCCGTCGATTACCATAGTGCTGCCCAAATGAGCCCTGTCGCGCTCGGTCCCGCCCGCCAGCACGTACTTCGTTTTTGACGTTTTTATCTTCAATCCAATCTTCTCTGCTTCGCGTTTTAGTCTGGTGTACTGATCTTCCACCACCTTAAATGTTCTGCCGACAGCATCCACGTCGTCAGCAAAGCAGATAAATTGACTGGATTTGTTAAAAATCGTGCCCCGCATTTCGATCGCCGCTCGTATTATAACACCTTCAAGCGCAATGTTGAATAGCAGGCAGGAAAGACCATCTCGTTGTCGAAGTTCCCTGCGAAATTCGAATGGGTCCATTAATCCACCCGAGAGTCTCACACAGCACTGGATACCGTCCCTCGAAGCCATGATAAGCTTACCCGGAAAGCCGTTTTCTTCAATAATTTTCCATAGCTCTGGTCGGTTTACGCTATCATATGCGACTTTGAAATCGATGAACAGGTGATGCGTGGGGACTCGGAATTCGCGGCACTTCTGGAGGATCTGCCGCAGGGTGTAGATTTGGTCCATTGTAGATCGACTCTCCATGAACCCGGCCTGGTAACTTCCCACAAATCTATTGGCTATTGGCGATAGTCGATGACGTGGGACAACACTTTATAGGCGGCATTCATCGCTCGGTAGTTCTCGCAATCCAGCTTATCGCCTTTCTTGGAGATAGGGCAGATAACCCCGTCTTTCCATTCCTCCGGTAGTCGTTCCGTATCCCAAATCTTGATAATCAGTTGATGCAAACAGCCGACCAACTTGTCTGGGCCCATTTTAATAAGTTGCGCTCCAATGCCATACTCTCCCGCTGCTTTGTTGTTCTCCAGCCGCTGGATAGCTTCTTCAACTTCCCTTATCGATGGGGGAGGGACATCTTCGTTGCTTGCTACACCAATGTGATCACTTCCTCCGCTGTCATGGTCTTCCGCCTGCACGCCATTCAGGTGTTCATCGTAGTGCTGCTTCCACCTTTGGATCACCACACGGTCGTCAGTCTTTATCTCTGCACATTTTCGGCCCGCGACACAATGCCTTTGCGAGATTCGTTGAGTCTATGATAGAACTTCCGTGTGTCGTGAAAGCGGTACAGATGCTTGAGTTTTTCGCACTCTTTCTCCTCTTGGTGGCGTTTCTTCTCCTTGAAAAGTCGGGTTTGCTGTCTCCGCTTCTGTTTGTATCGCTCCACATTTTGACGGGAGGCTCTACGCAGCATTTTTACCCGCGCTGCGCTCTTCTCAGCTAATATATGCTGGCATTCCTAGTCAAACCATTCCTTACGTCGATTCGATAAGTAAATTTATAGCATCGCTTAATTTATAGCGACCTACTCTGTGTGGCGCGAAAACTACACCAGGTGATGCTAGTGTGTTTTTCAAGTTTTAGGGGTTTTATTGAAACAAAGTTTTGTTAGAAAAGTTGTAGCGCTATGTTGAACAACAAGCATAAGAGGCATCACCTTGACGAAACCCTCTATGTGATTCAATTGAACTCGACAATCCACCCGAAATCCGAACACAGCACTGTGTATCATCACTCGTAGATTGAATCGGTTTGATGGGCTTCTTGGAAAGCCGTTCTCATTCCTGGCCCGTTTCAGTTGATGGTATCATATGCAGCGTTGAAGTTAACGAACAAATGGTGCGTGGAAATTCTGTATTCACAGCCTTTTTGGAGGATTTGCTGCAGTGTAAATATTTGATGCGTTGATGACCGTCCGTCAAAGAAACCGGTTTGATAAATTTCCACAAATTTGTTCGCAATTGGTGATAGTCGGCGGAAAATGATTTGGAACAGGACTTTGTTCTGTATCCCAAATTCTAATAATTAGCCGGAACAGACAGGTGGTCAGCTTTTCAGGTCCTAATGTCATCTTCCCCAGCCTTTTCATTATTCTTTAGCTGCCTGATGGCGTCCCTAACTTCGCCAATCCTTGGGACTGGCACCTTTCCTTCGTTTGTCGTTTCGTCCAAATTGCTTTCCCCGCCGCCACGGATCTTCGCCCGGACGCCATTCCCAAGTAACAATTTGGGTTTTATTACACTCTTATGATGGCATTTAAGACCAAAATTGGTCTTGAAGACCACCATAAGAGTACAATAAAGTTTACATTGTTGCTTGGGTTCAGGTGTTCGTCGAAGTGCTGCATTACCCTTTCAGTCACCTCATGATCACCCGACAATGCAGTTGTCCAACTCCGCATACTGCGGGTCTTCCAGGCAACACTTTTCTCCTGGAAGACTTGGATTCGCTGCATCTTCTTCTGTTTGTGTCTTTTCACGTTCTGACGCATTTTTGCGGCTCGCGCAGAATTCTTCTCACCATCCTACATCCATCATCCTCGTACAATCATCGTCATGCCAGTCGTTCCGTTGATTCCGTGACACGTGCCCGATGATGTGACCTATAGGGACCAGGTGTAAGGAGTCTATGCTGCAAAAAACTGTTACGTATGGTCACGGTTTTCCAAATGGATAAGTCCATTTTGTTGGTCAGTGGGTGTAGGCTGAACCCTTCAATCACCGGTTTGGATTCCTACTTCTGGCCGACCTGGGCAATGAGATCCCCGACGAGAAGATGGTCAGTGAGGGTTGTACATGATGATGATGATGCTTGTGTTGAAGAACTATCCCTTGATTCTCAACCTGCAAATGCGAGGATTGATTGGACGTATATGTTTCCGTATCTCACTCATGACTTTTAATGCAAACTATATCCAACTCCTGAGTGTCCGGAGCTCTGGTAGATGATATATCTATCTTTGAACGTATGTTTCATTGAGCTCTTTCAGCATACTTCCTGCAGCACTACGACGTCGAACTTGCGGCTTTTCAATACGTCGGAAAGCACTCGAGTGCTCCCTTGGAAGTTGAAAGATCGGCACATCCACGTCCCGTTTGAATCCACAGTCCTTTTCCATTTCCACATTCTCTGCTTATTAGTTTTGTACGGCGGCTTGCAAGGCCTACGGCATCAACCCCCTGTGTTACCGGAAGACCAACGAAGCTCGAAAGACCGCTTCTTCCTTGTCAGCATACGACCTCGGATTCCACCGGGGTTAGTTACCTATTCTTTACCAAGGTTGGTTGGATCCCGGGTGCGAGCCCCGAGGAAGTAGGGATAAAAGTTACTGAATTAGAGGCTATGCATCACTGTAGGGTCTATTTTATACCTACAAGTACGCAAGGCATTGACGGTACACTTTAATCAGCTGTTTACCAGCCTCTACAATTACTTGGACATTGTGTAATCGCCGCCAGATCTCGCTGCACCTGGTAAAACTTTCTTGCTCGCTGTGCTTCTGGTCGTCTTGTTCGAATCGGATTTCCAGTAAACACCTATTAGCCGTTGTTCGGCATTCTTGCAACAAACCTTGCCCATCGTATCTGTCCTGTTTTGGCCACCTTTTAAATACAGGGTTTGCCGGAGGGCTGTCCAAGTTGATGGTTCATCCTCTGGCGCTATACTCCGTTCTCCTGAACGGCTCCGATCGTCCTTAGCACTTGTTTCTCGCAAACTCCGAGCACTGGCCGTTCTTCTGGTGCAATGATTTGTAATCCATTCCTCTCAGCCTCCGTACAAAAGTGCAAAAGCTTCAGTATTTAAAGACCTCGTGGCAGTAGTAGTCCCTTTTCAAGGAGAATTACTCAGACGGGACAAACCACACCTTTCATCCACTCCTCCGGTAGTTTCTCCTCCTTAAAAACCCTTAAATTATCAGTGTCAGTGAGTTGTCTTTAAATTTCGTTCCGCCTCCTTCTGTTATGTCGCTATTGAGATGTCCATCGAAGAACTGCGCGACCTTACAACAGAGACTATAGATTACAGAGGCGCCGAGACACTCAAAATCCACTAAATTTTGAAACAAAACGGAGAGTACCATCATAAATAAAGGTAACTCTCCGTTTTCGTTCAAAATTTAGCGATTTTTGAGTGTCTCGGCGCCTCTGTAGTCTATAGTCTCTGTAGAACTTACCCATCAAACCAATCATTTCATGCATTCAAGGTTTCTTCACCTAGCATCGCGGTTGCGGCCCCATTGACGACCGTGCGTATTTTTCTCCATCTGTCTTCGAGTGTCGAAGCACCTAGCTCCACAGAGGAAGGTAGAGTACGCGTGTAGTGATCAGGTGATCTCCAGCTGGCTTTGTGGATATCTTTGCGGAGAAAGAAAGCGCTTCAGATCACTAGGCCTCAGGAAGCTGCAAAGTTAATGCATCGCGGGCAGGGCTGTCATTCGCTCACACTATGCGCCCAATGTTCCAATTTTATGGCTTGCCGCACAGAGCGATTCGGCAACACACTTCAGCAGCTAATATGCACACAGCGTAAGGGCAAGAACAAATGCGAGCGAACGACAGCACTCAGTGAAAATCGCACCAGAGAGTGATCATGTAAACAACACTTGGCGCTGCCATTTGCAACACTGAGTGCGGTTGAAAAACAAGTTGTTTTGTTTTTACATATTTTCTGAAGTTTAAAGGAGGAAATAGGGTAAGGAACGAGTTAAGCAGTGTCACCTATTTTAATCAGTTGAAAATAAATGAGCCGAAAATTTTTTATGGCAATTTAACTTTTTTATTCATATTTTCAAAATCTTTTGATAGGATTCACTCTCACATATTATTCACTCTCTTTTTTTCTATTATCTAAGGCTTTGTCACTAGCCGAAAGTTTTATTATTTTATAACAAAACTGAAAACAAATTCTGAATTAACGGAACCTGTTCACCAGTAGCAGCAGCTGCAGCATAACTGATGAACTATCGTGTTGCCAAGACACTGTTTCGGTTCTGGAAATAAGAATTATAGGTTTGAAATTAACTGAAACCTCCAATGGTGAAAACGTGGTTCAATACTTTCAAGAGAAATGTATGTTCATAATTAATTTTTCTTTATTAAAAATAACAGAAAAGACAGCTTTTTCAATAATTTTCGAAGATTTTCTCAGTGATTTAATTAAGCAACGTTGTGTTTCAATGTTATTTGCTTTGATAACACTGTTCTGAGTCGGACCGTGCGTACTGCTATGTTTACCTCTTTTGTTCTCCCACCATCCTTATGAACAGCGAGTGAGACGTCAAGCTTGCAGTTTCCCATAAGAACACTAGAGAATAAAAGAGACGACGAATACCGTTTGCCGAACGGTGCGGTGAGTGTATGCCCCGATAAACAATTTAGACAGATGGCATTTCACGCATCTATGCCGATACGCTATGCCGATTACGCATCAGATGCCGATTAGTAGGTTGCGGATAGAAACGCGAACTTACTGAACAGGGGGAAAAGTTCGAGGGATTTTTTACGGGGACGTAAAAAAATTCAGATTTCAGGATTGCTTAAAAAAGCACCTTGAGAGTGAAAATATGTTCGGTCTGATCAAAATTAGTTCCACCGCTCCAACTTTTAAAGCGGAAAATCAAAAGTTTAACACAACAATAGTGTCTTCCAATGGTAACAGCTTGAAGAACTAAAGATAGCAAGAAGATTGGTATGCTGATACCCCCCACTTAGTCAACCCATCGCTTGTAATAAGGTAAAACAATCAGTGACCCGCTTAGACTGCTTAAAACCGGTTCTTTACCCTATACGCTGCACTGAACAATTGGTATGATCTGAATTTTCCGGACGAAAAATTTTTTTTTTGAGCAATATGTCGCGACAAATTAACAACTGTCAAAAATGCGATAGTGTTTTTGGCACAGCCATAGAGCCTCGCACAGAGCGTCTAACGTCATTTCCATAATAAACGATACGGTACGGTCCTTTGAGAGGTTGATAGAAAATTAAAATAAAAGAAACTACCGTGACCGCTCCTAATTCTGCGCAGTTCCTAATTCTGCGCATTTTTCTTTATATAAGTATTTTTTAACATTGTGCATAACTATGATCATTGCGTTATTTTTTTATAAATGTCTGTTGAATATTACGTCATTATTCACAAACGGGCCATAATATTTGAGAGCGAAATAATTTAACGTCAAACTGATAGTATTTTATATGGCAGAAAACATCGTCGTTAGCACCAACGCTAAGATTGTCCTTCTAGAAAATTAACAAATTTATGATCGAAAATCTTTGCAATCATCAAATTACCCAGCATAATTAGAAAGAATAATTAATTTTAGTCACGTTTTAGACAAAAAGAGTGATTGCATGCATTGCTTTCCTTAGAAAAATGCCATGCGATAATGCGCAGACTTAGGCACAGATTTTTTATTCATGTTCCAAATTCTGCGCAGTAATGTATCCTACGAAGAAATCGCGAAAGAATACGCAACCTCACCCAAATGGCTGAGGTATAGAGGCATGAAAATTCAAGTAGAATCTTTAACTTGCATTTATTGGAATCCTGTGTTGTGTCTCGGGGTCCGAACCTACGAGCGCCAATTCATGAAACCATGTCTTCTATTTTTTAATGTCCAACCTCATGGGGCTGTCAGAGCGTGGGGAAGTGGTTTCTATATGAAAACACAATTATTAGTAAAACGTGTCTAAAGTGTAATGTTCAGTATGCAGAAAACCCAAATCAATTCATCTTTCACGTTATCGAGAATAAAATATTTAAAATGAGGCAATCAAAATGATAACAATATTCCTTTGCCACCCGAACAGCACAAGAAGGCTGGATGATGGATCTAATTATGGTAATGGCTAATGCCGGATTTTTTGGTGTACTTTCAGCGTATAAAGACATAAACAGCATGTCAGGAGTATTCATTTTCACTTTTTGGGTGCGCAGAATTAGGAGCAAACATGCGCAGAATTAGGAACATGGACAAGAGAGTGCGCAGAATTAGGCACCGTGGATAAGTTTACAAAACAAAAAATATACTCAATTGTTGGTCGACTTATAATTCCCATATTTTTTACCAGATATTATAGACCGTAGCACTACACGTTGCTGCTATCCACGTTGTTAATTTAAATCTAGAATACTTAGAATAGCGGAAGAATCATAAAAATGTCTTAACTGCGTAGAATATGGTACGTTCACGGTAACTAAAAACAATCCAATGTTGGAAATTTCAATAGATTCAATAGATGTCTGCCATTTTCTCTTTCGGAAGCAAAATTGGGCTATTCGGTGAAGAAAACAGCAATGAAAGGCATTCATATGTGTCGCTATCACTATTGTTTATGTGTGCCACATAAAGAAAAGCAAAACGCAATAAACAACCAACAACCCAACAAGCATAAGGATGAACATTCACCCTTCCCGGCAGCTGTGTTCATTCCCAGCTGAGCGTGCGTGTGAACCTTCGTGTTTTTATTCTAGTACCGCACCAAATGTCGGGCTGTGCTCGGCATGCTGGTACTGAGTGCCGCTGATGTCTTCCAACAACCGGAATGACAGAACACCACCGTTCGGGCCAAAGCAAAGGCGCACACACAAACATCGACCATAATTGCTGAGAACGAGAGAGAGGAATCGCGTTATCGAAAACCGAGCTAGGCTGCTTCCGGGTGGATGCGGGCATTCGACTGGCTAGGGATGAACTGCAGGACCGGAGGAACGCGGGATGCCATCACGGCCAGGACTGATTCGATCTCCTCTGGATAGCCGTGTCAGTATCGAACGAGATTCATAGCGCGCTGGTGCGGTTTTGGTCCCCGGGTTACCCCAAAGCAGTTCAGTTCGCTCTTCACTCCTCGCTATCGCTTCCTCGACCCTTGAGGTGATTAACTGCCATTCCGATAAGCGATAAAGTAACGGCCCGGTGCCTGGAACTGGTCGAGTTGTTAAGTGGATTGGATTTTCCAAACAGTTAAAACCATGGAATACCGTCGTCTTGACCAAATCGCTTGATTCAATCGACAAAGGTCGCAGGCATTCGCCAGTGTGTACGATGCATGATACGATTGTTGGTTGAGAAAAGGATAATTCAATTATTCAGAGGGGCGCGTGTGTGATTCGATTATAAAGTGCTCGGCAGGGTGTTCGCCCGTAAACAAGTGGTGATGATGTGAGGAAATTGAGAAAAAAAAGGTGTTGGAAATTGCTCACCCAGCGACACTGGGAAAACATATTGTCATAATGTGCGATGCTCCATAAATCGCTGGCAAGGATCCCATAATCGATTGTCACATTGGAGGCAATTGCAGACACGTGTTATGTAAACAATGGATCTATTAATAAATGTCGCTTTTGAGATGGGCCACCAAAATCACTTTTGATAATGTTCTACTGTGAAAGAAACTTTTTTTAATCATAGGCAATCCGTCTAAATTAAAAACGAATTTCGTCGTAACCCTGATAATCGTTGATACATCGATCGAAAAGAAGGGCGGAAACTGGTAGTGACATTTCGCAAAGCCGTTCCCAACCAGC
This sequence comes from Sabethes cyaneus, assembly GCF_943734655.1. NCBI lineage: Eukaryota > Metazoa > Arthropoda > Insecta > Diptera > Culicidae > Sabethes > Sabethes cyaneus. The sequence continues at coordinate 178,999,129 of NC_071355.1, forward strand.
TTCGGGTTGAGAAAGTGTGAACGTTTCCGGGTGGATTTAGTGAGAAGCAAACATCGACGAGAAGATTGTGAGTGAACAACTTTCCCTTGCCGTTCTAATGAAGGTGATGTGATGATGTTAATCCTTTCTTGATCCGCTAAAGTATCGTAAATTATTAAGTTCGAGCACATTAACGTGCTTACTGTTCGTACGTTGCATGCACGAGAAAGCACAGCGCAAAAGTTCCGTTTGGAGTGACAACCTGCTGCTCGGCGAGAACGGAAAAACAAATTGACACGTGTTGTACCGACATAAATCAACTACCCACGCTGTGAACGAAAATAAAAACTTTAGCTTTAGGGTAATTGATATAGTGCTGGTTGAATCGATGCATATCGTCGGATCCTAACGTGTGAATACAGCGAATAAAACGGTGTACAACATAAAGAAAGTTTATGCATATGGTATGAGCACGATTGGCTGAAGTGAAAGTGAAGTTGAGAATCGTTCCTGTAGGAAATGGTCCGTTGCCACGGTCGGGAATTCGTTGAGCATCAATGTGAAACTTATACAAAGCTCTAGTGGATTGCTTTTGCTCTGGAACCGGGGAAAAAAGGTTGCCGATAGTGGATAACACATTTTGGACTTATAAATATATACGTCTAGCTTTACATAGTTCCAGCTCCGATTGAATTCAAGGTACGTTTCTGCTATGTGTTACTCGAAAGATGTGCTATCAATTGTGGAGGATCGAGAATTGAATCAAACTTTTGATTAAATTGTTTCCATTGGGTTGCGGAGGTTGTTTACGGGCGCACAAAGAGGATTGCGCTCGTTTTAATCTGATTATCCCTTTCGGTTTTTATCCTGGAACATCAAAGTAAGGGTCGTTGACGAACTTTTTTTTATTGGGTACCTATTGTATGCTACATTGTTGACATTGATAGTAGAATAAGATGGATTGAATCTGATACCTTCAGTTTGGAGAAATCATGAACCCGCACAATGGAAATGATTAAATCGCTTATCGAAACCTTTGCTGTACCAGGTTTCCATTCAGCCACCATGAAATTGTTTTCAAGGGATTGGAGTCATTTCGATTATCTTTAATCTTTTTACGACGAAGATTTTTGTCTTCGTTTTGTTTTTTTAGATGAGATAAAATGAGTAGAACGGTAATAATTTCATTTATCTGGTCATATATTTTTCGTTTACCCAAAGATATTCATTTTCAGTGATGTGAGTCAAACCTGTCATTTGAATCAAATTTTGAGAAGACTTTTTACAAGCTCTGTTAAAATAAGGATTTTGCTAGATCACTATCGATTTATTCGTATTTCATTACAGTATAAGCGCCTAGTACATTCAATTGAAGACCTTTATAAAAATTTGAGTTTTATTGCACTCTTATTGATAGTTTAGTGGACCGAATTTGGTTTCCAAAACTGTTTAAAGTACGTAATAAAACACAAACCTTTTCTGACCGAAACTTGCAGTTTAACATGAACGTTCACTTTGGTAAATATTCAACGGCGACAAATTTGAAATGAGACTTCTGGCCTGGATATTCTTATCTGTCACTCTCTGGCAGTCAGCATTCAACCAGCTATCACACTATCACCTCTCGCGCAGGTCTCCATTAGGATGCCTCAAGGTGTGTTTCCGAATATTCAGACGTGGAAAGTAAATAGGTCGTACTGATTGCCATCTCTCGGAGATATTTATGAAATTCAGATCGTTATCATTGGACAACAGATGAAGGTTAAGTCTTCAAATGACAGGACGAAAGAATTCTTCCACCCCGATCTGCGTGTTTGCATCTTCGATGTCTATTTTCATGTTATGTTTCGTGTACTCTTCGTAGGCACGCTCGAGCTTGTTGTAGAATTCCTCCTTAACATCATCAAATTTGTCGTTTGTTGGCGCGTAAATATCAAAATCATGGTAGTTTAGATCTACATTAAAAGTAAGTTAGGTTTCACAAAAAGAAAATGTTACGCATTTAGCTTTCATATCAACCTAACAAACATACGAATCCTCTTTTATGTAGTTTTCTGCGTATGATCAGTTTACATGCTATTTTTATGCAATACCAAGAAAGTTGTTATATCTTTGTTCAATCCATGTTTCAATTTCTCTTTGACGTTTCAAAGAGCACTCTTTTTACGGTCAAACAAGTAACATTGCATCACAAAAGGTTCTATTTTATTGTCATGGAGGCATTACTGGACCCTACTAGCACAGTTGTAATAAACTAGTTGTGGTAACCGACTAACGACTAATTTCGGTCATAAATAGGTTGCAGCAACCAGAAATGACAAAAGAGTGCTACTTGGGGAGCACGGTTGGTCAGTAGGATCGCAACCTCGTGCAGGATCAACATTTCGCAACAAATAGTTGTTCATAGCTTTTAGAAGGTTGGAAACTACCAGAGTAAAATAATGAAGAAGCCGTCCTTCAGCTACCGAACTTACGGGCCACAAGTCACTGACTGATTCTGTGGTTCTGTGGTTTCTACAAAAACCAGATAACGAACGATCAGGAGACGGTACCCAGCGACAACTGTAAAAGAGAAACGACCAAGCGTTCTCTCTGTAAATGGAAGCACTTGCTAAGAGCACTCGCAAACGTTCTTCGCTTTGTCACGAGGCTTCTAAATCGACGTAAGTGGATACCTATTCAGTTAGAACCGCTCGAAAGAAGAAGCTTAGTCGGGTAGAACAGTTTTTTTATGAAGTTTAGCTGCAAAATAACTGGCATTTTGCAAAACTCAATGTTCCAAAAAATCAGCAATGCAATTTTAGTCAACGGTATTCTGCGAAAACGGAGATGGGCGGGTTGATGAAAACTATTAAGCTCTCAATTCTGGTCCCAATGTAATATTATTTCATAATCGCCAGCTACCACGGAAAGTACCGTCACTAAAATCATCAAATAGTAATAAAATAATTAAGGTTGAAGTACTGTACCTGTCAAGTTCGTTCAAAGATTTGATGGTAGAAGTATGAAGAAAGCAGAAGTAAGTAGTCAGCATTAGTCGGCAAACGAGTTGACGAAGGTTGATGTGTTTTTCCCATTACCTGCCTGCCTTGTCTTCCGTAATTTTATCGCAAGAAAAGGAGCATTACTCGAATATCATTAGCTATGGAGCCACGAATTTTGTTCAGGTTTCATAGAAGTTTTGAGTTATAAAAAACGTCGACAAGGTCACGCTCACTAGATCAAGCACCAAGTGGAGGTTTAACTGCTCCCCATTTCGGAGGGCGTTGGGAGAGATTAATTCAGTCGTTTAAGAAGGCCATGAACGAGTTCGAGCCGGTGTCATTGGCGTCGTCGGCCTAGAGCCGGAGTGGCCTGTACTGTTTCAAGCAAGTTAAGAATCTATCCAAACAGTGCCTGTAGCTCACGATTCATACATCTCCGCCACTCCCCGCTTTTATTTTGTGGGCCATCAAATATCGTGTGCAGCACCTTCCACTCAAACACGGCAAGGGCGCGTATGTACTCCGTGTGCAGTGTTTTTATTGCTTAAAATTCGTAAAGAACTATCGGTCTGATGAGAGTTTTGTGCATTGTCTGCTCCGTATAACGGGTATGCTTCTTGATCGTAACGTTTTGTGATGGGCAGAATAAACCGGAATCCCTTTTACCGACCGCTTCTATTATTTAGAACCAACGTATGACTGACCCTCAATTGGGTCATCAACCCAACCCAACCCAATCAACCGGGTACTGCCGTACCCATATCGAGATTTTCTAGTTCCTGTTTCGGGTTATTTCTTTTGAACTATCGTCAGAAGGCTCCAGATATTTGTTATTTACATAATTTTACGTAAATGTAAACATTCAAATAAAAACATTTATATTTATAAACGACTGACCCGGCTGCTCGAAGGTTCTTATGATGGTTAGAAACCCCTCACCCCACTAAAAGGGGGGGCTCCCATGCAAATCTATACCTATAAAAATGGATTTCTGTCTGTCTGCCCGTATGTTCCTTATAGAATCGAAAACTACTGAACCGATCGGCGTGAACATTTGCATGTAGGGGTTTTTGGGGCCGAGGAAGGTTCTTAGGATGATTAGAGACCCCTCCCTCTACTAAGAGGGGGGCTCCCATACAAATGATATACAAATTTCCTCATAACTCGAGAACTAATCAATCAAATTGAATCAAATTTGGCATGCGGGTGTTTTGGGAGGCAAGTTTTTTTTCTATGGTGCATTGAGAACCCCTCCCCTCTTTAGGAGAGGAATTATGACCCCTCGCCCCTATTAGTGGGGACGCTCTCATACAATTGAAATTCAAATTTCCTCTTAACTAGAGAACTAAGCAACCAAATGGAAACAAAATTGGCATGTGGGGGGTTTTGGAGGCAGGAATTTTTTTTGTGATGGTTTAGACCCCTCCCTCCTGTGGTAGGAGGATAAGGACTCTCATACAAATAAAACAAAAAGTTTTGCGGAACTTAAAAACTAATCGAACTCCAGAAATTTTAGACTCTTCCATAAAACATAATTAATAACAATACCATCAAAAACTATCAATAATAACACTATATGATCCAGGACGAAACGGCCGCAGGTCGCGAGTGTTGCCAGCAACCCGCCGTCGGTAGCGTCGGCCACTGCGGGGGCAGCTCCCCCGCAGAGATCACTTTTATTTAGGTTTATTTATTTTCCCAAATCTACTGACCTCTATACTTTACTTCAATTGGGTCCGAACGAGCGACAGCGAGTAAGGAGAGGATAACCCCTGTGAAATGGTACTTTCCACGAAAGCATTTTCCGTGAAATGGACGAAAACACTCTTGAACAACCTTTTTGACCTCTGCAGTTGTAACGCATTGTTTTCTTTCGTTTTTGACGTAGGACTACGTCTTACGGCAAGTTTTGAAATAGGGTGTCATTCCAAAAAAATCGAAAAATGCGAGCGTCACGCAAAATGAAAGGATTTGAGCGCTAATAGTTCAACGGTTTTCCTATCGATTTTCAATATTCTTACACTAATCGATCGGAAAATCTTCTAAGAATTGACCCAAATGAAGAAAAGTATGAATTCTTGATGTTGAACTATTGAAAAACGGAAAATAATGAACCTATGTTTTACCAGAATTCTCGCTTCGTGATTGGTTGGAAGCTTCTTTGCGATGATCTAAACCTATACCAATTTGATATCTGTGCTTGGGAAGTAAGCCAAAACAAAACAAGTAACTAAGTTTCCTCATTTCTACAAGATTTCTTAACACCGCGGTTAAACCTAGACCATTTTGATGTCCTTGCTTGGGAAGTACGCCAGAAAGAGTGATAAAGCCCCCTCGAGCCAACAGATTTCTTACAAACGCGATTAAACCTAGTCTAATTTGATGTCTGTGTTAGGGAAGTGCGCCAGAAAAAATGACACAAGTTCGTTGTCCCAACAGATCGCAAATTCTCTACTGCCAGACGATTAAACCTCGGCGAATTTGATATCTGTGTTGGAAATATGTGCTACAGCTGTAGTGTTCGGTTATAATACGACTCTGTATGAAGGTGAAATTAGTCATCATCGATTCTGCCAATTTCAAAAGCAGTTTTTTTGTTTGAAACAATGGTTTATGAAAATATATTCGCTGTGTTCAGATTGGCAAGAAGAATGCAGTATATACATTTTTATAAACACAATCCCGCTTTTGGGCCGAAAAGCTGCTTCCGAAATTGGGCTTTCCGACGAAAAGTCAATGACTGCTAGTTTCCCGTGAATACGCATGCTTACCGTTTCATTAGAAGTGTATTGAAAAGATGTGCTGTTGATAAAATAGGATTGAATTGGTAAAATCCCTTCAACGTGGGGAACCATGGTAATAAAAGCAATCTTTAATTTCAGTAAGGTAGCAGGAAAGCAATAGTTTGTGTTCTTGATTTTGTTAAATTGTTTTCAAATGCACAATCTTTTGAGAATTGAACGTATGCAATGTTACTACTTTGATAAATGTTACATACAACGCATGTAGCATGTATATATGTTGCATATAGCATGTATACATGAAGAATCGAATGATTACAAACATGAATACATGCTACTATCACTACAAAGAGACTTACGTTGTCCTGCGTCACCTATATATGCGGTCGTGTCTTGTACGCAACCCCTCTGATTTTTTACGATTTTCAACAGATCCCGTCGCGACAAATCTTTTTAGTGTATAGTACACAGAGGAGGATTTTTTATGCTGTGATGTTTGAGGTCGACGAAAAATGGTGCCGCCTGTAGCACCGTTTCACAATTTATTTATTATCAACGACCGTAACTCAAACTCTGGTACGTGCACACCGAACGAGACACAATACGCAAATGAAACTACGTCAAGTAAGAATTAAGTCATGATGCAACACACACATGGTCTTAGTTTGATTGTATTAATTGTATATGCCGCTGCAAGCATAAAATGATTTTTGTTCGAATATTTTAAATGTTTCGAAAGTCAGCTGTCAGCTCTATGAGCATTTCTGCGAAGGTTTGGGGTTTGGAGTGCTCCATTAAAAACCACCTGATTCTATCACCGCACAATGTGTATATGAAGTTTGTCGAGTGCTTATGCGAGGTCCCCCACAATAGGGCTTTTGCTACACACACATGCAAGACATCTGTTGGGCACACATTGCATATTTTCCTATTCAATGCAGCAAAAACGTGCCGGATAAAATTATCATTTTTTCTAAAGTTATTCATCATTTTAAAGCAATTAATAGTTAAAGTAACCGACAAATGTTCCCTGAAATATATGCTGACATTTGGTAACTAGAGTTTCGGTGAATTCGCGTTAAATCGGTGTCCCAAATATACTGTTTTTTGAAGCAGTTACGGCATAAGCCAAGTTGAAAATAACGGAATATAAAATTGGTTTTAGCATAATAAATTGCTTTCTTAGCCGAAAGCAACTGCTGGCTATTGATATTTGTTCAGTGTTATCCCACTAACATAGGTCATAGTTACATTTTTGATCATTACTCCCGCGTCTTAGCTTATTTGTTGAAAATAATTGTTTTATTTAGTAAACAGATATATTACCTTGCCATATATATAAAGCAATTTGTAATTTCTGTTTTAAATGAAGAAAATAAATCATTTAAAAAATATTGCTCTTCCCTGCCCGTGTGTTTTATATGGAGCTGTCACTTTTGCCTGCCCAACAGATCTCCAATACATATGCACTCTGCAAACACCCTATAGCATCTTTCTTGTAGTTATTTGCACTTACAGCATTGTACCTTATTGCTTATTGCGTACCACACTGCAAAAAGAGATAAAGCCAAACGAAGCTTAGAGAGAAAAGATCTGTGATTGGCATATTCCATAGTCCAAAAGATCTTTGACAGCCAGACTAGGTTTTTTTCCATGTGTGGACTCATCACTGCGACCAGTATCGTTGATCTATAGTGATATCGCCCGGGTGTTTGCTGTATGACCTGCACTGCATTTCTTTTACCTATAATCGCTATTAAATGAGCGATATGCTTATTAAATTTTATGAGTGCTTGTGTGTATCGGGGTTTACCCTTCCTTCAAAGCTTGATCTACTTTACCCACATATTTCTCACTGCCAGTACTATCCCCATATTATAGCCGTCCCTGGCGAGGACTCATTCGTACCTCTGACCAGTACACTAAACTGTAGGAGGGACATTTGAACTGTCAAAGAGGCGTCAGAGGGTAAATATAGAATTCAGCATGAAGGAAGGGTAATTGGAGGGGCCTGAGAATAAACCCATGCTAAAGTCACTTGACATCGAATGACTTGATTTTACTAAGATTCGAACCCACGACCACTCGCTTGTCAAAGCAGACTCGATAACCTTGCGGCTACGGAGCCCCCCAGACTAGGTTTGTTGACTATATCGTCAATTTTCACAATATGGGCAGGAATGTGCGAGCAATATTCCGGCGTTATCTTCTTTGCTTACTTGAGGCCCGAGATAGAAGCACCCGATTCGTTTGGTCGAACTTTTAAAATTTCGGTCACGGCTGATTTACGAATATGCCTAGTCAGATTGCGAGAAATCTGCCAAATAATCATAGATTTCATTTTCGACCGGTAAAAATAAACCCATGGTATAACCGATCCCTCTGGATATAGCCTGATACAAGGTTCTGGTTTTTCTGATACAGGTTTTTACCCGGCACTTTTACGAGTCCGAAAACTATAACACTAAGAGTGATTCGAAGGATTGAAAATATTCATTTGATCCATTTTGAATGCGCGACCTAAGTGCAAAGGTTTAAAATATGCACTCCAGCACAAATAGGAAAAAAGAAACAAAAGTAAAAAAAAACTACTTGACTAAAGCACTCGCCGGAAAGTGCTTTATTACTCCTATTACGTGAGCGACACCAGATTGGACGCCTGAGCTGCAGCAAATTGAACACCAGATACGAATTTGTAGCAATCCAAAGTACAGGATAGCTCAGCAGTGCTAGGCATATAATAAAGCAACGTCCTCGGAAAGAATTCGGACTGAAGCTAGCAATAATAGTTCGGCCATGTTAAATGGCCATGTCCGAAAAATTTTCATTTGACTATTCTGGAATTGTTTTTTGAATATCGGTTTTAGTCATAGGTACTGAACATTAAACGTGTGCTTAGTTGCATGATATGTTATGGAACTGTTCGGCACAAACCTGTACATTTATTTTGAAATATGCATTAATACATCCTGCATTAATTTTCTCATTGTATAAATATATAATTCGTAACGATTTAATTGACACGTTTCGTTTAATGAACGATTCAGTTATAGAAAAAAAACTCTAAAGAGTTTTAAAGTCTGCGTATTACGAAAGCGTGCTCATATTTCTCAGTAGCTTGTGTCCTTGTACTACAGAACTAGCGGCACACAGCAAAAAGTATAGCACTTCGATTGGCGCAACCATTAATCTTCAGTCGTGTGAAAAGTGCCGGATGATTAAACACTAGAGAACGTGAACGTAATACTTTTAACCGAGCTTGTTTTGCTTTTTGATTACGACGTCGCAATTTAAAACCAAGATTATTATTCTTCCAATAACTTTTCAAAACGAAAAACCCTCGCTTAATAACTGTGGGAGCGACGCGGTGATTTACAAATTTCTTTTGCTCCTGCACATCGCACCAATTATTATTCAATCAGCTCTAACGATTATGGGTAATACTTATTAATATTCATTGACCGGATAAATCTGAGCAAACTGCAGTTTATCCAACGTAAACTGGAATTATTAATTCGCGGTACCATTATTGGCGGCACCACGGAAACAGTTCAGTATGACAAAAGTAAAGCAGCTCTCGAATGATTCAATTAATCCATTGATCAAATAATACGTATGTACCTACAGTATTTGAAATGCAAACTCGTTAAAGTTTTTATCTTTGTCCGTGCGTCTGTTTGATCAGACATATATAATAACTATAAAATGTTAAATGTATTTCATTTTTACGAATATTTCGCGATGTTCGATTATTCAAACTGTTTTATTTATAATAAATCATTTTGAAAAACTTTGAAGGCTACATGAGGCTATAACTTTTCAATTGGTAAACGAACGTTCATTTCTTAATAACACCTTTAGTTTACACCTTTATTCAAAAAATAATGCTTTAGTCTATTCAAAAACATCATTGATTACACGCAGCTACTTACTCAGTTTCTTACATGACTTTTACAGTTTTAGCTTGTATATCGCCTCATGAGCATGATCATAAATAACTACATATAACTGAGTGCAGCAACCCTTCTTCCAAAAAATCATTTGAATATCAATTTATATAAACTACTGTTTTCAGGATTTCCCCTATTCTCAACTGCAACCTTAAAGTTTCTAGTCTCCACTCCCCGTAGAAAGAAACAACCCACATTTCCCACAAATATATCAGCTGCTATACATCTAACCGATCCATTAGACCTTGTTCGACCCGGCAGCAGCGCGCGTCATGACCCGCAGCCAGTTTACCTGTTCGAACTGTTTCCCTTTCTTCGTTGAAACAGTCACAGATTAATCCTTCACCTACCGCCCGTCGCTGCCGAGGCCTGAAGGGTCATCCAGCTTCCTGAGCTGCTACTCTAGCTGCTCTAGGTGGCCTCTGCACTACCACTTCCGGGTGCCATTGAATGGATCACATAATGAATTACGGCACCATTCATCTCTCTATCTTCTTCAAAACTGCTGGTGCGTCCGGTTTCACACATACGAGATAGGTACCCACGAACGACAAACATCGCAACGTTATCGGTTGCCTTCATGGAGGGGGCGGGTGCTAAAATTCTTGAACTTCATATCCTGTTCCGAATGCTACGGTTGAGCTGCTCTCACTCTCACTTTGTCAAGCTAAGACGATAGCTTTATGCACGTGGTGTGATACCTACGAGTAGCTTTCAAGCATATCCCGGGGAAATCCTATCAGGTGAACGAAGCTGCCTAGATCCTTTTGTTTATTCATAATAATGTGGTGCCTGTGTCGACCCTGCCCTGTTACTTTATAGTTTGATGTATATTCACCCGATGGAAAATGGGAGCAGGCTTTTGTTCACGAGATCACTAGGTATTTGAAAGAATTGTTTTTCTTTTCTTCTGCAAACTTTGTTTTGTTTTTCGATAAAAGATAGTGAATTGTTGCAACCATTTGAAGTATGCATAGAATTTGCTGAAACGTGGAAGGGGAATTTTCGTTTGGCATTCTGCGTTGGGTGGGTTATGAATTGAAATAACTGCGGCATCCATACTGGTATGTAACCAATTTCAGATATTCATATTTCAGTTGTTTACAACCCGGAAGCATTGATCGACACATGCACACAATTCTGAAACTGAAAAATTAATTGCTGTTGGTTACCGACCGACAGAGTGCGGTCAAGCGGAATCCAGCGGAATTCAATGATGAAATCGATGTTGTCTCGATGCAGTAATGCTATGGATTTTAATGATTCGATAGGCGGTCTGATTCTCATTTGACGCGAGAATTGGCTGGCTTTCTACGTGGTTGTCTGAGAATTCAATGAAATTTTAATTTTTATATATTTGTTGCGAAAAGTTCGGATTATGTAGGATAAAGCAATTTTTCGTATTACCCCTTTTTGCAAGTTTTTCCTTTCGTATGCAATGTGCTACTGATTTGATGGGAATTGATCAGGTTCATAAGTTAGTTTTGCACCAATTTATTACAATAAATAGATGAATTCATTTAGATAGAAAGTAATTGTAGTACTGGTGCTTTGCTACGTATGAATGCTGCTTCAATTTCAGCTAACGACGGGACCTCATAGTTTATGCGGTACTAGCCTAATGTAGGCTTCACGCACTGTTGATATTTTTTTGGCCTGAGAAACTTGAGACCCGAAATAGATATTCAAAGTGTTGAGCTCAACAGATAAGATGGTCCGTACGATCGGTCTGTAACTAGCCAGTTCTGTCCTTGCAATAAGTAGATGTCGTTAGTGGCTCTCTAGTCCCGTCCACAGGAGTTTTATTAGCCCTCTCCAACTTGGTATATCACTAGCGAGCTGCTATCTTAGCCACTTTGGTTATCATCCTCCTAATGCTAACTTTCGCCTCCGTCGGCTAATCGGTCTTCCTCCAAGGTTCATTTGAAATCCATTAATTCCAGCCTCTGCATATGTAGTAGTTTTATATAGATGTAGTAGATTTATATGATCGCTCGGTTGCCAGCGTTTCGCGATGACAGTAAGCCAGATATAGTTGTTAAGTCGGTCTACGGGAATAAGGAAAACCATTATGTTCTTGACGGACCGTACTATGCGCTCCCATAGCCCACCCATATGAGAGGGATTGTGGTAATGCTGTAGCAGATGGAAGCGCTAGGCAAAGCATCGATAATAATGCTCAATCATGTGAACAGTAATTAGATGGTTTTCCGGTTGTATGATAGACTATTATGCGATAAAGGTCGCTTCTCTTCTCTATTTTTGTTGATGTTTCCTTCAATTGCGCCAGCCCGCGAGACCAGCTTTCATTTTGCACTTGTCTCCATGGCGCAAACTGAACCTTTTTGTATACACTTGGTTCACAGAACTTTTTGGAACGTCTTAGTAGAATACGAAACCAGAAATTAAAGAAAAGAAGAAAACTTTTCATTCAACAGAACGACCTTCGAAGCAAGGGTTCAGTCCCGGTGTAGTGGTTAGCATTCACGTTTCTCACGCCCAGGACCCGGGTTCAAATCCCAACCCTGTATAAGTTATAAGAATTCTTTAGTAATGTTTTTTGGATCCCGTGTAGCGTTCCCAACGCCATTCATCTACTGTTGTCTCCAGAAGCATTTCTTTGATTCGCTAGGCAAACGGTTTGTGATTTCAGTAGCAATCGTATACAGGACAGAATTTTTTTCAAGTCGGTCCACAATACTCCATACATTAAGTATACATCCATTAAGTATACGGACGTTAGGCATATGGACGCGAGGCATGTAGAGGCATAGTACGCTAGGTATAGTAAATATTAAGCATACGGATACCACCCATATAGACGCGATGCTAAATGGATACGAGGTCGATTGACCACGCGGTCGAGTAGACTCTAGGGCCAACCAAAGCGGTAGAGGAGCAAAGGACGTGCTAGGTGGATGCACGACGTTAGCAGAGTGGCAACAGGGTAACCTAGAAAAACCTGGAAAACCTGAGAATTCCCAGGGATTTTTATTCATTCTGAGAAGGCACATTTATGAGCATACAGCATGGGCATGTTGACTGCCCAGTTAGCTACGAAGTCGATACTGGTCTAACTAACCAGTTGCATGTTCGAATCCCGGCTGGACGGTGCTGCTAGACCCAGTAGGATCGTTGCACTACCTTCGCAATTAATCTATGAACTGTAATCACTTAACCTTAATTCACGATGTCTGACTTACGATGTTTCCTTCCAACTAAACCGTTTCGTAGGCGGTTTCTATTCGTTTACAGCAATTTTATTCCTTTTTCGTCTAGATTAATTAGAGACAAAGAGGTATACGTTAAATTCACTTTGCTAATCTTTCTTATTTGGTTGGACCTTCAACAAACTACATGTCCAAAAATGTAATGAATTGGGAGGAATTGAACTATGGACGGTAAAAGATATGAGTCTGTGGATCCCCAATAAACGTGAATGCCTTTCGTTTGTCGATTGCCAAAGAATTAGATAATACTCATATGATGATAGTTGATGTGACCTGCACGAGTTTTTTATCGCCATAGATCATAATTTACTTAAATTTGCATTATGGACATATTGCCAAAATATTTTTATAGTGGTTGCTATAACTGTTTCTTGAATAGCACTATGAATAACATAGTTTAAACGTGATTTCAGTAACCTGTAATTCTTTCCAAACCGAGAAAAAACCTGGAAAACTCAGTGATTTTTTTTCCGAAACTGTGTAGACACCCTGGTTAGGCAAACGGACGTTAGGTATACGGACGATAGGCATACCGAAGATAGACATATGGACAATATGCATGCTGGACGTTAAGCATAACGAACGATAGGTAAAATGGATGTTAGGCATAATTTACAAAATTTGGCTTTCCTACGAACACGCACTTGAGTCAATCATCGCTACGTCGCAATGCAATGAGAACTGGGGCCGCCATTTAACACAAATTTATTTGGCATAATGTTGCGCGGCATTACGTCGTTTACCGTAAAAACATAAGGGACAATTTGACAGAAAAACATTTAACGACCTTGTGGTATTACAGTAGGATTTCGAATTTGGCAACAAATGCGTGTCGCCTATGTTGCCAAAATCAAAACCGTTGCAAAATAGAGACCCTTTTTTGATATGAAAAAATTGAATGTCAATGAGTCAGAAATTGACTAAATATTATTAATCAACGATTGCAACCATTTTATGTTTAAAAGGTCCGCCAAGAGCTATCCGTTCGATGCAAATAAGTTTTTGGCAGCCTGCGGTAAGACGTAGTCCTACGGTAATAAAAATATTATTGTTCGAAACATTCTATAACCGCAAACTTTTTTTCATGAACACACTGAGTGCATTATTTTTTCGTTATTTAAAGCATATTTGCGGGAACTGACAGATATTTAATCATATTTTTGGAAGTGAAATATTTTGTGTTGCCAAAAACCGATACTTTTGTTGCCAAAATCGAGGCATGCCAAAATCGAACCATGCCAAATTCGAAATCCAACTGTATTCCAAAAAAATATTTTGCTTGCAGAAGTACCGGCCATCACATCTGTCATCACATCACATCTGATATCACATCTGTCTAGCTTTATTCACTTTTCTAGGTCTAATGATTTTCATTAGTTTTCCTTGGTCCTCGCATCGACTCACCGAGTTGGTACCGAATGATCGAATAACAAATGGCCGAAATACAAATGGCCAAATATCAACAACTGTCACAAGAGGCCAAAATGCTACTTGGTCGTATCATGAAAGGTCGAACCCCTATTTAGCCGAATCACAAAAGACCGAGCCCCTACTTGGCTGAATCGCGCTGAAAACTATTTTCTCGAATTGCATTGTTAAGTATAATTAATGTTTTTAAAATTAATGGTTCAACTAGGCTGGTTGAGTTTTTTTAAATACAATTTAATTTAAATACAAGGAAAAAAGTACTTCGTAAAATACAGGCACCTTAGTCCCAGAACAACAACCCACACCCACACTTTGCATCTTATTTTTTATTTTGGTAATTATTTGTAGTACAAACAGTGGAATATAGATGATTAATATTTCTCTCTTTCTATGAAGCGCAAATGAATTACGCTCATTATAACGTGCGAGAGCTACTTACCGTGTCATTATCAAACCTTTGTTCCTTCGATGGTTCAGGATGAAATCACCTCTATTTATGTGGGGTTTATTTTTAATTCCCGTCATAGTAAGTAAAAGCATTCTAATTTTCATCATTTGTTGGATGCATTTAATGAATACTCCAAAAGTTTTTATGCTAATTTGACTAAAACACACTTACCTTCCGATCCGTGAACTTTGAAATCACTGAAAAGCGATTATCAAAGCATATTATTGAAATTACGCAGCTGACTTTATATCTGAAATTCGTCGTACCGTTTTAAAATTCGTCCATCAGAATTTTTCATCGTCCGAACTAAAAATCGCAACAATGTTTACGAAGCTAACGCGCATGTATTTGTGTAGGACGACGTGACAAATATTGTTCTGCAAAACTTCTGCAGGTTAGGCAAGTTTTTTTGGCAGTAGAATAACGACAATGCCTTGCGTGAGTTATTTTCATTTATGAATGACGGAAATCAAAACGATTAGTCGATATTTTCTTCTTCGTCGCACGAAAAACGTAGGAAATTTGGCAGGTAGGACTTTTTTAATGATAAACAGCATTTAAATAGATCTCAGCTCACTTTGATTGATCGCGTATGATAGACAACAAACTAAAATATTAGAGAATAACTAGTTTTGCATTGTGTGTCATAAAAATGCCGATATTTTTAATGATTTGTGTTGGATAGGACGGGAATAGGCAATTACGACGAAGCAGCAACATACCCTACATGCATTTTCCTAGGTTTACTGACTAGTAGGGGTTATCCCTTACTAGGTAGCGGGTGAGGACAATATATTTCCAACAATTGAGCAGGTCGAAGGGCGTGAATATTTGCAATGGCATTCGGTCATTCGGGATTCGTCCATTTGGATTCGACCCTTAGATCCACTACACCATTTGTTATTTCGTCTAGTTGAGAGTCGGTCATTCGTATGCTTTCCATCCATTATGCTTCACGTTGATTGTGCCTTGCATCCGCATGCCTATCGTCTGTATATCTCGTCTTCTGTCTGGGTTGAATCATTGGGATATCGGGTTAAATTAGCCTTGACCTTTCGCTCCGTCTTGCTGCGAACTGCTCCCGGTTTCCTTCCAACCGATGATGAACCTTTTTAACACTCTTGAGATGGTTGAATTATAGATCTTTAGCTTCTTCCATAAGGCACGTTGGGTAGCTCTAAATTTTCCACATGATCGAACAAAATGGTTTTACGCGTTTTCGCGTGATTCGCTTTCATCTAATCCGAAATAAAATGCACAACTACGAAATTCAGAGGGTGAAAACAATACACTTTAAAGAGAAACTGTACCAAATTTGGTTGATATAGAAAAAAGCTCTGGCGAGTTTAAGTGTTGCAATAATTTCGTGTTCGTCATAACTGACTAAGGTCATTTTTTTTTGTATGCCAGAAGGGCATTGGGTTAAAAGGTCACTGCGACAGTCTTAATGATCGTCTATTGCGGCAGGCCCCGCTTGCTGTACACAGTTTACGGACCGCTCATACTCATTGATGGAGTTGAGCGGGATAGTTGTAATCCTGTGCCCCAATTCGGTACTACATGGTTTATAAAGCCAATGACCGTTTTGGGATTTAGGGTCCATACCTGATATGGAGTAAGAAGGAAACTTCCTAAGAAGTTGTGCCTTGATAATGCAAGAGCTCCGCAATAGCAGAGCAGATGCGCTGAACTTTCAGGTTCAGAGTTACAAAAGCGGCAGGTGTCGGATGATACCTTACCGATATTCTTTAAATGATACAGAGCGGGGCTGTGTCCTGTTAGGAGTCCCGTGATTGTGCGTAGTTCACTACGAGTTAAATGGAGTAGTTTTTTAGCTACTGCAGGGTTTGGGTAGATAAACTGTTTGGCTTGTCTACAACCCTGTGTTTGATTCCAACGGGATGCTATTTCTAGCTTTTACCATGTCATCAGTTCGCCTTTCACGGCGGATGTGGAGGTGCCCAGAAACGGTTCAGGACCAATAAATTGCTGAGCTGATCCTTGTCTTACTAGGTTGTCAGCAAATTCATTGCCCTTGATTCCGCAGTGACCGGGCACCCAAAGTAATAAAACTTTGTTTTGGCGGGAAAGCTCCCTCAATACTGTGCTGCACTTCCAAACTAATTTGGACACGCATTTGGCGGACTTGAGTGCCAGTAGTGCTGCTTGGCTGTCCGTGAAGATACCGATTTTCGCATACCTGTACTTTCGTTCCAAGCATATTGTTGCACAGATGTATATTCCATATACTTCTGCTTGAAAAACGGTGGGCCACTTTCCTAATGAGATAGTTTCCCTGATGCCAGGTCCGTAGACTCCCCATTTTTGAACCATCTGTGAAAAAGCAGATAGTTCCAGATGGAAGATCGGGCCCTCTATTAGTCCACATTGAGCGATCTGTTTCAATCACCTCATATGGAACGTCCATATTGGCCCTGGCTTCCATGCAGTCAGAGACTGAAGTTACTAAGGGTGTCAGATTGAATTCCCGAAGTATGCGAAGATGACCGATATGGTCACATTCGAGTATGGTTTTACTCCTTTGCAACTGTAGTGCGCCGAGCTCTGCTTCCTTCTTCACATGAAGATGCAAAGGCAGTAAGCATAGCATTGCCTCCATGGCTGCAGTAGGAGTTGTACGCATGGCACTGGTAACTGTAAGAAAGGCCAGGCGCTGAACTTTGTTTAGTTTGGCTTGGGCTGTCACCTCATTCACCTTTAGCCACCATACGACTGCAGCATAGGTTATCCTAGGCCGTGCAATAGTAGTATATGACCAAAAGGCTAGTTGAGGTTTCAATCCCCAAGTTTTACCAAACAGTGAGCTGCATGCCCAGATAGCCGAAGTTGCTTTCTTAACAGCATAACCTCGGTGGGCAGCCCAGTTCAGTTTTTTATCGAGAATTATTCCGAGGTATTTGACTTCACTACTGAAGCCCAGTCTGACACCATTCAGTATAGGGGGAGTAATGGTACTAAGGTCATAATTGTAATATCTGGATATGTTCGGAGGATTCTGGGAACCCCCAAGAAAGTACAATAACACAGTATGGTTTACTTTTGATAATAAAATCATGTTCAAAATTTGCCATTGTGGCCTAATCTAGGTACTTAATTTGGATAACATGGACCTAGGTTTAGAGTTTTAGGATGGTTTGAGATGTTCTGGTCTGATCACTTTCCCGGAGTTCGCCAAACATGTCCAGATATGAAGAATGTGCTCTTAGGTAAAATTTTTATTTGTTGTTAATCTAGTTTATGAGCTCCGTTTTGATTTAAAGTATAGCACGATGATTGGTTGATAATGGTTAAAAACTGAAAAGTTCTCTTTCAATACCTCGATATAATGCAATGAACCTCCAGTTCATCAAGGGGCCGGACAGTCTTCAAGAACTTTAATTTTTAACAAACCTTGATGTCTCTATTCTGTGGTATTTCTAGAATTGGCTATGAAACAAATAGCTAACGACATGATTCTGCAAAGTGCAAGTGCAAAGTGCTAATCCAACCTACTATTCAAAACTGCTAGTGCGAATTTATAACTGCGCGATTATGTCGACTTCACAAAAGACTTTTCCCTAAGATTTTTGCAACGAACGAAGCATGAAAGTAAGCGATGCTGAATTCCAGTACAAATATTCATGATATAAACATAAACACATAATATTCAGTATCTAAATATGAAGTTGTTATGAATCAATCATCGATATTTGAAAACTTCCTCGCAAAGCCAGCACCAATAACGAAAACTAAGATTAACGATTTGCCCTGGTAAATGATTAGAACAAATTAATTATACGAAAGTCGGCCACCGTGAGATAGCACCGTAGCTCGCAGTCATAGAAAAAGAGATCACATGGTTATTTAGTAGAAAATTTAATATGAAAGTATTGAACAAGACAAGATAGAAAATATTCGAATATTCGATAATATTTCATACTCACAAATTTGATTTATCTTGAAGAACCTTTAGGCACATTTAGAATATCTTATTGCATCATTGCATTGCTCAAAATGCGAACGAAACTGAATACGTAGCGAACGATGGATGAAACGAAAAGAATCCACATTGAGCCATGCATTACAACTTTTTTGCTGAAACCCGAACAGAGAGAAAATCGAAAGATTAGCTTGAAGGAAATGAAGCCCAGCGCGAACGCGAACCAGCTGCTGCTGTTGAAACCATTCGAAAAAAGAAATCCTCGACCCAAATCACTGGGAACACTAATACCAAATGAAAATTTAATAACACAATATTTGTTTGTCTTTATGGACTTGAACAAACTTGAATAACGGTGGTTTGCAATTTGCCTAATGGAACCCTTTTTTACTCTGGTGAATTAACTATATTATTTTTGAACTGAAGCTGAAGCAGTCCAATCGATCCAATATCAAATCATCTAGAAGTTTAAAGAAGTGTGCTTTTCTCATATGATTGTTGTAATAGTAACAATTGACAATCAGGGTAGAGAATGGTACGTCTTTGAACATAAGACAGCAATTATTAGATCTACGTTATTGACTCACAGCAACACATTCCTAATGTTGTTCTATCCCGAATGAAGCTCGCTCATTTGGAATTCCAATGGCATTATCATCACATTGGCATTCCCCGGGTTACACAGGTAATTTTTCGCCTCGTGGCCACCCTTGTGTCTTGTGTCTTGTGTCGGTATTATTATAATACCATTCGAAGCGTCCCGATACAGCACGTCTTATTACAAAAGTCTAGACGGGTAGATAGACAGCATAATAAACATATTAAATGAAGCGGTTGTCTGCTGAATTCGCACAACTTTCGGAATTAGTGTACTTTTAGTTCATAATAAAACAATTGCAGCATACATTTTATAGACATTTCAAAAAAGCAGCATTCTATATTATAAAACTATCATTTTCAAATAGATTGAAATGAAATCCATGAGTTACGCCTCAGTTATTACTGACAGATTCCCGGAATACTTCAAATAATCTCTTGCTCGATGCTCACATGTATAATCGCAAATGATTGAAATTAAATTGATCCGCTGTCCAGTCAACCGCAGTCACAGCTATTTCATACATGAAAAATAAAATGTTATTAATTTTCTGTGTTATCTGTTTGAGGTCGAAAAAATCTCCAATGCGTAATGATGCTTGAAAATGGCCCTCCATTTTCCACCGCTCCCTGCCGATTTGTCACACTCGAACGACGTCAATAATGAACGTTCAGTCTTTTTTTGTTGTTGTTGCAAATGATACGTAACTATTTACGGAGTTTCGAAAGTCGCTTTCTACGCATAATCAGGAACCGGGAACCGTTCTAGCGCGCCAGCCAACAGTTCACTGCGGCATCAACTCTATAGACGGACGAAATTTCCATACAAATTAATTTATTGGATCGTCAAGCTCTCGAGCCTTCATCGGTTCGCCACCCGTGCCCCGGTCGGGAGCATCTGATTACGACAGAAACTTTCGAACACGCCAGCCAAATCCGGTCTGTGTTATCTAATTTTGTACCTCCTTTATTTTGTCCAATGGACATTTTGTATCCATTTATTGGCAGCAGCATCTGATCCCTAACTTCGCTCCAATCAGTGCCAAAAAACCGAAAAAATGGTCTAACTTTATTTGTTTGCAGCTACCGGTTTTTTTTTGCTCATAGCAGGGGGACCGGTTGGTTTGATTTCGGCGAAATGTTGGTATCGTCCAAAAACAAAACCGTCTAAATTGAACTCTGCTCGCAGCATAAAAAGGCAAATCAAATTGGCACGTAAAAAAATCGACTGTCCAGTAACATACATGCAAGGGTTCAAAAAAAACTTATTTCACGCTAATACGTGTGTGCAGTTTAACGTCAATCTGGTGATATGCTGTCACTCGAGCAGAATTGATTTCATCACAGCTAGACTCGTTATCGAATGCCTCTCGAATCGAGCATGTCTGTGCAGAAAAAAAAATATCTACACTAGAGCTACCGAAGTGGATCCGTTCGATTGAACAGCAGCAATGCGGAAGCATACCGGATCGACTGACAGTTTAGACACATCCGTAGAAACCTTCCACTCGTATCGCTCGCTCCTGCTGCCATCCGCCGTTGCGACTTCTTTTGTCATCGGTTCCGGGCTTGTTCCGTTCAGTGTTTCGACACCTGCCAGTAAGCGAGCAGGAGTTTCCTGCTGTTTTCAAACAACACAAACACACACACTCACACAGAAACAGAAGCGGCTGTCAGCAAAGGGAAACTTTCTCACGGGTACTTATTGGAAAAAACATTTAAAGTTTCGCTTTGAGTGTATCTTTACGGTAGGTGGTTGCAGGGGAGGCTGTAAGAAGTCAAAATTTGCTAGATAAATCGAATGGGCAAACCAATTCGAGGAAGGTTGCTCGAAAAATCCGTCATTAATAATGAAATAGGTACAAGATAGGAGATCGAATAATTTTAACCATAATGTTTCGATTTGAGCCATTTGTTGCCTTCAAAAACTCGTGAGAAATGATAAAGTGAAGTCAAGATTTAAACTTGATGCGGGATTCTAAGAAGAAAATAACTTTTACATTCGACAGCTTCCAGTATTCTGAGTTACAGCTTAAGCAGCAAATGGTAGGCTTTTTAAAATTGGAGCTACATGGATTCCGAAAAATGGAAGCATTAATCACAAATTTGCTATTAAACTATCCCAAGTAACAATAGTAAAGCCACTTGGTTTTACTTGAATTCCATAAAGGTTCAATTGCGGTATTAATCATTTTCTCTGGTTTTATTGTGGTATTGAGCAATACCAAGAGGATACGAGTCCAAACACACTTATAGCTAGCCAGAAAACCATAATAAAACAAATTTATTGTGGTTGCTTATATTACCACGTTAAAACTTATTGGCTGCACCACGTCTCTTATAAACTTACCATAAGTGTGGTGCAACAATACAAAATGGCGCACCAATCAAGATTGATCTTGTCGCGGTTGCTTGTCAAGCTGCAAGAAACCAGTTAGTTTTAAAAGTTATTATCAGTCGGTTTTCCTGTCACAGGAAGCAACTGAAATGGTTTTGCTAGAAATTGAGATTGACTAATTGAATATATTTATTTGGTTGAAACAACCCGTTTTCGAAAATTACGTAATTTTAGTGCCGCGTTGATTTTATCCACCTATTATATCAATATGCACGATAAAATTTAATGCGCACATGCTGCAAACGAACGAAGACTGCTAGAAATTCATTATTTATTCTATGAGGTATTCAATTATGGTCGTTATAAACTAAATCGTTCATAATGATCCGACAATAAAACTTTAACTTTTCTGCTTACGGATGTATTTTTAAGTTAACAAAGCTGACGAACTGAAGTAGGTTTTACTAAAAAAAAAGCTATTTTAAATAATGGTGGTGGCTGTCAAGTAGTGAAAGTTTAATCGGTTTTATTGCTGCTTTTCGCAAAACGTAATAGGACTACTTGAGCTTATAACCTGATTCTTATAGAGGTTACATTCTAAGGACTGGGCTACTTGGTCAGAAAGCAGTTTTATAACGGTCATCAGAAAGTTCTGGTGAAGTTTATTGTTTTATTAGCGGTTTCATGAAATTTGTCATGAAAACCACTACACGAAAACCCACAGCACTTTACGGCCTAACTGTAGAACAACGCCGTCACCAAGCACGTTCACCCAGATTTTGGACCTCCACCGTTGGGAGGAGTCTGGGAGCGGTTGGTTTAGGAAGTAAAACAAATTTAACCATAACTTATGATCCGTGATCCAATCTATGGAAAGTGTAGTACAGAATTCTTTGCTTGTGGAGTTGTACCATAGAAAAGATGCTATAAACTTTTCAGTTAATTGATCCGCACTAAATTAAACTTCATGTTTTTGTGACAACTTACAATCAAGTCAAACATTCGCACAATTTTTCTAACGGACGAAAAGGGTACTAAAATAAAGTAACGAATCTATTTCATAGGAACAGAGCCTAACTCCTAACACCAGTGTTGAGGGCAGCAGTTAATACCCGTGATCTAGTGCTCGTATTTACGGACTTATAAACTTTATAGAAACGGTTGTAAAATTCTTTCTGTTAAAAAATCATAAGTACGTTGCATGCAATGAACAATATCTCGAAAAGCAAAACTTTATTATTTAGGAACCGATATGAAAGCTTCTTATAGAGTTCTGCTTAGAGAAAGAAACTTAGAGAATAATAAGGAGGGTTTAGTCTAATGAATAGTGAATTAAAAAGGAAAGATTTATGTTAATGCTACTATGCCGTCAATACAGACTTGCATTTTTTTTCACTTTGACAGAAAATAGAACTTTTCACCATTATTTGTGTTGATGGGATGATTTCCTACACTTTTAGGTTTTCGCTTTCTGGCCATAGTATATTTATATCAAAAGTAATGCTAGTATTTTCTTGGGCGGTAGTGCGGGAAAAAGGCGAAATATTTTCATTTCTATTTCTTCACACATTTTAACAGTTCGTTATGTACTGTTGTAGAACTTCAAAATCCTCTACTTAGGTGATTTATCTATTTTGGACGTTTATCATTTCATCGCCCTTCTTCCTGTGTTTTCTGTTCAGTTTCTAATTATCGTGTAAAAAATAAAGATATGAATACCAATAGGATTCCAGCTACTTGCTTACAAAGAAAAATTTTGTTCGCTTGTCAAAAGGGTTATTTATGTATTTTAAATACGCGTTACGCGTGCTCTATTTTGGATATTTATGGCAACGCGTAACGTTTTTCTAAAATACATAATTCACCCTACACTCGAGTACGTTTTTTACACGGTTTGGTTTTTTTGATTATTAGGAAGACGGTAACTTAGGGACCATTCATTTATTTCTCAACACATTTGTGACCGGCCCGACATTCGTCACGTAGCCCCTAAGTTGCACTGTTGTTGAGTAATCGAAAAAAACAAACCGTGTAAAAAAGACTTTAGTGTACTGTTGAGCGAATAAGGTGTATCTTTGTAAGCAAAAAACTGAAATCCTTATCCTATCATTTTTCATATCTTTTCCAAGTAACAATTTGGGTTTTATTACACTCTTATGATGGCATATAAGACCAAAATTGGTCATTAAAACCGCCATAAAAGTACAATAAAACTCACATTGTTGCTTGGGTTATTTTTTACCCGATAAATCGAAACTGAACAGAAAATACAGGAAAAAGGCGACGAAATAATAACTTAAATACTAAGGAAAGGCACAAGAAAATGGCGAAAAGACGACCAAAATACGAGAAAAAAGTGATGAAGAGATGGCGAAAGTATGATAAAAACTTGACAAAAGACGAGTAAAATGTGATAGAACTAACATGAAAGTACGATGAAAAGACGACAAAAAGACAATGACAAATATAGGACAGAAACACGACAAAATGATGACGAAAAGAGGTCATAAATAGTACCAAAAAAAAGCAACAGAAATTACAGAAAACTGCCGCAAAATGCGATGCCCAAAACAGAAAAGAGACAGCACCCAACACACTTAAAAGTTTTTACCGGGCACCGCAATTTTTTGACGAAATTAGAACTGCTGAACGTTCGGTAAAAAATCCATCACCAGTTATGACAAACACAAAAAAATCACAAATACACTAGCGCCGTCGGTTGAGTCAATTCTGCATTATTTCCCATACCATCTTGTAGGTGACAGTCATTTGAGTGACCTTACCGAAGACAACAACAGTCTAGATAGTCAGCAGCGCAAGATACAGCCTGTCTAAGCATATCACATGTACACTAGCGCTGCGTGGTGAGTCAGTTCTGCGCTATTTTTCATGCCATCATGAATGTGGCAGTCATTTGAGCAACCTTTCCGAAAACCGCAACTTTCTAGATAGTCAGCATCGCAAGATACAGCTTGTATAAGAGTGTTACATATACGCTAGCGCCACGTAGTGAGGCAACTCCGCAATACCATAATCCAATGAAAACCCGTTGATGTACTGAACAACTCTGTCGAAGACACCAACCTTCTATACGGTCAGGATTAGAAGTTATTGCATGTTGGAACCAATTCAGGTGAAATTAGTCGCCATCGATTTTGCCAATTTCAAAAGCAGTTTTTTTTTGTATGGAATAAAAATTCTGTTCATGGAAATATATTCGCTGTGTTCATATTGGCAAGAAGAATGCAGTATTTACATTTTTATAAACAGAATCCCGCTTTTGGGCCCAAAAACTGCTTCCGAAATTGGGCTCTCCGACGAAAAGGTAATGACTGCTAATTTCCCGTTAAGTCAATTCCCATATGCTACGTAGACTCCAATAAGGACGTTCGACCGCGTTAATGGAATCACTCGAGACCGTCCTTACTGAAAACGTTCTTATTCAAAACCGCGTTATTCGGGGGACTGCTGTATCTATTATTGTTTGAGCTATTAGTTTTTTTCAATTTTTAGGGTTATTTAGAAATAATGAACATCTTCATGGCACCAATTTAGGAATGGAAAATTAGCTCTGGTATCGTTACCAGCTATGTCAAAGGGATTTGTTCTACATCGAGGTAAAAATTGTCTTATATCTTATCTTATTAACCATTACCATTATTATGACATTACGCAGTACCAAGGTGACACAAGTCAAAACATTCTTATAGCTAGCTGTAAAACCACGATAAAACTGTTAATAAAGCAAGTTTATTTCGATTGCTTATATTATCATCATAAAATTAGTTGGCTGCGCCACATCTGTTATAAACTTACTATAAGTGAGGCGTAGCAATACAATGGCGTACCATCACAAAATTGGTCTTAAAGCGATTACCTGTCAAACCATCATATCGACGAAGCGTTCATTACCACCTATCATTCCAATATGACGATAAAATTTAATGCGCATATGCTGCACAACTACGGTAACTGCTGAAAATGTAATATTTATTATTTGCTAGCTGACCCGACAAACTTCGTATTGCCACAAATTAAACTGTGCTGTACATAAATCCTGAATCTCGGATGACCTTTGTCACAACCTTGAGTTTTGCAAGTTTCTGGGGAGTTAATGGGTGTTTTAATGTACAAATTTTCTTCACAGTAAAGTAGAAAACAACTCCCCCATTGCTTAGCCTGATAAAATAAAGCGGATAGCATTTAAATATTCGCCATTATTACAAACCATTTCGCCGAATACCATTTTAGGAAACACCAATTCTCGGTTGACCATAACGCGGAATATAGTTTCGCAGAATACCATTTCGCGAAAAACCTTACGCGGGATGTACCATTTCAGGGAAAATCTTTTAGTAGAAAGTACCATTTCGCAGGGGTGACCCAACTGAAGGAAAGTAGTAGAGGTCAGTAGATCTAGGAAAATAAATAAACCTAGATAGAGGTGATCTCTATGGGGGGCTGCCCGCCACAGTGGCCGGCGCTTCCGACGGCAGGTCGCCGGCAACACTCGCGGCCTGGGGTCGTCTCGCGCTGAATTATGTAATGTTACTATTGATAGTTTCTGGTGGTCTTGTTATTGACTAATATTTTATGAAAGAGTCTAAGATTTCTCGAGTTCGATTAGTTTTTGAGTTACGCAAAAATTTCTATTTTATTTGTATGAGAGTCCTTATCCCCCTATCACAGGATGAGGGGTCTCAAACCATCATTAAAAAAATTCCTGCCTCCAAAACCCCCCACATGCTAAATTTTGTTTCATTTGCTTGATTACTTCTCGAGTTATGAAGAAATTTGTATTTCATTTGTATGGGAGCCCCCCCCCCTCCTAAAAAGGGAGAGGGGTCCTAATTCACCATAGAAAAAATTCATGTCTCCAAAAATACCCACATGCCAAATATGGTTCCTTTTGATTAATTAGTTCTCTAGTTATGAGGAAATTTGTATTTCGTTTGTATAGGAGCCTCCCTCTTAAAGTGGGGAGGGGTCTCAATTCACCATAGAAAAAATTCATGCCTCCAAAAACACCCACATGCCAAATATGGTTCCATTTGATTAATTAGTTTTCGAGTTATGAGGAAATTTGTATTTCATTTGTATAAAAGCCCCCCCCCCCCCCTCTTAAAGTGGGGAGGTGTCTCAATTCATCATAGAAAAAAATCTTGTCTCCAAAAACACCCACATGTATAATTTTGTTCCATTTGCTTGATTAATTCTCGAGTTATGCAGAAATTTGTGTTTCATTTGTATGGGAGACCCCCCCCCCTCTCTTTTTCAGGCCGATCAGTTCAGTAGTTTTCGATTCTATAAGGAACATTCGGACAGACAGACAGAAATCCATTTTTATAGGTATAGATTCTATCGAATATTTTAGTACAATCTCTATAAACTAAACCGATCAGGAACACTTTAACTTTTCTGCTCATGAACATACCGTGGACCGCCGTTCGTTTGACTGTTTTTAATCCGAATACTTATTAATTTGAATCCCGCTGGTTTGCAAATTAAAAATGGTTTAAATGTCATAATCAACATGGTATCATTTGCTTATGCAGACAATGTCAATACGCGCTATTTGTGTGTCCTAAATTAGTTTGTTCAGTCTATTCCACAGTTCGTTTTCCTATCGATTCTGATAAAAATTCGATCGGATATTCGCTGCTTGCAACTGAGAAAAAGTCAAGCCCTCGAAAAAATAACAAAGAGCAGAACGGCCAGTTCTTATAAGTTTCAGCATATTTATGGTTGCCAATTGTTCAAATTGAAAATGAATCCCATTAGTTTGCATGAGGAATCGTTCATATTAGCGGGGATCCACGGTATATATTTTCAAGTTGACAAAGCTGATTAGCTTTTTACCAACGCGAGCTATAAGTTTTGCTTTAAAAAAAAAAGTGAAATGGTTCATTAAGTTATGGCGATGGCTGTCAAACAGCGAAAAGCATAATCGGTTTTATTGTTGCTTCCAGCAGAACGTGATAAAACTATTAGAGCTTATAACGTGATTTTTAATTACGGTTTAAAAACCTTTTGAAGAGTGTGCCACTTGGTCGGAAGTTACTTTTATAGCGGCCATCAGAAGGTTCTAGTGGCGCTCATGCTTCAACTTGTGGTTTTATGAAATTGGTCATGAAAACCACTAGAGGAACGTAATAAAACTTAAATTGCTACTTGAGCAAAGAAATGATAGAAAGATGCTGAAAATCACCAAACAAGCGACAAAAATGAGATAATAAAAGACGACAAATATTTTATAGATTCAGAAAAACCGGCGAAAAGACGATAAAAAATAGCAAAATAGCGATTAACAATATCAAAAAAGACTATAAATGATGACAACGCTGAAAAGAGACTAATAGATGATGTAAAGATGCTAGAAAACTAGGTGTTGTAAAGAACAAAATATGACTAAAAGGCTTTAAAAAGAGAACAATGAAATACAAGAAGACAACAGCAAAAAGTGACAGAGTATACATACCAAAAAAGATGAAAAATTGAAAACAAAAGACAAAAAAACTAACGTCGAGAAATGAAAAATAAAAGATGGAAAAACAAAGACAAATGGCGAATGATGAAAGCTCAGGCACGAAAGTCGAGAGTTAACTTTTTACGCGATAATTGAGTTTGTGATGAACAGTTAAACCATGAGAAAACACAACAAAAATTTGATTAAATGATAACAAAAATACGAAGAAAAGATAACAAAGAGACGACCGAAAATATGACAAAGCGTAATGAAAAGATGTCAAAAATAGGATGAAAATTTGATGAAAAAATTCAACGGAAATAACTTGAAAATACGATGAAAAGACGCCGAAAAGGCGAAAATAAACACGATAAAGTAAATAAAAATGCGTATAAAAGCGACAAAATCTGCAAATAAGGTCACAAATATACGCCAGGAAGGCGACGACAAGGCGGTAAAAACGACATTTTTCTTGTTTTGGCAACAAACAGGATGAACAAGATTTCCTAGTTTCATCCAGTGTACCATTCTTCTCACCAAGTGCTCCTCCACTTTAATAAAAAATAGTTTACGTTGGTTCGTGACAACGTCAGAGACAAGTAAAACAAAAAAAAAAAGAATGACGAAAAAATGACAAAGAAGTGATGAAAAGACAACAACAAAAAGGGCAAAACAACAACCCATGAACGACAAAAAGACAGCAAATAGACGACGAAAAGACAACGGAACGATGACCAAAAATGATGACAAGTAGGCGAAAAGACGACGAAAAAAACCGAAAACACACCAAAGATGCGACAAAATTTTAAGAGAAAGGTGACGGAAAGGCTGTTAATAGATGAGACGATAAAAAGACAGTGAAACAACGATATGAAATGTCAAAAAAAAATATAAATAACGACAAAAAGACGCGGTCACGAGAAACCCAAAAAGACGTTCCAAAAGACGCTGCAAATATGCCAGAAAGGCGGATGATAAAAATCAATATTAGAAACAACGAACAGACATTAAAAAGACAACAAAATGCTACAAGACTCCTCCAAACGCTGGCAGAGTACACCCAAACAACTAAACCATGAAAGATGTGAAAATAACGATGAAAGGCGAATATTGCAAGATCAAGAACGAATTCTGAGAGTAAGGGTCCTTGAGTAATAATTGAACGGATTTGGACGGATTATTGGCCACTGTAGCGCTGAGGTTTTAAACAACATTTGCAACACTAACATTTGTATATTGTTACCTTATGTTTAGTTGTGATATAAAATTTAGGACCTTTCTCTCTCGGCCCTAAAACAAATCCTGCTGCAGATGAGAGAGTGTTTCAGCTTTGTGTAAATCGTGAGGGGATCTGCGATTCTAGTTACAAAAACATGGCGGCCTGCCAGAGGCTTGGTTTTGGTTGCAGACCGATCAAGGTTCTCATATAGTAAATGAAATGAAAAGATACGCACATTTTGCCTAACTAAGCAATGCAAAACTGAATTGTTTTTGACAGCACTATTTGTTATTCAAAACTAATAACTTGCGTGGCAACGAACGGTCAATTAATATGTTTAACATACGCCAAATAATAATATTCATATAAATTCAATGAAAAAGGGATGTTTTGGGTGCAGCGAAGAGAGTCAGGGCAGATTCAATTTGTTTTTGGTCGATTGTTGGTGGAAGTGCCTCAGCATTTCACGTGGAAACCCAAATTATTGTCCGCCAACAGTAAAACATTATTTACAGTTTAACAAACGTAAAAAATTGGTTTGTTGAAGTGGGTGTAGCTTTTGGAACTTCAAAAAACCATAGTGACACTGAACCGATTACCAGCTGACACAACCCATTGCAAGAGCAAATATATAGCCGAATATTATAAAATAAACGTCCACCCGCACTGAACAGGTATCTTCCCTTTATTCGTTTAATCAGTGTAAACCGTTGATTGATCAAACACATCGAAACCGATTTTTCCCGCACGAATTGATGAGGAAAGCACACGAACATCACGCAACTACATTACGGCTTAACAGATTGCTCTTAGCACCCATTTTTCATCGCTAGCAAAGCGAGCACACACACAGCCCAGCCAGCTATCAAAGGCAGATAAAGCCCACGTCCGTACGCAACGCATTCAATAATTGATTACCACCGAAGGAGCCACCGCGAACAGAAAACACATTTGCCAGCTTGATGATGATTTCCGAAACGAGGTTATAAAAGCTCTCCTGACTCCTGAAATCCTCCCCACCACCACCGATCGGGAAGTGTGGAAAAACAGTAAACGAAGGAAAAGTGTAATAAAATACATCACCACGTGTTTGGCAGTTCGAAGACATCGGCGGAAGGTCTGTAAAGCAATTCTTGCCATCGCATTTGTTTACGGTCTGTACTTTCAGTCAAAAGGCCCGCTGACTGCCGCCCGAGGAGCAATATTGTCTCATTAACGAATCCACAAAGTAATTAAAAACTCCGAATTGCTGGCAATCCGTTTTTCTGAAAGTGCTTGCCGTGCTGGCTGGCTGAAGTGGTGCTTTGACTTTTCCGAGGGAATTGTTGCTTACAGCAGGAAGCTGCCATCTGTTAGAAGACAGAGAAGTTTTATTATTTTCAAAGCGGAACTCTGTTTCTGCGGAATATATTGTCATCCTAAAATTTGTACGAAGTGCACGAGCGTGACGGTGATCCTTACTGTGAAACCATATGTTTCCACTGCACGCAGAATGGTTCTATTCTGAATTGGAAATTTAGGAGAGATTTTGTTTTTTTACTAAAACTAATTGAGTTAGCTTATATTATCCACGAACGGAATTTATCAGTAGTTCTGGTTTGTTATTGTTGAGCTATTTCTGCTAAAATTTCATCTGCATTTTATGTGCATGATATTTCACCTGAAATTACTATTTTGTTGAATATTCATCTCTCGGCTGACTTTGCAAACACAGTTTATTGTCCATTTTCACACAGTCAATATAATTTTTTTCGCTTCACATATTAGGTATTGATTATATCAGAATAAGGTCAACAAACGATCAGTTTTCATTATTTTGAAACGGTATAACCGCCTATTATTTTAGAGATAATTAGTGCTAATTAACAAGCGATGTTTAATTATACTCTAATTGAAAACAATACAGTGAGTTCAACGCGAAGTTGTTTCACTATATCGGCAGTACCAACATGTTATCACAAGTTGGAAGCAGAAAAAAAACCGTACAGAAAAAAATGTGACTAGTGAGATACCCCGTTTCATTGTTGTCTGCACATAATTTATTCAATCGATTATTGATAATTAATTGAATGCTAATATACTCACTTTTAAATGGTTTATTTTACTGTTTATTGTGCTTTCAAATAAATAACACAAAGCACTTTGTGTTTGTTTTATTACTCCACAAATTAAGCATTATTTTGCTCTACAAAAACAACGATTGAATACAATCGAGTTTGACCAAACTTTTATATTTGTGAAATTTTGTACAATACACCGACTATTACCAATTTTTTTGTGTTTTTTTTTTAAAGTACTTCAAATTTTTATTTGTTTTTCAAAATTATTGTTTCAGTTTTGCTTATTTTTTACAGCAAAAATAATATTAATTTAGTATGTAGTTTTGATTGGTTTTTCAATAAATCTGTGATATATTTTTATGACAGAAAACTTTCTCAAAATGCATCCAAATATGAATATGCTTCAGTTGAATTTTCCGTTTGGTACGCTTCGTTCGGTACAGCTACTGGTTGATTGAGTTACGAATCAAGCAACCTCAATAGTACTAACGGGTGGCAACTAAAATATTGGAATTGTTTCGAGGCCCCTAAGCACAACAACAAACGAGTTCAGAGAGAAATGAGAGTATGTATGTATTAGAGCTCTCTCTCCTCTTTCTGACAGTAATTTTTGTTTTGTTTATACAGTCAGTCAACAATCATCGGTACAATTGTGGGTCATTTTAGCTTTAGTTGCTAATTTCTGTTTAAATATGACCTAATGATTGATCAAATTATTAGTGCTACCTATGAGTAACGTTTTTACCAATCAATTAGTATAATATTCAGGCATTAATCGGTAGCTAAAGCTAAAATGACCCATAATTGTGTGTGACCCATGATTGTTAACTGCCTGTACTTGCCAAGTTTTGTTCGAAATGGCGTCAAAACAAGAAGCATTTCGCGAGCGCATTGTGCACTTCTACGAATTGCACAAAGATCTCGGCAAAAAGTATACGGTACAACATTTTAAAAGCAAACTTCGACTATTTACTGTATCCTAAGATCCCCAACAACAACTTGCAAGCAAGATAGTAGTAGACCAGCCGAAATTATAGACGCAAATGATTTCGTTCTCTTTCTCGTCACTTTAACAACAAGGATTCCGTGAGCCAACGGGATGCCGCGAAAAAGTTCAACTGTTCCCACCACCACCAGTACATCTGAAAAACATTGAAAAGAGTTGAAATAAAGTACTGAAAAAAACAAGATTCCCAGAATATATTGAGGGACAGATTTCGACAATGAAATCCCATTGACACTGGATGATAAAAAAATATTCCGGATAATGCTTTGTTTTGGACGACGAAAGTTACTTCCCTCTTTCGAAGACGCAAATTTCCGTAAATGATCGATACTATTCCATGGATAGTTCTACTGCATCTCCGAACATTAAATACTAGTTTAAACATAAGTTTGAACAGAAAGTGATGCTGTACATTGGCATTTCCGAGACAGGTATTTCTAAGCCTCGGTCCAAGCCCTTTGGTTTGGCTATCAATCAAGATGTGTTCGGTGCGTTCCCATTCGATCCCAATTGTATCCAAAAACCACAACCCGACAAATCTGCCTCAGTGTCGCCCAATCGAAGATTTCTTCGGAATTTTGGCCTCCTTGGTATACAGAAATGACTGGAGAGCCACGAATTGCAAACAGTTGATTGGTAGAATCAATCAATGCATTCGCAAAGTTGACATGGCCGCCGTACAACGCTCCTGTTCCGACATCAAACGGAAGCTTCGCCGAACAGCTGATTACGGACCGTTTTCAGATGTTCGCTAATTTTTTTTCAATAATGGACAATGTATCTTAATTTCAGCAAATCAGATATCCTTCAAGTATCTTTGTCTTTTTTTTTGACAGCTTGAGAAAGAAATTCCAAAATTTTAGCTGCCACCCGTTACCAACAAATTTACGAGTCGGTAGGGGGATTAGGGGCATAATGAGCACCCTAACTTGTTGACTGATTTAAGCACCCAAAATGACAGAATTTTTAAAGTGTCGTCATTGCAAAACATACATTCACTATCGATAATTAAAGGCATACTGTTAACAGATTGAAAAATAATTGATATGATGACGAAAATTGCAATTTAAACTTATGTTTCAAAAACTAAAAATCGGTCAGTGTGTGGGGCACAATGAGCACCCCCTGGGGCATAATGAGCACCCTTATAAACACATGCTTGAAGGGTATATATAAGAACAACAATCACACACACATACACACACACTCACATACATGCATATACACATACATAAACACATACATACACATATACACATACACATACACACCCATACATACACAAACATAAAACGTGTCAAAACGCCGATAAAACTATTGACCGCAAGCCGCTTAAAGGCAATTAATCCGCGGAGGTTGCCTCTGGAGCACACAAGAAAAGTTTCGGATGACGCTTAAGCTAGCTGTGTTTTAGTGTTGAAGACATATGCTTTTCCGTTTCCCTCTACCAGCTGGTATACGAGGGTTCTGATTTCACGGGTAGTAATACCGTAGCATTGAACCCCCATATACAAAATATGGACCACCAGCTCTTGTCCAGTAGCGGGAGCGGAAACAGTTTTGAAGTAATCAATTTGGTCCACCTCCTGTCCAGAGATTGCCCTTTCGTTTGGCCTCACATATCGAGCTAACGTCTGCCGCAGAATGCTGTGGTACTTGACGACTTGTTTTGTGAGTATTCCGTCTCGCCTTAGAGTGGTAAAGGCCGCTTGCAAGGCCTTTTTTGACCAAATATGTCTTCCGCATTCTCTTGGCATATTCATACCATCACTGTAAACAAGCATTGACGCGATAAACAAAGAAACTGACAGATTAGTTAATGTGACATAGTGCTCGTTTCACCTCACCTAAGGGTGCCCATTTCGCCTCCAGTCAAGTAGTTAAAGTAAAAATAGGTTTTTACACTATTTATAGTATAAAATCAAAACTTCAATGATGGTGAAATTTGAGATACAATGTATACATCATGTTGCAGTGTGCACTTTATAGTTTAAGATATTTAAATAATCGTAAAACCTTATTTGGTAGTGCACCAAAATTATAATTTTTTCAGCGTCTGAGAACCAAGTTGAGTTTTTTAATATAACTCCGTGTTTTAAAAGTAGAGATCACTCATTTTTTGATAAATAGATACTGTAGTACCTACAGCAGTGTTCCGTATGCCATATGATGTTACAAAATGCGTACTTTCGTAGAAAAGAGGGGTGCCCATTTTGCCCCGTGTGCTCATTATGCCCCTAATCCCCCTATAGGTTGTCTTTCACTCTCTCTCTCTAACGAAATGATTGACGTGTTGGATAGCACTTCAAAATCTGCTGCTTCTTCCGGATCGGGGTGAAAATTGAGCTCCCTGAAGATGTCATGTCAGAGATTGAAATCTACCACTGAAGACTTCTATAACATCCGACAAATCCCACACGTCATCTGATAAATCATCGTCACACTTATCAGTTCATTCTTCTTTCGATTTTCGATGCTGATAGCGATGAGATCCGTTTGCATTTTTGTGTGTTCAGGGTTGGGTAAAAAGAGCAATGTTCTTGAAAAAAGCAATGTTCTTATTTACAGTCTTAAAGAAGAAATGTTCTTATTTACAGTCTTGAAAAAAACAAGAAATGTATTTCTTGAAGAACGAAAACTGGAAATGATGAGTAGTTGGTCTACGAATAAGCTGTGTCTGAGTAGATGGTACTTGAACCCACAACCCTCCAATTCAATGTTTTTCGTTTGTCTAGGAGCCCCCCCCCCTCTTACGTCCTCTATAAAATTGCTGGTTATTTTATCTATCCAACGACATATAAGTTGGATTTGAAATCTTTCATTCAAACGCTACACTTCTATTTTCGTTTTCACAAAGTGCTACCCAGTTCCAAATAGTAAACAAAGACGTAGTCCTACATCAAAAATTTAAAATTTAAAAGTGCGCCGATTTTGTTAAAACTATGAGTACTTATTTTTTTCGGTGTGTAACCCTTCCGAGTTTGGTTTATAAAACTTGCGCATGTCTTTAGCTCGTAATAGTTGTCTCTCTGTCCTCCTTTTGGCGTTTTTTCCTCCTCAGGATCGTGGTCAACTGGTTCCTAGCTCGTCGGTATTTGGCCAGGTTCTCTCTAGTGGTTATACTTAGACAATTTTTCCAAGCAGTTTTTTCCCCTCCACCGCTTATTGGAATTCTCCATCAAACCAATCATTTCGTGTACTCCGAGGCTCAATACCTAGTGCCGCGGTAGCGGCCTCTCCGATGGCCGAGCGTATTCTGCCCCAACCGTCTTCGAGGTTTGAAGCACCTAACTCCTCGGAAGAAGGCAGTGCCTCATTCAGTACTCGCGTGTAGTTCTCGGCAGCTCGCGGGTTATCTAGCTGCCTGATGTTCAGCGGAGGAGGGCGGCTTTGACGTGTCCGGTATACGGTGGACAGCGTTGAGCGCACATGTACTGCTACTAGGTAATGGTCAGAATGAATATCCGCACCCCGTCGGGAGTGTACGTTCGTGATGTTAGAGAAGAACCGGCCCTCTATGAGAACGTGGTCAATTTGGTTCATTGTACGTTGGTCAGGTGATCTCCAGGTGGCTTTGTGGATATCCTTGAGCGGAAAAAGATGCTTCGGATCACCAGGCCTCGAGAAGCTGCGAAGTTTATACATCGTTGGCCGTTATCGTTTGTGTCAACGTGCAGGCTATGGAGTTCTATAACTGGTCAAAACACTTCTTTCCTGCCGACCTGGGCGTTCATATCCCAGATGACGATGTTGATGTCCCGTGGCGAGCAGCTGTCGTACGTTGCCTCCAGCCTCGCGTAGAACGCTTCTTTCTCATCGTTGGGTCTACCTCTGCTATAATTGAAGAAACGGCCCTTTATCCTCAATACACACATTCTCTCGTTGATCGCCTTCCAATCTATCACGCCATCCTGCATTCCGCCCAACACTACAAAGCCCGTTCCCAGTTCGTTGGCAGTGCCATCGCTCTGGTAGAACTGGGCCTTTCCGCCACGGATCTTTCATACCTTCTCTCCTTTGCGACAGATTTCCTGCAGAGCTACAATGCCGAGTTATTCAATCAGCGCCCGCTCGCAACCTGCGCAATTTAGCGATCTGCAGTTCCAAGTACCGAGTCTCCATTGATCGTCTTAGGTCGATGAGAACATCTAGCGAAAGTTAGCAGCCTACGGTGGGCCGGACACGTCGTAAGGATGCTGGACGACAGTGCGACGAAAATAGTCCCCTTCAACAAACCCACCGGCACCAGGAACAGGGGGGCCAACGTGCACGATAGCTCGACCAGGTCGAAAGCGATTTGCGATGTTTTCTATTAGGGGCCTTTCTTTCACGAAAAATTCATAAATTTCAAATCACAGAACCAAATTGAATGATTTTGATACAAAACAATAGTAACAATAGTAGTAGATAAAACGCCGTGCATTTTGTTTGTTTTCTCGCAGCTTTTCAATAACGATGATTTTTGGAACCATCCCAACTCGGCATTCTAGGCACCATATAGGAAATTAGAGTCTGAAATTTTCTAAAAAGAAATAAGCATACAAAATTTGAGCACTTTTCTATTTCGCTATGTCTTTTTTGTCATAGAACTGCTAAAATGATACATAACTATATCTAATCTATACTAGCTGTGCGGTAGAAACTATATTATGACTCGAATATACTCTTCGCTGAGTAAATAAGTGAAAATCGAAGCAATAGGAAGAGTAAAAAAACTTGATATCACAATGGCGGATAAATAATCTGCGCGGTGGTGTAATTGAAAACGCACTCGAACGGCAGCCTTCAATTCATGCCCTACCTGCGTAGATAATGTTCAACATGAAACTAGTTCCTTTCACTACACGTTTGCATAACACAAATCATATGTCAGCCATCATATAGGGGAAATGTGTATAATGTGCCCCCCTAAGAATAAATGGATATATCTCCGTTATACTTCCCCAAATTAACGTTACAACTACGTGTATATGTAGGTATTTGAGCTGAAACCCAATTGCAATTATATGCGTATATGCGTATACGTTATATATCATGATATGATAAACTAAAAATATTACTTTCTTCGGGAAAATGGTTTTAGTAATAGCAGCCTTGCTGATAGTAGGGAAAATAGTACAGAAGTGTCAGAAGTGTACTGCGTGGCGACAGCCCTACTAGCACGGTCGTTACATTGTAGTTGTGGCAATCGAATTATGACTAATTTCAGTCGTAATCGAGTTTCTTCAACTAAATGGATCTAAAGTGTGCTACCTGGGAGCGTACATGTAATGTACCACTGTGGGCTGTATCTTGCGCTACTCATAGCTCATGATCTTAGTAATCTAAGAAATCGTTTTTTTCGGAAATACAAACATCGTTGGACATCGATTTTCCTAGAATTCTAATTGTATGTAATCCCTGATTTGCCTGATTAAAAAAATCTCATTGTTCGTTTCTCCCCCCCGTCCCCTTCAGTGGCCTGACATCTTAAAATCAAAATCTTCATAAAATATTTGTAATGGCCCAACTTCAGATCGACTGAACCTAAGAAATAAGTTTACATGACGTAATTTGTTCAATTATTCTCGGCCATAGTGTGTTACCGGTCATTTTTAAATGAAACGGTACCAATGCCATGGCGTCAAAGTTTTGTTTTTTGTAGTGTGTAAGTCTAGTTAATAAGTATAGATTGTAAGGAAAATTCGTAAATTAGTTTTGTATAATTAACTGGCTCTTGATAATTGTTATTAGTTTGCTTTGTTTTGCTGTTTGATGATATTTTTGTATTTTTGTTTAACATAGAATAAGTATGTACTAACCCTTCTTAAATTCCCCAACCGATAATCAGGCTACGAAAATTTTGCGGAAAAATAATCGATGTGAATGTTACCATTTAGTGAAGTGAGGAGACACTGTCTGATTGATGACTTAGGACCCTAAAAGAGACCTTCGGCGTCCACCCCGGAACATCCAGACCAGGTGTTGGGGTTTAGTACGGAGGCTCTTAAAGGCTCCGTAAGAAATAACCTAAGTCAGAGACAGCCTCACTCATTAAATGGTAACATCCTGTTAAAACCCTCTGTAACGGAAAAACCGCAACGAAAAAGACGGCAAAAAGTCCGCACTAAATGAATAACCCCTTAAACGTTCCTGATCATCAACAGCTAAAATTATACCACTCTCGTCTGCACGAAAAAAGTGGTATCCGGTGGTGATAACAGAGGGAGAGGGAGGCAGAGAGATGGGAGACAAGAGGAAAGGAGGGGAGTTTGTTCGAGTTGATCGCAGGCCGGAGAGATCGACTCGTGACAGTTGCGAATGGATCGTTATCACGCTCGGAAGGGAAAAACGTTAACTCCCTGTCGGTAGTCTCGACGTGTGCCAAGTGTCAGGAAATATGCCTGAGGATCCGGTGTAATCCGAATCACTACAACGTTTACGCGGCTAAGTGACCTATTCAAGCACCAACGAGGTTCCCGTGTTAACCAGCACGAGCGGGAATTCCCCGGGTGCTACCGAGTGGACCAGAACGAAAGCGGCCGAGAAGTTTATTTCGACGACAAATTCATCGGGCGACCACGTGAGCCGAACATTTCGCGACCAGGACCAGATTTGGCGTCACTTTACTCGCCACGGGTATCCTGGTCCCCTACTAAGACATCATCCTCCGGAATCATCCTCGAACTAGTAGCGGTACGATCATCCCGTGAGCAACGGGATCGGGGATCCAGAAAGAGCCACCGTCATCTAAGTAGGTCTCCTCTCCCTCCGTTCGTCGTTCATCAATGGGCCCCAACATGTGACATCCAGCGCTGCATCGAGGAATCGGTAATAAAAGCTTGCATGCATGTAAAATCCTTTCTTTTATATTTAAAATAGAGCCAGTATTCCATTCTTCTCCGTTCTTTGACGCCTTCTGGTGGTTCCGCTTCGTTTCGGGTAAGTTGTCGGGTTGTACGAGTCCTCCGAAGGTCGGTTGCCGACCCTGAGATAAAGTAAAATTGAGCTAGCTGGGTTGAGTGTGAAATCCAATACTTATAATTGGCGCCCAACGTGGGGCGCCAGGAGCTGCATCGATGGTATGGAGAAATAAATGTGCATGCATGAATTTTCCTTCTTTTTCTTTTATACAAAAGAGCCAGATTTCCATTTAAAACCTTCTTTGACGCTTTTGATTGGTCTGCTTCGTTCGTGGTAAGTAGTCGGGTTGAGTGAGTCCCCCGAAGGTCGGTTGCCGACCCTGAGGTATAAGAAATTGAGCTAGCTGGGTTGAGTGTTCGAACCAACACTTATAAGTGGTAGCCTGCTTAGAGCACTCTAATTTGTTCAATTTGTTATGCGAAGAATTTGTTTCTTTTTAAATTTTATAAAAATAAGTAAAATTTGGAAATTTTTGAAAAATTTGAAAAATTTGTTAGAATAAAACAAAAAATCCGAAAGAGTGCCCATTAGTAGCTCTTCGCCAGATTTTAGAACATGTTTTAACTTATCATAATAAAGATGAGACGAATCTGAGGGGACATGTTTTGAGATAATTCACGTTTAATGCTTTTTATTTTGATTTTGCAAAGTTTTTACTTTCAACGTATTTTTTTTCGAAAATACACTTAATTTCCTTCAACTTTTCCGTTGACGTAATTTTTAACAAATAAGTAGTTTTCAAGATATATTTAAAAAAATCTTATTTATAAATACGCCTTTTTGAAATGTTACTCCCGATGAAAATAACTATGTTTCACGGAAAATGAATCCTTGCATAGCGCCCAACATATCAGCAAAATTTCATCCCGATAAAAAATATTCGAGACAAACTGTTTTGTTAGTTGAGCTGGCATTGCTCATATAATGCACTTACACCCCTTTCCTTCCAAGTGAAATCCAACTTTTATTTTGCTGTTTTTTTCATGATACTAAAAAAAGTCATTAAACGGTAAAATTTTGACGTGAATTTTCTTGCATGCATAAAACCATGCTCAAAGTATCGTTTCCTACCATTATCTCGATTTTTTCAATTTTGTCACTTACACCCCTTTCCTTCTCACCCCCTCAATTATAAGTGACTAGTCCTGAGTTAACAATAACCCAAAATAAGCTTTTTAAACATAATATCGATTTCTTCAACTGAATATAACCAAAGCACTTCTGCTTAGCAAAAAATAACCAGAATTGTTTGCCTAGATACTGAGAAAACAAATTTGTTTACAACGAACCATTTGCACGGTAAAAAAATAAAACGACCGCCGCAACAAATGACTCTGTAGAGGTAATTATCTTCTAGGACAGCGGTTCCCAACCTTTTTTCGGTTCGCGTACCCCCTGATGGATTTCCCTATACCATTCTGCAGCGAACTAAAGTTTTGGCGAACCCCCATTTTGGAACCGCTGTTCTAGGATATCCATCTATCGCTTTAAGACCCGTTGATTGCTGTTTGTACACGGTTTCTAGCTTCTGTGAAAAGGTATCGACTCAGTAGATAGATGACCGAAAACTGAAAACCCTCGAAAGCCGGTACCCGAGGTAATTTGGCAGAAAACCACAGATAGAGTTTCTGGATATTTTCTTTTTTTTTTCGTTCATTCCCCAGCTACCCACAAATAATTACGCACCAATGTTTCTGTGTGGTAAATCTGTTTTGCCAATTCTCCACACGCTCCACCCACTGCCAACGGCTAGACCCGGTAACCCAATCCAACACACACACACAGAAAACAAATTTTCTTTGAATCATTGCGGTAATTTATTGCGAATAAATTTTCGCAAATATATGTAAGTAGGTATAGGTATAGAAGGTGGCCTGGCATCGATTTCCTGCCTGACACAACAATCGGTATTTCTATTGTGAAAGCTATGGGCGGACGGGCGGTGGGTATTTTGCGACCTACGTTTTCGCAAGGTTGCATGAGTCAATAAATTCCAACCTACCGGCGAAGATACTGCCGATACGGCAAATAGCGGAACGAGGAGCGTTCCGGACTGACTGCGAAAAGGACTGGGATGTGAAATGTGAGAGACAACCAAAGAAAAATGCAAGCTGTGCTGGCGAAGGCTGAAATTCAATTTTTATTTACTTTGTTTATATACATACTACATCGAAGGAATCCTAGAAGCGATATCCGCTTACGTTCGTTCTGAAATCTTCAATGATTTTTTTTGTGAGCTAGCTCATAATAAACCTGGTGAAAGAAAATCATAACTCGAACAGCTTGTGGCAAAGTGTATTTTCAAATATTGGTGCACTAGTGTTACAGCTGTTAACATAAGGCAATAAGCAAACACAGTAAATTATTCTTATAAGTTCGAAGAACCAGTTGTGATACCTGGTTCCGGTAGAATTCCCTGCCAGAACGTGCCTGTGCTTATTCCCAGTGCAATTTACTCTCAGGCACGTTTGTCCTATTTTTCTTGGCTTTCGTTCGAGCGAGCGAACCAGATTAAATGAAGTTTGACTTGCCTCTCACTAAGGAAAACACCCATTCTGCCTTGTGCCCGAAGCTGGTGCTGTGGTTTTCACTGTCAAGGCTGATTGGCGTGGGACTTGAGCAAGTAAATTTTTCCTAGCAAGTTTTATTCTATTGTAAACTGTGGAACGAACTTACAAAATTTTAATTAGGGAATATGATGCAGATGTGTTTACAAATTTCAATTAGACCATGCATCGCAGTTGATGTGGGAATTGTCATGCAGGTATTATTTTCAATAATAATAGTATGCCATCAGATCACTTGATATCCTTTCCAATTAAAATAAAAATATACATTCACAATGGAGTGCTTATTTTTATTGTCACTTACACGACCACTTTCACTTTAAGTCAAGAATTTAAAAACTAATAAAATAAAGCAAATAAAAAACTAATATTATGCAGCAAGTAGGTACTTCACAAAAAGCTTGAAGACTTTGCAATCACCATCACACGGAAGCAAAGCTCCATTATCGTCATATGTACCTAGTAGATAGGTACGTAGGTAGGTATTATTTTGCTCTGTTATTGTACTCCGGTTTTCGGATATTACGCTCTGGAGAACCGAAAATGCAATTTACCTGCTTTGGTTGCGGAATGATTCGCTTCTTCAAACCACAGCACTGCCCTGTACTTGTACCGCCGCGTCGGTGGATGGTCCGATTCGGCTGGCTGTTCTGATTCTGATTTCCGTTTGGCGCTGTTCTACCGAATAAAATCTTGATATGGTCACTGCGTAAACAAGTTGAATTTACAACGAAATTATCGAATACTTACTGTTGTAGGGTGGTAATTTCAGTCGTTGCGGTTAACCGAAACGCTGCACACTTTGATGATTCTTTTTGCCGCTTCCGCTTTTGGTTTGTGGTTGGTTGAAAAATGGCTGGCTTATTTTAATTTGTAAGAGTAGTATTGCGGGTATTAACCGAGCGATTGCACCGCAATCGTGCAGCGGTACTTTTTGGTCATCCAACTGGAAGGTTGGTTCGGGTACTGGACACCGAAAAAAAATCTCACTGCTATCGCTTAAACTGGGACATTGACGAGTTGACTTGTATGGAGCAAATCTGAACGTTAAAAACTTAGAATAAAATTTTGTTAGTGCTTGTTGACGATCTTTGACGTACCTTCATGGGAAATACAAGCGGTACCGCAGTTTTATGTTTTAACAAATCCATAATCTGAAAGTTTCATTACGAACAGTAGAGGAAAGATCAAAGAAAAGAACGGTTTTTGGTAACTGATGAATCATTGTTACGAATTTGGGTACCATGCTGCATCAAAATCCGGACGGTACCAATATCCGGACACCTTCACTAATTTATCCTTATTAAGTAATAATATATCCAATTTACGAGGTGTAGCTATGTGGTTTATTTTGCAAATATATCTAAGATCATTTAAACATAACCGGTGGTTAAGTAGGCTGAGCGAAATAACTTAAATAAATCCAAACGTAACGTTGGTGTCAAACAGTGTTTTTTTTCTGCTAGTTTTTCAGATTACTACAAAGTAGTGCTTTCGCGATTTAAGGTTTTGGGAACTTATTATTCAAAGAAACCAATTTTTTTTAACTTATAGCGAATTCATAAATTAACCTGGGTTCGTGCTAACTCGAACCCGAAATTTATAAACGATACGGGCAGTTTGACAGATCGACCCGTAAACCGTAATGCTAGACAGTTTTAACCTGCGCTTCAAACTGTATGCTGTCAGTTTAACCGAAATGCAATCTCGGTTAATTTATGAACGCTTTGACAGCACTTCGATTAAAACTGAGTGTTAATCGACCTGAGCCAGGTTAATTTATGAATTCGCTATTAGCATCGACAAAGAAGGTAAATTTTAATCAAATGAGACGGTGTCATTCATTAATGTGTTGAAATAAGGTGTATTTTTGTAAATAATTACGCTGTCCGGATTCAAAATGTTTTTAAATCCGAACATGTTTGACTATTGATGGGGCTGCCTAATGTTTTTCTTGGAAAATGCGAAAGAACACGTTGAACCAGGCAGAAGTTTGGTACAAGAAGGAGCCTCGATCCATGGAACCGGCAAAATATTTGGAAATCCAAAATACCTTAAGGCACTTAATGTAGAATTACTTGATCACTTTCATTCTCTGGTTAGGTAAGTGAGTCAGTGTCGCACTTGACTAGAATCGTATCGTTAATAACACAAAAGTGCAATTAAAAGTAAAAAAATGTGCAGAGAGATGATTATTTAATACTACATGTAACAAGTGATAAGTTGTTTACTTATAGGCATACATTTCTTAGACAAAATATGAGAAAGTTTTACCTGTCCGGAAAACGATTCAAAAGTGTCCGGATATTGATTCACTGAGCTGTGAGATGTCCGGATTTATGAACACGACAAGCCTGTTTATTTTTCTTATTTTAATATATTTTATTGAGTTTTTATTGTAAAATTGATGTGTTATTGCAGATTTAAGCTTTATATTTTATTATAGTACAAAGCAATTACTAGAATGTTACGTGATTATTGTTCGCGGAGTATATTAAAAATATAACCTGCTTAAGTGTCCGGATATTGATGCAGCATGGTATACTTCTTGATTTTCTTTAGCAGTAAAACGGTTTAAATTCTCGGCAATACGCCAACTTCGGCAATGCAATGCACTATGGGCAAAACGAGCTCGTAATCCCAAGAATTAGAAGCCACTGGTTTGGAATCTTACAAGATACCTATTCTTATGTAAAAAAAGCAGGAAATCGATTGGTGATGGTTTCATCCTGCGCAGACTTCGGGAAGTGGTCCATTTTGCCCATTTTTCCCTAAAAATCATGATAAGCTAATTAAACAGTATAAAAACTTATTTGCCGCCCATAAAACGAACTCAAAAAGCTTCCAAATTTTGTCAAAACATCACAAGAGTCAATTTCCATCCATTCCATACTGTGTGAAATGCAAGAATAGTCCATTTTGCCCAATTCACCTCCATATACATAAATAACCTAATTAAAGCGATTAAAATTACCGTGACCGCACCTAATTCTGCGCAGCTCTTAATTTTGCGCATTTTTCTATATATAAGTATTTTTTAGCATTGTGCATAACTATGATCATTGCGTTATTT
Source organism: Sabethes cyaneus (assembly GCF_943734655.1). Lineage (NCBI taxonomy): Eukaryota > Metazoa > Arthropoda > Insecta > Diptera > Culicidae > Sabethes > Sabethes cyaneus. The sequence goes on from NC_071355.1 coordinate 179,044,058, forward strand.
TTTTTATAAATGTGTGTTGAATATTACGCCATTATTCACAAACGGGCCATAATATTTGAGAGCGAAATAATTTAACGTGA